>NW_028301608.1:106672500-107297500 GCF_987345545.1 Pholcus phalangioides
ACGCAAGATTCGTCCTATTTATCCCTTTGAAAATTTTATAGACACTTCAATCATATCCTCCTTCTCCCACACCTGCGTTCTTCCAATGTTAACATATTCGAAAAATCACGTCTATCATCTGATGATGAAAGTTTTACACACTTTTTACCCACTTCTTCATAGTCTTAAAAATAACAAGTTTCGAAAAACCCCTCTTAATTTAGACTCCGCTAGATAAATAGTCGGAGAAATGCTTCTCTCAAAACGGTAGCGTAAAAAAATGTTCATTTTTTTTCAGTTGTCTTTTGTGAAAGATATGACATTCAAACTCATACATTGCAAATAGCAGTGTGTATATATTTGAAACCTATCTAAAGGCCGCTACTCACTATTCTGACTCTTAGAATGGCATTCCCACGAATCAGAATTCACCTAGATATCACCAAAGATCGGCAATAAGACACAAGGAAAGACCTGTGAGTCCTTAAATGTCTGCATGATTAGGTGAGACGCAAGCGACCAGATCTTTGGAAGACCAAGTCCTGGGTGATTCATCACGATAATGCGGTGTCTCACAGGTAGAGCCGCAACTAGATGCTTCATCACCCGGGGCAAGTGCGCATTTTGGCGCTCCCTTGTAATGTTGAAGGAGAGGTTCGAGAATAAAATTTGCGCCCCCTCTGGTCCAGCGCCCGGGGCACAAGACCCGCCTGCTTCCCCCTAGTTGCGGCCCTGCTCACAGGTCCCCTGCTAGTGTCAGATTACTTGTCAAAACATCACATTCCGATACTTCCACAATCAGCTCATTCCACTGATCTTGCCCCAGCTGACTTTTCCCCCTTAGATAAAGAATGTCCTTAAGGGGGCAATGATTCTAAGGCTCCGAAGAAGTGCAGCGACGACAGCATTGTTCACCATATGACAAAAAACAAAAATGTTGCGATCCGCATTTACATCTCCGTATGAACAATGACAAAAGTGCGTAATAGTGCCCAGGGTACTTTCGAAGGGGAAATACGAAATAAACAGGTTCTATCTGTTTCCATTCTTCAGTAATAAAGTAAAGACTCGGAACTTTTTGAACGTAGAGTAGTACAAGCTAATCTATACGTCATTTCGAGAACCTCATTTTGAAAAGAGAAAAAAAATCTATCATCTCAAGATGATTGAGCATTCTGGGAGTCATTCAAGTATTACGTCAGCAGCGATGGGGGTGGGATTTCCGATTTCCTGCCTTCTGATAACAAGGGGGGAGGGTGTTTGCATGATGCTTACGTCATCAACCAACCTTTATGAAAATTTGAAATATTCTTAATGGAAACTTACTCGTGCGCCAAAAACAGAAAAAACCTTTCGCTAGTTTGTGGGGACCTGCACAAACATTCTCCATAATGATAAATCCCTTACAGGGCCACTTCAGCGTTCTCTAAATGGTTCACGATCCTTCAAGTGCACTGGAAATGTGTCCCGGCTGCTTAAGTGCTTTGGAACTGAGCAACGCATCACTCTAGTGATCCGTAATTATGCCACGGATCACTTAAGTAATCTGGGAATGTTATGCGGGTGACTTGAGTGATGTAGAACCGCACTGGGGGGACCGCTTAAGTGCTCTAAAATTGTACCACATGTCACTCAAGGGATGTGGCACGGATCGTTTAAGTGTTCTGGAACTGTTTCGCGGGTTACTTAAGTGATCTTTGAATGTGCCACGGACCTACTTCATTGATCTTTGAATGTGCCCCGGACCACTTAAACACTCTGGAATTGTGCCACGGGTCATTTAAGTGACCTGTAAATGTGCCGCTTAGTTCATTTTTACGAAATTGGGTTTGAGGGAGCCAGCCACGTTTAGTCCGCGAATCAAGGGTTTACCATATATTGCGTAAAGGGTATCGCAATAAATTGTTTAAAGAGATATTTTGAGTTCCTACGATTCAAATAGCATTGAAATTAACAGAAATCGATTATATAAATAATAACATATAAATTAGGGGCAGTGCTGACGAAATTTTGATGTCAAAGGGGGGGGGGTCAGAGTTTTGCTGACTTTTGCTGACAAGGGGGTGAAAAATGGTTAAAAATTTGCTGACGTAATACTTGAACGGGCCCTTAGGGTTAAATATTAGATCACTCTTTTCCATAAGATGAGGTACTCGTTTCACACATTATCAACCTGTACTTGTGGAACACAATAGTTTAAACGCAGGTTCAGAGAGAGAGAGAGAGAGAGAGAAGAAAAATCTTAATAGATCAACTCACATTTCCGACTTGCTCTGCAAGGCAATGGTTTACCTGGGGGGAAAAAATAAAATTATGAATTACAATAAACATCAAAAAATCATTTCCAATTTATGGTTAAAATCACTCAAAAATTATGGGATAAAAATCACTGAAATATTGGCGACATAAAATACTCTCTCACCGCATAAACAAGAAGCGGGGTTGCCGCTATCTGATCGTAATATGCGTCTTGGTTAGCATTAATATCATTTTGACAACCTCGTAGAGCTTTGACCACCTGTGAAACGGACACGATTATTATGAGATAAAGAAATCATGACTCAACAACCGTAATATTTTCCTCAAAATAAAATTACATTACAGAATTGATGATAATATTAAGGAAATGCAATTTTTCATAAGAAAATTTATTTCATAAAATTAGCAGAATTGACCTAATTTAAAACGGGTTTGTTGTTTTACTATATGTTCATGATCTGAGAATAACATAAATTGTGAGATATATGAACAAAATGCCATTCACCCTGTTTGGTTGTTCGTTTTCGCATTGATAGAAATCTCCCTGGATTGTTCTATTTCCCGCTGAAAAGAAAGTATATGAAAAAATTATATATAATTCACTTTTAAAATCAGCTAAAATCATTATTTAAAGTAACATATATCATCACAATTCACGTGTGTAATAACTATACAAATCGGCAGATTAACGATGAAGAGAGTTTGGTGGGGTAAATATTAACCCATTGGAAACCCGAATCGTCACTTACGGTTTCAGGTGTGTGTTATTTCACTTGAGTAATATCTCTACAACAAGAATATGGACATGTTACGGTAAATGTGATAAATCGATTATTATGCATACTTACCAATCGTCTAAGTAAGCTTGATAAAAATGTATCACTTTCACCGGCAAATATATGCATAATATCCAAGCGTCGTTGGTGAATTTGATAAATACTCAAAATTTATCGCCTTTGTCTGTGATCATACCTAATACCCTAGTGTAATTGGATAATTTGATAAATGTGAAAAAAGTTCCAAATGAGTCTAGTATGTCCGAACCCCGATGTAATGTTAACGAATTTCAGGATCGTACCCCGATATAATGATACAATACATGTATCAATTATCATGTATGATATGTCATATAGTGCGATTTATCATGTTTACCAACGACGCTTGGGAACTATGTATAATCGCCAGTAAAAGGGATGAATTTAAGTAAGTTAATCAACTTTACCTAAATACTCGGTGATTATGTATAATTAATAATGGGTGTATCGTAATTACCACGTAACATACACCTTATTTAATATGGTTCTGGATATTGCTTATACATTAAAGCGGCTTTTTCTCCGGAAATTACGGTACGTAAAATCGAAAATTATATGGCACAAAGTATCATACATAATAATTTTTCATGTAATGAAATTTATATTGGTTTTATTATAAAATTATATTATAATCTCACATTTTCGTTACTTCACTTTGCATTGAATAATATTTCTCTGTAACGGGTATTCCATACAGGGTGTTTCACCTAAAGTGTCCACAGAAGAAATGAAAATCTCCCGATTCACACACTTAAAGATCCAAGTAAAATATTATAAAATACACTAAAAAGAGTGGCATTTTTTCTTTCATCTCTTCACCGTGATGTATCTAATCTTTTTGTTGCCTATATAGGAAGTGGAAAAACACATTTTATATCTGTAGGTGTGGTGGTTGAGCAGTTGGGGGCATGACCTCTGGTTTTGACATTGTTGTTTTTTCTTGAAAAATCTCCCCCCAATCCTTTCTTGGAATCTTCCAGAACTGGAAACAAGGCGAACAGATTTTATACATTTTGTTATACAATCAACAATGTGTATGCTTAAGCAACTCTAGATACACATTTCAGCAAAAGTAGTTCAAAGTAAAAGGTTTATTTATATAAATGGTTTTTTCCCCCATTTGCATGTTTCTACAGAGCAGAAACTTGAAATTCGTTTATAGCGGGAAGTTCGTTATAACGACAATTTTCCTGCTAATTGTGAACGGTCATTATGATGGACTTTTTGAATGGACTACTTTACTTAATAAGGTTCAGAAATCCACCACGCTCATTTTGCATGAGTTAATATGTCTATATAGAGAAATTACATGATACAAACGGAAAAAGTACATCCAAAATGAAACCCACATTTGGCAACACATTTGAAAATGTTGAAGAACTGTTCGCTTTTGAGTGTAGGGAAGTGATATCCTTGACAATTACCAGTGGCTGCCGATATACCTGTGAAAAAACAAGAAACAAAAAAAATCAGTGACATGTGCTACCATTATATTCATTTAACGCATTAAATAATTAATAAAACGCGACGTTCGTCTTTTTTTTCAACGGTACGAGCTGGGGATTATAAATAATCATCGATAAATGTGAAAAACTTTTGGTATATGAACAAAATCTATCAAACTTATCAAAATGGTTATGCAATGATCACTGAATTTTTCACTTTCACCGTAACCTGTGGATAAATATTAAATATAATATAATGCTACATGTGTGTATTAAATATTGTGCTGTTTGATGTCCACCCCACACGATGTCTTTGTCTGGAGAGAGAGAGGCCACACGCGTGTGTGTGCAAAAAAAAAAGCCTACGTATATGTAAATAGCTTTTGTCCCCATCATTTCATGTTGAGCGCACACATTTCAGCACATCAGAATTAAACAACTCATACAATTGATAAACCAATAATTTGCTGATTGGAAATCTGAGTATTTATGCTGAGAATTGAATGAGTCATCCATTGTTTACAAAATACTTAAACTCATTTGAACTCCTCAAATGGTTTCCTCATCATTTCTGGATTCACCGACTTTGCTGGTGAAATGCTGCAAATCTGAGCGAAAAATAAAATTGAGATAGGATTTTAAGTCTCAAAGAGAGCGCGCGACTTTCTTTTCAGCGAGACCAGATTATTTTGGTTTTCCCTAACAAATGCATTCCTTCAAATTTCACGGAATGAAAAAAAGTGACAAAAACTCAAACAAAAAAATCTGACAATAAAAATATTAGAAATTTTATCACTTTATCATAATTTCAATCACGAATATGCATGATTTCAGTGATTATAGGCGCCACCCTCAAAACTTCGGCCCATTTATGGTAGAAAAGGAAGGTAACGCGGGAAGAAAAACAGGAAAAAAAAAGGCAAGAATAACTCATGTTTTGCGAAAGTGTCACCGAATCCCCCATGTGCGGAAATGCACGATGCGGATCTGTCACTAAACCATATTCACAAACCATGTTTGCGCTTCTACAAATTTTCGTTCCTATTCGTCCCCGTTTTACGGTAAGCTTTTTCAGTAATGTCGGTTAGTAAAAATCAACTTACCTTTCATACACGTGAGGAAAAAAACTACTTGAACAGCGCACATCAAAGAAACGACACCCATCATGGAGTTAAATTTCAAGTACGATTCGATCGAGTGACTCAATCATCCGAATTTATATAGATTTATTACAATTCATGTAAAACACTTTTTTTTTCCTCTAAGAACCGCTATTGCGTTGTCATCTCTCATTAAACTAGAAGTCTTCAAGTTTGTGTTGAAAATGTGAACTCACAAATTAGTGACACATTGTCATTTGACGTCTATAGGTGGTAAATTCAGACTCGGAACGTGCCAATCGGGCAAATACGTACGTATCGTGTGATGTCGCCATCTTGAACTTAATATCAAAAAATAGCAACGCTCATTAGTGAAGCCTCGTGTTCGGTAATAAGATGTTGCAATTCGTGACACTCAGTTGTGTGTGTGTGATGTTGCAGCCTCCCGTTGATTCATGGACTATGCGAGTTACGAAACGCAATATTAGCACTTTTACCAAATCCTAGATTAACCTTTGGGATATGCCGCAAAATCAATTTTCACCAGATTCACCTGACTATCAACCCCCCCCCCCCCCGTAGTTGCTGTCCGGAATCAATTTGTTTCATGGAGTAAAATACATCGCAAAGCCAATTCTCACCAGAAAACATGCCAAACGTGAGAGAAATCGCAATCAACACCTTGGCTTGCAAGCTATTGGCAAGAAATTCGTATGATCTCTATTCGAAGAATCGGCGATAAATATGGCAACCTTGTGCTAACCTAACTGTACGTTAGCAAAATGAATAGAAGGTGAAGGAAAAAAACAGTAGCAGAAAAGGAAGAAAAAAAAACAAATGAAAAGAAAACGTACAATAGATAAGTACAGATAATAGAGTAGGTATGTATACACCTATCTATATACGAAATATATATTTTTTCCCCTCAGCCTACCTGTTCTCTTATTCGCTCTTATATGTATATAGTAGAAGGATGCATTATAGGTGGAAAAAAATCATAAATAGTAGTAAAAACACAAACGGGGAGGTAAAAAAGAATGACTTCGTAGAGTTACAACAAAGCCTAGCGATGATGGGCAGAAAGGAAAGAAAACAGAGAACTTGTTTGAACTTATTCCACTGGCGTTTGGACGCAATATTACGTTCATGATCGTATAGTGGTTAATTACTGACTTTTCTCAAAAACA
This sequence comes from Pholcus phalangioides, assembly GCF_987345545.1. Classification (NCBI taxonomy): domain Eukaryota; kingdom Metazoa; phylum Arthropoda; class Arachnida; order Araneae; family Pholcidae; genus Pholcus; species Pholcus phalangioides. The sequence goes on from NW_028301608.1 coordinate 106,679,286, forward strand.
TATTGCCAATAGTTGGGATTAAAAGGATTACTGCAGTAGTCTTCAACGTATGGCTCGCGGACTACATAGGGCCATCTGAGCTTTTTGCTGTGGCCCGCCGACCATTTTCAGAAAATGGCTAAAAACATTGGAGCCTGATGATTAAGAAACAAATTACAATTTGATTACACCCGAAGGCAGGCCCGTCATTTGAGGGAGGGCATGGGCCCTCCCCCCTTCCCGTGGCTTTTGAAAATACACTAAAAATACACAAACATATTGATTACATGTTCTTTGCTCCCCCCCTGGAAAAAGTTGAAATGACGGCCCTGCGCCTGAAGGCTAGTGGGAGATGGAGCACACGCGAGGCCCAAACAGTTTTATTGGGGAGAAATTCTCCGCCTCTAAAAAAAAGGCATACCTACCTACAGAATTCACAGAAATTCTCCTTCATGAAAAAATAATTTCGAAACTATGGAAAGAAATCATTTCAATTTTTTTCTTTTTTTGACGGAAATGCATTTCGAAATCAATGAATGAAATTTCGGAATAATAGCAGTAATTTGGAGTAATTCGGAAATCTAATCTCGGTATTATTGAAAGGAACAGTTTCAGAATTTTTGAAAGAAATAATTTCGGAATTATAATAATAATTCGGAAAAATAATTTCAGGATAATTAAAGTAAATAATTTGGGAATTGTTTAATTTGATATCTCGTAAAAATTATTTCTAATGGGAGAATAATTCCAAAATTATTGAAAGAATTTACTTCAAAATTGATTAAAGTAATATTTTCGGAATTACCGAATTAACGGAATAAATAATTACTGTAAATAATTGCAAATTCATTATTTAATTAAAATATTTTCAGAAAAAAATTCAAAATAATTAATTAGAAATTTTTTCCAGAAGAAAGAGGGAAATGATGGAAGAACTAATTAAATGTGAAATTTTCGAACAAATAAAGTCATCAATTATTTTGAGGCCCGTTGGCCATTCTGTTAAGATAAAACAATATAAATATGGATGCCATTTCATAATTTCAAATTCCTCGGGTTGGTGGCCCGCGGGCTGGACTTAGAATTTGGCCAGCCATGTCTGAAAGGTTGAAGACCCCTGGGCCACTGAAACAATAGTTAGTTATAATATATTTGAATTTAAAAAAAAGTGTTAAAAATATGACAACTGCGTATGAGGAAAATTTATATTTATAGCCATAGTTATTGTAATGATTTGTAAATTTTGAAAATTATACTCATCCATGATTTTAGTAAAGATTACAAATTCAAGTTCGCATTAAAGAACAGGACATTGACCGGCGGAAAATTCACCGAAAACAAACCACCGCTAGGAAAATTCATTGAATGATAAATTCATCGCTGGGAAAATTCACCGGCATCAGTTCGACATGAGTGAATGAACGAGTGAATCCGGCCTGTCACTAGAACTATAGCTCGCTCTCGTTCACTTACTAACTCACATGGTCACTCTGTCAATCACTAGGTATCTCATTCTGTCACTCAGTCAGTAGGTTGCTCATCATATCACTCACTCACCATAGATCATTCACTTACTCCCTAGGTCACTCACATTCTCACTCGGTAATTCAATTTGTCATTCACTCACATACTCACTAGGTAACTCAACTTGTCATTCACTCACTAGGTCACTCATTCTATCATCAACTAGGTTTTCCCCTCTACTACTAAACCAGAGACATGCACTTCGTCCATATTCCTCCGCGGAACTTCTAACGAATTGGTACATGTTGGAATGTGTGTGTATGTATAATGAAACAGCCTTCCATAAAGTTCGTTTCTGTGTAATGCTTGTTATGTGTAGGTTCCCCTCTGCTATACACTCAATCACCTGGTCGCTCACTAACTAGGGTCACTCTCTCTGTCGCGCACTCCATCACCAGGTCGAAACACTTATTCACTGGGTCACTTATTCTGTCACTCGCTCACTCACTATTTTCCTCACGCACCGACACTAACCACTCTGCCACTCACTCACTAACTACTGTATCATTTAGTGATTCACTCGGTCCTCACTGACTCGTGTCGAACTGTGAATTTCCCGTAAACCATAAATTACAGGCCATATGATCATTTATTTGCACCTACATTTCGGTTGAACAATATCTTTTGTTGATTTTGTGCTGCTTTTATCTAGTAAATGAATTCATTTTCACAAAACTGATTCATTTTCACCAATGACTGATGAACTTCTCAGTCAGCTTCGTTCGTCATTATACGCATAGCTGAAGTACTTTTCATCGTTTACACTTTCGCCGATAGATGGCCGCTGCAGAAAAGTAATGTGTTTGCTTTATAGCTAAAAACGATTGAAACGTTGAATATATATACGAGTATATCAATTTTTCAGTGTTAACCGCGCCGCCACTGGGGGGAATAAGTGATCTGGTGCCTTGGATGCTGGGCCAGAGGAGGCGCCGAATTCATCCTTAGGGTTACCAGATTCGAAAACTAAAGAAGGAAGAGCCTCACGCACTTTTCTAAGGCCACTTGATTATGTTCATATGACGATTTTTTTCGAAAATTGTCGAAAATGGTTTTATATATTTATTTGGAAGAAGGTTTTACATGGAATCCAAAACTACTTCATTCTTGTGCATGCAATAAGTAAAAACAAAGTTATGGCTGATTTAAATAATCTGGAAAATGCTTTTTCAAAGGCAACAAACCATTTTCAAACGCGTTTCTTACTTTATTCCACGCGAAACAAAATTTCTCAAAAGATATTCTCATGAAATTTTTCAACAGTGTTCCAAATAATGTAACCTGTGCAATGAACTAGGATCTATTGGCCATATGTTCAGAATTAAATATTTTACAGCTATTTGAAGTATCAAAGGTGGAGTCCACTGAATATATTAATTGACATCATCATGCGCCCTCCCCCAGACTTTCAAGTCTATCTCCGCCTATGCTCGTTTTCTTTGTTTTTGAATGGGAGAGGTGACGCCCCTTTTCCCCCTTTCAATACACGGCTTTAGATGTTGCAAACAATGGTATCCTTAAAATGAATGTACTATCTATTGAATTGTGCCGAAAGTATAAGTGTGAGTACCTAACAGTATTAGTGCGTATCTAGTGTTGCAAGTCTGGGGAGGCACGACGATGATGATGATGTCAATTCATATATGCATATATACATTAGATCAGTCAACTTTACTTTTGACGCTGGGGGAGCAATGCCCCCCCCCCCCGTATCTCTGCCCATGAAAGTGAGTGAAGTGTAATGATTGAATTGCATTTGTACCGTTTGCAGGTCTGTTGCTCTCTGTGGCGAGACTTTTTAAAAGGGAGATTGGCTCACATTCGCGTCTCGAAGTTAGGTACCACAGGAAGTGCGCTGGACCGGGGGGGGAGGGGGCGCAAAGTTCACCCTTCCAACTCGCCTTCAACATTACAAGGTAGGCGCCAAAATGCATGCTTGTCCCGGCTGACCAAACATTTAGTTGCAGCCCTGACCTGGAGCAAGCTAGGCCGTGGTTAGAATAGTTTCCGTTGCCCTACTTGCAACTTGGGTTCTTGCATTCTGGGAATTTCCACGGCGATTCGTCAGAGCGTGAAAACATGTGTAAGAAAACAAACACAAGCAAACACGTGTCAATGGAATATAAGAGAAGATATAATACGAGTCGGAAAAAAATTTCCCAAGAAAAAAAAAAAATAATTACGGGAACCTGAAGAGAAGGATTGAATGGCGAATTTTCTAAAACATAGGAGGGCGCTTGAGATGTCATCAAAACGGAGGACGTCTACCTAACCCTACTTTAACTGGTCTTTCTACATTGCACGGGTGCCAAAATGCGTTATTGCTCCAGTGCTGTCAAAGCATCTAGTTTTAGCCATGAGAGTAACTAAATCATACCATCAAACATTATTTTCAAATTTGCAAGATTCTAGTTCTTGCTATATTAATTTATCAATCAAAATTTTCGTTAGTTGAATTTCCGTTCTTAAGCCGCGAAATAAGCGAGATTTCTAATTGAAAAGATATTTGTATTTGTAGATGTTTGAGTTAAGTTTTACTTGTTAAGGCACAAATTATTCTATTGGAAATAGTTTATTCTAGCACTCATTCCAATCATTTTTCTTCAAGTTAAATAACCGAAATTAAGTACATAGTGATCAAAACATCATAATGTACTTAATTTCGGTTCTTTTATTAAATTTTCTTTTTTATAATCATTTATTTATTTAATTATATTTATACATATGTTAAATGCTTAAGGTTTTTTTTAGTTAATATTTAACCCTAAATCTCCATCTGCATGAGGTTTATACAAGGATCATGCAAATGCCGTCACTGTCCCATCCACACGCTTCCCCTAAGTGTCGGTTTTTCGGTTTTTTCGCTTTATTCCAACGAGAATTCGACTCGGAATCCAAAATTTCATCACAGAGTCGGAAACCACGTGATCCTAAACTGTCAGTTTCGATTTGTTTTAAAGTTTAGGAGCATTGAGTTCTCTGAAGACCAGATGATATCGCTAGTCAACCCCCACGAGTCTTCAGAGACGCCACCAATGTAATACATCGATTACATGCGGTCCTGCATAAAAAATATGCAATTTGATTCGATTAATTTTAAGGACCTAAAATTTTTGACCCTTCCATGCATGAATTTTTGTTTTAAGATTTAATTTCACCGTCGGTATTAAAATGCGAGAAAATAATTTGAATCGAGTTGAATAATCGATTTATCGTAGCTCGTGAGCTACGTCATGCATTGGAGGGTCGAAGACCGTGAAGAGCTTGTGGATGGATTCCGTCACAAGAATCATACATCCTGACGAGGACGCTGGCTCACCTCCACGATCCTTCCCCCAGCACTACTAACCACCCACTGATACTTTAATTACAGTTTCGAAAACAATTTACATTTTACAATTTACTATTTTACAATCACAAATTTACAATTTACTACTTAATATACTCAAGTCGAATCGTTTAATAATGTTTTCGACAAAGCGTTGCTTTTTATACGTAGCTTCACGAAACAATCAGCCGATACTGTTAACAATACAATTGTTTTGTAACAATACAAAAAGAAGAGACTCTTGTCTATCTTTAAAATTTTAATTGTTATGAAAAAAGTTGGGGTTAAGCTGTATTTCAAGGTATGGGGTCATTCAAGTATTACGTCAGCATCGATGGGGGTTTCCGATTTGCTGACTTTTGATCACAAGGGGGAGGAGGGGCTTGGATGATACTTACGTCATGAACTACCCTTTACAAAAATATGAAATATTCTTAATGGCATCTTTACTGAATGTGTGGCAAAACGAGAAAAACCTTTCGCTTGTTTGTTGGCACCTGAACTAACATTATTCCTGTTGATAGTTCTCTACAGGCCCCTATTTAGTGATCTCTAAATGCTTCGTGGATACAAGTTATCTGGAAATGTGTCCGGGCCGCTTAAGTACTCTGGAACTGTGCCACGCATCACTCAAGTGATCCGTGATTATGCCGTGATTATCACTTAAGTAATCTGGGAATGTACCGCGATTAATTTGAGTGATGTAGAGCCACACTGGGGGGTCATATAAATGATCTCTGAATGTGCCACGGGCCTTTTCGAGTGATCTGAAAATGTGCCACGGGCCTCTTAAGGATCTGTAAATGTGCCGCTTAGTTCATTTTTGCAAAATAACGTTTGAGGGTAAGTTTTGCTGACGGAGGGGAGGGGGTCAGAGTTTCACTGACAATGAAGGGAAGAGAGGTCTAAATGGCTAAAAATTTGCTGGCGTAATACATAACGACCCCTATGTATTCAATTTTTGTATAGTGGCGCCATCTGTTGTAAACAGAGCCAAGTGTGACGTTGCGAATAGTGAAAATGTGTGTGCGCCATGATTTCTCTGATTTTCAGAATCAAGAAAGTCCAGAGCCGCCCTTAGGGGGCATGCGACAGGCGCGACGCCGCATTCCCGGTGGATTATTGGAGACTTTCCCCAAATTCTCAAATTATTTTTTTGCAATCGTTCTGAATTATTGCAAAATGTAATTAATGGAATCAACGGAATGGCCATCAGCTCATATTTAGAATTCTAAGATGGAATTCATATTCAAAAGGGCTTAACGCGATGTACAGTTTTGTCTCTACAGAAGAGTCGACGGGGCCCCAAAGTTGAACAAGGGCCACAAATACTTGAAGACACTTATTTATTCTGAAATTATTATTTTTTTAATCAATTATAATTTTGATTTATTCCGAAATAATTTCTTTCAGCAGTTCTGGAGAAAGTTGTGAAACGCTTCGCATCGCAGCAAACAAGTTTATAGAATGTAGTAGCGCATGGGAGTTCAAGCATTTCTAAAGCGCGGACTACTTATGTGATATAGAACAGCGCAGTCGCAGGTCATTTAAGTGCTCGAACTGTGCCACGGGTCACTCAAGTTATTTGTGAATATGCCGCGGGCCGCTTGAGTGATGTAGAACAGTAGTTCTCAACCTTCCGAATCCCGCAGCACTCATTTATTTCACTTTTGTAAGTGGAAGGCCTGGTAATACACACGACTATAATCGGAACAGTGAAACGGCAAATCACTCGCGGTCCAGTTCCGCTCGTGTTACGGCCTGGCGGTGGAGAAACCCTGATCTAGAACTATGAAGTGGCTCGAGTAATCTGGAAATATGTCACATTGGCGCGGAGATCACTCAACTTATTTGAGAATGTGCCGTGGGACACCTAAGTGATGTGGAACTGCACCGCGTGTCACTTCAGTGATGTGAAACAGTGTGGCGGGCCGTTTGTGATCTTAAACTGTGCCATGTCACTTTAATGATATGGAAGTGTACCATCGGTCACTCAAGTGATCTGAAAATGAGTTCATTTCTGAGTTTAGCTCAGTTCATTTTTAAAACACTAGATTTGAGGTCACGGGCCACGTCTGTTCCTCGGGCCATGGGTTGAGCAGCATGCATGCTGTAGCGTATAGTGATCGGGACTTGAGAAAGGTGTCCAAGTCCCGGAAAAGTCAAAAATACGTTATTTACGTTATACATATGCGACCTGTGTTCCGCGACTTCAAACCTAATTTTGTAAGAAATCGAACCAAGCATCACATAAGCAAAGTTAAAAAGTCTCGCCTTGTTCACATCATCGTCATCATTTTACGACGCTTTTGGTCATAGTCATCTTTCACTTCTCGACATTTTAAATGACCATAGCGATGCATCTCGCATTTTTAAATTCATTGAAGCCATTGGTTTTTATAACAAATTATAGTTTTTTACAATTCATGTCACTGTTTTACATTTCACGTCAGTCACTTTTTATCGTACATAATTTTTATTTTTTTGACATAAAAGTTTTTCCTATTTTTATATAATCGATTGTGTGTTACGGCGCAGTTTGACCAAATTGGTCCTTGCGCCACTAAATTTAAAATCCAATCCAAAAAGTCTCGCTGCCGAGAGCGACAGGCCTACAACCAAATAATTCTAATTCTTCATTCATTACACTTCACTCACTATGACTTGAGAAAAAAAATCACAGTTTAAAAAAATTGATTGCAGGTGGGGCGGCAACTACACATAACAAGCATTACACAGAAACAAACTTCACGGAAGGAACACTATACGTACACACACATTCCAACGTGCACCAATTCGTTAGAAGTTCCGCAGAGGAATATGGACGAGTTGCATGTCTGGTTTAGTAGTAGTCTAGGGCACTCTCCCAGCGAGCGAGAGGACGTGAGTTCAATTCCCCGCAAGGGCAGTCAGAATTTTTCTCTTTTACATCTTCGTATCAGCCAGCTGAAGGGGCGGCTCGAGCCCGGGTGCAAAGCCTCATGTGCCGCCCTTAAAGACGACCCTGGCGGGAGACTAGCATGTCTTTTGCCTAAGGGCTGTGGGATAAATCTAGTGTATTTTGTTTTTACAAGAAAGTCGCACTCCATTGTTTACCGGGAAGTATGCGTGACCATACATCCCGCTTTTGAAGATTAATGTTTCGTATTCACAGTAGAGTTGCCTTGAATTTTTTTCTTCTCGTCCGGAATTATTTTTGCCATTCTTGATTATGCCAGACGACTCAATCCACAAAACAGCACTTACTGATGAGTCATAATTAATTACACTTATCCCGTAAAGATGATGATGACGGGGCGATTTTTATTAAGAAATTTATTTCAAAGGCGTTTCTGGTGCTCCAGGGACCGGACAAGTGAGAAGCCGAATTATTTCCTTTGCATTCGTCTGACTGCTCTGAAAAAATTGCTGTTTGAGAGTATCTAAACGCACATTTGACCTTGTGAAAGAGTACAGCTTTGTTTCTGGTATTACGGTCCCAGGCTCTGTCTTTTTTTCTCAAGTTTGGGCAACACCTCCGTTGTCAATGGGTGGCTCAAAAGCGTGAAGTCATGAAAATTTTTACTGTTGGAAATTTTCTGAATTTTTTGTACGCAACGAAAGCCCAAGTTACCGCCCCTTACAACCTGCCGCAGGATGGGGGGGGGGTTGTTGAAAAGGGTGCACCGCAACCGTTTTCACTCTCGCTTAAGTCGCCCCTGGCCAGCTGTTAAAAACTTTCGTAACACAGTACGGTTGTTCACTCTTCTTCGAGCACTCGCTCAGTTTTGTTTTTACTCCTCTCTTTCTCTCTCTCCCCCTTTCCCTCGTGAACGTGGAAACTGAAAATTTGATAATTGTCATTTATTGATTGTTATGGTGTTATGGTAAGTAGAGTAAGCATTCAATCCTTTAAGGCACATTCACGAGATATCTCGCCTCAATTAAAGCCTCTTAGTAATGAACAAGCTCAGATATTACGTAAAGTTTGTTTTCTCAATAGAACACATTTCCCTATGCCCCTATATTTGCGCCTAGTGAAAATCGGAAGTAAGCCTACTTCATTAAAGAGATTTATCATTCTGAAAAGGGTTTAGTGATTGCTGTTGCGCCGCTTAAAGAGTTAAATATTATTATTTTTTTACCACAAGAACATCTGCGAGTTTTGTCAGATGTCACATTAAATATGGACATATTAAATTTTCTCCAAAATCTAAGTTTTTTCGATATTCCCTCATAATTATTTAACGAACACTCATCTGCATGGAGTGTAGTCGCGAACCGAGTACAGTGTATAAGGCCGCATCAAGTGAACGACGTTAAACGGCCGTTGTTGGTCCGCAACTAAAAATAATTAGAAACAGAACTGGTTGAAAGACATCTAATCGGTTTCATCAAGTTAAATTATAAACTTTTAATAAAAATTTTATTCGAATTCTGATCGAATCGATCAACTCCACTAAAATGTTGAACTGCATATATCAATAAACCGATCCGATTAATCGTAACAGCATTAGAAGAAATCAATTCGTCAATCAGAACGGATAAGGTTTCCCCTTTCTATCCATGTACAATCCAGTGTGGGTCTCATCCAGCTTCGAGATTGTTTCCAACATGGCGTCGACGCTTTCATTCGGTTCGAGCTCTGCGCGACCTCCGGTCATGTCCGTTTTGACGAACCCGGGGCACATGTTGATCACAAGAATATTGTCCTGCTGCAATTTCGCTGCAATCACCCGCATAGCCATGTTCAATCCAGCCTGAAGGGAACGTAGAGAAATCGAAAAATAAATTGTAAGAAATCACACACACACTCATAAAAGCTATAAAAGCTTTAATGAATATTACAATTATAAAATTGAAAATTTTTGAAATGATGGTAGCAACACAGGTCTACAAATAAATACTTCCTGAAAATTATTCTGTTAACTGATTTTTGTTATTTTCAGAGCTTGCTGTTATGTTATTCTTCAGGTTTGCTGTTACAGTGGAACCTTCCTCCTAACGGATACTTTTCTGATCCCCGATCCCATGAAATATAGGATTTTAATGTATTTTACTCCCCGTTAGCGGGCAGTAGAATCAGGCAACCTCTATTATATTTTGGTCTTAAACCGAGAATTTATCACATTCAACTAAGGTTATGTTTAATTTCAAACTCTTAAATATGATGAACCGTCAATTTTTAATGTCTTCATCAACTGAACGTAACTATGGTCCAGGATGGGGAATTCGAATGGTTATAATGTCGGTTTTCTTTTGTTTTTTGTTAATACTTGTGATGAAAGCCAACATTACAAGACTCATAATGTTGTTATGAATGTTTTTCATCATCTTCACACTTATTTAATTCAATTTTAATTGCAAAGTATGTGCGTTCATGTTAGGGTAAAAATAATTAATTGGTTTAATGAAGATGGGAATATAGTTATAAATTTTTTAATATTTATCATACCACTTTTATTCGGGATTAGGCATAATCACCGATAGAAGTGTGAGGAGTAAATGTAGTGGAATTTAATCAATTTCTCTTTATCGAGACGATTGATGATTATGCATAAACACCACCGGTGTATCACTTTCACACACAGTGGCATATACATTTTAACATTAAAATGTATAGGAACCAATTGCAACCGTAGGAAAACGTCGTATAACCGAGATTCCACTGATATTTTTCTCAGCATTTCTTTGTATTCTGAAATAACAAATGCTGATTCCACTCTCACACAAAATTTATAATATCGGAGCAAAGGTTCTCTCTGAACATTTTTGGTGTGCCGAAATTGTTGAGACGCGCCTTGTATCACTTTTATCTTCGCAATGGGCACCGCGTCCGGTAAGGGCGGCCCTCACGAAAAAATATTAAAATATTGCATGTTATTGACGAAAAATATTTTGTTTTCCCTTTCATACCGTAGAAATTCCCTTACAAATGCAAGGCCACAACAGGCAAAACTCCTAACGATGTGGCTGAGAACCTTGTAATATTCTAGAAACCTTGGCTGAGAACCACCTCGGAACCCTTTCAGTGTACACGAACTCCTAAGAAAGATTGCGCGATTCGTTGACTTTGTAGTCTAGTAGTCTAGGGCAGTATTTCTCAACCGCCGGACCCTGGCAAGAGCCAAACCGGGCCGTGAGTGATTCATCATTTCATATACATCCCCGTTTGTTTTCCAGGCGTGTTTATGACCGGGCCTTTCACTCAGAAAAAAAGAATCCTACCGGGCCGCGGTCTTCCAAAGATTGAGAACCACTGGTCTAGGGCGTTCACCCTAAAAGTGAAAGGACGTAGGTTCGATTCCCCGCAATGGCAGTCGAATTTTCTCGCCTTTCCAAAAGAAAATTCTTCTTCTCACACCAGCCAGTCATTAAAAACCTCTATATGAATAGCGGAGAGTGACGTCATCCTTTCACTCCAAAATTAGTCTAAATAAACTTATTTCACTCATGTTATGAAAGGAAAAAAAAGTCAAATTATTTTGACCGGTGTTATTTTTAAGAAAACTTTTTCATCACAGACCTGTGTAATTTGGAAAAAAAAATTATACCTTGCTTATTTTGTAGGACAGTGCTTTGAGTTGAACGAATTCAATGCCGGTGTTTTGCACAGAAGCTGTTAGCGAAGACATATTTAATATGGCTGCTTTGGAGAAGCTCATGCCCTGGCTTTTGTGTCTCGATGCGGACATCTTCAATAGCGGGTACATCGCCTGAAAATGACCCGTTAACGAATCAGTTTTAATAATTTTGAATTTCCTAGGCTATACGTATGAATATTTGAACTTGAAGATCGATTTGACCTTGTAGATTTGTGTAGAGAATATGCATACACACGCACACACGGAAAATCAATTTTCCCAGATATTTTGAAAACGATTTTCTCTCAGTACAAAACAGCTTTTTTCAATACTCTTTACTTCGCACTTGCTGAAAATTGGAAGAAAGTTTGCTTCATTGAAAAAGATATTGTATTAAATTTTCAGGGGGTTTTAGTGATTTCTACTATGCGGGGAAAAGGGTCAACAGAATGAGCGCGTTCGCCTCGAACGGCTAAATTTTAAAAATTAAAAACTATTTAATCCTTTGAGCGGCTATGACGAGATATATCGCCTCGTAAAAGACTCTTATTTCAGCATTGTCAAGCCCAGACGTTTTGTAAAGTTGATTTCTCAATCGGAAAACTTCTCCCTATACCCATTAGTTAGCACCTGCTGAAACTCGGAAGAAAGCCTACTTCATTAAAAAAAGGTATGGCATTTTGAAGAGGGGGTTTAGTGATTTCTAATTGTCGCTCAAAGGGTAAAAAATTACAAAAATATCGCCAAAATGCTTTTTACTCATTTCAATTTGAAATTCAACTTTTGGAAGGTTAGGACCTGATTTTTTTTCCAGGAAAAAATTGTGTATTCCCCTCCCCCTTCTTGATCCACCATTGTGTACATTCATAGATATAACACAACTGATTATATGTCAATGTGTCTCCCCCAAAAAAAAATTTGCCAACGTACGCCCCCGATATCAATTATCGTTTGTACAAACGCGAAATGTGAAGCTACAACCAGCAAACTGCCCAACAATGTAGCTTTATAAAAAATAAGAAAAATCAATTTTAATAAAACAAATAACATTGGAAAAAATATGGCTGTCATAGCCTAAATGCAGCTACCTAATATCAGTAAATCATAGATAACTAAAACTGACCATAAAAATATGGTTGCCATTAATTTAAGCACGGACAGCTTCTTGATTATTCCCACCCATCTTATATTTCCTATTGGAGGTATCTATCGTGAGCGGCTTCACGACAACAGAAGGTAAGTTATTCCACGCATTTACAACGCTGTATAAGTAAAGAACTTCCTACGACACAACAGCCTAGAACTGCCCCTAACCAACCGGAACTGACGTCCTGGAGTCGAAGCAATAACGACGTAACAACATTTGATGATCCGTCGTATCGATCCCATTGAAAATCTTGAATACTTCTATCACTCACGACTTACTTTCTAACCCCACGACGCCTACTTTGTTCCAAAAGAACATATTCTCGGGTCTGTCTCTCTCTCTAGGGAATTTTCTTTGTACTCCTTAAACCAGGTCTATATCTTTCTTATGATAGGGTCTCTCAAACCGTACGGAAAGAAGTCTCGGAAAAGCGGAAGGATGACTATAGGATAACGCGAAGGCTTTTTTTAAGAATGAAAGATAACTAATACCGAGCATTATATTCGATTTTTTGACCACCGTGGAAAAATTTTCAGAAAACCCAAGCCGCTCGTCAACAAGAATTGCCAAATCGGTGATCCTAGTTGCAAGCGGCATAGTATTGCCATTTCAACCTATATTAAAGTGAAACGTGGGTTGTTCTAACCAAAATGAGCGACCATGAACTTGTCAACGCTGAATCTGTGGATATGGATTATAAGCGCGGTTATTTGATAAATTTTCTGTCAATAATTTTACAAAGATCGCTAAAACTCACCTGTGCTATTAGTATCGGTGCCACTGTGTTCGTAGAAAAATGGTAATTAAGGTTCTCCGGAGTAATGTTCGGGAACTCTTGCGATTCAATTACTCCGGCGTTGTTTATGAGAAGCGTCAGGCCTCGGTCTTTAACAACTTTCTCCACGAATGACCTGACATTCTCGATCTCGGCACTATTTTGTACATCTGGATATCAATGAAAAGTCAGAGGTATAAAAAATACTTAAACATCGAGGCTAAATGAATTCATGAGTAACCAACACTGTGCCATCAGCGGGAATTGAATCTAGGTCTGTAATCTACGCATTATTTTTTAACCCTTTATTTGGCAGTGTCGCTCTAAAAAGCGCAGTGTATATGGTTTCTTATATTTTTCAAGTGAACGTATTTTATATCTTTAGCTCGGCATTGACGCTTCTAAGCAACTTTTAAACATTCGATTTTTACTTTTTTATGAAGTTTCTATAATTATCAGCAGAAAATAAGTGACCCAAAAATACTTGTTTCTCTATTTCTTGACAAGATAAACAAGAACAATTTTTCACCCTTTCATTTTGGAGGGAAATACCACGTGTGGAGGAGGCATATTGCTGTGTATTCTTCAATAATAATACGTTGGCTGACATTTTTATGATGTCTAAATCTATGTTACATCATATACAATCGATCCCGTTTGTCACGTGATAGCAATCAGGGTACTTTCATTTGTTTTATAACCCTTCAAAACCTTTCTCTTCTGGATATTTCAATGTTTACCAATTAAAGGGTTGAAGCATGAACTGTGTACTCACCGAGTTTTAAAATATGCAAATCTGTGTCAGACTGGGCATCTTTCAGATCTTTGAGACTCTGTTAAAATAAGTTCATGACATAATTAACAGAAGAAAAAAAAATCCATCGTAACAATACTTTCACAAGAATCATTTCTTTTTCATTTTTACACACTGTTGGTGTACCTGTATTGTGTAAAAAAATTCATTATTTACGTTTATCATTTAAGAATATGGATCTTAACCAGGGGGCTCGAACCCCCTGGAAATCCTTGGAGAGATTCAGTGGTTCGGGAGTTTAAACGAGGACAACGATGAACTCTTTTTGCATCAGTATTTGTTGAATATTATTCTGTAAATTAAACTATATCTTTTGTGACCATCTTATTAGCTGGTCACAGACTTCTTTCACAGGTTCTCTGTCCTGCGTCTTATTACCGCAAAGGGTCCATGGAACACAAGCTTTTTCTTAACATGCTAACCGATAGGATTTTGGCCCATCAGCAAAGAGAAAAAATACTCATTCATGGGCTATGACCTATTGAGTTTTCTTCTTGTCAATCATTATAACTCCACCATACTGTGGAATGCCCTTTCTTCAAAGCGGCTCGCCACACACACGCACACACAATTTTGATTACTTATAAAATGGCTTGATGGAGGTCAGCCAAAGAAAAGAAATCAAAGGATTGATTTTTCGCTGTTCATATCTGACTTTTCAGATGTTCTTCTGCACAGGTGGATTTAACGGCGGGCGCACCGGGAGCGCGCCCGCAGAGTTAGAATAATATCTTATATCTTTTGTCTATAAGCGCGCCCTGGGCCCCGACTTCTAAAGGGCCCCGAAAACCAAAACTCCACACTTTTTTCTAATTTAAAGGGCCCAATATTTTCTTTTGTGCCCAGGGCCTCGACTGACTTTAATCCGCCACTGTTCTTCGGTTGTTTATCGAAGAACCTTGCTAGAAAGTGAGCACCAAGTTTTTCTTGGAAAGATTACCGAACTATACCGTCACAATTAGAGGGATGACAGTCACGTCAAGACAATTTTTGCAATGAAACCTAGGATTGCGAATGACTTTTTAATTTAGTGTGAGTTGACGTATGATTTTGGCCACCGGTGCCAAAACAAAAGCCGTAAAAAAATTTCAAAGTAACCCTTATAATAAGAGAGAAAAATTGTTTGCCTTGACAGGTAATATCACCCTTCTCATTTAGGCGGTAGAATTCTGGGACACCCTGTATATAGTATATACCTTTGCACGTGTTGTACAGAATGAGTTTTTGAGCATTTGATTCATTATTTCATACCTTAATAACTTTGATAAAGTTACGGGTTATTACCCCTTATCCCCATTTAAGCGTAAGGGCTTCGAGTTCATTGATGTCTTTCTCACTTGTAAAATATAGGGTGATTCTAAATTCATGGGACAAACTTTAAGACACCTAAACAATCATTTTTTTTATCATAGAATGCGCTGTCGAATTGCAATAGCAAAGGCGGTAGTGGGTGTTTTTGGAGAACGATTTGCTGATTTTTTCGACGGATTTGCTGCGATATGTGCTATCATTCATTTGAGAGTGCATATGCACCTTCGCATTGGATTGGGGTTTATTTTTGTAGGTGCAAGGATTATCCAGGTTATGCTGCACCAAACCATGAACAGGCGGTATAATGACTTGTAGATTTTGCGTTACCACGTTGCACCATGAGAATACCTACCACATTACAATGCCCTGCGCCCTGGTCACGAGCATTGGTGTGCGCAAGATCGACCTTTAGAGGCGGAGGGCACATTGGGTTCGGGGAGCAGATGGAATCTCACTCTCAGAAATTTTGAGCTACTCACCTTGAAAAAGCATTTTAAATTAACAGATAATGACAGTTTAACAGTAAGATAATATACGGTTCAAATGTATTTTCTTTCGATATTTTAATTTTTTACTGAAGTATTTGAAAATATTTTAATTTCTTTATCGTCTTTGGGGAGGGCACGGGCCCCCTATGTTCTCTCCTGAGTACTACTCCTCTGGTCCCTAACATATGAACTCCAGGCCGTTACTTCGCTAGGATATTTCGCTGCAACTTGTAAATAAAAAGGTAGGTTGCGTAGCACATAAAGATAAGTTTTTTCCCTAACAACATGTAAGCAACATCACGCGGAGAATAACGATTTTAAAAAATAAGGAATGAGGACATCGTTTCTTGGACTTTCAATAAATGCATTTTGTCCTTGGATTCAGAATATATTAATTCAACAATTTCCATGTTTTCTCCTAAAAATGCGCAAAAACACATTTGTGATACTTGATTGAATAAAATATTTCTTCAAATTATTTTTAGTAAATTCTACGTATAATTTTAATGCGTTATATGATATATGTGTGCTAAAAGCTGAACCAACCCTTTGAAGGGCAGACGTTTTTCCAACACCCATAGGAAAAGATCTAAACAAGTGCACCCATTATGGGACCACCCTCTTCCTTCAAAGAACAATCATCATATTGATTTGATATATTTACTTCATCAGAACATTGTTTAGGAAATTTTCTCGTGACATCTTAAATCATCAACGTTAAACACGCCTTCCCCCCCCCCAAGGGGGTCGTGATCAACACTTTGGGAATCGCTGTATCAAGATAATACTGGTGAAGAAAAACTCTTTTCAGACGGTGGTATCTTAAGGGCGGTAAAATATTATTCGCCTCAGGCGGCAGAATTTCTGGGAGCGGCACTGAACAGGAGCATTCCTAAAAACGAATTTTAAAATGGCGGAGTAGTTTTCTCGATTTAACCATTTCACGTACACCGTTTTGGCAAGAAATTTGGATTATCTCTATTTAACGTATCGATCATAAATATGGCAAGATTGTCCTTAAACCTAACCGCACGTCGGAAGAAGAAAAAAGGGAGAAGAAAAAGTGTTTTAAAGAAGAAGTATAATAGAGATAGATGAAAAAGAGTTTTTTCGCTCTTCCTTTACATGTATATAGTAGGAATATACATTATAAAGAAAGGAGGGAAAGAAAAAGCAACTTTTTTTCCGTGGATAACAGACAATCATGATAATAGAGTTGCTATAACTTCGCGATGGTGAAGAGAAAGGAAACACGGAGAACATGTTTGAATTTATTCTACTGGTGTTAAGATATACTATTACGCCCGTGATCGTAAAGAGGATTCATTATATCCAAAATTTTGAGGCTACTAAAAGAATTTAGGTGACCCGTAGGAAATCCCAACGGTCTGGCAACCGCATACCCGCAATTCAAGTACATTGTAAGCCCAGACGTAGTCCAGGCGATGTCCCATGAGTTGAAGCACACTGGTCTAGAAAATTATGACTTGCTACCGGACATGAAGTAATAATATACGTCTTTAATCAACGGTAACGGATCTCTTTTCCACGAGACGCAGGTCGTGCTCAACAAACAGCCCCCCTCCCCTAAAGAAGAAGAGGTGTGGGCTCAACTCCTTTGGGCCAGGGTCGTGGGTCTGGTCCAGTGAAGGAGGGTCTGGTTCCCCGGGTGCCGGACTAGAGGGGGCGCAAATTTCACTCTTTAACTTCTCCAACATTATGAGGGGGGGCGCCAAAATGCGTACTTGCCCCGTCTGACCAAATATCTAGTTGCGACCCTGCCCCGGGCTGTGACGTCATGGGCACCCTGCACAGTGGTTGACGTGTTTCAGACGGGCAATACATAATCGGGGTTCTAGAAATCAAAAGATTTGCTAAAAATAGCAGATATAGGTCCCTACAGATTACACTTAACACAGATTAAGTTTCTACCTACTTGCAAATTCTGGTCGCTTCTGTACGTTGCGAACAAATGTTTCGGGGGCGGATGCAGGTCTAGAATTTGGCGTACGAATGCCAGACCGATACCGCGGTTTGCTCCAGTTACCAGAACACTGTATAACTCCATCCTCCTTTTAACACACGTAGATGCCGAAAACACTGCAGGAAACGGAACAAGGAAAGGCGTCACAACACACACGCACACACAAGTTTTCTCTCTACATCACGCTCACGGATTTTTGATACAATCAAATAGGGACTTGATGAGTCACGCTCATCATACTTCTTGTCATTCAGCTCGACGACAGAGAGAAAGAATGGGTTCTTTCCTCCTCTTTTTTTTTCTCCTCCGTTAATTATTTTAGTATTATTATCATGACTCGGTGTTTATAAAAGTTATACACCACATTAATTTACATTAGAAAAACTAATGAAATAACTATACTGTTTTTGTAACAATGGTATGTGCTCAGAAGTAGTATGACGAGCCAAGGCCGCGACCGCCGTCAGCCCTCGGTTTACGAATTAAAATTCGTTGCTGAAGTCCATTCGTAAACCACCGAAGTAATTTTTCGCCACAGGAATCAATGTAAAATGGATTAATCCGTTCCGGGGCCCCGAAGATTGCTACTGTAAATTTTTATGGCTGCTCCTGTGGATAACGCAATACTAGGGTTACTGGATTCGAAATCTGAAGGGGGGGGGGGGAGAGCAGTGACTGAGAGCACCCTTGACAATGCCACTTTTCTCGGTTTCCACAACAGATGGCGCCATTATACTGACAAAGCATATCGGCCGCGATTTTTTCCAACTAAATAAAACAAAAAAAAAACAAACATTTACATTGTGGAAAAAATAACATAAATCTCTTCACGATCACGGGTATAATACGTCCAAACACCAGTGGAACAAATTCAAACAACTTTCCTGTTTTCTTTCTTGTCTTCACCATCGCGAAGCTTTATTGTAACCCTATCTCTAAGAAAGTTGCTCTTTTTTCCCCTCCTTTACTTCTATACTCCTGTTAATGGTTCTCCCCCCCCACACACACATAATGTATCTTTCTACTACATACAGGGTGGGCAAAAAGTTCGCAAAAACTTCTAAAATTTCATAAAAAATAACCGATATAAAAAACGATTTTCAGGGATAGCATCGCTAGGTCACGGGCATTTTTTAGAGACAGGAAAAATAACTCAAGAAACCGCCGATAGGTGGCACTGACGTACTCCAGTCAAAGAAAAGATGCGCAAATAACGAACAGAATGCCTCTAAATCATTTATCACAGCAGTATGCGTTTCATATGACCACCACAGGGGATAAACACATTGCAGGCGAGTCACAAATCCAGCAACAGCAGAGTGCAGCAGATACACATACACGGTTTACAATGGTGAACTGGTTGTGGATTAGGAGCACAAGTTCTTCTAACCGTCTCATTTGCATATTACCACCGAAATCGCTCGTACCAGCGCCACACATGTGTGGAACACATACTGCCGTTATAAACGATTTGGAGGCATTCTGTTCGTTATTTGCGTATCTTTTCATTGACTTGTGTACGTCAGCGCCATCTATCAGCTGTTTTTTGTTATTTTTTTCCCGTATTAAAAAATTTCCGTTACCTAGCTATGAAATCCCGCAAATCATTTTTTATTTCGGTTAATTTTCCAGTTTTTAAAGTTTCTAAGAATTTTTTGCCCACCCTGTGCATGTAAAAGCGGAAGAGAACACGTAGGTTGAGGGTGAGAAGCTGACTATGAAAAAAAACCATCTACCTTAAAAACTTTTATACGTTTTCTTTTACACTTTTCTGTTTCATTTTTTTTCCAACGTGTGGTTATATTAGGACAAGGTTACCAGATTTATCACCGATTCGTTAGCGATAATCCATATTTCTTGCCAAAGGTGCTTGTACGTGAAGTGGTTGATATCCAAAATATTTCGCGGTTTACTTACATTATTCTATCTCGTGTTATTAAAGCTTGCTGCGCTTAGATTTGATACCGTCGGGAGCCTGACTAACAGCTTTGAGAGAAAAAGTAGTGTTCACAAAATATATCTAAATTTTTATGAGGACACCCTGTCGCAAAAAACCGAATCGGAAAGTTGTTGATCTGTCTCTTTCGGGACCAAAAAGAAGCACGTTTGTAAGCGCAATACACACCGAGACATTTGAATTCAAAAATTAGAGAAAAATTGAGAAAGAATAGCATAAATGGGGGAAAGAAGCGTTGTCTGTTAGTTTATGCTTTTCTTTCCCAACTTTCTCAGATTTTTTTTGAGTTCAAATACGTGTCGGTGAATTTAAATATACAGTCGGCGCCGTTTATTAGAATCACGGATGATGTTATCATTTTCGTGTTATCACTTTTGCAAGGAACGCAATGGATTAATACCATAAGATGAAAAAAAAGCAATTCGTTTATAGTTATCGGGATTTCGGATAATGGTATTAAATTTGTATCCGTCGAAAGTTTCTTTTTGCGCTTTCTGAAGCTAAAGTTTAACCAAACTTAATATTTTTCCTGTAAGTTATCGTTTTGCAAGCTGCAGGATTCTGTAGGAGGCTAGATTGTGTTGTTCCGCCCTGTTGATAAACGTTTCCGTACTTAATGTCGTAATCAGTTCGTAATATTCACTGTGATCCATGTACATGTGGAGCTCCTACTGCAATAACCTTCCTATAGTGAAAAAAAATATGCAAGGGAAAAAAGAAAGTTTTACTTCAGTTCTTGATCAGTTTCTTTCAGTCAAGATTCAAATTTTTTTTCCCCGAGTTATTTGATTAAGGAATCTATGAAACGTATTCTGTGCATTTTAAAAAATGTATCGTAATTTATTGCGGGATGAGGAAAAGGTTGCGAACCACTGGTTTACAGCTTCATAAAATTTGAAATGACATGCTGATCCATGTAGACTGTGTCAGAGTGACTTCTCTCTCTTATACGTTTCTTTCGGTTATGAGACGACATAAATCGAGATGTGTTAATAAACAATGCTATTCACTTATACGCCTCTCTCACTTAAACGTCTTTTTTTTCTTATTTCCTTCCACCGTATAAATGACGTATAAGTGAGAGGTCACTGAAAAGAAAAACCACCATGCATGTGGCCAGACTTCTCAATTTCCCCTTTGGAGAATTTGATTTAATGTTTTTCGGCGTTCATGTTCGTAAACCAAGACTTCGGTTCGTAAACCAAATCATATTTTGTTCGTGAACGTTGATTCGTTGTCTGTCTAGTCGGCCTTGTACAAAGCAACTTCAAAGTCACGCATATTTTATGCTAATTTGAACTTTTAATGCAGCTTCGGCCTTGTATGGGTTCCACTCCACCGCCGGAAATCACGTCCACCGCGAGAGGTCGCTGCTAATTGTTTACTACTAGATCCCCCCGACTTCTGGTGCCTTATATCTCAACAAATTTGTTTTTCCCCCTTCAAGAAGGCGCTGGTAGCGGTACTCGGATTATATTATGAGATGAATTTCGTTTGAACCTCCGGTTTTATTCCCGGAATTCTCACCTTTTCGTGTCCCGACACTACTTGTCTCTCTTGTCCCAACCGATTGATTTGATTACAGCCAATAGAATAGAACTGTATTATTAAGGCGTAACAGATTTGATGTATGTTTTGATGATGGTATAAGAAAACCAGAGCCGTCTTAAGAGCATGAGGTTCTACATGGGGACTTCTCGAAAATTTCAACCATATCTCATTTTCGTGAGCCCTCTCCCCGGGCCGTGTCCGGTAAGGCTCATGCGTTAAGACGGCATTGGTGAAAGCTTTAAAGCACGTCTCTACAAATATTTCTTCCCCCACTCCCCTCCTTCTTCCAACGTCACAAAACCTGGAAACCATAATTGGCGACGTCAGAGTTTCAAGGGTTGCACCCATCAAACCCCCTCCATCATTACTCTTTGATTTGACTTCATCATTACTCCCCATCTTACTCTTTGAGCGCAGTAGTACGCTTTGCCGTAAGACAGGTCTTCAACCTTTTTCCAGTCGCAAGCACTGCCTGTACCAACTCCTGTACTCATTATCAAAAGAAGACACCCTTACGGCAAGTTTCATACGAATGCATGAAATAACGATGATTTCAATCCTTGAATGCAATTCCTCTAAGGTGTTTATTTGGAACGTTGATCAAGTCATTCAAGTGCTCACGAGCACGAAATAGGACAAGAGCATCGAGCACTCTGGGTACTTCAGGGAGCACCGTGTTGAAGATCCCTGCCATAAGAGAATTGGTAAGCATTATGTGGGTGCAGAGAGAGAGGCCCGTAGCCAGAATTTTTGTTCGGAATAACTAAACTAAGTGTTCGACCAAAGTGGTAGAACAATATATATATAGATTTGGTAATCTTTTCCCTATTTTCAGTCATTTTCTCACATTTCGGGGAGGGGGTAGACCCCCAAGTTTCCCCCCCCCCCACGGCCTTGTGTGGGTGAATCCTTAGGTTCACCTGACATGTAGGGGAGAGGCGGGATTTTTTTTTTGGAAAGAAATAACCGTAACACGAGATATATAAAATAACAATATTTTAATAACTAAATATATATAAAACCCCTTGCAACACATATAAATTATGTATCTGATGTCCACACATTATTTGAATACTTTTATTTTGAAAGTATCCAAGATTTCTTATCGTACTTTGAAAGACATCCATCCCGGCTCGGGCATGGATGCCTACTAACACTAACCGATTCCCTAGACAAATCGCAAAGATTTTTTTTTTTTTTAGAATGTGTAATGATCGTATTATTTAAAAAAAAAAGTATGCCCCTAGGATCAAAACGTTTCGCCAGTAAAAGGTGGAAAGAAGAATCATGGAATCACAACTTGTATTGAAGAAGTGACAAAGAATTGCAAAGGAGTAAACATTTCTGAAACGCATTGTCTAGGAACCACAGTGGACATTCTAAAAATCATTGTTGAGGCTTACTAAACATTGTTGCCCGACGGTTTTTCGGGCATTTACAACGAACTTTAAAAGTAACTTTTAAAGTAGTTCAAGTCGGGTGATGCTTGGTATTTATACAAAATTTGGCGACGATTGATTTAAAATTGTAGATTTGGATGGAAAGCATGCACACAGAAAATAATTTTGGTACACAGGGTAGTAAGGAGGTTCGCTGAGCCACATTTTATGGGTGAACCGTTAGTCCTAGAGGTATACTAATACTCCCCCCCCCCCAATCCTGTAGCGGGGCCCCTAGGCTGGAATCTTTTGCAGGCCCCTCGGTCAGACTTTTAACGGGCCCTTTCTGTAGTTAATTTATAGCGTGAAAAAGCAAAAAAAATGATGATAATCGTTCCGGGCCCCAGGGCTAGAGCCCTGTCAGCCCCCCCCCCCATGTGGGGCTATGGGTATACTTCCAATTATAAAAAGTATCCAAATAACATGTAGACCTCAGATACGTCATTCATATTGCAAGGGGTTGCATAGTTATTAAAATACAAAATTTTAACTTTTCATACGGATATCCTGTACTCAAAAGCGTAGCAGCTGTGGTGGTCGAGTGGTCATAGTAACGGACTCGCATCGCGGGGATCTGGGTTCGAACCCCACTGGCCCGAATTGGGCTGACCATATTTCCTCGAGAGAAATACGGGACATCAAGATTCCAAATACGGGAAAATACGGGACACCGCCAAAAATGACGCCAAAACCAAACAAAGTTGCCAAATATTGTTGAAATTACGGAAAAATCAAAATGGCGTGAAATTAACCATTATTGCAAATTGAATTCCACGAAAAAAATACGTTCACCAAGACGAATGTGGAAGATTAATATTCCCTTTTATAGTTTGTAATTATCATTGCCGCTGTGGTGGTCGAGTGGTTATAGTGACGGACTCACGGTGCGAGGATCCGGGTTCGAACCCCACAGTGGTGGTTGGCTGAAGTTGGTTTTCTGTGGTTCCCAACTTCAAGGCGCAAATGCGAGCCGATCTCCCCGTTAAAAAGTCTCGCCACAGAGAGCAACAGTCCTACAACGATAAATCATTCATTCATAACACTTTACTCATAGTTAGAAAAACTGGTGGCAGATGGCAGCACTACACATAACAAGCATTACATAGAAACAAAAAAAAACTTCACGTCAGGTTTCACTACACGTACACGCACATTC
The DNA here is from genome assembly GCF_987345545.1 of Pholcus phalangioides. Lineage (NCBI taxonomy): Eukaryota > Metazoa > Arthropoda > Arachnida > Araneae > Pholcidae > Pholcus > Pholcus phalangioides. The sequence continues at coordinate 106,703,302 of NW_028301608.1, forward strand.
CCGCATGTACCGATTCGTTGGGGGTTCCGCTGGGTAGGGGGAGGGGGTGTAGCAGTAGTAGGTAGGGCCTCCAAAAAGTGGATCGGGGATCCATGATGTTCTTAAGTCAGCCACGTCGTTGGGCAATTTGCCTGTTGTGGCGTATTTGTATAAAATAATTTATGAGTTGAAAAATAATGTCAATCTTTGACTTTAATAAAGAGTAAATATTCAAGTAGGCTTCGTGTAAAATATGGGATAAACCAGGACACTTTTGCCAAAAAGTCGGGACGACCAAAAAAAAAATAAAATACCGGGACTGTCCCGGGCAATACGGGACGTATGGTCACTCTCATTCTAACCCTAAAAAGTATCAGAATAAAGAACAGTGATTGGGTGTAGGGATAATACTGGCGTCACTTCGGGTCAAATGCAGATGAGTCAGCTTGGGACTTCAAGGAGCCCTTGTTTTCGATGAGTGAACTTGGGGATTTAAGATTTGTGGTAGGCTATTTTAGAAAGTTTTATGCCATAATTGGCAAATTCTTTGTTATTTGGCGAGAATTAGTGATGTCCCGTATTCATAAACCAAATTTCTCCCATCTTTGTCAAAGAAATATGGTCAGCGTATTGCAGACAGTGAAAGCGTGGCAAAAAAAGCTCATCGGTGCAAAACGCTGTATAATAAGCGTCTGCGTGACAAGTTATTGAAACTCACGTGCTGTTTGTTTTGAAGAATCAGCTGTCACCAGGAAACGGGGGTGGATGTTTGTGGTGAAGAGATTCACTTGCATCGCGAAGGTGCTCTTTCCACCGCGCTGTTGTTGTTCGATACCTTCGCGCATCGCCTCCACGTGGTTCGAGTTCCAACGTAAAATCTCGATGACGGAGAACAAAGTGTACGTTTGGATCCACAACGGCGACAATAAACTAGACATCAGCTTCGTGTACGGCAACGACGTGCTTCCGGAAATCACTTTCAACTTCTCGAGGTCCAAGGACGAGAAACTGATCGATGGATTGAATCGAATTCGATGCAAAATCGAAGGCAAGACCTTGGACATCAAGAAGAGGTCAAAGAAGAAGAAGAAAAACGAAGACCGCGCGAGCACCGATTCACCGGACGGTCATCCACCGCCAACCCCCCTCAGGCTAGATATCCTAACCAATGGCGAGGTCATCGGTGACAACGTTCCCAATGACCAGGCGTGGGTCGATGGCAACCAACTGCGTATTGATGAGTCCATCTACGAGGTTGTTTTCAATCCTCCGGTGATTGTCCAAATGTCTATACCGAAGAGAGTCCGAGCGGGCTTCCCGGTGTACCCTGAAGTCTCTCTTATGTTCTGCGAGCTAAATGACTGTCGCTTCTCTTGGTTTAGATCTATAGCAGAGTCTGGGGCGAAAGAATCAAAGAACAGCAAATCCACAAAACTGTGGATGGAAATCGGTGAGGGGTATATTTATGAAACGTCTGAGGAAGATGTCGAACACCACCTGAAAGTCACGTGTATTCCTAAGTGCGGGGACAAAGTTGGTATGAACAAGGAAGCTCAGACGCTGACTCGTGTCGAAAATGGACCCGGGACGTGCCCCTTCGAATACAGACACGAATACACTAGCTTTGTAACACCTTCAGACAGGTCTGTTGTACATCGAAGTTTTGATAATTGAATATTTCACAGCGAAACATTTGCGGATTAGGGGGTATCATTTATGTTTCAGCCATTTATTTCACAAACATCATTCTTACTAATTCCAGTTTGGCAATAGACTTATACTTAACTAAAGCTAAGATTACATGACAAGGTTGTTACAAAATTGGTGATTTATGATTGTGCCACTGTTTTGACCACTCGGCGACCAAAATTTTCCAACATTGTGGAAATTAGCGATCACCACCAAAAAAAAAAAATTCACAATATTCTAATATTCCCAAAACCAACACAATAACCCAACATACAAAAAAGTGTAACACCAAAAATCAATCAACGGCAACCAAATTTGATCGCTGTTTGAAACCGTTTTATTGGCACATTTTGGGCAGGCATTTTTCTGCCAAAACTGAAGTGTTTTTTTAGCAGATTGTATATTAGAGCCCCCTCCCACGTTCTGGAATAGGACCTCCTAGCCTAGGATCTTCTGTGGGCCCGCTCTGTGATGAATTTATAGCATGAAAAAAATATATATATAAGAATCTTTCTGTCGGCCCCAAGCTGTGTGGGTGTAGATTAGAGATTATTCATCCATGTTGAAATAGGAAATTTGGTTGATTCCCTATATACGGTAGGCCAAATATATATATATTTTTTGCCAGATCTAATTTAATGCAGCTTGCTATTGTTACTTAATAACTTTTGAAAATGTGCCAGAAAGGATGGTGTTGGTGGCACATCACTGTTTTAGTGCATTTGAAAAAAATTTTCGACAAAAATATATACCATACATTTAAATTAGGAACTCTGTAATGCAAAAGGGGTGAGATGCTGGTGACAAAAAAGTAACAATAATTTTAAACGGTGTTAAAAAGATAAGGTGCGAATACGATATTTCATTTCCTCGCAGATTTTCATATATTTTGATTTTTCTCATGTTGCAGTATACGGTGCATATCTTACAACATCTTGGCTGATGCATATGCCGACTCTGATACGGCTCGTACTGAACTTTTCCCATACTGTCCTAGTGAATATCTCGCTTTGGACTACAGGAGGCAGCTTCTGATCAAAGAAATCATAGGTTTGTTTGCAGCGTTATCTTATTTTAATCATCAGAACAGATTTTTAAAGGTGTTTGACAGTATGAACACTGTATACCACACGCCTGTCGCCACTGTGGTGGTAGGCTGAAGTTGGTTTTCTGTGATTCAAAACTTCGAGGTGTGAATGATCTTTAAAAAGTCTCGCCACAGAGAGCAACAGGCCTACAATGGTACAATTATTCAATCACTTCACTTATAGTTAGAAAAATTGATGGCAGGTGACAGCACTACACATAAAAAAGCATTACACAGAAACAAAGTTCACATCAGGTTCGCTACAAGTACACGCACATTCCAACATGTACCGATTCGTTAGAAATTTCGCAGAGAAATGCGGACGAGATGCATGTCTGGTTTGGTAATAGTATGAATACCTGCGTAGATATATGTATGACCATTCTTTGACTCGTGAACAGGTTCTGTTGTAAACACTGGTGGCATGGGCGGAGATATGGAGTGTAAGTGGGGGGGGGGTCAAAAGTGGAACCGACTGATCTAATGAATATGCATAAATATGAATTGGCATCATCATGATCTGCCAAACTTTCGAGTCTATATATGTCAGTATAAGGTGGTAATTTTTTAATTTTTAGTCACTGCACTTTAAGGTACCACAGGATGGGCCCATGCCATTTTGGGAATGTAATTACACAGGGAGTAGCAATTTCGACAATGATTCTCAACCTCTTGATATTTACTTCAATGCGTCAAGATCAGGTACATGTAGCATGACCCATGGGCCAAATGCGGAGTATGACTTGTAGCCAAGACTGAGAGGAGTTACTGATGCCACATACCCACCCTCGTGAGAGTGCAGCAGTGAGGTGAGGATGTAGAAGTTGCTGCCTAGACGATGGTGGACCTATGACTACTGAAGACCTGATGCCGACAATCAAACCAATGTGTGGAAGCTGGACAATATAACAACATGGATCTCTGTGATACGTGATTTTATACCCCAAGATTATCGACAATCATTCAATTAATTGATGATTACTAGATTCTCATGGGATGGACACTATATCACTTTATAATCGTATTTATAATTTTGATTGCCGATTGGCATTTGTTGTTTAAATTTTATGTTATATGATTTCAGATTGATGATTGTTTTTATTTTTTGTGGCGTTTGTCTGATGTGATGTTTTATTGTTTATAATAAAACTTTCCGAATACACCCATCCTTTGGAAATGCTTCGATATCTCTCCGAGATGGGAAGTGGGGTGTGTGTTCGGTCTTCAAAGGGCCAAATTTGGCCTGTGACCTCAAACCTAATTTTGTAAAATGAACAAAGCAGCACATTAACAGACTATTCAAGCAGCCTGCCGTACATTTACATATTACTCAAGTGACCAGTGGCACATCATTTGAAAGGCCAGTGGCACATTCACAAATCATTTAAGTGATCTGCTGTACATTTACTGGCCACTCACATAACCTGCAGCATATTTATAGATCACAATCACAGGCCACTGCACATTTCCAGATCACTTAAGTGTTCTGTAGTACATTTAAGTGACCTGCGTCATATATACAGATCACAGTGGCACACTTTCAGAGCAATTTAGTGACCTGAGACATATTGAGATCACTTGAATGCGGCACTGTTCCAGATCACTCAAGTGACCCATGACAGATTTTTAATTCAATGAAGTGGCTCAGACTGTCCTAAAGTGACTTGAGGGACAGAGTTGTCGTGAAAAATTTATATATTTTCAAATCTCATACTTAATGGCAGGCTTGAAAAATCCCTGGCGCCAGGTTGACTAAAAATTGATATTGGTGTCCAGTAACCATGCACAGAAATTTTAAATTAGGTTCTGTTCTTATACGTTATGATGACAACAGCAAAATTATGAAATGTATGTAACAGAGTATCTCGGAACATGGAAGAGAGTTACTAATACCCAGTAAAAGTTGAAAGAAATGGTATTTGGACTGGTTTTCTAGAAAAAAGATTCGCTCTCCTAATATATTTATGGCTCACACCCAGATTTAAAAAATAATAATAATAAATTGTCAAGCCAATGCAATGGTGTTACCTCATAAAGTTTGAAACTCTTTTCCGCCACAGTTTGAGGCATAAGCAGCTGGCTGGAGGGGAAATTATACTCGGATATTCACCCAGGGTTTGTGAACAACCAATGATAAAACCTGAAGAGAATCAGTGGAATTGGTATATTATGCATTGAGCTGGTACACAAGCTAAATTTTGCTATGTAAGCATCCCCCTCACCAAAATTTGGGTTCATGTCAACTGTGCAACGCTGATGTCTCACTTTTTTGGACAGAAATTTTTGATTTGGATCAATTTTGTCACACCACAGTCATTTTCCACACATAAATTCTCTAATTCTGATGAATTCAGAGGCACATTAAGGTCAGTTTGGGGCCCTGGGCATAGAAGAAAGCATTGGGCCCCTTAAATTAAGAAAAAAGTGTAAAGCTGGGGTTTTGTGGGGGACTAGGATTTGTTCCTGTCACTAAATTTAACAATTGTGTGCCCACCTCATGGATTTAAACGTGACACACAGCATTTCTTATCATGGCCGATGTGGTAGTCGAGTGGTCATTAGTGACGGACTCCGAGGACCCAGGTTCAAACCCTACCTTTGAAGCAGTGGTGGTTGGCTGAAGTTGGTTATCTGTGGTTCCCAACTTTGAGGCATGAATGCTAGCTGATCTCCCCATTAAAAAGTCTCATGGCAGAGAGCAATAGGCCTACAACGATACAATTATTCAATCATTACACTTCAGTTCTGAAATATAGATGGCATCACCGAAAATCAGACACAGCACGATACCCACACTCAGACTGTTAAGTACACACATACTCACACTTCTGACACAACTCGCTTGGTAGTGAATTGTCCACAGCAATAGATCAGAGTTATGCTCGGTTTGAAGAAAAAGTTTTTGTTTTATCATGATCACATCTTATTGAGTAAATTTGAATCACTTTCACCAAAGACTCAAAGTTGTGCCAGGGCTCAATGAAATTGCCAAGTTAATAAAAATTTGTTTGCAACTCAAAGATCACACCGTAAGGTAGCGTAACAAACTTGGAGATAGATGAGATGTTTGAGATTTTTTTCTTGATATTTCATTCAAGGTGGTTGTATTCTAGATATACATCTGAAATTTTGTTCCATTGCAGGTTACAATGGTGATATAATATGCCTTCAAGAAGTCGATGCGAAAGTGTTTAAATACGTTCTGTCTCCAGCACTGTCAATGTTGGGTTTGCAAGGAATTTTCTCTGCTAAAGCCGATGACCATCCTGAGGGTTTGGCGTGTTTCTTCCGTCGGAGCAAGTTCAGGTTAAAATTTCATTGATTTTTCATTGCATGAAATTTTTTCTCTCATCATAATTGTTCAGAGAGCAGTAATGAAACTTTAACAGCACATAAAAGGCTCTAAAAGTTTCGGAACTTGGCTTAGAATTCCTCTCCTCGATTAGTTGAATTGAAAGTACTGATGCAAAATAATCTTCAAAATAGGTCTAATACTTGGATCATAATACATACAGTGCCTGCCACCTGATGTGATCTCATCGGGATTCTGATAACAATAACTGATTAATAACTGGATTTAAGAGAAACCCAGAAGCCAATATGATGTTCATATATCCTGTTTAGTCAAACACAGAACATATAAAAATGAGACAATGGTTTTTCACATAACCACTACTCTACTACACACCAACTCTGGTCATATTGCCTTACAACAATTTACTACAAATCTAGTAGAGTCGGAAACGAAGGCACGATGGTGGTCGACTTGGGTTCATTAGGGAAAAATTTGTGTTTTCTTTGTCCTTCCCCCAGGATAAAATCTATAGGCCTGACGGCAGCTTTTATGTTGGTGGATGAGCATCTTACCACAGTACCAATGGAAATCACATTTTTTTGTTAATTCTTTTGTTTTTCTGTTCACTTTCCATAATTTGTATTGCTACTTTTTACAAAAACTTCACTCATACTGTCACTTTCCAGGTTGCCAAGGATGACAGGGCAAAGAGGTTGATCATGCATATCACAATCAAATGATCAAGTTTGACTGGAAAATGAATAAAATATTCGCATGATTCTTGTATTCTCGTCCCACACAAATAATATGATGAAATTGAGCTATACTCATCCCTGGAAAAGTGGAATGTGTTTTTTTTTATTGAAGTTATGTATAGAGATATATATCAAGGGGGTGGCCAACCTGTGGCACACCAAGTTATCGATAGTGGCATGCAGACGCCTTCCAAAAATTAGAGAAATTCTATTTCATTTTGCAATCAAAGAAATTACCTCCAACTTTTTAACAATCCCTTTTCTTATAAATGGTGGTCTTGTTGGCTGCCCAAACCCCCCAAAGCAGAATGTTTTGCGATGTTCTGCAACGAGACTTCAGCTGACTGAAAATGTTCTGCGGCGAAAATTCTCATAGACATAATGGCGCTTTTCTTAAAATTCTTTCAGATTGTTCTGCGACGTACGTCGCACATTTGGCCACATTCTGCTTTGGGGCCCGAACCGATGTTTAGTATGGTAGGCACTGTTAAAATAAATGTGACTAGGCCTCAGAGAGATTTTTATGACATGTCATATTTTCTTACGATGTCATATTTTGGGCATTTTCGAGCCAATGTGTGCTCATAGTTTAAGCATTTATAGTTAAGCAATAAATTTTTTTTGGTCATTTCATCAACGAAAATTTTGATATGTGTAGATATTTTTTATTCAGAGATATATTATACACTCACATTCAATGTCTTTCTTTCTTTTTTTTTTTGTAAAAAAAAAAAAGGATTTGCATTGTAAGTAGCCACTTTTTTGTTCTCGAAGGATCCTTTTGCTGCGAATGGCACGCCTAACAATTTCAAAAAGATCAGGCCCGTAACTAGGCTGGAACAACTGAGATACTGCCCCAAGTTGAGTGGACCCCCCCCCCCCCACTCAACTTGGGGCGGTATCTCAGTTGTTCCAGCCTAGTTACGGGCCTGATCCCCACAGAAAAGTCTTTTTTTTTTCTTCAAACCGAGCACAACTCAGGTCTATCGCCATGGGCAATTTACTACCTAGTGAGTTGTGCCGGAAGTGTAAGTATGTGTACCTAACAGTCTGAGTGCGTATCTAGTGTTGTGTATGATTTTTCAGTGCTGCCATCTATATCTCAGAAGTGAAGTGAGTGAAGTGTAATGACTGAATATTTGTACTGTTTGTAGGACTGTTACTCTCTGTGGCGAGACTTTTTAACAGGGAGATCGGCTCGCATTTGCGCCTTGAAGTTGGGAACCACAGAAAACCAACTTCAGCCGATCGCCACTGTGGGGACGGTGGTGCTCGAACCCGGATCCCCGCGATGCGAGTCCATCACTATGACCACTCGACCACCACAGTGGCCACAGAAAAGTCTGCCCTGATGCCCTGAGAAGGCATGCTACAGCACTGCAAAAGATTTTATTCATTCGGACACTTGAAATATTCTTGTTCAATCAGTGGCGTTGGAAGTGCTTCAAACCTGTGAGTGCTCATTGTGTAGGAAATTTCGATTTCTGAATCAACTCTGAGTTCTTGGACCCGAGTCATAATTCATCATGGGTGCTTGACCCACAGCACCCTCTGCTCTGACACCACTGTGTTCAATGCATTTTCATCATGTCTAAACACCAATTTTTTTGTCAGGAGGGGTAGACTAATTTTTGTCACTGCTCCCCACCACTGTGAAACTCCAAAGCTCTATACACTGCTTTTTGCATTATGTTTTGAAGTAATAATCTTAGTGTGGTCATGTGGGGGGGTCATAAGGGATTTGCATAACAGGGACCTGGGCTTGAGAAAAAGGTGCCCCCCCCCCCCCCAGATATGATACATTCAATATTACAATTTAATGGATGTTCTGCATGTGGAATTCTTTTTTTTTTCTAGACTTACACATTCTGATTCTGTGATACTGAGTGAAGTGATAGAGAAAGATCCAGAACATCGGGTACTATGGGAAAAGGTGCAAGAAAACGAGAAGTTCCGAGAGAAAGTGAAATCAAGAAATACAGTTCTACAGGTGAAGGCACTTTCTGAATGACACACAGTAGATTCACATTTTTCTTCTCATCTTGTGTGAGCAGCTCATGTATTTAATTTTAAGTAATTCTTCCCAATAACATCCACATCATTTAGTCCTTCAGTGGGCACTGTCAAAAGGGACTTGAATAAGTCAGGGTCGTAACTAGAATATTTTCAGCCAGGGGCAAACATGAGTTTCCCACCCCCACACCAGTTTAAAATTCGGTAATTTTATAATGGTGTTTTTTGTTTCCACCTAAAACTTACCACCCACTGAATTTTGGCACCAGAGACAGTTGTCCCCTCGGCCCTCTCTAGTTCCGGCCCTGAATATGTGCAGTATATTTTTTAGCTCCCCTATTGCTTCATCTGCAAAAACAAGTGCAAAAAAACCCCCAAGAAAATGAAATGTATTTAGCAGAATTTTTTTTGTAATGCTTAATGAGATTTACATATTGGACTCCAAGATCAATTGGCTGATTTGAACCTTGTCTAATCTCTGCATTTTAATATCCTTTCTGTTTCATGAACTGGTACCTTCAGATAGTTTGAGGTTTTACTGCTTACTACTGCAAATCATAATTTATTTTAAAATATCGGATATTAAGCATACTTTTCATATGCATGAAAATGGCATGAGTTAAATGAGAACATGAGTAGAGTACAGAGCAGTTTTGTATTCCTCGATTATGTTTTAAAAACTGAAGAATTGCATGTGCAAAACATAGTTCTATGATACAAATGTGATAGCGTATATTTTTTTTCAATCTCTGCACATTCAGAAAAAGGGGCAAAATACTCTATCCGTATTTTGTGTTATCTTGATGGTAATTAGAGCAATAAGTAAATGCTAAATTTTCATTATGAAATTTCTGGGCAAAACATGTTTGTTACAGTGAAAAACTATTATGTTATTTATTATTTATATAAATTTATGTCAATCATTTGTATGTATTCTGTCATCTTTGCGTACCCTCTCTTTTTCTGTCATGCCAAGAATGAACCAGGCTCCTAAATTCAAAATGAAAGGTTAGTGCCCACCAATTTTTACGGCATGCCAGGCTAATGTAAAGGAAATACAGTATTTATCAAATTTTCTGCACGGAACCAAAAACTTACACAAGTTGGCTAAGTTCAGTGGTTCTCAACGTTTGAAAGTGAGTGGCCAAGTAGATTTTTTTTTTGAGCGGAAGGCTTGGTCATAAACTTGATTAATGGGGAAATAAATGGTGAAAAATGAAATATGAATCACTCTGGAGCCCGGCGGTTGAAAAACACTAGCTTAGTTTGTTACAGATGAAACCAATAACGGTACATTCTTCTTACTGGATGTAAACGCCTTCTTAAATCAGGCATATTGGGTGCACGTTTCTGATTGGCCATTATCCTGCAACAAATGCATGTACAAGCTGCTGGTGATAAATTTGAATGATCTGTATTAGACGTATAGCTAATGAATATAGTAGCCTTGTTCCATGTTAGAAAAGAAAGGGTGAGTAAGAAAAAAATAAGAGTGTTAAGGAACAGTAAAGAGATAATTGTATAAGGAAGTATTAGTACAGTGCCTTACTTTTTCGCCCTCAGCTTCAAACTTGTTTTATAGTTTTGTTTTTGTTTGCTTCTTCTGTTCCTCAACTTCTGTGTGCAGTATATAATAGTAGGATGACATCTTATGAGTGTGTGTGTGTGAGGGAGAATGCCATGAGAAGGGGGGGGGGAAAGCTGAGGTTATCCACCACCATCGTTATCTCATTGAGATATCACAGTGGTGGTGAGAGAAGGGGACCACACAACAACTCTGTTTCACATGGTTATAGTAACCTTTCGTGATCAGGAAAAAAGGGGTTGAAGTAGATGAATTTATTCCACAGGCATTTGTGGATACAATATTACGTCCCTGATCATAAAGAGGTTAAATGCTGATGACATATCTGAGGGATATCTCACTTTCTGAAGGTTTAAATAATCACTTATGCTCTTTAATGTTTTAGCTGATGGTTTTGGAGTCTTTGAATGGTGCATCTAACAAGAGGATTATTGTAGGCAACACTCATTTGTACTTTCATCCCAGTTCTTCAAATGTCAGATTGGTCCAGTCAGTGGTTTGTGTGCATCACTTGGAGAATTTGGTCAAGAAATATCTCAGCGAGGTGAGAATTCATAATTTTTTATCCATAAGATGTTTAATCAACTTGAAGCGATTAATGATGCTTGAGTTCAGAATGTGCTATAACTAGTATGACCAGATTTAAATATGACAAAACTGGGACATATGGCTGGTTCCCACTGAATTCGCTGATTTTTTTCTAAAAATTTGTTGGGACATCAAGATGTTTTTCAAACAAGGACATATGGTCATCCTGGCAAAAGCCTGAATTATACAGTAATTTCTCACTTATGCATTGGTGCAAGGGAACAAGGAAAAAAAAAAAGATGCTGTATTCATTTATATGCCTTTTTCATTTATGCATCATTGTCGTATAAGTGAATATAGCATTATTATGCTGTATCTTCGATTGTGAGTGCAGAAAAATCACCTCATAACAGAAAGAAATGCATGAGTGAGAGATCACAGTATTTCCATCAATGATCCCCCACAAATGCAGAGGTTGATTAGAATCATGTGTATTGTTTTTGTAAGTGGCAGGTAGAAATGTCGCAAACTTCCAAAGAGTTGTGATAAGTCTTGGTTCCATTTATTGACCAAAATTGTTTGTTCTGGGAAAAATATAGGAATATAAACAGGGTGCTTTAACTGAGGGTGAACTCATGTTATTGAAGAGAAATATAGATTTTTTTTGTGTGGAGTGCAATGCACATTTTACATATTTTTTCATTGATGAATGAGTATTGCTTTCTCGTGCGATTGAAGATGTTTTAAGGAATTAAATATGCTATCTTTTCCCTTTTTACTCATTTGAACTAGAGTCCTAGTGTCCCGACGAGCTTCATACTATCAGGGGATTTCAACAGCAGCCCTAAATCAGGAATCTTCAAGTTACTAATCAAAGGAATGCTATCTGAAGAATGTGCTGATTGGAGGAGCAGTAAGTTCATATTAATTTTCTTTTATGAGGGAAAAAATTCAATTTTTTTTTTAAATTAATGGATTATATCATTGTTTCATTCACGTTACTTAAACTTTCAGTATTGATCCATTATAATTTGGATTTCAAATCTGCTTTATTCTTGCCAGTCTTTCCTGACACAGGAGTGATAGAGGTCAGAGACAACAGCAAAGCATATGGTTAATAAGTAGTTATCATACTGAGCACTTAAGTCCCGTTCACATAAATGTCTACAATAAAACATCCCGGGAAGTTCCTGTTAATGGGGATTTTTGCTACAAACCATTCACATGATGTTTAGTTTATGCCAGTAATCCCCCTCTTCTTTCCGGAAGTCGTCACTGGTTACGTGGGTTTAACGGAAGTGGTTGATTCAAGATTGCTGACGAAGGAACTTGCAGTAGTTTTCGCAGCTCAAAGAATTATGGGAGAGAAAATCGGGGTCGACCACCAATCCACCATAAGAAAGATGGGCTTTTTTTGATGAGCTTCTCTCTCATCTTTTTTTCCCTGCAAGGGAAAAAAGTTGCCATGCCGGTAATTATCACAGAAGTGACCCCCCAATCTTGCACATGTGAACGGGGCTATAGTCCACCAACCTCTAACAAAGGTCCCAAGCTGTCAATCCTTGAAAAAATTGGAAAAAATTTAAGGTACATTCATCTCACCCATAAACACATAAGAACAATGGAATTAGTAAAGCTGCAAAAAATTACTAAAAATGATAACAGTTGGCTCTCATTGCCTTTCATGGCGATATATATTAGAACTTTTTTAACCCTTAACTGTCGTGGTGGGGTCATTTTGACCCCACACATTCTTCATCTTGCCACCCCTGGAGAAAGAAATGCATCTGGTATTTTCAGTACCTTTCAAGCTAGTTGTTTACACATGTTTGACAAATTTGTTATTCTTTTTCTTTCCTCTACATCATTGATCAAAGTAATTATATTAATAATTCCCCTAGATTTTTTAAATATTTTTGTGCTTATTTAAATGAGTAGAATCCGTGGCAATTTTTTGAAAACTTTTTGAAGATGTCACTTTGGAACCCTTTCCTTGTCTGTGTGAGACATGAGATGTTTGTAATAATTGGCTTTGAGCTCAAGGGCTCAGTCCAATCAGCTTGACTGTGGATAAACTTTATTTTCTTTAAGTTCTTCTAGAAGACCTCAGTTATGTTTTTAACTCACTTCATCAATATCTGCTAAACTTAGTGGTCAACAGATGGTAGTGCTGCATATTTGACCTGTATGTTGGTTATGCTATTATGTTTTAAAAAAATTGTTTTGAAAATTAACATTAAAAACATTTTTTTTTCACCCTCAACACTCAAATGTTAGGTAAATTCAACCTGTAATGAGTTGAAGCTTTTATAGGCAGTTTTGATTCATCCTGTGTGTAGTCTATGTTAACGAATATATCAAACAAACAAATTATGAGAGGGAGAGTTTTAACTTATATTTTTTAGGAATATGTATAGAGAAGAAAAAAAAGGCAATTTTTGTGTACTTATTTTTGTTTTTCCAATCAAAAAGAAACAATCGGAATGCAGCTCTTTTAGATCCCTTTAGAAATGTAAATAAACCGATGTGAATTTTCTCGGTGGTTGGTATCTTATCAATTTTTTTTTCAGATCCTGAGGAAACAGTTCGAGGTATGGAACTCAAGCATTGTTTGAATTGTGACAGCGCCTGTGGCACACCATCTTATACGAACTTTACAGAAGCATTTTCTGAATGCCTCGACTATATATTTTATGACAGTGACTCATTCATAGTTTCTGAAGTTGTGCCATTTCCCGACCATGACACAATTATTGCAGATAAAGCTTTGCCCAGCAGAGTGTTTCCGTCTGACCATTTGGCTTTAGTATGTACACTGGAATGGAAATAATAAAACATGCTTATATAATTTATCTTACCTCAAACTTCATGTCTTTCAGCTGAATTCCACCATTAATATTAGGTAAAAATTGATGCAAAAGTTATAGATCAAATCACAATTTGAAACCCACCTATTCATTCAAAACTTCACTTTTTTTGTCATCACAGTGGGCTGTTAAAAAAAATCCAAATGATTAAGATCAGTGTATCCCGTTTTCAGCTGTTCAATTTTATTAACAGGATTCTATTGTATATCAAAATGCTGACGAAGATTTATTTTTATGTGACTCAAATCAGGGTTTTTTATGAGGGTTTTGTATCAAGGTTTTCTATCAGGGTTTTTTTACCAGGACATGATAAAAACTAGTTTTTAAATTAGACTCTTGTCTACAACAGTGAGTAACTTCCGCTATAAGGAGTTTTTTCAATATTTTCATTCTTTGTTTCTGCTACTAATGAAGGAACTTCATATAGTTCCGAAACGCATATAGCTGTGTTCTTTTTGGGTAAATCTGTCGATTATTCAATTGTATTATTAAACTCAAAAGGTAATTCATTTCTAGTTATTTACCGGTAAATACAATTAGCCCTTTTAATGATAATTAATGCATAGAGTAACTGTTTTGAATTCAATAATAGAGATTAATATATTTATTTTATAATATACACACACACAATAAGATCTCTATAGTAGGCTACCAGAGAAGAGGATAAAACACTGAACAAATTATATATGTAATACAGATAACCTTTTTAAAATATTTCTGCTCCATTTCTATATATCAGCAGAAACTAGATAAAATCATTAGAGTTATCATTGTTGGTTAGAAATTTTCAATTAGGATGTAAATGACGCTTCCTAAGTTTTTTTTTGCTAACCTGCTTGTTCAAAATCTTCTTATAGTTGGTTTTGACAGGAAAAATTTGATTGATGAACATTGCCAGACTGTTCATTTACTAATAAGGCAGGGCTTGAAAAATCAAGAAAAACTAGGCACCAAGCACAATTTTTTTGGCCTAAGCTAGTAATCACCCACAGAAAATTTTAGGTGTCAATATAAATTTCTTAGTCACCATGAGGATCTGACGCCTGAGATTTGTCATGCCATGCAATAAGGTATAAGCTTATTACATATACATGATGTATATAGCTAATACCCAAACGAAAAATTCAAAACACATCGCCTTAACTGAAAAAGCAAAATTATAATTATAAATACAAAACTTGTAACATGATGAATGCTTGGATCTTCATCAGCAGGACTCTGAATTTGAGCTATGTAAAAAACATTGTTTACCCCTTCTTATATGTATAAATTCATATACTATTTTTTGGTAAAGAGAGAGGTTATACTATATAGAAATCAATAGTTATTGCTCGACATTTTTCCAGTTATTAATTATGATAAATTTAATCACCGGAGCAGATAAACATATTTTAACCAGAATTTATAGCCTATACTTGTTTCTACTTCTATCCATGTCAGCATATAATAACAATAGTATAATCCTTATGCCAAAAGAATTTATAATATGATGAAAAATAATAATATATAGGTACTTTAATACGCATGCTAGTAAGAATACAATAATTTTTGTTTTTAGTGGCTTAAAATTCTGTATTTTGTTTAGAAAAAACAAAGAATGAGTAGATAAATTTTTTGTAGATAATGGCAGAAGCAGTGATTTTTTTTTTCTCAGAAAGTGATAAAAGATCATGTTTTATCCCAAGGTGGTAATGTTTTTCCCATGATGGTAAATACACAGTGTCAACCCTAATATAAATACCCATTAATATTTTCACGTATGCTTGGATTAGTAGGGCAAGCAAAAGTCATTCCCTTGAAGAGTGTGAACATGTAAATGAGAACACACTTGAAACAGTTTGTTCTCATGTCATTTGCAAATTTTAAATTAATTTGTTTCTTTTGAAAAAAAATTCATACACCCTTCCATAGATCCTTCCTAATCATAATAAAACATGGAAATGCATTATATATTAAGATTTGTTTATTGGATCATATAATTTCGATTTCAACCTGAATTATGACATCCATATTTTATATATATATGTTCTATGTTTATATACATTTAGTGAAACAAATATTTCAAATTTACCAAGCAGTCATAACAATAGTAGTTATTTACCGGATCCCGATCTTAAACATGAAAGCACAATATCAATGTCGTATAACATTCAAAGGACGATG
Organism: Pholcus phalangioides; assembly: GCF_987345545.1. Taxonomy (NCBI): domain Eukaryota; kingdom Metazoa; phylum Arthropoda; class Arachnida; order Araneae; family Pholcidae; genus Pholcus; species Pholcus phalangioides. Next base: position 106,719,263 of record NW_028301608.1, read on the forward strand.
ACAACAGTAAAGCAAATCATTTTCTTGCTCCAAATATACGACTTCCTACTCTGACTGAAGTGCTCCCAACTTCAATCTGAAACGAGAATATTTTTTCACAGCTCAGAAAATATATAATTGAAATATTTTGAAAAATTCAGAAAAATATAATTTTGAATTATATTACATAATCAGTGTCATTAATATATGTAAAATAGAATTTCAATTATGTGATCCATAACTGTTTTGCGATGAGGAAAATATCGCTATACTATGGAATTTTCCAATTGATGGGAATGAAGATAAAGAGACCACGGGTGCACAGAATCGACAAAAAATGCTTTTGTAGGTGGTCTTCAATATACCATGGGCAGCAAACTTTATGGGGGCAAAAAACTGTAGGAGGAAACAAAAATATACAATTATAAAATCATTGAATTTTACAGTGGTGGGGGTAGTGAAATCATGTTTGCCCCCCCCCCCCCAAATTCTAGTTTTGGCCTTGGTGGTGACCTTTACTCTTCTATGCACTTTCGAATAACTATCAAGTTGCTATGTAACAAATTCTATATTATAGTTAGTGACAGCTTCTGACAAATTTGGACATTTGCACTGCCCTCAAGGAAATTTATGCATGCACTCCTAGGCACATAAAGGTTAGGAACTACTGTTTTTATTGCGAAATAAGACCTAGTTATAACATCTTCAAAAAAACCATTTTTCATCCATATTTCTTAAATCATTCTATCATTCATCTTCTTAAAATCATTCAATCTTCATTCATAATTCTCAAGTTCGTTTTGAGTCTACAAGAATTTGCTTTGCTAGCAAAACTCTTCTACACACACTTCTTTTCCAATCTGGCAATTCAGCACCAAAAACTTAACAGAGATTTGATTCTTAAAAAGATTTTAAGAAATTTTCTTAAAACGCTCTCAAAGCTTTGTACATAAGTATCAGAATTTTATGTTTTGACAAGATAATCTGACACAAGGACTGACCTGTGAGTTCTTAAACGTCTGCATGATTTTTGGTGAGATGCAAGTGTCCAGATCTTTGGAAGGTCAAGTTGCAGGTGCTCCATCACCATAATGTGCTGTGGCCCACAGGTCTTCTGTTGTGTCAAAATATAACATTCTGATACTTCTACAACCAGCTTATTTCCCCCTGATTTTGGTCAAATAAAGAATTTGCTTAAGGGGCATGTTCCAAAGAAGTGCAGCGACAAAGGCACTGACCAGACCAGAAGTTTAAAGCCTGTGACTGGCTCTATTTTGAGCCATAAGCGGGCAAAGGCACTGGAGGATGTGATGAAAGGAGGCTTGCAATCTGCATTTAAATCTTTGTATGAACAATAACAAAAATGTATAATTGAGCACAGAGTAGTTACTTTGGAGGAAACACCAAATATATATAAACAGGTTCTACCTGTTCCCCCACTCTTCTGTAATAAAATAGGTTTCGGAACTTTTTCAGCATTGTAGTATAAGAGCTACTGTATAATGCAATGGAATCTTGTTCACACAACGTTTATATTTATACACATTGTTTGAGTTCTGTTATAATGTATTTTAATGACAATATTTTCTTTCTGCAACTACTTCAATTATATGATGTTTTCACCTCAAATGATTGAACCTCAAATATCTTAGGAATGATGTCCACTTTTTACAGTTAATTGCAGTGGTGGGCTAAGTGAGGGTGTGATGCAACCGGGTAGCAGTTGTAAGGGCCGGCAGCTTAGGATTTAGTTAGCACCAACATTTTGAACAATTTTAGGGGTGGGAAGGGATGAAGTCCATTTTGGAGCGGCAAAATATAGGATTTGGAGCAGTTTTCAGAGTAAGAATGTATTAAAGTGAATTTTAACAAAATTTATATTAGAAGAAAAAAAAACAATGAATTAAAAGCAAAAACATTTAAGGATTGATAACAAAAATGAAAAAAAAAAAAAAACCCACAAATTTTATCAAAAAAAAAGCAGCCATATTTTCTTGACTAACTTTTCACACCAGTCTATTTGTTATGATCGAAGTCATAACATATACTTTATGTAAATTATATTATTGTTTTAGATGGCTATATATTGTATATAAAGTGTAGGTGTTTTTCTTTTTTTCTTGGCTGGTGAAGGGGAATTATCTCATGGATCGCGAGAACGGAAGTTTGACCACATGGCCCCCCAGACATTCCTTAGACGGACGAGGTCCACTTTCACTTTGAAGGGGTCGGGTGGTCTAGGTTCCTGGAAACTATCCGTGACGTAGATCTCATCCAATACACTGATTGGCTCAAAGTCCCGCTCCAGGAGTACTATCTTGTAAGTTTCGCTTCTCTCGGGGCGATTCTTGATGAGTATGTTGTATATATATGTTATGACTTCGACCATAACATATTTAAGATGACTCGCACTTTTTGCTTGCTGAGGGCATTATTTGATGTCTACTACTATACCAAACACCAACTCTGGACTTATTGCAATTTACTGCCATTGACGACATGGGTTGGAAATGAAGGTGATGTCTATCAGTGGTCACTTTAAACTCATTATGAAAAAAAAAAATCTCATATTTTATTTATTTATTCAATTTATTGTGAATGACAGGGGTGGTGCTTACATCATAAAGAGGGGAAAAAGAACACAAACAAACATACAAAGGAATAAAATAAACAAGCATGTAAAATATAAGAAAAAAAAAATACATGGTGATATGACTAAAATACACACAGCTATTAAAAGAGGTATATATAAAATTACAAAAAAGAATAGAATGAAAAGTCAAAACTACAACAACATTACAGTAGCTGGCTCAGAAATGATAAAAACTGAAAATTCCTCGGGAAAAAAAAATTCAAAAGCATAGTATTGCGAATATGGGGAGATAGATCATGGTTTTTTAAAAGCGCCCTAAACTGATGGATTGTGAATCCTCCATTGGGTCTGAACCTGGGATCATGACAGCAATCTTCGCGGTGGTAGACGAGAATCTTAACACCACGCCAATCGGGCGGCACGACATTGACGATTTAACACTCGTTATTTCGACAAATTTAAGTTGACAAATTAGAATTCTTATAATTTTGGCGGACTAACTATTTTTCCTTGCGGAATGAATTTTTTTTCTCGAAACATCGGGATTTGATGCAATGACAATCGACCATAGTAATTTCAACAACTTGCAGTGACGACTTTTATTTTTGAAAACGAAAACTTAGTCGCATTTGCGCTTCGAAGTTGAAAAACAATTGTAAACCGTCTTCAGCTGCAAGATCGTGGCTATCATCGGGGTTTCGCGATGGAAAGCTCGATGAGGAGCTGATAATCCAACCCTCCGTCAGGCACACTGCGCACATCTTGACGGCAGCGCCGTCTTAACGCATGGGCCCACCCGGGCCTCACAAAAATAAAATCCGGTTGAAATCTTTTATAATTTACAAGGTAGGGCCTCAGAAAAACCACTTGGCCCTGGGGCCCATGATGTTCTTAAGACAGCCCTGCTTGATGGGCACACGTTCAAAAAAAACATTAATACAACACACAAGTGATGAACATCATTATTAAGGACGTCAAAAGAAGAAACACAAAAAAGCCATCTATTTGACATAAAACTAGTCGAAAAAAACTAACGAACTTAATACCCTGCTATCAAATGGCCGCGCTGTGCCTTTCAGATCAAATGCGCTCGACGGAGGAAGGAGCCGTATAACTATCCCAATCCAATTTTCAGGGATAAAATCGAGCGGAGGTAAATCTGAAAATTGATTCGAGAAAAAAAATAGTGACCACCTCTCTAATTTCCTAAATTTTTCTGGACTTCCGGCAATCTTTCAAGGAAAGAGACCGGATGGATTATCAGTTCGACATATTTGAAGCATTTCTGAAAAAAAGTCTGCTTTGGGGTAAATTTGCGAAGGATAAATAAAAATTAAATATTTTTGGATTGAAAATTTTCGCATGAATTGAATTAAAAAAATCTTTGTAGTGCTTGAAGAGCGTCTAAGGACCACATTGTTAGCTCGCGTTTATTTCCCAATACAGTAGGCCCACTATACTTTGCAGTAGTCAAACTACAGGTCTTTTAGGTCACGGGATATCATGCCCATGTAAGATGGTGGGAAGTAGTGCTGAAGTACGGAGGAATAAAACACGCTATCTTGGAAAAAATCGTTTTGTGGCACATCGTTTTTTTTTCACACTATAAATTCACTAGATAAAAGAACCCATGGAGGAAAGAATAACCTCTATGAAAAGAACCAGCAAAGGCCTTAGCTACAGGTTGTGGGGAAGGCATGGTAATGATAGCTTATCAACAAAAGCTTTAATGCGTATCAAGTTTTCTGACGTAAATAAGGACGGTAAAATTATCTTATTACTAATTATTACTTATTACTAAAATTATCTAATTACGGGGCAGATTATTTAAAAGCGGGATTTGTTCATTGAATAATCGCTTTGTATTAAGAAAATCGGGTTTATCCAATACCTTCTAAAGCAGAAGGTGTTGGTTTATTCCAGTCACCTAGCCTCATGGCCCCCACATATAGGGGGCTGACAGGGCTCTAGTCCTGGGGCCCGGGATGATTATCATTTTTTTGCTTTTTCACGCTATAAATTAACTACAGAAGGGGCCCGCAAAAGATCCCAGCCTAGGGGCTCCGCTACAGGATGTGGGGGCCATGCCTAGCCTTGTCAGACACCGGACAGGGCCATCTTTAGGGGCGGCATACAAGGCTTCGCAACAGGGCGGCAAGTAAGCTTGAGCCGCCCCTGTATAGAATATACCTTTATAGACGTTCATAAATCATAATCAAATCAATCGGTTGGGATAAGTGGAAAAAAACCGGAAGTCGAGGCAAAATATCTCGTAACGCCATCAGCGCCTTCTCGAGGAAAAACAAATTTGTGGAGATAAGACAATGGAAGTCGGAGGAAAAACACCTGGTAGTAGTGAACAATTAGCGGCGGAAGTTTGTTCTCATTTCCGGTAGTGGAATAAGCCCATACAAAAGCCGACAAGATAGGGCCCCACCCCATCTAGTCGGCTTTTGCTCATACCACTGCTGAGGTCATAGCACTGTTAAAAACAGGGTGTTAAATTTTGAAGAGAATGCGGGCTACTTCATTCGTTGGAAAACAAATCGCGGGTCAATTAAGTGATCTGTAAAAGCACCGCTGGTCGTTTAAGTGCTCTGGAACTGAGAGAGTTTCAATTAAGTGATCTGTAAATGTGCCGCGGCCGCTTTAGACATCTGGTAATTTGTTGCTTGGTTAATTTTTTCGTAAAACTAGGTTTGAGGTCACGGACCACATCAGATGACTCCGAGGGCCACATGTGGCCCGTGTGCCATGGGTTGAGCATGTATGATTTAAAAAATCGTATAGGTATTTTATTAGTATTTTTAATGCAATACTTAGCGTTATGTAACTTTCATGAATACAGAGTCATAATGCTAAGATAACTTACGGAGAGAGAGGGGGGAAAAGAACCAAACTTATCGTCGAATTGAATGATAAAAAGTATGATAAGCTTGACTTATCTGTTTATTTTTCAAGCCCCTGTGCGACAATATAAAAAAATCCGTGAGCCTGATTACAGAGAGAGTACTGTTGTAGCGCCTTTCCTTGTTCCTTCTCCTACAGTGTTTTCGGCATCTACGTGTGTTAAAATTATGGAGTTATACAGTGTTCTGGTAACTGGAGCAAACCGTGGTATCGGTCTGGCATTTGTACGCCAAATGCTAGAGTTGCGTCCGCCCCCGAAACATTTGTTCGCAACGTACAGAAGCGACCAGAATTTACAGGTACGTAAAAGATTTGTATTACATAAGTATCTGCTATTTTTAGTGAATCTTTTAATTTTCAAAACCCCGATCATAGATTGACAGTCGGAAACACGTCAACCCCTGTTACAGGGCAGTATCAAGACATTGGCCCCCACGAAGTCACGGCCCAGAGGCGTTGAGCACATTAGTGAGGTCTCATGGAAGTGAGATCAGGTATCATAGACTAAATATATATATCATTATTACTACTCCATGTCCGGTACCGAGTTATAATTTTTCTAGACCTGCATACTTCAACCGCTGGGATTTCCTACCGGTCAGCGAAACAGTTCACTTTAATTCTTGCAGCCGCCACATAATTTTGGGTTTAATGAGAATAAAATAGCCTACATCAGTGTTTCTCAACATCGGGCAATATGGCCCTCCTGGGATATTACGGGGAGGGGGACAGGTTAAACTCACATGGGGGGGGGGAGTCACGTGAAGTGGGCCACTGAGAACTGTGAAGAAATAAAACTTTTAATTAAAATATGGCGAGAAAAATATGACAGCTTTCAGAATCCAGCCGAGCTGTTCATGAAACCAGGGCCATCTTAACTCATGTGCCTATAGCCCTGGGTCTCATGTCTGTGGGGAGCTTACATGATGAGATCCGATGCTTCGATTTTCGAGTGTAAGTACGTAAATATGTGAAGCTGTTACTACTAGTTAAGTATGGAGCTTCCAGAACATCTCTGAGGAAGCCTACGCTGTTTGAGACAGCCATGCATAGAATCCCACAAGAAGGAAGCTCACTAAACTCTAGCCCAGGGTAGGTACGGATCGAGGGTGAGGATCCATCGCCTTTCCGACACATGGGGTTGGTCGGATCGTCTCGTGTTTTACACAGGCCTATATTTTCATATAATTTGGCTATTGGGTGGGATGATCACCCCCCCTCCATTCTAGATCCATGCTTGGCACAGGGTTAATAATATTTATAAAATTTTGTTCATTTTATTTTGTTTTGACTGGATTAAATAAATAAATATTAAAGGTCTCGCTCCTGGATGAGGGTGGGGGAGCCCAGGATAACACTGGGGGGGGGGGAAGTGGGGCTATGGGAAGATGAAGATAATATGGTTCGAAGGGGGCCAAGGGACTGAAAAAAGTTGAGAAAAACAGTGGTCTATACGCACCGCTCATGTATTTTTTGCCCGGTCCAGAAATTATGTGTCTTGAGGGAAAAACAAGGTCTGAAATTGTTTCCCCTATTTATTTTTTGCTGGTCCGTAAATTATTTCTGTTCATGGATTTATTTTTTGCCAGTCAGCAAATTATTTTCCTTATTTAGGTGGTCCGCAGATTATTTTTCCTATATTTAGTAATTTTTTCCGGTTCCCAAATTATTTCTCTATCTGTGGTGGTCGGCTGAAGTTGGTTTTCTGTGGTTCCAACTTCGAGCCGATCTCCCAATTAAAAAGTCTCGCCACAGAGCAAAACGCCTACAACGATAAGTTATTCAATCATTACACTTCACTCATAGTTAGAAAAATTGGTGGCAGATGGCAGCACTACACATAACAAGCATTACACAGAAACAAACTTCACGTCAGGTTTCACTACACGCACATTCCCGCATGTACCAATTCGTTAGAGGTTCCGCAGAGGAATATGGACGAGGTGCATGTGTGGTTTAGTAGTAGTAGTAGTAGTATTTCTCCTATTAATGTACTTTTTGTCGGTACTCAAATTATTCTTCCTATTTATTTACTTTTTGACAGTCCGTCAAGTATTTCTCCTATTTCCGCCGATCCACAAAATTTTTAAAACTATTTTTACCTGCCCGCAGGTGTAAAAAAGGTTGCAGATCATTGCTTTAGACCAGTGTTTCTCAACCGCCGGTCACGACATTTTTCGTACCGGGTCTCTCGTGAGCGATTCAGTCTCATTTTTCTCCATTAGCCGTATTTCATTTCATTTCATACCGTGCACCGCCCAGGCTCTATTGACCATTGTCAATTTTAGCCATTGCTCCGGATGAGGGGCTGGGAGGTGTCGGGTGCTTTATTATGCATATAAAATACATGAATATAAACACACATTATTAAAAAACAAAGTATAGCCATTAGTCAATTTCAATAATGCTATACAAATTAGAATTGTAAACTCTAATTTGTATAGTATTATTGAAATTGACTGGGGACAAATAAATTATGTTATGTAATGTTATTAGATGTATGACCGGGTCTACCACTCCCAAAAGAGGAACCAACCGGGCCATGGGCTTCTCAAGGTTGAGAACTACCGCTCTAGATCAGTGGTTCCCAACCTTGGGAAGCCCACGACCCGGCTGATTTCTTTTTTTGTGAGTGAAACACCCGGACAAACGGAAAAAAAAGTAAAAATGAAACGGTAAACCATTCATGGCCCGGTTTGACTGATGTTAGAGACCAGTATCGGGTCACGGTCAGGCGATTGAGTTATTGAGTGAACACTACTGTAGACTAGTGGTTCTCACACTTTTGTCAACCGCGGTTGGCTTGGATTCGTGGTTTATCTGCGGCTTCCTATAATAGTTTAGTACAGTGGTTCTTAACCTTTTTTCCTCATCAACTATAAATTAATGTTTCTTTGACACTTGACTGAATTTTTTGACGTTTTTTCTGAATCGTGTGTTCACGACAGTATCAAAATTTAAGCGCCACGTGCTAATAATACGACGCGTCGTACCAATGTAAACAAACCGCAAAATAGTTTAGGTAAACAATGGTAAAGCGAAAGCAAAGAGATGAGGTGTCGAAATATTGGTATTATTCATATTTTTTTATTAAGAATTGAAAAATTCAATTTTCTATCATTTCAATTTTTCTGAAAAACAGTCAACATGCTGCAATTTCTTTTCCATCTCGTACCCCAACCCAAAAATGCTCTCCCGAACTCCCGGTAAAGAACCATTGGTTTAGCTGATAATATCGAATCCCGTTATAACGAACGTCAACGCACCGTAGAAATCACTTCGTTATAAAAGAATTTCTGACTATGAATTTTAACATTCGCTAGAAAGATTACACGGAAGCGGAATTCGATTGTAATGGGGTGAGGTGGGGGAATACTTTTGTTATAGACTAGTGACGAGTCAGATGCGATTCACTCAGGGGTTTTGTCCCCGGAAAAATTGTAGATTTCATTACTGTAATAATTCATGAAAAAAGTTAAGAATTTTTGAAGGAAATAATTTCATAATTACCAAAAATTTAAAATTGTGAAAAAAATAGTTTCAGAATCATCAGGGCAAAATTTAGATTTTAAAAGAAACAATCGATCGGTTGAAAAGAATTAATTAATGAAAGGAAGTTATTTAAAAATAAAAATTAAATTTAACGGAAGAAATATCGTATTTTAACATGTGTAAGGAACCAACGTTTTTGCCAAAAACTGAATCCCAAAAATAGGAGGGGGATTCCTTATATACACGTTAAAATAAGTTAAATTCAGAGTAAGTGAAAGTGTTGAACAAATTTGGAGAACCCTGTTTAATAACCGAGAATACCATGGTTTCACCCGGAGGCCCGCGGGCTGCGTGGAAAGTTTAATTTGGCCCACAATGTCTGAAAGGTTGACGACTCCTGCCGTAAACCGGTTTCAGTGAAATCCACTTGACCATACGTACCGCTTCCGAAGAAACTGCGGATTTTTTTTTTTTTTTTCCGGTAGAGAAGTAATTATTTCATCGTTCTTAATTACACAAGATAACTTTTCCCACACAACAGCTCTTATTTATGAACTATCACATTTGCCATTTTTTCGGGGAATTTTTTTACAGACGGAATTTAGATTTGAATCGATTTTTATAATTTTTCCTTTTATTTTTTTTCTTCTGATTCTTTAGTTTAGAGATACACCGGAACTTCCATGAAGAAAAAGAAAAATGAATCTTGCATATTTTTTGGTCTTGCCCGTTCTCAAAGCTACAACATACAGTTAAACATTGTCAACGCTAAAATGCCTACTTCAAGGTTCCGAGGGCAGAAAATACAGGAAAGCGGAGGGGGATTTTGGTGCTCCGTGCACTGGGAAAGTGAGAAACCAAATTCTTTCTTTGCCTTTATTTGACCGTTTCCGAAAAATCATTGAGTGGGGTTCGAACATGACGATACTCACTGTAAGCTTCGTGTAGGAAATTTTTATTTCTGAATCAATTCTGGGAGTGCTCAGAACCACTCCACATATTTGCGTGGGCGCTCGAGGAACCCAGATTCGACGCCCCTGAAGTGGTGACACCAATTGCACACTTGCATCGTGTGATAAGAGTCCATTCTTGTTTCTAGTATCATGGCCTCAGGCCTTGTCTGTTCCCTCAAGCTTTCTCGACATCTTCGTTGACTTCGAAAGATATGGTGCGTGGTGACGTGTGTGTGAATCTTTATTATTTCAAAAATTTATGAGTCTAAATAAAAGCCTAGGATGCCTCCCCTTACAACCTGCAGCAGGGTGAACGGCCACAATTTGCACCCTCGCTTAAGCCACCCTTTTTTTTAGGCAATTTTTTGAAGATTAGTCCAGCCTTGTTGGCCAGTGAATACAGTAGGAACGTATAGTAATTTCATGAGGGCAATAATTCTTTAGGTCACCCATTAGTGTCATTCATGACCTTTTAATATTTTCACTAACTAAAGTGTTATTGAGGGGCCCGATTCCCACATAAGCAAGTGGAACATTTGCCTAGAGCCTCAGTTTTAGGAGCCTCGAAATTCGAAAAATACAGAATTTTGTATAAACAATCGCTGTGTCCCCAATTAACGGATACCCCTCAGATGCGGTCACCATTCTTTTACGGCCAAATAATAATTTTCCCTTGTATAATAAAAGAATGCATTTCAACCCCCCCCCTTTTCCGGACGATCCCGTCGGTGCCCGCAAAAGATAGGTTTCACTATTTCATGATTAACCAATAATCTTTAACCTCTGTCTAGTTGTTCATCGATTCCTACTTTGTCCAGAGCTCTGGTTTTATTTTAAATAAATAGAGTATTTATTTATCAAAGACATTAAGATATGAATGATATATAGTCAATAAAATTATCAAAACCTCATACAACACGTGACAAAGGCATATATACAGGGTGTCCCAGAACAGAATTCTACCACAGAAATGAGAGGCGTGATATTATCCGTCAAGGCAAACAATTTTTTGCCTCGTTTCAGGAGTTACTTTGGAATTTTTTTGGCGCCAGTGGCTAAAATCACATTTCAACAGTGGAATCAGAAGTGTTTCAAACCTGTGGATGCTCGTCTTGAGAACTATGCAAGAAATTTTTATTTCTGAATCAATTCAATGGGTGCTTGGACCCGTGTCACAAATTACCATGGCTGCTCGAACACCTACTGTACCCTCGCCATTGCATTTCAACTTGTATTAAATGAAAAAGTTATTTGCAATACGTTTCATTGCAAAAATTGTTTGTCTTGACTTGTACCTGTCATCTCCCTTATTATGATAACTGAGTTCTGTAATCTTTCCAAAAAACTTGATGCTCACTTTCTACCCCTTAAGTAGATTATGCAGAAATCTGCGACGTATGTCACAGAACAATCTGGAAGAATTTTAAGAAAACACTATTATGGCTACTTTTACTGCAGGACATTTCCAGTTAGCTGAGTGCTTGGTGCAGAAAAATGCAAAATATTCTGCTTTAGGCAAGGTGCTTCGATAAATACAAATACAACGCCACAACAGGCAAAATTCCGAACGAGGTGGCTGAGAAAAAGATGCCCATAAAAATATGGATGTCATATATTTCAAAAATACAGCAACCCAATTAAAAATGCAATTAATAAAAATTATAAACAATATATATACGTGATAAAAATTATACAATGCCCATAAAGAATATTTATGGTTGTCTTATTCTAAGTATGGATAGCTTCTCGATTTACCCCAACATGTTTATCGTATTAAACATGTTGATAACCAACTATTACTACTACTAAACCAGAAATGCACCTCGTCCATATTCCTCTATGGAACCTCTAACGAATTGGTACATGTTGGAATGGGCGTGTACGTGTAGTGAAACCTGGCTTGAAGTTTGTTTCTGTGTAATGCTTGTTATGTGTAGTGCTGCCATCTGCCACCAGTTTTCTAACTATGTGAAGTGTAATGGTTGAATGATTTATCATTGTAGGCCTGTTGCTCTCTGTGGCGAGACTTTTTAATGGGGAGATCGGCTTGCATTTGTGCCTCGAAGTTGGGAACCACAGGAAACCAACTTCAGCCGACCACCACCACCACTGTGGTGACGGTGGGGTTCAAACCCGGATCTTCGCGATGCGAGTCCACCACTGGACCATCACAATCTCTCCAAGGATTTGCGGGGGGGGGGGGGGAAGGGGAGGTTTAGTTCATAGACCAAGTGTTGTCTTAATGCATGGGCTCAGCTGGACACCTCGTCATAGCGAGATCTAGTTACAATGTTTGAGAGCAAGTATGTAAACTGTTCGGCAGGGGGAGGGCCTTTGAAAAATAATTTTGCCCAGGGGGGCGTACAATGCTACGATGCCCCTGCCATAGGCCCCTGGTTGAGATCCACATTCTTAAATGATAAACGTAAATAATGTAGTATGTTTTACGGTATGTATCATAGCATAGAACAGTGTTTCCCAAAGTGGGCGATGGAATGGTCCAGGGGGCGATAGAAGGTATGGACATAACATAGGATCCTATGGGTTCACTTGAGTTTTTTGGGCGATGAGAGGCAAAAATTGCTGATGAAGGGGGCGATGGAACAAGAAGAGGGAAACTATGGCACAGAACATCTACAGTGTGTAAAAAATGGGAAAAGAAATGATTCTAGTGAAAATATTGTTGCGAAAGATTTTTTTTCTGTTAATGTCATGATCTTATTTCAACAGAGTCTCAAAGATCTGAAAGATGCCCAGTCTGACACAGATTTGCATATTTTAAAACTTGGTGAGTACAGTCAATAATAGTCCATGACTTAAAAAATAATGCAGAGCTAGCAGCATTGCAGAGCTAGGTTCAATCCCTGCTGACGGCACAGTGCTGGTTATTTATGAATTTATTTAGCTTTTTTATTATGAATGACCTCAAAGTTTAAGCATCTTTATTACTTCTGACTTTTCATTCATATCTAGATGTACGAAATAGTGTTGAGATCGAGAATCTCAGGTCATTCGTGGAGCATGTTGTGAAAGACCGAGGCCTGACGCTCCTTATAAACAATGCTGGAGTAGCTGAATCGCAAGAGTTCCCAAATATAACTCCAGAGAACCTTAATTACCATTTTTCTACGAACACAGTGGCACCGATACTAATCACACAGGTGAGCTTCAGCGACCTTTATAAACTTATCAACGGGAAATTAGAAAATAACTATATGTATGATTAGGGTGGCCAGATGTCCTGGTTTTCTGCTATTTTTCCCCCTGCCCCAAGAAAGACTTTTAATATACCTATTTGTCCCAGTTTTTGCTCCAGAAACAGAATCATTTTCAATATTTTTTTGAATTTAATTTCTAGTGTGTAGTGTTGGAGTGTATGTTTGAAAATACACTAGAAATGGTATCCTATGGAATGCTCGGTTTTATTCTTAAAAAAAGTCTTCACATTCTTGACAGTCACCCTTTTACTATTCCGAGGCTTCTTTCCATACTATTTTGGAAATTCTATCTTCAGAAAGAAATAAACTTGGTTTAAGGCAAGAATGCTTAACCTTTTAGAAAGTGCAGGCCACTTCAAGAGTTACTCTTGAAGTACATTGGTACCCCAAGTATGTCCTTCGGATAACCCTGTTCTCTTGGATGAATGGATTTCTCTTCAGTGTGAAGATATACATGTGAGTTATCAAAGGTTATAGATAAGTATTGGGGATCTATATTTGATCTGAAAAACTTGGATGGAAGTGCAAAGTTCAAGATTTTGCTTGTGCTTGTCAAAGCCTTATTATGTGTTGCCCACATGAAAATGCAGACTGCGAGAGGGGCTTTAGTGTTAAACAAAAATTTCCTGCAACATAGATCAAATCTTTCGACTAAAAGTATCAATGGCATTAGGCAAATAAAATCTTATGTGCAGCATTATCAAAATGCTAAAGATATTGATGTTGATGCCAATCTTCTGAAAGCTGTTCGCAGCTTGCATCAGAAGTACCAAGACAGACTTCAGCACCAAAAAACTTTTGATAAGAAAGTTCCATGACCAGATGAGAATCAAAGACTAAAAGCAGAAGAAAGGGAGTTGGAAATTCAGTTGTCATCATCAAAAGCTATGCTGAACACTGCAGAGAAAATGATAGAATTGAGGGTAAAGAGAAAAAACTTTGTAGACATCGAAAGTGGGCAAATTCGTCTGAAAACACTGAAAGAAAAAAATGTGTAGTGTTCTTGAGAAATTGGAGGAAAACAGTCATGAGCCAACAAAACATCATGAGGTTTTTTTAATGTATGCTCATTTGTTTGATTTGTAAACTTTTACTTTTTCTTCTTACGCCCAGCTTGGATTATGACTAATTTTTACGTCCCTATAAGTGGATGCAAGTTTTAACAAACATAAAACTGATTTTTGATGCAGAAACCTTATAACTGTTTAAAATGTTCAAAATTGAATAATCTGATTATCTCGGTTCAAAAAATTTTAATTTTTGACAAAGGTAATGTTTTTGTGCACTGCTCCGAATTCACAGATTGTTGCTCCGAAACACTAAATTTACTGCTCCAAAAAGAGTCAACAGACTGTCAGCCCTGAGAGTATGAAAAAGTGTCATGGGCAACTTGAGTAATTTGTTACAGTGCTGTCACTGGTCACGTAAGGGATCTGGAGATGTGCAGCAGTTTCACCCAAATAATGTTTAATTATGCCAAGGGTGATCTAAGTGATGTGAAATAGCACCACAAGTGAATTTAGCAGGGTTGGTAAAAAAACCGGTTTTTTTTAAAAAAACCAAAAAACCAGGTTTTTTTGGTTTAAACCAGGTTTTTTTTGGTTTAAACCGGTTTTTTGATTTAAATAGTACTAACATTAAAAACAATGAAATTTCTGAAAAATCATTCAAACTTCTAATAATTAACTAAAATAAAATGTTTATTAATGTAATTAATACTATTCCCATACTAATTAATCAATAAATATTTATTAAATTTTAACAAAAACCAACTTTTGCAATTTAATTATTTTTTGCTTAACTCAATGGATTACTGTGTGTTTGAAAATTCTTTTAATGTTATTATTAATCATATAATATATAAAGGTTTTTCTCCAGTTACTTTCAGTATGCTTAATTAGGAAGCTATTTTGTAAAAAGTAATAAAAATTAGATGAATATAATGTATTTAATGAAGCATAAATAATGCAGATTAATTAGCAATGATTTATACGATATACAGGGTGATTATAACTAAGGTTCTGATTTCAAAACACTGTAAAAAAAAGAACGATTGTCAAAATGACTTGAAAATTGACATGAATATTCCTTAAAAAATTCTATTTTATTTGGTAAAGGGGAAGAAATACTTAAAAATGTAAAATTAATGACATCATCCAACATGCGCGAAATTTGCTCGCAGAATGGAAATGATAGCCAGTCATGGCAAAATGATACCTTAATTATAGTATTGCATGATTTCATAATTTGTGGAAACATCACAAAAAATGAAGTAATTCAAAAAATAACTACAACTTACTTAAGAAATATTAAATATGTTGTCCAACCTGAAGTTGAAAGCACAAAAATTCTTGTTCAACAACAGAATCGGAATATGCCATGGTTATGATGTGGATGTGCTTGCAATTCAGCTTTATTAAACCAAACGCGCCCCCCCCCCCCCCATTAATATTCCTGAGGAATTTCTAACATATAGGGAATGTGCTGGAAATTGCAATTCACCAAAGTTTGCAATCTGACCACTGTTTATAACATTTTGAAGTACCCCCCACCCCCACAGCCAGATATTGCAAGGGTTAAGGTGCATCCTATCAAAATGGGTCTTCAGCAGCTGCTTCACTGGTATTGCAATGTGCATCTTGATAGAAGTTCTATCCACACACTGATGCTGTGGAAGTGCTGAAATGATGTGGCTGCACACAATAGATTAGACTGCTGGCCAAGTACAGCATCATCTACTTGCACTTTTTTCCCTTTTGCGAAAGAAACTTCCACTGCTTCAGGAGTATCCATGCCAATATTCAAGTCATTCTGATCAGTACTTATTGTATAGTCTGGAATCAAAACTTAAATTATAATCACCCTGTATATAGCTGATTATTTTTCATAAATCTGTTACTACTATGCAGTAGAACCTTGAATAACTGGGCTTAGCAGTGAAAGTATTAAAAAAAAAACTATTGAATATTAAAACTGAGAGATGTACAGTAGGAGATGTGCTACTTCTTATGGGAAAGAAAATGAAAAATGTATGTGAAGTAATGTAACTAGTAGTACACTAGTCTTTATTGGATTATAGGACCACCTGCCCCTAGCATGATGGTGTCACTACTGTTGCTGCTTCTTTGTGAAGGTGAAAAAAACCCCTGAGAGATAATGCACCACTACATT
Source organism: Pholcus phalangioides (assembly GCF_987345545.1). Classification (NCBI taxonomy): domain Eukaryota; kingdom Metazoa; phylum Arthropoda; class Arachnida; order Araneae; family Pholcidae; genus Pholcus; species Pholcus phalangioides. The sequence continues at coordinate 106,735,579 of NW_028301608.1, forward strand.
TAAATGTGTGATGAAATCCTTATTAATGAATTTGCTAAAGATAGAGCATCAGAATGTAGTCAAAGGTTAGAAAATATTGTAAGAATGAGAAATTTTGGCTTTTGTATATATAACTTTAAATAACTAAGACACTTCATATGAAAAAATATATATATATATTCTGGCCACTTTTATGAGACTTTTTGAAAAAAACCACTTATAAAATCTTATGTCATTTAAAGATATACCATCAGAATGTACCCCAAGGATATAAAATGTGGTAAAAATGAAACATTTTGGCTTATAATGAACCAATGTGATATTTTTCAAGGAAAAATATTATATTTAGGCAACTTTTCATTTGATTTTTTGAAAAAAACCACTTGGTTTAAACCAAACAACCCTGGAATTTAGTGATCTGGAAATGTACCACAGGGTGCTTCAGTTATCTGCAAAAATGCTTTGGGTCACTTAAGTTATCTGGGAGCAGGCCATGAGTCGCCGAAGTGATGTGAATTTGCACCACAGTGCAAATGTCATGCAAAATCACCTTCAGTGATCTGGAAATGTGCCACAGGCCACTTAAGTGATCTGAAAATGTGCTGCGACTCACTCAAGTGATTTACAATTGCACAACATGACTTATGTGACCTGGGAATGTCTTGCAGCCACTTGAGTAATGTGGTACTGAGCAGCTTAGTTCATTTTTGCAAAATTAGGTTTGAGGTCACAATTGACCCACAGGTCATGGGTTGAGCATGTATGGATTCTGGGGGGGTGGGGGGGAGAGGTGCAACGAAACACTTAAAACACTAGTGGGCATAGGTGCCCAATAATAAATGAATATACAATGTAACACACCACTCCCTCCTGCGTAAGGGCTTGAGTCCTGTGTAAACATAATAACTGGCAACTTTCAGACTAGTGGGATATGCTGCATTTAAGCTATAAAGAAAGACTTGATTCACTTTATATGTTTCTTTGGAACAAAGTAGACACCATAGGGGTATGATGATCGAAGTATTCAAAATATTCAAGATTTTCAATGTGATCAATATGATGGTCATTGGGTCATAAAACTTTTGTTTTGCCATTATTTTACTTTGACTCCGGGTTTTGGTTAGTTAAGGATAATTCTCTGTTGTATCACACAGAATTTTTTTATAGGGTTGTAAAGGCATAGAATAGCTTACCTTCTGTTGTTGTGACCCCTCCCCCCCACCTGTTATGGCAAACATGTTTATGTGGACTTTTTTCCCTATATTATTTCTTTTATTTGTGTTAAGTTTTTTTTTCTCCCAGGCACCTTGTTGGGCAATTTGCCCATTGACACATGTATTCTTTTATAATGGTTTGTAATTTCTCTTAGGCTCCCAGCATGTAGAGAAAACCCAGGCAGCACTGGGTATTTTTGCTAGTGTTAATATAAGAAGCATTAAGGATGCAAGATTTCTTGTTAATGTTGGTTAAGGGTTAATATTCACACGTATAGCCTAGGAAATTCCAAAACGATTAAAACTGATTTGTTACTGGATCATTTCCAGGCCATGTATCCGCTATTGAAGATGTCTGCATCGAGACACAAAGGCCAGGGTATGAGCTTCTCCAAAGCAGCCATACTCAATATTTCTTCACTAGCAGCGTCTGTCCAAAACACTGGAATTGAATTCGTTCAACACCTGAAAGTACCATCTTATAAAATAAGCAAGGTATAAATTTTTTAATATTATAATCATAATTTTTAAATTTTTACTTTTAATATGTGGTGGAATTTTCATTCAAGATTTTATCGCTTTTGATTTTTTTAATTTCTACAATTTATTTTTTTATTTTTCTATGTTCCCTGTAGGCAGGATTGAACATGGCCATGCGAGTGATTGCAGCGAAATTGCAGCAGGACAATATTCTTGTGATCAGTATGTGCCCTGGATATGTAAAAACCGACATGACAGGAGGTCGTGGAGAGATCGAACCAAATGAAAGCGTCGATGCCATGTTGGAAACAATCTCAAAGCTGGATGAGACTCACACTGGATTGTACATGGATAGAAAGGGGAAACCTTATCCATTCTGATAAAAAAATTGATTTCTTCTAAAGCTGGTCTGATTAATAGGGTCGGTTTATCAATCAATCCGATCAAAATTTGAATAAAATTTTTAATAAAAGTTTAGAATTTAACTTGATTTATTTGATGAAACTGATTAAATGTCTTAAATTATGTTTCTGTATATAACATTTGTAGGAACCTATTGAGCAGCTGCTGGAAAGGGAGAGGCATATTGTGTGCGAGTAATGAGCGGCCATTTGAGAAAGTTAATTCAAACAGTAACAGAGAGGCAGTATGCACTGATATTACATATTGTGAAGTTGAGTAGTAAGATTTGGATGTATTGAGTTGCAATAAAGTTTGTTTTCTTATCATAAAAAGCTCCAGGATACATTGGTTTAAGTTGCAGTAATTTCTGAAAGCTAACACATATCGGATAAGTGAACATACTTGAAAATATTTGAATCAATATTTGCAAGAGTGGCTTAAGCGAGGGTGCAAGGTTTGCATTGCAAACCTTGGGAATAAAATCCCTACGTGAAAAACAAGTGAAATTGGAGGCCAAAACTTCAAAATGGTGATCTAAAAAAAATAAATATTGTGTTCAATCAGAAACACCGTGTACAAACATTCTACGCGAATGACCCCAAAATCATCGGAAGATAAAGGAAAAAAAAAGCATAAATTTTTAAAGAACACTGACTTTTTGTGACACTTGTTTGATGTTTTTTCCATTTGGCATGAGTGATATGATGTCAGTCTTTCCATCATGACCTATGTTTATGTCCGTAACACAACTTGTACAAAAAGGAAAAGTCGGCCCTTTTCTGGAACGTTTGATGAAAGGAAATTCATCGGGGAATAAGTATCTTTAAAATTGATTAAATATGTTTTTGGTTATCAGTATTCATGTTTTGTTATACCGCACGTACGTAACTTCAACAAAAAAAATGTTCACCACATGCACGTCACTGTAATCTTCAATTATTCTCCAAGACTATTGGCTGCTAAGGTATTTCCCTGCACGATAAGACAAACTTTTCTTGTTACCATCAGAGGGTTTGTAAAACTTCCTTAAAGCCAGGTTTTCCTAGAAGCACGTTTCTACAGCGCGCGCAGCGTAAAAACGCTGACTAGTAAAAAAAACCTGGATTTCAAGTTTTCTCCTAAAAGTTCTACTCCTAAGAAAACCTGGCTAAGGCTGGTATTACACTATACAAGTTTTATAAAAGTGCTCGTATAAAACTTGAAAAATACAGCGAATAAGCTGATGGGTTACATTCAAGCTTATCCAACCGATCAGTTTATTAGTTGTATTTTTCAAGTTTTATCAATGCATTTCTACAAAACTTCTACAGTGTAATACCACCCTATAAAAAGGAATTTCCCACTATTCCTCCATTAACGACGTGTGACGTCATTTCACAAGAAATTCCTTAGGGATTGTTTTCAGAAGCGGGGATTCTTTTTAAATGAAGTAAAGAATTTTTAGGGACAATTAGGGATTTTTGTGATTTTCGTAAAAATTCGGGAGATTTAAGAACTTTTCGGGAGGTCGAGGGATGAAGCTGAAATTCGGGAGATTCCCTGAAAATTCGGGAGACTTGGCAGCTATGGTATAGTTACCTCATCTAATATTATTTCCAGAACGGTCAAATGAAAGCAAAAGAAAAATTCTGCTTCTCACTGGTACGGTCTAAAACACCAATAACAGCTTTCAAATAAATTTCTTAATAAAAATTAAACTTGTTATATATCATCTACAAAGGCTAAGTGAAGTGATGATGTCTCACCATTAAATGTTGGTGTGTGCACTCAGGGCGTCACATGCATTGTCTATAAGAGATTTGTTGGACACCCGTACATAAGCTGATGCATGCTATTTGAATAGCTGGCGGGGAATGTGAGGTTTGTTGAGAGTGTGGATGACAATTGGAAGGAATTGTCTACTTTCGCCTTGTTGCCTGTACTAAACAAACTGCATAACCACAAACTGCACAAACTAGCAATGACAATCTATACCACTCTTTAAATGATGCACAATTTATAATGCTTACATGTGGGTTAAACCAGTAATAAATGAACTTAAAACACAAGCTAAAAATATGGTGTGTTCAGTCTATAATCATGTGAAAAATAATCCCCCTGCATACACAGCAAAATTCACCAGAGCTCCATCAGACGTGGTGATCAGACTCCCTATGTACATTCTTGAATGGCAATCCAATCAGAGCGTAAGCAAAATAAACCTTTGGAGGAGGCACAAAAAGCTTAAGGGTGGGTCGCAATTAATTTCTTAAAGAGAAATTTCAAGTTCTTTGTATTCAATTAGCATTAACAGAAATAGATTATAATGTGGCCAGATCCCGTTTAAACGAATACTGTTACATCGAAAAAATCTTGTTTTAATGAACACTTTTCTAATCCCCCAGATAAGTTAATATAGTAACAATGCAAAAGTCTGGAACTCCTTTATAATGAAATTTCATTTTAACAAAGTGATTTCTCTGGTCTCTTGGAGTTTGTTATAGCAAGATTCGACTGCATATTAAAGGCATTTTCTTCCGATATTTTAACTTTTTTGTAAATACTTTTTGCAAAATAAATTTTTGGTCAAGCAGGGGAAATGCAGACTCCTCTCCCCGTTTTCATCTCTGATCCTGGGGAGGGGGACAGAGCTGAAAAAATTTCCCCCACGCAGAGGTCAAAATGGCTAAAAGTCTCTGCTTACAGACCCTAATAATATATTTTATGGCAGAAATCCGTAGAAACTATGGGTATTATGTAAGTAGTTGGTAAATATGGAACTTAGATAACTTACTGCATGCTCATAATCATGTGACATTCCCATGCTGAGTTCAATGTCTTCTTCCAATAACTGAAGCTGCTCACAGACATGCTTTCGACACGACAGAAGTGACTGGAAGTCTGGATTTATGCCTTCAGTGACACTCTCTTCATATGAGCCGATAGTCATAAGGCCAACCAATTTCAAGTGTGGGCAGTTGTTGAGTACGTGTTGGACTAGAGATACAGAACTTTTAGGATCCATCCCACTTTTGTCTGCAATAAAATAAAAATGATGGATTTACACTAGGGGTTTTGAACTTTTCACACAATTTTTTTTCATTACTGTTAAAAAAAAAATATATTCTCCAACATCACTGCAAGATTAATTATTAAAAAAAATTCTGTAATATTGAATTTACAGAATTCAGAGTGAAAAATTTTGCTAAAAATGAAAGCAATATCAATGGAAGCTTGAAAATTGAACACAAAAAAATTACTCTTTTCTCCACTTGTATTTATTTGAACCATCACATTCAAAGGTTCCTCTTTCCGTAATTTATCCCAGGCTTTATTCAAAGAATCAGCTAGCTTTTCGGAATCAACCGTTTCCACCATGAACAGGTTAGGTGCAGCTGGAAAAATAAACTATATATGTATGTATATATATATATATATATAGGTGATAATATTAATAATAGCTAATAATATATAATACAGATAAATATCACAGAAAACAGAATAATCTGTTTGTATTCAGTATAAAAACCTATTTTCTTTGCGCAGTGATACCAGACAGGATGCAAACTCCAAAGCAGAAAGTTTTGTATTGCTCTGCAATGGGTTCTTTAGCTGATTGAAAATATTTGGCAGTGAAAATTCCCCAATGATGATGTTTCTGCAATCAGAAGAGTTATTTTTTCTTGTTTTTGTGAAATTTCTCCTGAGATTGTTTTGAGAAGTACGCCAACAATTTTTTGTAAATTCCGTTTTGGGAACAGTAAAATATTTAAAAGATGATGGTTAAGGCAGGCTTTTCAAAATGTTTTTAGTTCCTGTGTTTAGGGAAATATTTAATAGAGTATGCATGCTAAACCCATGGCCTGAATTTGGCCCTCAAAGTCATTTGATGTGGTCTGTGACCAGGGTATGGAAAAAAATCATGATTTTTTAAATTTAAATTTATATTTTAATCGACTGATTGCTGATAATTGAAACAAATCTTTTAAATCATTAGGAATGCATATTTTCATATCACCTACCTCATTTTTCTCACCTGATCTCTAATTTAATTCAGCATTAATGAATAAACTAACAAACAAATTACAATAAAGAAATATGAACACAAAAAAATCTGCATTTATGTAGCATGAAATGTCGTCCAGTCCAAATTAACTTCATGAATTAACATTTTTCTTGTAGAGAAGTGCTTTTATTTTCATGAGGACTTCATGAATAAAAGCTTTTATTCCTATTTATTTATCTGCAATCAAGTTTGTTAATTTTTTTAAAGTTTTTCACTTTGTGAATGCCTGGTGGAAATTCAGTATCATACATATGGTGTAGGTTTCTCAATTCACTTGATGTACAACCACAGGGCCATTCAGCATCAACTAAATAAACAAATTCTATTGACAAGATTGTTTCTTGGGCAATGGATGAATGCATTTATTATAATGTGCTCCCAATTTGTATGATGTTACTTAATAATTTACACATTTTTATTCCTTTACAGATTTAATGAGTTTTGGTAAAAACAATTGCTCAAACTCGAAATTTTAATACAAAAAGTAAAGAAGCCTGAAGCTTAAAAATATTTATGTTGGTACAATATCTATTATTATTTTGAATCAGCAAAGGCTTTATATAAAAAATAATTCCACTGTTTTTTAATCAGGAAAACCCGAGTGTCATATTGTAATGCATTGAAAATACTTCATGCAGTTATATATAAGTTTAGCTCCCTGTATTTTTCTGCAATTATCTAGAAACAGAACAGCTTTCAATTTTTGCAGTGTATCTAGGGATTAAGTTTAAGTCTATATTTACCCCAAAGATCTTCTACATTTCTTCAATCACGAACTTTACTACAAATCAATAACACACGTACCATATCAGGTTTGTTTTACTTCAATATCATTAAAGTAATGTAAAGGAAAAACAAAATTTGAATTTTGTGATTTTTTTTAAATTGGTGTACCCTGTCTGCAACCTCAAACTTTGCAAGAATGAACTAAGCTTGATGTTCCTAGAGCATTTGAGCGTCGCCATGGCACATTTGCAGATCCTTCAATAGCTCGCAGCACAGTTCCCTCAAGCAGCCTGCGACATTTTCAGAGCACTTAAATGACTCAGGGCAGTTCTACATCACTCAAGTGGCTTGCGGCACATTTCCATATTATTTGAATGCCCCGCAGTATACTTACAGATCACTTACGGCATATATATATATACTCAACTCATGACTCAAATATGACCCTCAGAGTCATCTGATGATGAATCAAACTTAATTTGGTAAAAATGAACTTAGTCGCACAATTACAGATCACTTAAATGCTCTGTAGCACATTTACAGATCACTTAAGTGACCCACAGCACATTTACAGATCACTTAAGTGACCCACAGCACATTTACAGTGCACTTAAGTAATCCATGGCACATTTACATAGTACTTGAAAGGCCTGTGGCACAGTTTAACATCACTCAAGTAAACTGCAACATATTCACAGATCACATGAGTGACCCAAGGCACAGTTCTAGAGCACTCAAGCAGCCCCAACACATTTCCAGATTACTTGAGTGGTCAGCACTCTCCAAAAAGAAGAGCACCATTGACTTACCTGATCAACAACACATTTAAAGATTGCGTAAATGAACCTGTGGTGCTGTTCAAATTACTTAAGTGTCTCGCAACACATTTGCAGTCACTTAAGTGACCTGTTGCACATTCCTAATGAATCATTAAGGATCATTTAAGTGATCTGCAGCCTATTTACTTGAGTGAATTAGTTGAAGTGAATGAATCGCAGCACAGTTCCAGCTCACTACAAGTGGCCCAACATACATCTACAAATCGCTTAAGTGACCATATACACAGCAGCACTATTGCAGATTACTTAATTAAGTGACCTGTGGCAAGTTTTCACATCAGTGAAGTGGTCCACACTACAGGGCCGATTCTGGAAATTTTTTCGAATATATGCAAATAATATTTTTGTGATAAAAAAATCACCCCTACTCTTCAGTTGGTGCCCTAAAAAACCGCTCGGCAGGATTCAAGATCCGGCCACCCTGTCCTAAACGTTAAACATTGAACACTCTTGCAGTAGAGAAGTCGTAAGAAAGTCAATTTCTTTACAAAATTACATAAAAAATAGTGAAACCATCATGCAAATGATAAATTAATTTGAACCAATCTCTGGCACAACTAAGAACAGCAAAATCTGCTTTCGTTGCTATGTTAAAAAATAAAATAAAATAAATTCACATAAGAAAAAAAAATTGGAACTTACACAAGAGTTTATTGACTTTATTGGACTGCAGATGCCCTATGAAATGCCACTTTATTTCTGGACATTTTTCTAAGATCTGAAAGTAAAAATTGACTGTAAAGATAAGGAACAGACACAGTATGCAAATAAACTAGAGAATGTGTTGTGAGACAGTCTTGAACCTTAAATATATTTTTTAAAAAGAGAAAAACTCCATGCATTGCAGATATGTTGACATAAATTATAAAAGTTTTGTATTGTGCTCAGACTGCAATTAAGTAATCACAAAATGATAAAAATGATTTTAAACATCAATTATAACATGTTAAAATCCTCAACTAGACTAGCAAAGTAAACGGCTATTATAATAGACTTTGCATCAAATATTACAGAAAATCATTAGAAGTGAAAAATCAATACTTACTTCTGAATCTGAAGCTTTCTCGACAAGCTCATTCACCTGAGAATGAAGAAATCAATAAAATACAACAGTTATTAATGTTTCTTGGAAAGGCTAATCTACGTCCAATTTAAACAAAAGCATAGATTGCATACTGCAGCAAAACATCTGTTTAGTGAAAACTGGCAAGACAAATTTTTTTTTTTAAAAGATAGGTGACAGTTAATCAGGGGTGTGAAATGCATACATTTATTTTTCAAGGGAAATTATTTGGCTGTAAGAGAGGGGCAAATGTGAAGAGGAATTTTACTGTATTTATTTTCTTATAGATTGCAAATAAATTAAAAATAAACTAAACTGTGCATGCATTTCATACAAATTTTTTGAGATTTTGAACAAATAACAAGGAAATGTTTGTAAGCTGCCAAGTTTCCTGGGTTTTCTGGAAGGCTTGTGAAAAATTCTTCTCTCTTGAATTTTGAGCATGATTGTAAAAAAAAAAAAAAACCCTTTATTTTGAGGAACAAATTTTTCCCAAAAAATTTGAAAGGAAAAAAAGACACTTTTATTTTCAATACCCAAAATGATGGCGCAAATGTAATGAAAATTGGCGCTATTACATCAAATAACAAACAAAAAGACTTTCATTTTTTATGGGGGGGTGGGGGAAAGACAAAATTTTCCAAACAGTCAGAGTCAATTTGGCTTTTTAGCATTCAAAATTGGCAAGATGAGTAGTATCTGCTTTGACCATAAGTCCTGTTAAGTCTGTAGGTCCCGTTTTAGACATGGCGACAATTTTGTTGGCATGATTCGATTTGAGAGTAGTAATGTCAGGTAATTTGTCCAACTGGTTGGCATTGTTTAGCAACTTGGTGCTGATCAGCAATGGTCTACACGATGTCTCACATATTCAATATACAAGGGAAAAATGCTTACACTGGTTTTCAAAAATTCCTTTTATATTTATTTTTGTATAGAATTTAAATCGGTGTAAATCCAGCATGGCTTAGGTCGGTCATCTTCAACCACCTGCTAAAATCTCATCATTGAGACAGAGTGGCGAGCCATGATCTGGCTAGAAGGAGGATTTGTGCAAAAAACCACCCTGATAATTCTTCAAAGTTAGCAGATACGTTTTTGCATCTACAGTGAAACTCTGATTTAACGCTATTATTTATTTTGAAAATTTTTAGTGCTATAAAGAGTTTGGTGTTATATCAAATCACAGTTTTACACATACAGTGCCTGGAAATGGAAGATTTGCTCACTGAATATTTCTGACGGTAAGCACGTTAAAAAACACCAAATCGGGGGAGGGGGTATTATAACAGGGTTTGACAGTATATGTTCTAATGCTCAACAAATTAAAAAAAAGTTGTGAAATTAATACTAACTGATCCATAACATGGGATCACCAAAAGCCAGAGCGAGAGGAATACAGATTATGGAGTTTTTTTGCTATATCACCATAATACACTAGTTATGAATACCCCATGCTTTACTTAATCAGAAGGCCTACATTAACTTATATATTAAGAACATACATACTGTCATACTTACATAGTTTTCCCCAAAATACCTATGACCATGGCAATATGCTTCTATTATCAAGTCCTTTGGTTTGGTTTTGCTCACAGCCACAAGCCTTACTTCTCTTTTCTTCAGCAGCTGGAAAGACAAATATATAGTCACACATACTAACATTGAATTAGCAATTAAAGTAATAATATATACACAGTGAAACACATAATGACCACTTGCACACAACGACCAATATTGACACAGAGAAACAAAAAAAAAGATGACAAGATAAGATAAACAGCCTTTAAAATGTATTTTTTTATAAGGGATTTTATTTGTTGAACCCGAAGAAAATGAATGTGCAGTTTCTTCCCCAAGGTCACAATGGTTTCTAAAATTTGGCTCTGCAGACTGCTAAAAGTTCACAAAGGGCAGTGATGTATGTGTTACAGAAAACGGAGAAGCAGAAATTGGAGTGGAAATATGGTGAAGTTATGGCACAGCCATAGCTAGGAGATGGCGGCTGGCCTCAGTTTTCTTGCTGTTTAACCAACGGGGGATGAGTACTAATTGAAATCACTGCCACATATAACTCCTCTGCCATGAAGCTGGGCTGGAAGAGATCTCGGCAACGGGATAAGTCCAGTGGCAAAGTTCTGGCGTTCATTCATTCATGCCACATATAACAGCAAACAATAGCTGTATGTATCAGAGGATGAGAGTGGTCATTTGGGAAAACGTACATCAATGGAGATAGGGTTATATCAGGGCTTGACAAATTGGGAAAAAAAAATCTAGAAGACAACTGAATATTTCAGGAGTCAAATGTATTTTTTTTCCAGGGCCGTCATTTCAACTTTTTCCAGAGGGGGGCAAAGAACATGTACTCAATGTATGCATATATATATATTAGTACATATATATACCATTTTTAGTGTATTTTAAAAAGCCTGACTCCCACAAATGACGGGTCTGACGCACAGAAAAGTGAAGTGCTAATGCCAATTTTTTATTTGCCATGGTGACCTGGAGGTTCCCCTTCTTTTCAAGTAATTTCTCCCCCTTTTGTTTTTTGCCAAACTAGTTTCATTTCATATTACCTATCTTCTTCTACCTATTCCAATGAGTTCAAAATGAAAATTCATAATTTTTCAATTTCCAATAGTTTTTACACTTCTCATACAATTGAAGAATATATTGAAAACGCATCGTCAAATAAATTTCAACATGGCACCTGCAGGAGACTCCTTAGGCTGGGTCTTTAGTGAAACTCCAGGCAGACCTTTCACTGCCCTCCCTTCATAATGAATTTACAGTGTGAAAAACAAAGAAGTGCTAAGAACCATTTCTGGACTAAGAACTGAAGCCCTGTCCTATAGCTTGTTTGAATATATGGGAATAAAAACCTTTTATTGACTCGTGAACTATTATAAGAAATTTATATATTCACGTCATAGCCAGGGGTGGCTCCTGAAGGAGGTACAAAGGAACAGGACTCCCTAGAAAATTTTAGTCATTATTAATTTAATTCTCAAAATGGATTTGATTCCAATATAATGCCATTGAATTTTCAACAAAAACAATTTATGAAATCGAAATATAATTATTTTCGGAAGTCCTGATTAAAAAAAAAATGTGCATTTGTAAAATGTGGGTCATATGGTCATTCCCATACGCTGCTAACTACCAACATTCTTTGGCCAGCACCTTCTATAGCAGAGATGTAGCTGTAGATGGCACTGCTTTTGAGCGGTCCATCCTGCAACTTCACGAGATAGGTTTGGTGGTGAGAAACAAAGGGGAGAGAGGAAGAGGATGGTGGCTATAAGACTAAATTGAATATGCAGTTCATTGTGCTTCTTACGCACGAAAAAAAAACTGGGGATACTGATGCTGCCATCTACCTTTTTAATTTATTCTGTTTTAAATCTATATATCTTCTTTTTCTTTATACAACTTATTAGCAGGGTTGGCAGGTTTTTGACACATGGCAGTTTTTGACGGTTTAAACCGCAGTTTAAACTGTCACGTCAAAAACCTCAAATATTGCTTTTCGATATAAAAATTCCCAATGAAAATGCACACATTAATTGCATGTAATGTTTAAAGTGACTATGTTATACAAAGAATAAATATTTAATAAGATTCTAAAATAATTTTCTACTCCCGACAGAATTATTTTGGACAATATATGGTTTTTTTTCTTATAAAATTTGAATAAAGCATAACATGAACATTGAAGGGAAAACTGTGGAACGATTTGACATTCTTTGATTCAAGATGATTCTTGACCTTCCAAAATTTCTTCAACTGCTTATATATATGCATTGATATAAACTATCTGCTGTACTCTTTTTACAACAGATAAGTGTTTATAAAAGTTTATTACATCATGTACGTAATGTTGATTTCTGTTATTATTAAATTACTCTTACTGCACATAACATTGAAATATATCTAGCGATCAAAATACTAAATTGTAGGACTAAAATGCCATTTAATTTGGCAATGCTAGCTTGTATATGTCAAACTTGGTTTATTCTTACTTTTGCACTATGATATGGTACATTTACTAGTATTTATAATGCAATGGTTTTCCAATTGAAGCTGTATTCAAACATGCAAAACAAATGCTTTGGGTATCAAGTCTTGTCAGCTCTGCTTTGGTTGAAAATACTCTTTAAAGCTGTGTGAATTTATACACCCTGATCTAAGAAATTTTTAGGAGAAAATAAATGAGTTTAGTTAGTGCATTAACAGATGCTGCATTAGAAATTTTATATGGAATAAAATTTTGGGCAGATCAGAAAATTTAAAATATCAAAATATATATTTTTCCTCAGTAATTGTAATTCTGAATATAAAACCCTTTAATCTAAATGAAAGTAAGTATTTTGTTATTTAACATATCTATCAAGTTAACAAAAACTATTTGACATCATTGACAGTAAGATTTTGATAGTTTTAATACCGAGTTAGTTTCTGGGGTCAAAAACCTAACCCTGATGCCCTATCATACATATTTTGAATAAGCAGCTCTAATCCACTTAACAAATTGAACACAGGTAATGAGTAGCTTAGATAAATAAACCATAAAATTATATTTTATATGTTCTAGACTAGATATGTTGAAAAATTCAAAAGTGCAAATTATAATTAATATTTTGTTTTAATTATTGTAATAAATTAATGTTTAAAAATAAAACATTGTAATATGCCAAAAAGTAAGTTTTTTATCATGTTGTATACCTATTATGTTCAAAACATTATCAAAAGGCATTCATTTAGGTTTTTGACGGTTTTCGACAGTTTTTGATTGTTTAAACCAGTTTTTGACAGTTTAAATCAGTTTTTGACGCTTGTCATGTCAAAAACCAGTTTTTGACGTCAAAAACCCAACCCTGCTTATTAGAATACAATACAGCTTATGAATTAGAATCAGAATATATATTGAAAGAGTATGAATTTTCACAATTTGCAAAAACTATTGCCAAGGGCAACTGCTGAAACTAAAACGATGATTTTCAATGTTCTTAATATATTGGTTAGGCTCCCTAACATCCTTAGCATTACTATTATTATTTTGTACTACATAGGGGATCATTCAAGTATTACGTCAGCATCGAGGGGAGAAGGGGTTTCGGATTTGCTGACTTTTGATGACAAGGAGGGAGGGGGTTTGAAGGTTGCTTACGTCATCAACCACTTTAGAACTTTTTCTGCCACCCTTTTACAAGATATGATATATTCTAAGCTGCTGACGAAATTTTGCTGACGGGGCAGGGGGTCAGTGTTTTGCTGACTTTTGCTGACAAGCGGGGGAGGGGGGGTCAAAAATGGCTGAAAATCTGCTTACTTAATATACTTGAATGGCCCCATACAGATAATGTGAAAAATTATTTGGATAATAAGAAATTGTAGATTATCTGTATTCAGGGCACAGGCCTCAAGAAAGCGAAAATTTGTAGGGTTCTTTTTGCAACTGGGGTCAAAAAATATATATGTTTAAATTTGTTTTTTTTTGGGGGGGGGCGTATTCATGAGGGTTCACGGCAAACGCCCCATTTGCCCATGTGGAAATCGGGCCCCTGTCCGTATTATAATACAAAGCAAAACGATTTTGGCACCCTCCAGAACTTTTGTCACGAGCCACCACTGGTCATAGCAAAACTACGCTTTATAAACAATGCATATATATATATTTATGCATACAATGCTATGGACCGAAATTTTCACTGGACTAATCTTCAAATGCTAATGCTCCTATACAGTAAATAAAGCAATTCAAATATTAGAAACGAATCAACTTCGCAGCAACAAACCTCAGGTCGTTTACTAGAAGCGGCTTCTATCGAATTTCTGACGGAATCCAGCGATTCACCGACCGAAAAAGCTTCACCCGTACCTGCCGCCATAATCAACAAAAAAAATTTGTAAACAAATAACAGCAAGTTGATTTTGTACATGCCAAACGACATGATCTTTTCGCCTATCGAAAATCCAGAAAATTCCTGTGTGAAAGAAACAACAAAATTTAGTTTGTACTCCATTTAACAATTGAAATTAATTTTAAACTGTACAATATCAACATCAACTCACAAAAACAACGTAAATTTAGTAAACATTGAGTTTGTGTTTAATTATATTTGCTGCAGACTATTGACAGAAACAAAAGAAAATTCTTATCCGATTTTAAAATTTACAAAAAAATATGTTTTTATGTAATTTACATCATTGGAAATATGAAACATCTGATTATAAGGTGATATTTGTTTCTTTGGCTCAAAAATCAAAAAGTCAATGAAAATATCGTAAGTTTTAATCGTAAGTTTTGAGCTGGTTTTTAACATTGCCTCATCCTCATCAGAAAACTATATCACTTCGTTAGTATTTACACTACAGAGGGAAAGGTTTGATGTTCCATACTTTATTGCTTTCGGAATAATAAATTAATTTACGGATTAATTGAAAATGTCGGAATCAAGCGAAGATGAGTTGGAGATGTATCCACCGAAGTGTTTCGACATCGGTGCCATACCCAAGAACTATGACGTCAATGCGGTGCCAACGTGTGGATTGGACTACCTCAGGCAAGTGAGGTTGGAGCTTACAAAATGTCCACAAGTGGTTAGAGTTGATTTCGACGAGAAGAAAATGAAGTCCACCAATCAACAGGCTGCTTTCAAGGGACCCACCAACTACCTGACCCCAGCGCCCCCGGGGTTCGGACCAACTCCGAAATTTCTTCACGAACAAGAAACCGAGTTCTGTAATTTGCGTGGCGAACTGCTCATCAAGAAGCCCATGTTACAAAAGAAATTCCCAAAGAATTCCGGAGTCCCAAAGATCAAGGACATGGAGGCTTGGCGCCTGTTCTGTCTCGGCAGCAAAAACCCTAGTGCCAAATCATCATCGCCGACAGAAGCCGGGAAAATTTCAGCAGCTATGCAGGGCGCCAAATCCACAGAGGGCTCCCCGCCGCTCCTGAGCTCGATAATTTGGTTGATACAACCAGACGTTGAGATCTTGTTGTCCTATCATCTCGAGTGGCTCCGCAAATACGGTTTCTCAGACCAACAAGGACGTTGGATCTATTCGCTGATGGTTCTCCTCGAAAAGCCACTGACGCCGAACGCGTGTGACGTGCTAAGGAAACTGGCTCATACATGCTCCGAGCTGCGAAGCAAGTTGAAGAGCAAGCACGATCCATCGTTGATGGCGTTGAACCTCATCATAGGTTTGGTAGCTTGTTATTTTGATCAAAAAGACATGCAGGATGAGGCGATCGAGAAATTGAAGGACTGTGAGGATGAGGAGGAAGAAGATGATGACGATGACTTCGACTATGAAGATGCATCCGATGAAAGTGAAGAGGATGGTTAATAATTGTTGTTGTTGGAGATAGACTTTTTTTGTGTATGTTGCAATTTGTTCAAAGTCGCTTTGGTACAAAGGATCTATATTTTGCACATTTAATCTATCATCCGCCGTTAACGTGGAGTAGAGTTTGTTATGAATATACAAGTTGTAGCATTTTGTGTTCAATACATTTTTCATAGTATTGTGTTGATATTTGTTATTTGATTAATAGTCTCTTGAAAGGCAGGTGATACATAGATGGAGCTGGTTGTTTATTTGGTGTGTAAAGACTTGTAGTGATATCAAGCTCCTTGCAAGGTATTTTAAAGATTTAACGTTTATTCAGTTTGTGACAGATTTGATTTAAATTGCATGCACAACATGCAGTACCTTTTGCAAATATTGAAACAAATATTCGTTGTATCTATATTATAATTAGTGGAATGCGATTTTACATGAAGGCTCATGCCAAGGCTGTATTTAGAGTAAGCGTGAACAGTCCTATGGACAAACCGGAATCCAAACACGACATTAGTGCCCTCTCTGTATAGGAAGGAGATATTCCTACTGCTGGCCTGTGATTGGCTGCTTGCGTCGGGTGGGAAGCGTCTTTTTTCCCACCCTGATACCATTTTGTTTACTTTACTCACGTGAAGACGCTTGGTTAGTTAGCCCAGCTTCGTGGCAGAGTCTGGAACACTATTTTGAGTCAAAAAATAGAAAAAATAACAAACATAATTTTTACAACATATTTTCCCCGGGTAGTTGGCTACTGCCGCAATTTGTGGTGATTACAGACGAAATAGGGGTTGGGAGTTGGAGAAAAGTTCCGGGGTTTCATTAAAAAGGATGAAGTTACATGATCAGAAGCAAGTGGAGGGGGCACACGCCATCTCGTCTGTTATCTTACAGTTATCATATATACATAGGATACAACAAACAACACAAAAATCTTATTGTATAATATAGAAAATATCCATCGGAGCGAGCCATCTTGTTTAACACCTTGTTGGTGAGCAAATGGGTTTGATAACTTTAGGACTGGAAGCCAGTATCAGTTTTATTGGGTTGAATACAACAATATGAGACGAATAGGCCTAGACACGCAAAAGTGATGCCACTTCGTTTTTTTTAAATGCATTTGGGGGGGGGGGGGGGAATGCACACCTACTTGGTAACCATTCAGATTTGGTCATCTGACTAACCTTTCAGCACTTCTCGTTCCTAAAATGTGATGGAGTGTTTGAGTTCATGTGGACGAATGTTACTTGACATGAATATGTGTTGCTTCATCTGCAACTCATTCAGTAGTAAATAAATTGCCCATGGTGATAGGACCACAGTTGTGCTTGGTTTCAAAAAAAAGTTCAGACAGATAGATGGCAGCACCTGAACACAAAGAAGCGTGAAACTAGGCTATGGTCTAATAATTCTGACATGGCCCTCCGGAAGTAAAATTATACTGAATTGTCTCTGTGGCAGCAGACCAGGGCTGCTTATAAGGTATAAATGAAAAAATCTATGTACGTTCTGAATTTTATAATACCCCCTTTTTGTCTGATCACTGTAGAAATGATTTTTCTTTCCATGATACTAGGCATTTAGAAATAACTGCAGTGAAACATCATCTTGAAACTTGGGACAAAAAAAAATTTTGAGATAGAGGTTTTTTTTTTAAAGTAAAAAATGAAAAGCATGCCAAAAATGACGAATTTGATTGATAAAAATTAAGAAATACAGTAAGCATGATATATTTTACTCTGTACTAATGAAATTATTGGTTAAGTTACATCATCAGTGTTCAATCACAGTATATGCAAATACATCAAAATATGTTCAATTGTTTTTTGTGCAATTTTATTTGCATTCCTTATTTAACATAATCCATAAGCTTAGATCGATGCATATTTTCTGTTCTTTAAGCCTTCACAATTTCATCTATATGTACTAGCAAGAGCTGCAAATATTTCGGGCCGTATTTTCTCAGTTTTCTCCGGAAAAGGGTGCGCAGCATGTCCAAAGCATTTCTCACCATCACTTTTTTCTCCAATTCCTCTGGAGCATCTTCTGCTGTATTTTCGTTTCCTGAACAAACTATTAATTCAGCAATAATTTCTGTATTACAGTCAATGAAGTTTGTAGTGAACTTCACCAAGGACTGTACAAGAATAATCCTTTCTCATTGGTTTTGTTCACCACCAGAGAAAGGGCCAGATTTATGAGAAAGAAAAGGAATTTTAGTGTTTTCTTTTTACTATCATTAGGTATGGGCTTTGAGTTTAAGAGTGTTTCCAAAATCGAGACAGAAGTAAAATGCATTGATTGAGTACAGTAAATGCGAGGATTTTTTTTTAAATTTTTCTCGAGTTTTTTAAGAAAAAGAGGTTTGACTGTATATTATTTAATTAGGTCTCTTTTTCACTAAGAGATGATTGATGATTATTAGGCGTCGAATGCAAGTTTCTGTTAAATAAAAACAGTTACCACTTTGAGCAGCAGAAGTAACCAGGGTTTCTGGGTTTGGGAGAAAAAGAGCTATTTTGCCAAACAATGAACATTAATTTGCCAATATTGCTAAAAAGCTACTAAGTCATCAAAAAGTTTCATAATAATAAGTGTTAAAAAATAAAAACTGTTAAATTGCCAATGCCACCAGATAAGGAAAAGTTACAAAAATATTCTTTTTGCAATGTGGCCGATACCCTGTTTTCTCTCCATCCATTTAAGTCGGGGAAAGCAGCAAAACAAGCTAGAGGAATGGTAAATGCTTCAATTTTAATATTGTGTAAGCATAATGTCGGCAGTCCGTCTGCTCTCTCTGCGGTTAGTTTTTCAAATAGAGGAGACTGGCTCGCATGCACGTTTTGAGGTTGGAAAACTGTGAAGCACCAACTCCAGCTGACCACCACTGTGCTGCCAGCAGAATTCAACCCCCCCGCCCCCCCCCCCCCCCCACACACACGCCGATCCTCACAATGAGAATCCAACACAATGCCTACAGGACTACAAGAAACTACTACTAAACTATACATACACCTCATAAATATTTCTTGCGGGGAATTTCCAACGAGTTGGATGTCGTAAAGTGTGTCCGTCTCAACAGCATCACGAGCGAATTGGAGTTCCAGGCTTCCTTAATAAGCAGGATGTACCTGACTACCAACTGCTAGGCCTACTTCTACCCAGAAAAGGTACCATCAGACAAATTCACCTGTCACACACACACAATGGCATATGTTTTTACATTCTCAGTTTGTTGTGGGACCACCGAAATAAGACACTGAGTAGCAGGACCGTCTTAAGAGCATCATGGCCCTAGAGCCAAGTGATTTTTCTGAGGCCCTACCAGACAAATTCTTGAAAATTTCAACCAGATCTTATTTTTGTGAGGCCCTTTTTCTCTTGATGCCCCGGGCCGTGCCTTAAGACGGCACTGCTGAGCAAGAACACTTGAAAAAGGTAATATTATATAGGCGGGATCCACTATATCTCACGGGAAAAATTTTGACTAGATAAAGTATGTGGTATGAATATCCCGTATTTATGGGCATCGTTATCATAACGTTCGCAAATATTTTCCCACTAGTATCAGTTTTCTTGGTCCCAACTCTTGCCAATACTCATCCGGATTTCCCATTCAGTTTTCCGAAAAGCGTAAGTGGGAAAACGCGTATTTGAAGAGGGATCCACTTCTGTATTTAAAAGCAATAAAATTCATCTTTTATGTATGATTTTAGCGGAAATTATGTTCGAGCTGCTTCGTTGCAATGACGGAAAGAAAAGTGGCATCTCCCCTCTACCTTTGACAGGCTGAAATCATAGGCGGAGATAGACTTGGAAGTCTGGGGGGCACGATGATGATGTCAATTCATCTATACATATATATGCATTTGAACAGTCGACTTCACCTTTGATGCTGGGGGGGGGGGGGGGGGCCCGCCCACGGCTGAAAAAGGAGGGGGAGAAAATTTCATGTCCCTGATTTTTCCAGCTTTCTCAAGTCAGCATTATTGCCTTGAAATTTTTCGGCAAACATGATGTCTGATAGTGATTTTCTGTTTTACGAAAATAACGCCAAAAAAAACATGACAATGATTAGAAAACAAGTTATCAAACCCGTGCTGCCATCTATGATGGGGTACTTGCTATAGAATAAGTAATTTATATTACGTTAATATATTATTTCCACTCGATCGAAGTCTTAATTCTGAGAACTTTGATCAATGGCTTCCCTCACGTGGTTGCGAATTATCAAAACAACTTGTCTTAGCCTTGCGAGCTTCACACATGGCTAACACACATGCGAAGCTTACAGGGCTAAAAAGTTTTTAGTGGGGATAGACTTGAAATTCTGGGAAGTGCACGGGGGAGGGGCATGATTAAGGCCGTAGCATGCTTTCTCGAGACCCTCGGGGCAGACCTTTTTTCGGGGGGGGGGGACTTGAAGAGGTCATTATTATGCACAATAAGTTTAAATTTTTGTGGGTCCCTGGTTTGGTTACGGGACTGGGCGTGATGTCAGTTCATATATACATATGCATTCAATCAATCGTCTCCACCTTTAACACTGGAGGGGGGGGGGAGATGCCATCATGCCCCACCCATGCTAAAACATTTCATTCATTCAAACCGAGCACAACTCCGGTCTCTCGACATAGGCAATTTACTACCGACTGAGTTGTGCCGAAAGTATGTATCCTCTCAAATCCCCCGGGGCCCCGAAAGCGATTGTATACAAAACATGCTAAAAACCTGGAGGCTCGGGATGATTCTCATCATTCTATTTTTTTTTTTTTTCACACTATACATTCACACAGGCCCCGTGAGAAATCTAGCCTAAGGGCTCATCACTGTCAGGCACACATTTTAGTGTCTAGGCACTGCCTGACCAAATTATCTGGTGAAGTCTTACACATGGCTCTCAAAATATGGCGGGGCTGACAGCACTCCAGCCCTGGGACCTGGGAAAGATTCTTAACCTTTTTTTTTTGGTTTTTTACGCTATAAATTCACTGCATACAAAGCCCGCCAAGCATTCCAAGCCAGGGGCCATGCTTAAGGATATCTATGCCATGGGCGGATACAGGTGAAGGAGGAGCGGTTAGAAGTGACCAAAAAAAATTGTATTTTGGTCTATTAGTTAAAGAAACGAATAAAATCGAATTTTAAAAGTTGTTGCAGCAAAATAGTGTTTGCCCCGTTGGGCGGAAATCCAAGTTACGGCCCTGCCCGTGCATGTAGGGTCGATTTGTGCCACCGACAACTACATAATAAAAGAAATTTTATAGAGTTCCCCTACAAGAGGGTCTGATTCTTCTTCGCTTTGATTGCTCGAAAATGTTTCTGAGAAACACATCGAAACATTTCGCACGTGTCTTTTATTAAATAACATCCTTTTCAAAAGTGTTTACCCATTTTCTCGAAAACAGGAAAGAATACTCAGAAAGTCTTGAAGAAAACTGTATTTGCTATTCGTATTTTTTCGGACGATATTCTTTCCTAATGCTTTTTCTTCACAAGTTTTTACGACTCCTTCAAGAAAAAAAATAATCTCTATCCACCTATATTTATTTATTTCAAATGTTTTGAGAGTCCCATTTCCAACATTAATCTTGAAGCATTTTCATTCATAAAAGAGTTTGTAAACATTTTTCTTTTTTCTCCTTTAGAATGAATGAACATGAATGAACTTTCCCTTATGAAATGAGTGCTTTTATTGAAAACGCCATTATTTACATTCGACAAGGTTTAATTTTTTTTGGTTTGTGATTAGGTCATTGGTTCGCTATGTTTCACACTACGAGGGCACCCTGGACGACTTGCGTACCCCATGAGATGCATACTTCATGGACCCGGGTTAGAACCCCACCGTCGCCACAGTGGTGGTCGGCTGAAGTCGACTTTCTGTGGTTCCTTTCGAGGCACTAAGGCGAGCCGATATCTCCTTTAAAAAGTCTCGCCCCATACAGCAACAGACCTACAAACGGTGCAAATGTAATTCAATCATTACATTCACATCTAGATGGTAGCAAAAATCCGATTGCCTCGAGTAATTCGGAACCTCGAAGTTTTCAGAATATATTGTAATAACTGTAAGATTTGTACAACACATCGCAGAAGTCCTTGCGACACAAGTTCTGGTTTCGAAATTGTAGGTTAAGTATTTCTTCCTTGTATACTTAAGGCAGTCTTCCGCCGTGGCGTTGTATCTCTTCCAACTCCATCGAGACACTTGCAGTCCAGACTGAACAACACCGTCTTCCTAAATAGCAGATAGAGGGCACATTGTGATGTGATTCGACTGCGTATATGTTACTGCCAAAGCCCGAAATTGGCCAGTTCGCAAATTGGCTAATTTCTTTGAATTATTGACCCGGCCAATATCCGAATTTCGGACAGTGGACAAATGGACATGATCACAAGTGAACATGATCCGTGGCCAAAGTTCGATAGCAAAAGATGATTCGGGATCATTGCCAGGTTAACGTATTTTTTTGCTACCGTATAATTTGCCCATGTTAGCTATATGGAAACCCATCAAACAACAATCACGCTGCAGTAATCTTTTTTATAGTTTTTCCTGTCAAATTTGATATATAAATATTTTTTCTCTCAATTTCTCTCGTCACATGGCGCTAATTCAATACGGCTAATATATATAGCCATGCAGTGCATTATACGTTGGCGATGAAAAAAAAATGGATGTGGTGTCTACCGGACCGTCTTACATAAGCACATCGACATTTGACCGGGGATCTCTCTCCACCTCGTGAATAGGACGGCAAAAACCGAATCATTTCAGCAGATTGGACTTCGGCCAAACCTCTTGGCCTTTTCGTGAATTGGCCGCATTTTGGGCTCTGGCAGTAACATGTATATTCTTGGATATTTTTTTGGACATCAAGTTTTAACGTTAATAACCCTACTTTATGCCGCCCGATCGATGTTACACTTCCTAAGCTGAAAGAAAATAAGCATTACATTTTACTTATATAGTTTGATCGAAACACATACTTGACGAGACGTCAAAGTATCTGCAATAAATACAGTCCAGCAATCTTTTTTTTTGTTTTAAAACTTCCGCATAAGAAGAAGAAAACCGAAAGTATTATTTCCGTGATCTCATGTTTCAAGAAAAGTTTCTTGGGGGAATGTATGTATATATATATATGCGTATATACACTTATCAAGATCAGCACCCTTGTGACATTTTCGGTAATAAAAGCGTGGGGATCCTCCTCAGTCGCTATTCTGTGCACGAAATGACGGACATCAAGGCCAGATGCAAGTGATATTGCAAAACTTCTTTATTTGCTCTAGCATCAAAGTGATATCAATTAAGATCAGCATTGCACCGACTTCCTGTCCCTTAAGGCTGATGCCAGCTTAAATATTTCGACGTGTGAAACAGACTTCCTGTTGCATCTCGGAAGTTTCTCGTCCCGTACATATGATGCTTAAGGAAAAAAAAAAATTACATTATAATATGTATATAAGTCTGCCACTTTCTTAAGAAAAAGTAAAAAAAAAATAAATAAATGTGACGTTACATCGAAGAAGATTTCAAAAAAGATTCTATGAGAATTTGAACAAAAATTTTGCATTATATTCTTCGATAATTTTTCTTTTTTTTCCTCTTTTCCAGTCACTATACAACTTTAATTACATAAAAGCATTGTTCAAGGAAATGGAAGACAATTCGTTCATGAGAATCATGTTTCGAAAATGTTATTGTATATGTTACGGTAAATGTGAAAAATTGGTTACATTACTACAGGTTATTATATGTAATTGCTAGTAGTATGGGTAAATTTGATAAATTTATCACTTTTACCGGCGATTATGCATAATATTCAAGCGTCGTTGGTAAACATCATAAACGCTAAAGAAATTATACTTATTAATAATTTGATAAATACCAATTGATCATGCCAATATTACGTATTGGTTTCCAATCGTGAGTTTTTTAAAGTGAAAGTTAATTTTTTATTCGGAATGCAATCGTAAAATTTGTTGAACTGTAGCTTGCTATATCTTGTTATATCTTATTATCCGATTGCAGAATTCGTTAAATAGCGGGTTATATTGGGTTCGTTATATTGGGGGTCTGATTGTATACGTGCGAAAACTTGCAAAAATGTTGGTTAAAACAAAAAATTTTTAAATTGGAGTTCGTTATATCGGGGTACAGTTGTAAAATTTGTTAAATGAGAGGCCACTATATCGGGGTATGAACTAAAATTTTCGAAGTACGAGTTTGTTGTATCCAGGTCGTTATATATAGTTTAATTGAGCTGAGTAGTGTTAGAGATAGAGATGGCTTCTTCTCAGCTATCAAGGAAACGGATATTTTCTGTCGAATTGAACTCGGAAAGAAAAATCATCTGGTCTCCGCCAGGAATGGAACCCAGGCCCTTGCCCGGAATGCAAGAGGGCCTAGATTCGAGTCCCGTCAGAGACCAGATGACGTTTCTTTCCGAGTTCACCTCGGCATAAAATCAAGAAAATATCTTTCTTTGTGTTAGTTGAATTATACTGACACTACTCCGACTTACGTAGCGCTCTTGTGGAGGACGTATTTCATTGAAACTTTATGTTATTTGGACCATGAGAAAAATATAACTGTGGTAAAAAAGTGCTACTTCTTTACTTGGTGGAAAAAAAACTAAACTATTTTGTTATTGAATCTTTCTTTTTCCCCCATGCTCCATATATCTTATATACCAAGTTTCATCAAAATACCTCCCTAAGACCAGACACTACATCCATCTGAGTAGTGTCAATTTATTTATAATTACCCAGTATTATGCATAATCATCGGTAAAAGTGATAAATTTATCAAACTCACCGAAACAATTGACGATTACGCATAATATAACCGATTCATCACATTTACCATAACAAATATTTGCTGAAATGCTAGAGTGGCCAATGTCTTGTCGAAACATAATTTTGTGTTATGTGAAAAAATAGCGTAGGAAAAAAAACTATATTACAGAGACTGTTTATAGTCATCTTTTTCTTTCCCTATTAAAATAAGACGTTGAAGTAAAAACGGGTCGCTAAGGGGAACAAGGTCATCGTTAATGCTCGCGAAAGTTCTTTAAAAACGAGCTTCTTCAGAATGGTTTGAAGGCACATAAACAAGCTCTTTTCCGAGAAAAAGAGTCCAATAAAAATAAAACACTTATTTTTTTGAGTGAATGTGTAAGAAACAGAAATTTTCCGTTTAATATCTTCAAAGAATATGAAAGTTGTTCGCCTGGAACTGAAAAGAAAAACATTTAAGAGGAACGTAACAACTTATGTATCTCTATTTTATGACAGCGTAACACTTTCTCCGTTGAATTTAAATAAGAGGTAATGACTCCTTAAGCGGTTATTGTCTCAGGAGGGGAAAGCATTATGAAAAGAGGGAATTTTTGCATTAACGTGTGCATGTGTGTGTGAATGAATAAATAATGTATATGTGACTGCCGAAAACGAAATTGATCAATTCACGACTGGGCCGGACACTTCGTGAATTGGCAAATTTCGTTAAATATTGACCGGTTCGCGAAGTGGCTGGTGATCTTTGGTCAAAGTCAGGTAACTAAAGACATGGATCATCGTCAAGTTGGTGTATTTTTTCGTGATAATTATGTCCACTTTAGTTACGGCTGACAATCCAAACACAGTCACGATGCGGTAATCATTTCCTCCCCCCCCCTTCCAAAATGTGGCAGAAAAAAAATATATGTTTTTACAATTATTTTCATATACCCAAATATCGTATGTAAATTGAATAAATAGTAAGAACATTACCACGTTCACCGATGATTATGCATAATAACCAAGTGTTGTTGGTAAATTTTAAATTTATCGCCTTCATCTGTGATCATGCATAATAGACCACACCAAACAAGGCTCGGGCTCTGTCCTTTCGCGGATATTAGACCTTTACCCGTGTGGATTGGGCCATGCTGGGAAATACGTACCCTATCACAATACCCTAGTGTGATTGGTGAGTGATGAATCGGAAAAAAAAAATTCAAATGAGTCTAGTATGTGTGATGAATATAGTCTGCCCCGATATGATGATAACAATTTTCCCGATCGTACTCCGATGTAATTGTACGACACATGCATGAATTACCATGTATATTATATCATATAGTGCAATTTATCATGTTTACCAATGACACGACGTTGGGTATTATGCGTAATTACTGGTAAAAGCGATAAATTTAGGGAAATTTATAAAATTTATCTATATGCTTGGTGAGGGTGCACAATAACCGGTTGTTGGTAAAATAACCACATTTATCACATTTAACGTAACATATGTACAGGGTGATTTCATAATTCCCTTTGCCGAATTTTACTGGGCGAACCGTTGATCCTAGAGGCATACT
Source organism: Pholcus phalangioides (assembly GCF_987345545.1). Lineage (NCBI taxonomy): Eukaryota > Metazoa > Arthropoda > Arachnida > Araneae > Pholcidae > Pholcus > Pholcus phalangioides. The sequence continues at coordinate 106,762,062 of NW_028301608.1, forward strand.
TCCAGTTAGAAAAAGGTATCCAAATAACTTATAGAAATCAGATACGTCATTCATGTTGCAAGGGGTTTGTATAGTTATTAGAATAAAAAAATAACTTTTTATCAACACCCTGTCCTCAAAAACCCAATTAGAAAGTTGCTGCCCTGTATCTCTCGACGCATACAGAAATATTCCACTTTTCTAACTGCAATATTTGCTGAGATATTGGAATTCAGAAAACGGAGAAAAAAGTAAGAAGAACAGCACAAAGACGAGAGAAAGAAGCCTTGTCCGTTAGCTTATATGCTGTTCTTCCCCAACTCTTCTCCGATTTTTGAATTCAAATACCTCTGCTAATACTGCACTTAGATGCGTGGAATATTTTTTGTTCGTCTCAGAAGCGTCAGGGCAACAACTTTCAAAATGTTCTCTTGAAAACAGGGTGTCCGTATAAAAAGCCAATTTTTATATTTTAATAGCTATACCACCCGTTATAAAATGATTGGCGTATTCTGAGTATTACATGTTATCTGAATACTTTTTCTAATTGGAAGTATACCTCAACGCTTTGACAGCAAAATGTGGCAAACGGGAATTAAATAATCACCCTGCATGCAATTCAATACTATAATGCCCTCTGAAATTTTTTTTTTCCAAGATCTTCGGGTTTCATCAGTGAATTTGCGTTATTTCCCAATTTTTAACGAGATTCATCTCAGTTTCTCAATTGCATGATCTGGCCACCCTATCCCAAGCCTGCATCTGTCCAAGTTCGGCCCCGTTTCGTAGATAAGCTACTGCTACTACTAAACCAGACATGCACCTCGTCCATATTCCTCTGTGGAACTTCTAACGAATTGATACTTGTTGGAATGTGTATGCATAGTGAACCTTCCGTGAAGTTTGTTTCTGTGTAATGCTTGTTATGTGTAGTGCTGCCATCCGAAATCATTTTTTTAAACTATGAGTTTTTTCTCAACTCATAGTGAGTGAATTGTAACATTGTAGGCCTGTTGCTCTCTACAGCGAGAAATTTTTAACGGGGAGATCGGCTCGCATTTGCTCCTCGGAGTATGGAACCGCAGAAAACCAACTTCAGCCGACCACTACTGCGACGACGGTGGGGGTTTGAACCCGGATCCTCGCGATACGAGTCCGCCACTATGTCGTAGATAGGCTATGATTCTATGCATTGGCTTACGCAAGGGGGGGGGGGAGGGTTAGAACCTCTAAACCCCCCCCCCCCCTTCCCATGCCGAGATTATAGTGTAATGCTAGAAAAAATGTAAACCCTCCCCTTGAGAAGAAACTGAACTCCCCCCTTGAGAAAATTCTGCGTACGCCTATGATTCTATGAGCCAAGGGAATCGTAGCTTGGTGACTTTTTTGTTGACACGCAGGAAATTATAATTCGCTGTTTGACTTATTTTTAGACTTTGACAAAATTCCCTTTGAATTTTCGTATTTCTTTCAAAATCTCTGTTTGAAGAAAATGTCACTTCCGATATTTTTTATGCAAATAAATCAATTTATTTTTAAAATATAACAGATAAGTAGCGCTAAATGAGTAAATCCAGTGATAAGATTTTTCGGGCAATGTAAAATATATATTCCGAAAGCTACATGCCCGGACGTACATGTAGATTTTTGGACATTTAACTAGCCTTGGGCCATAGTGCAGGATAGGTTAGAACTGCTCAGCTAACTTGCTCTAACAGGTTAAGCTAAACCTAATAAACTGCCATATACGTCTTCCTCTGGTAATCCGCTTTGGTCACGTAAAAAACGAAATTTTTCATGACCGACACTTGGTGCATGAAGAGAAGTACCAATCCTCAAGTGCAGGCATTGCGCAATTACAGAAACTTCAAGTAGTTGTGCACTGAACGGTAACGCAAAATGAATTATATGAAGTGAAATTTATCAAAAAAAGGTGATAAATCTTTTCCGATCGATCAGGAATTCGATTTTATCCTTCGCTCATCACAATCAAACCTCCAATTCATTACGTCCCATAATAAATCACTATATTTGAACTTGAAATCTTTTATTCATATACACATCTGAATTACATAAAAATATTTAAATGAAAAGAAACTTTAAAGTGAATAAGAACTAAATAATTTAAGAAATTAGAGTGTGAAATCTTTGAATTTTCTAAAAAGTATGAAAAAAACAACCTTAATTTGGCTTCAAATTGCTTTTCATAATTAGCGACAAAAATTACTTTTGAGATTATTCAGAATGAAAAATAGCTGAAATTTCGAATTCCCTAATTGAAATTATAATAAGGGAATGTGTGCGTTTTAAGAGAAGCGTGTGTTTATCTAAATCCACCTTTACTTACCGTCTTCTAAAATTAATTTTTGTGAGTTATTCTCAAAATGAACATTAGAATTTTAAATTCGAAATCACTTTACTTCATTATATGAATTCCTTCGACAGAGAGTAACTCATATAATGCCTATTTATAGGTTCGTGTGAAATAAGTTATGGATTCAAGTTAATCGATTTTCAAGATTAGAATAGAGAAGAAATATGGGTATTAAGTTGCAATTTATTATTTTCTAAAATTGAAGATGAATGTGCAGTCACGTTCGATAAACATCGAGAAATCGGATTTTGAAAGAAACTGAAACACTTTAGCGTATATTAAAAAGAAAGAAGAAAACTTAATGGGGTTTTCTTCTTATTTGGGTTTTAAATAAATGGATTGGAAAAGCTCGATGTTCTATTTACAGATTTTTGTTTTAAAAGGAAAATATTTATTAATAACGTAAGGATTATCATAATAGAATATATACACTTTCTATAGCTTTATAACTATTAATAGCAGCAGTGTTTTTTCTTTCCAATATTACGTGCCATTTCTTGTTCAATAGGTCTAAGATTTAATCCTGATTTTTCATTCATGCCTCTGCAATAAATCAGAATCAGTATTAAGCAAGTTGGTGTAAGATAGGGTATTTGATATGATGCATTTATAATATAATATTCTTATAATAATGAGAATCGGATGACTTCGTTCAAAAGATAATAATAATAATAAATAATTATATAAATAAACCGAAACACGCGTTTATTTCCGACCCTGCTACAATTCGCAGAGGTTCGTTCGCCACAAAACCATAGTTTTTAAAGCTGTTTAGTATTCAACCCTATCTGTATTATCTGAAGTGTATCTGTTAAGGTGAATATCATAAATCGGTGGTTATGCATAATCACCGGTTATTATCATCAATCTCAGTAAGTCTGAAAAATTTCATCGTATTTATCACTTCTGGTGATTATGCATACTTCCCCCAATGGTGTAGGTGATTTTGATAAATATGGAAGAAATGATATGGGAAATATCACTTGATTTTAACCGCTTCGCTTACAGGGTTTCGGCGAGAAATTCGGATGATCTCTATTTGACGAATGGACGAAAAATATGGTTTCTATGGAAAAGCATTTAATATGTTCCAGATATGGCCTAAAACTTAAGGATAAGTTTTTTTTATACAAATACAAGGTCACAACAGGCAAAATGCCCAACGAGGTGGCTGAGAAAAAGATGCCCATAACAAATACGGATGTCGTATATTTCTAGTAACGCTATAAAAAAGACAGAAGTGACCGAAGGCTGAAATGAACAGTTCCAACATCGGATAAATGAGAGTTTATAGGAAGATGAGACACTGAAAATCGTTTTATGTACACATCCAGTAGTTATCACACTAGGGGTAGACAAATCCCAGTCGAGTCTGCAGGTAGCCCCATCCTTTTGAATTGGTCAGCTCATTTCTGCGTCTGATTATGTAGATGTAAAATATAATCTTCTAGAATATTCAGACTGTTCAGCTTGATGCTAAGAGTCTTACAATGAAAGAACACCTATTCTGAAAACAGGCTCCTTTTTTTTTCCAATGCATTTTCTAATATCTGAACGTTTAATTTTGAATGAAATGGTTCGAAAACTTTCAGAAAGAGAAGTGAGGGTACGTTTGGAAAAAATATTCAGAGGTTAACATGAGCTAAAATCGGGCTCAAACGACAATAGTTCTGATAATGATTGGTGCGAAAGTTCAGCTCACGACGTAGGAATTTCATATTAGCACGTGCATCCATATCAACGAAAATGTTCGCTAGCCCAATCCGCAGTCGTTACAGATTCAGAAAAACTACGAAAAGAATCTTCATTAGCCGAAAAATTCGTTAGCCGAGGTGATACCGTAATCTCTATTATCTATGTCATCGTATGATCATCTATATCGGGTCGGGTAACTTTTTAATGTCCGAGGGCCAACATAAGGGTCAGCTACAGCGTCGCGGGCTGCACCAAAAGCAACACTCTGGCGTACAAGCCACACAAGTAAAATGACCCAGAAAACTCGCAGATTTGTCTCCGCCAAAGTAATGTGGCGAAATACGGACAAATCGCTAAATTTAATTTTGATGAGAATTAATTTTAAACATTAATGACTAAAATTTTACCTTGGGTTTCAATTGTTCATGAAACTGAAATATATTAATTGTTTATCTGGTTATGTTCCCAGTTTGAGGCTCACCCGAGTGGCGTAGTGTTAAGATGCTCGTCTTCCACTATGAAGGTTTCCGTCAAGGTCCATGGGTTCGAATCCAGCGAAACGAACATCAGAAAAATTTCGGTAAAATCGAGCCTGGGGTGACCACCAATAAACGGGGCCATCATTTTCCACCCAACCCCACTAATTAGAAATTGCCATATGACGATACGACTGGAGTTGGTGTGCGGTAAAGAGCTAGAGGCAAGGCATCAAAAACGACAGATTCTTCCGCAAATTATTACATCCATAGTTTGAATTTTAAGGAAAATATTTTTTGCCAATTTTTCCGCAATTCATTTTTTCCTTACCTTTGATTTAGCAATAGACGCTCTAGGAATTGATTCACACACCAATGAATGAATGAACGCCAGAACTTTGCCACTGGACTTATCCCGTTGCCGAGATCTCTTCCAGCCCAGCTTCATGGCAGAGTCTGGAACACTTTATTTTGTTCAATAAAGCTCAAATCATAGCTCAAGCCTTGCGTGACAACATGAGCACGAATAGCTCTTTTATGCACCCCCCTTAACCAACTTTATGTGACTGTGTAAAATGGTTTCCAAAACCTTATGGCATACTCCAGTGCAAGACGAACTAAGCCTCTGAAAAGCCGAAGAATGAATTTAGGAGAACGCGAGGAGACCGTTTTAAAAATGAAACAGAGCATTCGATTTTTGACCGCCGCTGAAAAATGTTCAGAAAACTCAAGCCGCTCGTCACTTAGAACACCCAGATCGGTGACCCTATTTGCATCCGGGATAGTAATACTATTCAACTCGTAAGTGAAATGTAGGTTGTTCGTACCAAAATGAACAACCATGCACTCATAAACACTAAAGGTGATGCTTCATTCAATAGCCAAATGCTGCAATCATATTCAAGTTTGTCTGAAGCATCTTCCTACCGCTTGGATTCCCGACTACGCCCATTAGCGAAACGAATCATCTGCGAATTTGCTAACAATCCCATCGATAACCCTGATCGAGTTTATCGATAAAAAGTGAAAAAGTATGGGCCCAAGGAGACCCGTGAGGGACTCCACTTTTGACACCTGTCCATTCAGAAAGTTCCAGTTCACCATAACCTGTTGTAACCTATCTCATCATCCCTGCCTTATCTCTAACAAGTTATCCGAATTCACATCTCGTGTAAATGCTTCAAGAGTTTACCATGTTGGACCCGATCGAATGCCTTCTAGAAATGAAGATAAACAACATCGACGTCTTTCCTATTTCCCAAAGCCTTAGTCACGTGATCATAGAAGCAAAGGAGGTTAGTTACACATGACTAAGCTTTAGGTTGCACGAATAGTCGGAGGAATGCTTCCCTCAAAACGGCAGCGTAAAAGAAAAAAAATTTTCCAGTTGTTCTTTGTGAAAGATATACGACACTCAAACTCTTTTCTTACAAATACACTGAAACCAATCTAAGACGAACAATGTATGAGACGGAAACCTGGTCTTCGATGGAATCAACAAATACTCCATTCATTAATTATTGCTTTTATGTGAGCATTTATAAAACGGAAACCTGTTTAAAATGGAATGTTGTTTATGTCTCTTGACATTCCGTTTCGTACAGGTTTCACTGTATAATACAATCGAAAAAAAGGTGTGATACAGGCTCTCTACTACTACTACCCAACAATATACACCCGTCCTATATTGTACAATCAAATCTGTTAGACCCTATAGCAGATATCTTCAACCCGTTGCTCGCGAGAACCACAGTGCTCCCTAAAGTTCAGAGTGCTCGTGTCCAATTTCGTACTCGCGAGCACTTGCTGCGCATTCCAATTTAGCACCTTGTGTAAGTTACATTCAAGGATTTAAATCATCCTGATTTCGTGCAATCGTATGTTAAACTTGGCGTAAGGATGCTGTTCTTTTGATGATGGGTATAGGCAGTGCTCGCGACTAGAAAAAGGTTGAAGAACTCTGCCCTAGAGAAATAAAAGATTAAAACAGACTAGAATAAGTGCACACACACGCCATCTGTACGTTACTTTTAGAACTTCGTGTTAAAGGGAAAAAAATTCACATCATCACATGATGATTGAGCAGGCTCTTATCATCTGTGGATGTTGGGAGCATTCTGAGGGTTGAAAGTGATAAGTGTAATGCAATTTATCAAATTCACCGAGACGACGGGGCATAATACTTAATCATCGATTTATCAGCTCGAAAAACACTTTTATGAAATGTCCTTATAATTTTATTGTCCTATGATTTTCTTTCCCAGTTTTATGATAAGCCTAAACGAAAATCCGAACTGACGAGTTGGTCATTTCTCAAACGTTTCGAACATCAAATCATCACGACTTTAGACATTTTTATAATTCTACGTATTTTAACAAGGATTTGATATTGATACCATTGAAATATTTCACTCAATTTAGTCGAAAGAATTTTTTCAATGTTTTTTTTTTCCCTTATCGATGGAGTTGAAAAAACCGATATCACGTGATAAAGCTCAGGCTGACCATTAACAAATGGACTCTTAGGCAGTTTATGAGCCTCAAATAACATCATAGCACTATCTTTCGGCCAATAAAATGTGGACGTTGTTACAACTGAATGGCAGGAAAGCCATTATATATATAGAAAGAATCATTTTGTTTCTTTTATTCCCTTCCGCCATTCATTGAATGGGAACGTATCCAATTTGAAAAAATCGTGACATAACTTTTTGAGACTTTTCAAATTTACGGGCAATAAATTGAAAATCACGAAGAACTTTGACGCTATCTAATAAAATTTATTTCATGGGAGTAAAAATTCTAAGGTTTATTTCCCGAAAACGTTGAGAGGCTCAAATGACAATAATTTTATATTTCATTGATTTCAAATATGAAATCGTATACCCCATGTCATATATCAAAACTTTAGATTTCTATGAATGTTTCAAACAGTGACTAAATAATGTAATATGTATTTCATTGGAATAAAGTGTTGAAATATAATGTCAAATCGAAATATTTCTGTGAATTTTAATTAATTAATCACTTGTATGAATTAAATTTTTGATTAAAACTTAATTAATGAATAATATTAAGTTTCAAGAAAATAAAATTCTAAGAGAAAAATCTTTTTTTTTTAGAAATAAAAAGTGTATCAATTAATTAATTAACAGTTTTCATGATTTAAATTGAAATAAGTTAGTGTTTTTTATGGAAATGCAATATATATACGCGTATATTTATTTTTCCATAAGGGGTCGTTCAAGTATTACGTCATCATCGATTTGGGGGGGGGGGTTCCGATTTGCTGACTTTTGATGACAAGGGGGGAGAGGGGGGGGTTTGGATAATGCTTACGTCATCAACCACCCCTTATGAAAATATGAGGATTCAGAGGGGCAGAGCTGATGACGAAATTTTGCTGACAAGGGGGGGGGGTGTCAAAAATGGCTAAAAATTTGCTTACGTAATACTTGAACGGCCCCTAATGTCTCTGTACAAAATGTTCAAACTCAGAGAAATTGTGTTTGATTTTTGTTGTTTTTATTTAGATCAAAGATTAATCAAAGAAAATGTGTACCAAAATAAAATTTGAAATCTAGGAAAATATTTTGATTCAAATAAGTAATTATTCACAGAAAACATTTTTAGTTAAATCAAAGATTATTTGAAGAAAATGTTTTTATTTAAATGAAAGAACATATTCTTTTAGTTTAATCAAAGAAAATAATTTTATTTAAATTAGAAATTAATCGAAGAAAATATATTTTTAATGAAGTGAAAGATTATTCGAAGAAAATAAATTTTTATTCAAATCAAATAAAATATTTTGTAGATAAATTGTCATCGACTGAATTCGACTACACCATTGATGCTGTCTCAATCAGCCGTGTTTCCGTAGTCAAAGACCTTGGTGTTTTCTTTGACTCCAAGCTTGCATTTACCGATCATATATATGATCTCACCAATAAATGCTTAAAACTGCTAGGATTTGTTGTGAGGAGCAGCAATAATTTCAAATCAATCGCAACAATCGCGACACTTTTCAGGACTTGTGTGCTCCCGAAACTAGAGTACTGCACTATTATATGGAGTCTTCACAACAATCTAGACTCACTGATTCTAGAAAGAGTCGAGATTTCTACGTTACATGTTTTACAGACGATTTCACGTCTACATCAATGACGTAAGTACAACTGAACTGCGACGTTTTTTCCATTTCCAATCATTGGAATGCGGAAGGAAAGAAGAAGGAGTTACCTTCGCTTTTTGTATAAAATTGTCAATAATATAATTTGATGACTGCCACCTTCTTCAACTTGTTGATTTCTCTGTGCCAATTGAAAATAGGCCTGTTCGGCGAACTTTTCGCCTCCCTAAACCCCGAACAAATATTTTACGACGGTCCCCTATTTTTGAGATGTGCAATATATATAATCAGAGCGATGTGGAAATCCGATATGTTCGATTCAACTATGAGAGAATTTCTTAAAAGTTATTTGTGAGTATTGAATATTCATGTTATTATGCTTTTCCGTATGTATTTCTGTTGTTCTACTCGTTTTTTTTTTGTAGTTTGTGGTATTTGTATTTTTGTATTTTCCTTCTCTTGTTCATCTCTGTAATTGGGCAATCCTTAGCTGTTGAGACGTGAATAAATAAATAAATAAATAAATTTTTATTCAAATCAAAGATAAATTATTTTTATTTAAATGAAAGATTAGTCAATGAAAAGAGAATATTTTCAAAATTTTTGATTCGAATAAAAGTCTTAAAACCGTATTTACGTCATCGGGAAATCCGTATCATAAATATGACTATTCATGCAGAAATTTATTCAAGTTAAATATCTTAGGAATCCCATCACGTAACGTAAATATAGTGTTAAATAAATTTTAAACGCTATTACATGTTGGTTATCTTCAAAAGTAAATATTTTCATGGTTCGTCATTGTTCCTATAGTTGAAACTTTCTTGCAATGATCATTTACATTCTTAGAAGAAAGTGTAAATTTTTTTGGTGAATAAATTATTTGTTTTAAGTGCAAAAAAAAAAAATTATTGAAAATAAGTTTCTCTCATAAAAATTCAAAGGAAAGAAGACGGACAGAATTTTTTTATTCTCTTCTGATTTAGTCATTTTCTGCTTGAAATGTAGTGGAGTCAGTTAAGTAGAATTAATCCACCAAAGTAGAACTTTTTCTTAAGATAAAATGCGAGAAAAAAAAAATGTCGAATGGAAAGTTTCTACTTCTTTTTGGAAGTTGGTTTCATAAAGATGAGTAAAAAGTAGAAAACTTCGTATTAAATAAGATTAGTTTTCTTTACTGTTAATCTGTGCTAAAAAAAAGTGAATGTATTATTTTTCCTTAGTTGCCTCATCCATATTTTTTTTCTTCAAGATTCCATCGAATAACGCTGCTAAAAAAAGTTTTCTGTTCAGTTTTAGTAATCATTCCATGAATTGGGATAAGAATATTCAGAACCAAAGACCTTTGCTCAACGTTATCTCAACAAAGAATTATCGCTAAAAAACTGAAAAGATCAGATCGATATAGTTCTTATATCGCCTTCAAACCTGAACCAAAATTAAAATTTTGTTTGACTGATTTGTGTTTATTGCACATCAAAATGCCCTTTAAAAAGAAACAAAATAGTAATTAATTGATTAATTAATTAAACTGGGTCGATATCTTTGCTAGGACCATTTGAGTTAGGTAAATATATGTGTACCTTGGGTCTTGACTTGAAAAAGAATCATTAAAACCATTTAAAACCTTTTAAAAATTAAGGAGCGAAGAGGGTTTTGTTAAAAATTTTACCGCAAATGGAAAAACGTTTAAAAATTTAAATTTCTCTGTGCGTATAAGAGTTTATTTTAATTTAGAATCACCTTACAGTCTTATAAATATAACGCAACATTAACCCTTTGTATCTTGGAGGTACTTTAAAGTACCGGATTAGATAATTTGTTTTGAACTAATTGCTTCAAAAGTATTGTCTTTTTTTGTCTTTAATTAGAACTAAAATGACCTGACAAATAATTCACAAGATAATTATTACTATTATAATATTTATACTTTTATTTCAATTTATCATAATTTTCTCCGTATTTTACTTTTCGTAATGTCCGATATAATGGGTTAAGTTAATTCCTGCATTAAATGCCGATACTCACTTCATGATGATGAATTATGTGCATATTATAGGTGAAGACTTTTAACAAGTAAATTTCATGAGTTTGAGATACGAGCTTCGGTGCGAAAATAATAGCCGGTCTAGAGCTTAAAGATTATTTGGACCCTATTTCCTACAAACACTTTTGGGGTCTCTTGAGCTCCCGGTTTTATTTATACGTTGTGGGAGGAGTTCGACTTCAGAAAAAAACAGCATAAGTACTCGCAGAATATGCAGAAATTTTGAAAAATAATACAAAAATCTGAACATGCAATTAAATGAAAACTGACCCAAAAATTGATAAGAACTCAGAATTGAAGAAACTTTTGAATTAATGGAAGACATTATTTCAATTATTTCAAAGCTGATGAAAATTCGGAATAAGAGAATTAAAAATAAGAAAAATATTTGAAACAAATTGTTCTGGTATTTATGAAAATTTGGAATTATATTATAATGAAGAGAATAATGACAGAAGTAATAAAAAATTCGCACTCATGAAAATCCAATTTTAATAAAAGAAACAGTTTCATGGTTAATAAAAATTCAAAATTGATGATTTGTATTTGATGAAAATTTAAATTCAATGAAAATTTGGAATTGATGAAAAAAGAATCTGGATTGCTCAAAGTTCAAGAGAGATCCACAACTATGGAAACAAAGATGCATTGAGTCTACCCGGGTAAACACCCATGTTTATTCTCCCCTGCACACCCTATGATTTTGGATGAACAGAGAGCGAGTTTGGCACTCGGAGCTTCAAACACTCTTGCTTTTTTTCAGATGAATGTTTCCCCAATATTAATTTTTATACACTATTTTCATGGTCGAAAATAGTTTAGCCACCTTATTTCACAGCTTCAAAAATTTTACTTAATATACAGTAAAACCCCTCTTGACGGTCACTCCCTCAATTACGAACCAATTTTTTTGTGTCCGCGTAAGAAGAGTTTTACTATACAGGGTGTGGTGTAATTCCTAATTCGGCGTTTATTTCATAAACCGTTCATCATAGAGGTATGGTTCTAATTTTAAAAAGTGCTCAAAATGTGTTCAAAAATCACTCTGTACCAGTTTTTGGAGTGGAAATAGAGTGTCATAAAATAAAAAAAAGAAATCTAAATTTTTGCATGGTTCCCCTGTCATCTAATTTCAAATTAGAAAGCTATTGTCTTGTCTCTCGTAAGGCCAACAAAAAAAATTCCAGTTTCTAAGTGCAATATTCGCTGTTATATTTAAGTTCAAAAATTGGGGAAAAGTTGGGAAAGAACAGCACAAATATTCAGTCATCACACTTCACGTCTGAAATATAGATGGCAGTACTGAAAAATCGGACACAACACTAAAATACGCACTCAGACTGTTAGGTACACACACACACTTCCGGCACAACTCGCTAGGTAGTAAATTGCCCATGGCGATAGACCTGAGTTGCGCTCGGTTTGAAAGAAAGAAAGAAAACAAAGCAAAAATGAGGGAAAGAAGCGTTGTCCTTTGTCGTAAAACATTAGTTTATGCTGGTCTTTCCCAACCTTTCTCCGATTTTTGAATTCAAATATTTCAGCGAATATTGAACTACAAAACACGAGAATTTTTTTATTGGCCTCAGGAGAGACCAGGCAACAACTTTCTAATGGGAAATTGGATGACGGGAGGACATGTAAAAATTTCGATATTTTATTTTATGACTCAATGTATTTTCACTATCGAATCTGGTACAGAGTCATTTCTGAACACACAATTTAAGCATTTTCAAAATTAGGCCAAGACGAACGGCTGTTGATATTACAACCAACTTAGGACTTACAGGGCACTCTGTATATGCAGGGCCATGAAAGTGTGCGGCCCGATGTGATGACAAATGTCGCACACACGTAAGACTGGCTATGATTTGATTTCTAGTTTTGAAAGTATATTATACGATTAACTGATTCAATCATGATTACCATTAAAGAAATTATAATATTCTTTTGAGATACGGTACTTTCTTTTCGACTCTCAATGTCGGCAATTTTTATAAATTCTGGTCTAATGTGAATGAAGCAAAAATTTATTTTTGTCATATCAAGAAAAACCAATTATATATATGTTACCGGCAGAATATGAAATTCAGGCATCTAGCCTGATTGTGTTTAGGCTGGCTCTGCCTAGTCATTCGATAGAATAAAACCGGTATTTCATACTTTTCCTGAAACGACCAGGCATTCTACAGAATGTCTGGATTTCATACTTTGGCGGTAACATATATTTATTTTATTGAGTCGAAAATATTAAGAATTGTTCGTATCCGTTGATATTTGTGAACGGTTTCGTATTTTCTTGTATTCATCTAAAAAAAAGTCATTTTTTAGTGCTTTAATCACTTTAAAAAAATAGATGCATTAATTCTCCGATAAATTTCTGTGAAATCTTGTTTCAGGAAAAAGTTTCAGGAAATGATTTGTGTGACAATCTCTCGCTTCTGTGATTAAGTCACCTTTGACTTACCCCACGTTGTAGAAATTTGCTTTCTATCCCTGGTATCCGGCTAACGTCAAATGACTGCGGTTGATGTCGCATCTCATTAGCAACCATGCTTAACATTATAGATGATTAAATATTCATATCAGTGATCTGGATATCTCTAATTAGAATTGTTGGCTTTAGCTACGATTCTGGCATTCGTTACAGACGAACGGGAGAAGCTGGAATTCCTGATTTTCTTGCATTCCCCACTGTTTCTCCAGCTATTGATGTATAGTGGAATATCCCGAATCCGGGCACCCATAATCCGGACACTTCAGCCGAAATTATTATTTTTTTCAACCGGGTACATTTGATGCTCCGATTGCCCAAATTCTGTTTCGGCCTTTTCTCATTCATCGGCCATTCTAATTGTTTTGTGTACCCCTTATTGTAGATGCCCCCTACGATTTTTTTTGGCTTGTGGGATACAATGGCGGCAACTGCGTGTTTTAATGATTGTTATTGGTCAGAAAAGTCAGCTTTGATGAAAATAAATTGTTTTTCTTCATTATAAATTCTCCTAAGTTATCTTTAGCGTTTTAGAGCTTGTCCAGCGTTCCATAATTTTCTGTGATTATGATTTTCCAAACATGTCGGAACGTCAAGTGATGTGGTTGGTGCAAGCTGCAAACGTGCTTTATGTATACATGACAAAGTAGCGAAGCTTTTGGAAAAGCCCGTACGCGAAACACTAATTCGAATATTGTGTCCAGAACATGGGATCGGAAAAATATATATTTTTTGATCTTCAGAAACAAAAGAAATTTTTTTTTTTTTAGTTATTTTGGATGCGAGAGCAATGACTACAAAATTTTTCAAAGAATGCATAAGTTTTTTGAAGTGAAAGTTAAATAGCCAAGGGTGTGAATTTTTGTGAGGGAAAGGAAATTCATCACAAAAAATTAAACGCTTCCTTTCTCATCAAAGCCCGTTCCGTAGAATAGCTGATTGTGTAACGAAGTCCTGAGAAGCAGATGGGTTGTGGTGGTGGGGGAGAGTGTCAATAGCCATTCGGCCGTGTAAGAAAAGAAAGGTGGGGGGTTTATTACCTTCCCCTCCGCGACGCCGCATCAGCGTGGTCACACGAGAGTATATTTCGCACTCGAATGCAAGTTTTATGCTATCACAGTGCCAGCTCCTAATTAGCTGCGCTGTCATACCGCAGAATACTGAGAATACGTATAACGCAGAATACATATACAAGCGCTTCACTTTTTTTTTCTTCTTACTCTTCACTCCTATACTAAAGCCCCCCAACCTCATAATTTAGAGCCAACCCCGATTATTGCCAGAAATTTTTATTAAATAAATCTGCCACACATGGGATTTAAAGCGGGTTCAATTATGATTCCATATGACGGACGCCTAACTCGATAGAATTCTACGGGGTGCATGGTACCTTAAGAGGCCAATTAGATCGAGTAGCTCAAGTTTAAGGGGGGAAGGTTTAAGAACGCCAAGTGGTCATTTCCTTTCAACGTTAAGCTAACTTATGCTGAACAAAATTGTACCAAAAATACAGCGCAATAAAATTTAATTTTGCTACCAAAAAATTGAAAATGAAATCCTTTCAGATAAACGCACAGTAAAAAAAAAAATTCGCCGTTTTTCTCAATTCAATTAATTTTTTCAAAAAAAACCCCAGTTTTTAAAAATAAAAATTCGAAAATTGAAAACTTGTGTATTTTCTGAAAAAAAAAATGTCACATCACAAATGTAGAATAACACACAGGAAACGTGAAAAACACTTTTTTCGTTGTAACGTTCACATAAAATGAAACAAACATTTAGATAAAGTTAAAGGACAGCTTTAATTTTTGATTCTTCAAAGAAAATAAATGAATTTTTTGGGTGTTTCAAATGAAAATGTTGGAAACAACTGAAATGCCAAGAGATTTGAGTGAATAGAAAAAACATTTCTCTATATAAGAAATGCATTTAAATTTATTTTTAAATTTCAAACTGATAGGAAATATGAATACAAATACGAAGGCCACGACAGATGAACTGCGCAACGAGGTGGCTGATAAAAGAAATATATAATTCTTATTCATCTTTCTTTTTTTCTAGTATTACTTTTTCATTCTGATTTGAAACAGTGTTTTGTGTACAGGGCGGTTATAATTAAACTCACACTATACTCAGACCTATGTAGCGTCTGTTCTGTTGGACGTATTTCGTTGAAACTTGGTATGTAGGTTATATAGACAATGGGGAGAATACAAAACTGAAATGAAAAAAAGCTCTACTTTTCACCTGGTGGTCAAATTTGAACTATTTTTTATTATTGCAGTTTTCTTTTCCCCATGATCCATATAACCTACATACCAAATTTCAACGAAATACATCCCTCAGAATAGGCGCCATATAAATCTGAGGTAGTGTCAGTTTAATTATAAATACTCCTCTATATGTTTGATTATAACAAATTTGGAAAAAAAAAATTGTTTGTAAATTTCAGAAAAGATTGAAAAGCTCAGTTGATAGAAACTGACTTCCAACAGTTTATCGCCGATTTCTTTGGCTGTTGTTTATTTACTTGATCTCGACGATAACCGAAAGTGGTGGTTGTTTTTCTGAGATTTCATCGGTTTTTTTTCTGATTGATTGTATTTCCACCAAAATGCTTTTCACAATTCTGCATTTGAATTCTAATATATTTGACGAGTTTTCCTGATATGTGTTGGCATACAACTAGGATAAAAAAGTTTTTTTCTGTAACATTATTTTGTTTATTAAAGAGATCGTAATACCCGGTACATATCAAGTACGTACCCAGAAGTAATCAATTGTAGTGAGGGAATATCACACTGGATTACTTGAAAATTTAAGTTGCATTGAAGAGGATAACTCCACCAGTTTATTTGTGAGTTAATAAAGTTTACTGCGAACACCAGAGCTGGACAAATCTATTGCCCGACATGCCCGGGGCATGTAAAAATTTTGACCGTGCCCGTAATTTTTTTCGACCACATACCCAAGCGGGCATATAAAAAAAATTAAATACATCCGTTTGTTTAATTTTAAGATTACTCTTGGAAATTTGCATGAACCAGCAGAGTAAATTATGTTGCTCCTTGAACATTGATGAGTGAGTTCGAATTCTATTCGAACTCACTCCTCTGTTTTGCACGACGTCATACCCTTTGTTCGAAAAAAGCGTGTTTGTACATCACACCCTCTATGGTTCACGGATAGCGTGCGGAACCTTTATCTTGAAAAGAAAAGAGCATTCAGAGAGTATAAAAGTGGACGAGGTGACCTATCATTGTTTACTGATAAAAGAAGACTGTTGAAGAAAGCGATAAGGGATAGTAAAAAGCAAGTTGAATCTAGGTTGGCAGATAACATTGGCTCTGACCCAAAATCATTTTTTCGATACGTCAATAATGGATGTAAGGGGACAGTTGGCCCCCTCTCGATAGGAGGCTCAAAAGTAGAGAGCAATGTAGGCATGTGTAGTGCTTTCAATGACTTTTTCGCGTCGGTTTTTAATGGAGATAATGATATTCGATATACGGGTGTTGCATGGGGTAATAAAACGCTCAACGATATTCAAGTGGAAGACGTGGAGGTCCTAAATCTTCTAAGAAATGTATGTGCAAGCAAAGCACCAGGACCAGATGATATCTATCCCAGGGTTCTCAGGGAAGGTGCTAATGAATTGTTGGGGCCAGTCGCACAGATATACAGGAGTAGTGTTGCTGAGGGTATCGTCCCGAGAGATTGGAAACTGGCTAACGTTGTTCCGATATTTAAGAAGGGTAGTAGAGAAGTGGTGTCTAATTATCGTCCAGTGAGTTTGACGAGCTCCCTCTCGAAAATTTTGGAAATTATCATCAAAAGGCAGTTTGTGAAGTGGATAGACGAGAATAATGTATTGTCGGATAATCAGCATGGGTTCAGGAAGGGGAAGTCATGTGTAACTAACCTCCTTTGCTTCTATGATCACGTGACTAAGGCTTTGGGTAAGAGCAAAAATGTCGACGTTGTTTACCTTGATTTCCAGAAGGCATTCGATCGGGTCCAACATGGCAAACTCTTGAAGCGTTTACACGAGATTGGAATAGGGGGCAACTTGCTGAATTGGATAGAATCGTGGTTAAGAGATAGGTCGCAACGAGTTATGGTGAACGGGGAATTCTCTGGTTGGACAGACGTCACAAGTGGAGTTCCTCAGGGAAGTGTCCTTGGCCCCATACTTTTTTCACTTTTTATCGATAAACTCGATCAGGGTATCGATGGAATTACTAGCAAATTCGCAGATGATGTGAAGCTAATGGGGGTAATCGGGAATGAAAGCGATAGGGAGTTGCTCCAGACCAACTTAAACAAGATTGCAGCATGGGCAAATGAATGGAGCATGACGTTTAGCGTAGATAAGTGCATGGTCGCTCATTTTGGTTCGAACAACCAACGGTTCTCTTACGAGTTGAATGGTGTCACTATCCCGGATGCAACTAGAGTCACCGATTTGGGAATTCTCATTGACGAGCGACTTAAGTTTTCTGAACATTGTTCAGCGGTTGTCAAAAAATCGAATAGAATGCTTGGTCTCATTTTCAAAAAGGTCTCTTCGCGTTCTCCTAAAGTCATTCTTCCTCTTTTTCGAGGCTTAGTTCGTCCTGGACTGGAGTATGCTGTAAGGTTTTGGAGACCATACCTACAGAGGGACATAGACTTGGTTGAAGGGGTGCAGAGAAGAGCTACGCGTGTCCTTATTGGCACACAGGGCTTGAGTTATGAAGAAAGACTTCATTTTTTGAATATGTTTACATTGGATGAACGCAGGTGTCGAGGAGATATGATCGAAGTGTTCAAAATTTTCAATGGGATGGATAGGATGGACCATGAACTTTTAGTACACCGCCAATCGACTGCTTTTACAAGGGGACACCAGTATCGATTGGTGAGGGACAATGCAAGGTTATGGTGTCGCAGGGAATTTTTCTCCAATAGGGTTGTTAATAAATGGAATAGCTTACCCCCGGAGGTAGTAAATTGTAACACAATTGACACGTTTAAAAAGAAATACGATAAACATGTGGGTAAATCGAGAAGCTATCCATTCTTAGAATAAGACAACCATAAGTATTCTTTATGGGCATTGTATAATATTTTATCATGTGTATATATTGTTTGTAATTTGTGTTAATTGCATTTTTAATTGGGTTGCTGTATTTTTGAAACATATGACAACCATATTTTTATGGGCATCTTTTTATCAGCCACCTCGTTGGGCACTTTGCCTGTTGTGGCGTTGTATTTGTATTTGTATTTGTATTCGCTTTCCCGTACCTATAAAAGATTTAATAAATTGCTAGAGAGAAACAGAGTAATTTTGCGTTGGGAGCTATACTGCCATCTATTGAATGAAAATAAAACCTTCTGATATAATTCTCAAAATTAAAAGTTATTTGTTTTAAGGCACTGTGCAGCATGAAAATGAACAATATTAAATAAGACAATATATATTTTTTCATTTTTATGTTTTTACTCTTATGTAAACTTCATGCGCCAAAATACCGATGTTTTTAAATTTGTAAACATAAAAAGAAACCAAGAACCACATAATAACTTTAGAGCATAAAACTTATGCCGGTATGCAGTACTAATAAAAATTAGTTTTATACCATAAATTGTGTATTTTCGTGCTGTATATCGATTTAAAACCAACAATAATTTTATTTTTATAACTATAACAAATAATTCTATTTTGAACTAAAAGGTGGCAGTAGGAATCCTAGCTTAATGCGGTTTCCCGTACTCATAATTGCAAGGTATAAATATAATGTCAGAAGGTTTTTTAGAAAATTCTTTTCCCTTCAATTTTTATTTTTTCCCTCCAGTTCGTAAACTATTTTTTCCATTGATGCCGGTTCTCAAAAAAGTTCATTCAATTTCAGAGGTCATGGCGACCGCTCAAATTGGTGTCGACGCCAACGGAGAGGAAAATTATAATAAGCGGTTTGACTAGATTTTAGATTTTTAATTTTTGAATACATTCCTTTTTGAATTTTTTTCTTTTTTTAAAAAAATTCCAATTTAAAAATGTTTTTATACCCTTCCGATATTTCGTATGCAAATAAATCCATTTGCTTTTAAATTTTTTTAGCACATCCAGTGATAATAATTTTCGGGCATGTAAAATACTGATTCGTGCTATCATTTCAAGTTACATGCCCGGTGGGACGTGAAACTTTTTGGAGATTTGTCCAGCCCTGGTCAACAATAACCCTAATAGCTCTGCACATGTTCAAATGATGCTCGATGTCTTGTCAAGCAATACATGACATTTAAGGGATAATTAACCCTTCTTGCAGCATTGACGAAATGTCTCTTATTTTAGCATTGATATAAATGGATATTTTGTAAAGTTTATTTCGCAATCAAATACTCTTCCGTATATTCCTCACTTTGCAGCTGCCGAAAATCGGAGGAAAGCCTACTTAATTAATAACGATATGGTATTTTATAGAAGGGATTTAGTGATTTCTGCTGTGCCGATTAAAAGATTAAATCAACTGCTGCAGAGATACGCTGTCTCAAATAATGTGGGGTGCTTCAGATTTCACTCAATTCACACACGGCGTTTAATAGGCGTCATTATTTCAAATTCAGCTAGCCTAGGCAAGCACCCGCTACGTTAAAGTACCGCCAGTATATAATATTTTAAGAAATTTAAAATCCTTCAAAAAATTATAAACCTGTTGAGATAAAAATATAAAAATTTAGATAAACAAGAAACCGCCTACAAAAGCAAATATCCACTTCCTGAATCACGTTTGCCAATGCAACAACATGCCAATTTGTACATGAGAATCATGAAATGAATTATAAATATACTTGCGATAGAAAGTCTTTCGACGAATTTCCATAGAAAGATGATATTCGGAATTTCTCAGAATTAATGAAGTATCATTTAATTAAATTATACGATCCTTGAAAAGAATTTGATTTATAACTTAACTTATTCAGCCATTTGTCATCTGCTCTTGATACTTAACGAGAGGAAGCCAAGATACACATTGATAAAGGGCAAAACAAAACTATAAAAAAAAAGAAAGCGGAAATGATATCGAGTTCTCGAAAATCTTTAAGATCCCAGGATAATGCATCTCCAGGATCTCAAGGGATTTCGTCAGGGATTCACGCGAAAAAGGAAGATCACGGGATGAAAAGATAGTCTCTCTCTATCTCTGGAGAGAAAGAGCCCAAAAAAGGATTAAAACCCGATAAAAGTGTCTCTGTACACAGCCACTATCAAAGATAATTGACTTCTCCCTCTCTCCATTTACGAAGCCAATTATTTGAACGATCATTTGTATAAAGCGAATCCGATCTTACGTAAACGTGGAGATTAAATTCGACCCGTATCAATTAGTCGACCTTATAAATAATGGCGATTATTTTGTGACATACATTAAGTTACGCAAAGAAAATGTTTCCTCCCTTGGGCGCCGAATGAGGGCATGTTTTGAGAATGGCGTCATGTTAAAGACGAACAGTTTACGTCACAGTTGGATTAAGGGATGAATATCAACAGGCGGAGAAAATCTTTGCTGTGTTTCATGATGGTCTTCACAAATTATATTCCTTATAAATACCTACAAATACTTACACAAAGACCACAGCAGGCGAATTGTCCAACCAGGTGGCTGAAAAAAGATGCCCATAAAAAACATGGATACCAAATATAAAAGCATATATCTCGAAAGTAATTAATAGGCCTACTTTATAATGCACTGCTCATAAAAAATATTATAGTTGTCTTATAAGTATGGTTAGCTTCTAGATTTATCCCACTATCGTACTTCTTTTTTGAACGTGTCTATTGTGTTCGATTTCATGACCGCCGGAGGTAAGCTATTCCATTTAATCGAAACCCGCTATTAGAGAATAAGTCCTTGCGACACCAGAACCTGGAATTGTTCCCTTACTAAACGATATTGGTGTGCCCTTATTGAAGCAGTTGATTGATGGTGTATCATGATCCATCCTATCTGTCCCGTCGAAAATTTTAAATACTTCGATTATATTCCTCCAATGTAAACGTATAGCTCTAGCCTTATGCACCAAGAAGAGCACGTCTAGCTCTGCACCCTCACCCCCCTTCCCCCCAGCCTAGTCTATTTCCCTCTGCAGGTATGGTCTGTAAAACCTCACAACATACTCCAGTCCAGTCTTGGAAAAGCGGAAGAATGACTTTAGAAGAACGGCGAAGAGACTTTTTTTAAGAATGAAAGCGAGGAATTAGGAGAAGCACCAGGAACTATCAAGTATAGTTTCCTGGAAGTAGATATAGTCGTCGACGCTCGTTATAACAACCCCGCACCTCTCGTTCCACGGAAAACGAACGTTGTATCAGAAGGTTCATTGCATCGAAAGTTTGAAGAAAAGGTTTTTTTATCGAGAGAATTCCATATTTTAATGCAATAGAAATCGTAAATTGGATATTTTTTTCATTGTTGGGGGGGGGGGGCGCAATCAGTCATTCTAGAAGCTTACCCGAACTGGCCTACCCTTGTGCGCTAATCGAAAAAAGGTAGCATGATTTGATGAATCCCTTCCGTAACTACACCAAATAAGAGAAAATGTAATACCCTGACCATAGGAACGTTGAAACACTTGAAATGGTTTTATTAGCATTCCATTCCAGTTGATATTTTTGGAGTGAATATTTTTGGAAGAAATTAGAAAGGGGTTCACAACACCACGGGCGTCTTAAGAATGTCATGCCCCCCACCCCCCCGGACCAAGTGTTTTTCTGCGGCCCTACCTGGCAAATTCACTTTCTTGCTCCTGAAATGTTCTCTCTCTACTTGGTCTCATTGTGATGCTCGCTGGCAGCGCCCGGGTGGGCACATGCGTTATAACAGCACTGTTCACAACTTTTCAGTCCGCGGGCTAGATGCATGGTATTTCTTCCCTTCGCGGGCCAGAAACTGGAATATATAAGTTAACCATATGATCCGTATTTTACGGGACAATTACGTAATTTTGGCAATCCTTTTCTATAATTTTCCCGATTTCCGATTTTCAACGAATTTTACTTGAATTTATAACTTTTACTGAAATCAAGTATTGAGATTTTAAAGGTTTTTTTGTGATAATCACATTATAATTATCATAATTAATTAGAGTCAGATAATTATATTAATTTCACATAGTTGTCAAACATATGTTTTTTTTTTTTGGCGAATTACATTTCAGTAGATCTCTGGATCTCTATTTCCCACAACTGGCGATTTTTCAGCAATTTTAACGACAGTTGAGAACTTTACTCACCTTTGACAGTTTCTCGGCTATAAATAGCAACTCCACTTCTCTTTGTTAATTTTTTTTGGATATAGGCCTAATTAGTAACTTTACCTTGACGATTGCTTTTACTATAATTGGCAACAATAGATATATATAGAATATATCTATGGATTTTGATTTCTCCCGTATTTTTATGAAGGAATTTATTCGTATCGGAAAACCTTTCGCAGGCAGGATGGAACCACTTGGAAGGCTGCATTTGATCCACAAGTGGAAGATTGTGCACCTTTGCCATAGAGAAAGAGTTTACAACCCTTTGAACAAGGCGGACCAAATTGAAACTTCCCATGAAGCCGGCGGGCCACCAACTCAAGCAATTTAGGGACATCTTAAAAGAACGGGGGTGCCTATGAGACTCCGAGTAAAACAGGGACAAAAATAACTGAAGATTTTTATTTATTCAGAAATTATCTCTTTTACTAATTATCAATTTTGATTAGTTCTGAAATAATTTTTCTTCACAAATTATTTGACTCAAAAGTTCAAAATCGAGCTCAAAAATTATTTGTTTCCAAAATTATTTCTGAGTTCAGTTTGTTCCGGAATTATTTGTTTCATTCAATTCCGAAGTTATTTATTTTTACTAATTCTAGAACTAATCGTTTTTGAATGTTTGTACCCATTTTCTGATTATGATTGGCGGGTCACGTGAAAAAGCTCCGAGGGCTAAATGTGACCCGTGGGGCCATGCGTTGAAAACCCCTGCCGTAGAGGGGTTAATATGATAATTATGTTGATAATTCTCAGCTGCTATAAAGTGCTGTCAACAAATTTTCTTACAAAATTTTCTTTTCTGCTTGAAGCATATTTCACAGAACTTTTTTTTTTCTTTTCACCAGTGGCCTAATAAGATGTAATTGGAAATATCGACATTTGCTTTTCTGCAATTCGTCCAGAGAATTTAGTAGTTAATTTTATAGTATGAGTTAGTTTATAGTAGTTAGTTTTTTATTTATTATTCACAAATTTATATTGCATAGACGGATATTTCCGAATATTCTCGTTTTTTCGATATGAGAAGGATGTCCCAAGATAATAATTTAACTACGACACTTCCATTCAACGTGATTACACATAATTCATCGAATTTTGTTAACTTTTCCCATAAAACTACATGAAACGAAATTTGATAATTTTTTTTTTCGTTTCGAATTCGAGTTATTGATGTCCTTGGAAGTTAATATTACCACGAAGTCGAATTATCTATAATTGGTTATATTTAAGAATCATTTTTTGAGATGAAAGTAATGTTTAGGATATGAATTTTCTAATGAATTTGCCTCTGCTCTCCCTCCTTCACCCTCTCAGGTAATTTAAGTGGGTAACCATTCAGTATAAGGGTCTTCATCGACTGATTAGTTTCCCGTTTCAGTGAATTCCAAACGTCATGAAAATAATCGTAAATTTAATTACCGAATAAGAATGCTCGTGGATTTACAAAGATGAATGTTTCAGACACTGGAATGTATTCGCAGTCGAGAAGAAAATTAAAGACTCGTGTCCTATATCCAATTAATCGGTAAAATAACGTCTCCGTAATTGAGATAAATTGGATAAAAGTGAACTCGCGGGAAGTTTTCGAAACCAAAATTAGATAGAATTGGGAATTTTTCCTGAAAATTAATTTCAAAAATAAAATTTGAGTGGGTTTTGAAATTAAAGCCAGATAGAGAAATAAGATTAGCAATACTGCGTCTGAAATACAGTGGAAACTCGGTGCAACGATACTCTGCGGACCAAGGAAAAATTATGAGCATATGAAGTGAGATGAACATATTTATATGACTATAACTATGATAGAGTCATAATTATTGAATTACGGGAGTATACCGTAAAATATGGGTCACGTGGCCATTTTATATACAAGTTAGTTTCTGGCCCGCGGACTGAGAAGATTGTGTATCCATGGTGTATACCGTGCGTAATATTGTGGCAGATATAAAATAAAAATGAAATTTCTTTCATATACGTTGATACAAGTTTTTTTATTGGCTCACAGAAAATTTGCTCTGCCGACATTTCACCTCCGGTACATTTCGCCCCGAGACCTTTCGCCTGTCCTTACCGAATGAGTAAACCAGTGAGTGACCATACGAGTGACCGTATGATCGATCGCATGAATGACCGCGAGTGACCAAGTAACTGACTGTATGAGTGACCAAGCGCTTGACCAAGTGAGTTGGACATTCTGTCACGGATATTTCACACCTGACATTTCGCCCCTTGTATAAATATCATGTGAGTTATGGTACTCACATACTCACGCGGCTATTCACTTGGTAACTTATACAGTCGTTCACTTGGTAACTTATACAGTCGTTCACTTGGTCGCTCATACTGTCACGCACTTGATCACTCATATAGTCACTCACTTGGTCACTCATATGGTGACACACTTGATCATTCACATGGTCATTCACTTAACCATACGGTAACTCACATACTCATACGGTCACTCACTCATATAGTCAATTGCACACTCATTTGCTTACTCCAACAGTCACACACTCACTTACTCATACGGTCACTCATCCACTTATATGGCTACTCACCTAATCACTTGGTCACTCACTCACTCATATAGTCAATTGCACACTCATTTGGTTACTCAAACAGTCACTCACTCACTTACTCATATGGTCACTCATCCACTTATATGGTTATATTACTTGTTATAATGGTATAATTACTTGGTATATGGTATAATTACTTGGTATATGGTATAATTACTTGGTATATGGTATAATTACTTGGTGTATGGTATAATTATTTGGTATATGGTATAATTACTTGGTCACTCGCTCAGTAAATTACTCATACGGTCAGGGCAGGTGAAATGTCAAGTGAGAAATTTCCGGATACCGTTTTCTCAATTCGCAACTCTGTACAAAAAGAGAGAGAGAAAAAAATACACAGCTATGAAAATACATATTTTCCTGTGTTTCACAGTAGTACTAAAAATGAAATTTTATTTACCTCACGAAGAAACAAACGTTACATCATGAAATAAATTCGATACAGAAAAAAAAAAAGTGTTCTTTAAAATCTAGTTTTCCTTTATACGGCTATGTGCTCTCAGCCACTTTAAACTGTCTTGAAACATCCCAGGAAAAGGGATTTCCGATAAATCTTTATTTGTGCTGAACGTGCGGGAAGAAATGGGATAAAAATATCAATAAATCCCAATATTTCCCGAAACATTGTTTTCCATGTGGATTTTGGTGAAGAATCAAAGGTGATTTCAAAACTCGAAAATGTTCGGATGCAATATTACACAATAAGAACTACTATTTTTTTCATAAAATACAACGTCCCTTCGGGAAAAAATTAAATTAAGTATTTTGATACCTTATAGTCCTATACCATAGGTTGGTACTGGCCAGTGATGCACAAACTTTTCTGTCCACGGGCCAGATATGCTGTATTTCTGTCGGTCGCGGGCCAGAAACTTGCCATGTTTGGTGTGACCATATGACCCGTATTTTACGGGACATTTCTGTATAATTTCGGATGTTCCAACATTATTTTTATAAAATTGTCCGATTTCTCTCTTATTTGAACTTTTGAAATTTAGAATTAAGATTTTTTTTTTCATGATTTAGGCATAATTATCATACTATGATTTACATCATAATTAATTTTGTCATATATACATCTGACATATTTGCCAAACATATACGTTTTGTTTGGTGAATTATAAATTTTCACCCGTTGCGTCTTGTGGGAAGTTCCCTACTTCCCCCATTTTGTGATTTTTCAGCATTTTAAGCGACAGTTGGCAACTTTATTTGCCTTTGACAATTTTTACGTAGGGGGCCCAAGCCGACTAAAAATTAAAAAAAAAAAATTAATATTTTCTGTGAAAAAATTGAAATACCCAAATAAAATACACCTTCTATGCTACAATATGTCGGTTGTAACGACAAAATTTCTAGAAATCTTCGATGTCGTTATAACCCATGCTGGGGGGGGGGGTGCACCACTCCCCTAGCTTCAAAGGTGGAGTCGATTGATCTAATGTATATGTGTATATGAATTGATATCAACATCATTGTGCCCTCCAGCAATAATGACCATGGCCCCCCCCAAGACTTCCAAGTCTATCACCGCCTATGTTATAACCGAGTCTGACTGTATTATTTTGACTCGGATTTCTTTTCATTTATTTGGTATTGTATCGTTGATGGTTTCTAACACGAGGCTTTTCCAATAAAAACTATAATATGTGTTACTAATGACTGCATTAACTCAGTCGTATATGGAAATAACCAATTTTTAAATTTGATCGAATCGAGTATTAGCATGAAACTCGTTCACGTTTTCACTCGATTATTTCGAAAACGTTTATCCTGTAAGGATAACGAAGATGCGGAGCTTTTCTCAAAATACTCTCTACGTACTTTAAATATTATCTAAGAATTTTGAGATATGACATCAGAGCTAGTTTTGACGTCCACGAGCAAGAATCAACTCCCTACTCCTCTCGAATAACCATTACCACCACCACCGTTAACTGTCAGCCAAGTCTTAGAACTTCCTCGCGAGAAGTCGTACTATGTAACAGCAAACATAAAAAGGCAACGGAAGCCTGTCAAAGTCCGTTCAAGTGTATTTATATAAACCACGACATGTCTTCAGATGTCCAAGTTCAAAACCCGATGAGCGTAAAGCTTGTGACAAGCTTTAAAGTTCAGTGTCTGTATAATTTTTTTTTTTAACCTATATTTGTACCCTTTATAAAGCAAGTCAATGTCGTTCCCACTTTCGGTAAATTTTCAAAAATAACATTGAGTTATTGCTTTTAGATTCATCCACGAACAAACATTTTTTTGAATACACAATGTCCTAAAACTTTCAAAAGCAATTTGAGTAGATTTTCTGTTAACGTGTATTGATATAGATATAAGTATTAAGATCAAACTATAACGATGAAAAATCATTGTGAATGATGGAGTGTAATTTTTATTATGCGAAATTTTTTGGTTCCCGGTAAAGCAGCGCTTCTCAACGTAAGAGGTCGCGAA
The DNA here is from genome assembly GCF_987345545.1 of Pholcus phalangioides. Classification (NCBI taxonomy): domain Eukaryota; kingdom Metazoa; phylum Arthropoda; class Arachnida; order Araneae; family Pholcidae; genus Pholcus; species Pholcus phalangioides. The sequence continues at coordinate 106,789,595 of NW_028301608.1, forward strand.
AATTGGGCACGTGGCAATCTTCAGTCAGACTTGAAAATTAAAATTAAATTAAAATAATTCACTCGGATCGGATTACATACATAGGATAACATTTTACATCAGAAATTATATGACCTGGTACTTTAAAGTATCGTCGGTAGGTGAAGGGGAGTTGATACCTTTAACATGATGTCTCTAGCAGGAAATATCATTAAAAATACTATTTATACATAGCGATTGACGTATTTCACATGTTTTATACATGTTCTTGACTGTATGTGCTACCCTGTGCCGGTTAAGTGTTTTACATGTCTTGGATATTTATTTTTTTGTAAATTTTCAAAAAAATGCATTAAAAGCAGCTTGCGTGCACGATGAAATACTACGACATCAATACAAATACAACAAATACAAATACAACGCCACAACAGGCAAATTGCCCAACGAGGTGGCTGACTTAAGAACATCATGGATCCCCGAGCCATTTTTTGGAGGCCCTACCTACTACTACTACACCACACATGCACCCCCCCCCCCCGCGGAACCCCCCCCAACGGATCGGTACATGCGGGAATGTGCGTGTACGTGTAGTGAAACCTGACGTGAAGTTTTGTTGTTTCTCTGTAATGCTTGTTATGTGTAGTGCTGCCATCTGCCACCAGTTTTTCTAACTATGAGTGAAGTGTTATGATTGAATGATTTATCGTTGTAGGACTGTTGCTCTCTGTGGCGAGACTTTTTAACGGGGAGATCGGCTCGCATTTGCGCCTTGAAGTTGGGAACCACAGAAAACCAACTTCAGCCGACCACCACTGTGGGGTTCGAACCTGGATCCTCGCATCGCGAGTCCGTCACTATAACCACTCGACCACCACAGCGGCCTCGACCACCACAGCGACCACCACAAAGTGAGCTTTGCTTCGGATACAGATAGATCACAGCCTGCGGTATAATTATAGACCACTTCAGTGATCCTCGACACATTTATAGATCAATTAAGTGGGCAGCGGCATATTCTAATTTTAATTTAGTGGTCCGTGGTACATTTGCAGATCTCTAACTTCGCAGGCTATTAAGAGATCTGAACCTCAGGTTTCTTACGTGGTCTGTTGAAATGTCGTGGTCTGTGTCAATGTAGTTGAATAAAAATTGATTCAAAATAAAGGAAACTTTTCAGCTCATGAAACGGAGCAAAAGATTAAGATTTAATTGACTCAATCCTGTTTAAAATTAAATTTTGAATTTAATATTTAATTTTAAATAAAATTGAGTAAATGAAATCTCAACCTTTTGCTTCATTTCATGAATTCAACAATTATTGTTCATGTCAAAACAAAGAAATGTTTACAAATCAATGAAGAGAAAATAATAAAAACAACATCAGTCCTATTTCAGTCCGTCTCAAAAGTTTAGACACTATGGATTTTTCAACTGCACCATGGATACCGTCTGAAATTTTGATTTAATTTTTTTTTGGTTTGTGATCAGAATGCAAAAACCTACTTTAAACTTCAGTCATTGTCGAGGAAAATAAGTTTCGGATTTTTTAAACTCAAAATTTTGAAAAATAAGTGTCTCAAAAGTTTAGAAAAACTTCCAATTATATGCAAATTTCGAAGATCTTTGCGGCGTATCAGAGACGTAAGAGTATAAAAGTGGAAAACTATCGGATTGGTTTTCATTCAAAAAAGAATCACCAAAGTTGTCGCATATTTTGTACGATGAAATCCTTCGAGTACTTCATTTGAAAGCAAAAAAAAAGGCTATAAAAGGCATTGCTATTGCTTTGAGCAGGTCGAAATGAAGTGTCTGACGTGTCTTGTACTAAACCGGACGTGTCTAGTACTTGGCCCAACGTGTTTCCCACATATAGGTACGGTCTTATTAAGTCTTACATAGGTACGCTACCTAAGTATGCCCCTTGTGTCAGTCTTTTATAAGTTCAAGAAGAACATTTAATTTTTGGCAAAACAATATTCGCAGAAAAAAAGCCCACTTTCAATAATTTTAAATTCTTGATCACTTGTGGCGGGCCATATGTAGTCGATATTAGACCATTCGTAGAAAAAGGTGTCTGTTTTCTGTTGACCACTTCCAAGTTTTTTACGTAGGCTCCATGAAATCCCCAATAGTCACAGTTTCTGCTACACTCATAGCCTGTCCCGGAAATCATTTTTCTTTTCAAGCAACTACTACAATATTCCTTTCTTCCAAAGTGTCCTTTAGAGATTGGGTCTCCACAATATTTGTCGGAGTTGATTCCAATTGCTAATTTTCTTCAACAGACTTTTGTTATTTAGTTTCACCGCTACCAGTTCCCCGTGTTGGATCAAGCATTTTCCATTACTTTGTCCCACTTTCTTTCGGGACAAAGTAACCCGTTTTTGTGAGTTAGTACTATTTTTTTATCTATGTGTTTTTATTAAAAGACCATAGTACAGTCGAATTCCGTTTTAAACGAATACCGTTATAACGAGAAATCCATCTATACCTTTCTAATCCCCCAGATAAGTTAACATAGGAACGATGCAAAAACCTAGAATTCCTTTAATGAAATTTCGTTATAACGAAGTGATTTCTCTAGTCTCTTGGAGTTCGTTATAACGGGCTTCGACTGTAATTCAAAAAAAAAAAAAAAATTATATATTCTTAATCATAGTTGATATTGGCTTTAAAATTTAGAACTTACATTAACTACACTACTTGACAATTTCTAAGGAAGAATGTTATTTTTCGCCATATCTAATGACAGACATCTTTTAGAGAAATGAAACTTGCCACATGTTTAATAGAAATCCTGAAGTATCTTTATTAAGTTGACCGTATAAAGTTGATGCAAGTTGCTTTCTCTTAAAGCCTACTTAAAAAAAAATCATCACAATTATTAACTTCAAGTTCCGAAAAAAACTTATACATTTCATTTTATCGTCTATAAATAATAAAAATGTCAATTTCTTTATAAAACAAATGTTATTAATGGAACTTTTTTTGACATTGAAAAAAAAAAAGAAATGAAATTTTTTTTTACTTTTGATTCTAGCCAAGGGAAGGGGATTAGAAGAGATATAATGTTACAATGTAGCAGATACATGTCACTTTTCATTACCCTCACGTGTTACGATGGTGAAACCTTGAGACAACAGGGAATTAAAGCGTGATTTATCTATAAATATACTACTGTATATATATATAATATATTTTTATTTTCTAACATTTGTGGTGTCTTAATCTTTTTATTGAGAAAGACTTGAAATCCCTTGAGAAAATAATATAGAGACAAATACGGGAGTATTTTTGTTATGATGAAAGTACTTTAAACTCCGGTCTATACTGGGGCAAAATAATATATTATGTCGTAACCGCTTTAAATATAGTGAATATTTACCTCGGGTGGAGGAGAGAATTCCATTATATAAGAGAATTATATAAATATCTCTGTGCATCAAGATTCAACGAGTATAATGAGATTTATTCTACAAATTAATTCGTATATGGAAAATTTTTGTCTCCCATGTGGTTCGGAGAAATTATTTTACTTTCTATGAATGAATGAGAATGGGATTTATTTTCTAGATATGGAATTAACAAAATAATAAACAAGTCGGGTTTTATAATTGGATATTAGCCTGCCTATGCCATTTGGGTACCGAGTTTTTTGTCTTTCTCTAACGAAAATGAACGTACACTGAGAGCGTTTTCTCGCATTGATGATAACAAGTGGATATGACTGAACACATCAGTATATGAAAATGTGTATAGAAAAATAAAGTTTTAATATTATAAAACTTTATAAGTGGTTTTTTTAGTTTTTTAATAACTGATTTTGTGAAGTTTTTGATAGATTACGGTTAAACTTCGCTACCGCGATACTCGATATAACGATCAATTCCAAAGAGAACAACTATATTTTTTCAAATCTTTTTTGGTACTGTAGTCCAATGTGAAACTCCATTCGGCACAGTTCCAGAGCACTAAAGCGGCCCGGACACATTGCCAGATACCTTGGATCAGCGCAACATTTAGAGAAAGGTTATCGAAAGGTTACTATCGAAAGGTTTTTCTCATTTTTGGCGCACCGAGTAAGATGCCATTAAGAATATTTCATATTTTCATAAAGGGTAGTTGATGACGTCAGCATTATCCACCCCCCCCTCTCTCCTTTGTCATCAAAAGTCAGTAAATCGGAAACCCATCTCCCCCATCGATGTTGACGTAATACTTGAATGAAGGAAAATACAACCACCCTTGCAGGAAATCGAACCCACGTCCTTTCACTTTCCGGGTGAACGTCCCTAGACTACAAAGCAAACGATTATCTCAATCTTTCCTTGGAGTTCGGGTGCACTGAACGAGACCATACATGGACTGTCAGACCTGACACGGGCCGAAACTCACAATTGCTGACACAATGACTCACAATGCTTGACCACCAGATGGCGACTTATCCGAGCATGATATCACTCGCCGCTATTCATACGAAGGTTTTTAACAGCTGGCTAATGCGAAGATATATTTTGGAAAGACAGAAAATTCAACCGCCCTCGCGGGAAATCTAACCCACGTCCTTTTACTTTCCGGGTGAAGGCCTTAGACTATAAAAGCAACGAATATCTCAATATTTGCTTGTAGCTGGGGGGAAATGAAGAATTATTTTTACTTTCCTAATATTAAGAGCCCGTTCATAGGCCTTCATACACTGCAACTGTGCTCATAGTTTGGAATATTCGATCTTTTGACTTGGCTTTCTTGATGGCTTCAGAGCGGCGATGCCCGAACGAAAGACAAGGTTACTACAAAACATTATTGTGTGTCCGAAGGATAAATTATGTTGCCTTTAACAGTGATAAATGAGTTTTCCCGTGCGGATGATTTTTGTATAAAAAAGAAATGCGTATAAATACTGATTGAGAGAAATGAAAAAGTTTTGGCTAGGGCTTTTGCTCTGCCATCTCTCAAATAAAACCAATGAGCAGCGTAGAAATGAACACCATTTAGCATCAAACTATACATTTCTAGTTTTTGTTTTGTGTTCCTGTGTAAGTTTTATCCGCAAAAATATTGGTTACTATGTTTGTTGTAAAATCACTTTTTTAAAAATCAAAAAACATAGTAACCGGTAACATATTAAAATATATCATGTCCCTAAGACAAATAAAACACTTAAAAAAACCTACTCCTATACAGCTCCAAAAATAATGAACTATTTTTTATAGCATTAAAATATAATTAACGTTACAAATTCCCCAAAAACATTCTGTCAATTACAAAAGACTTAAATCATGCAGATATAATTCAGTGAGTTTCATTAACTGTAAAATATATATTTATATATATATTGTGATCTTTCACTATATACGCCTGAATTTACTCAGATAAGATTAACGAGAAAGCAATGTTATAAACCAACTCTACAACACCATAGTAACAATCGCTGTTGCATTGCAACATCCTAATCACAAGGTCGATCATAACTAACCCTGGATAACTTAAAAAGCATCCAGAGACTAGTAATATTAAATCCCACCCGAATTAAAAAATTAATATTTTTTAACTGAATCCCACCCGAAATTAACTGATACAAAGATCTTGCATAATATTCAATTTTAAAGACGTAGTGCTGCTTACAGGACATCCTGTATCTGGAAGAAAAATAACATTAAATGGTATTTAAGCATTTATCCCCTAATAATTAGAAGATAAATGCTATAATCTTGAGATTTAATTTCCAATTATTGGTAAGCATATCTCAAGATCAAACCTGCAACCGGTCGCAGGAGATCGACCAACATTGTGTAAGGAAGACAGTGGTCTCGAGCCCACTGACCTGGAAATTGTCCATCAAAGAACTGCAGGGAGAAGCCGCCGCTCTTACCACATCCGCGAAGCCTCTCCACCAAGAGAGACGACCGCGTCAATCAGCTCTGCTTCCCAGGGGACACCTAATAACCGTATCCTCATCCTATTGTCCCATCCTAATCACAAGTTCGATCATAACTAACCCTGGATAACTTAAAAAGCATCCAGAGACTAGTAAAATAAATCCCACCCGAATTAAAAAATTAATATTTTTTAACTGAATCCCACCCGAAATTAATTGATGCAAAGATCTCGCATAGCCTATGATCAAAAAAAGGATCTTCAAAATTAATGAGTTTGTGTCATGTTCTTGTATTTATATAATATTTCGATCCATTGTTGTGACCCCAGTGAATAATCAAAATGATTGTTGACCAGCTAAAATTCCCCGATACACTGTTAGGGCAACAACAGCATAAAAAAATAATAAAGGAAACTTTGTTACGTAATAAGTTTTGTTGAATGAGAACCGAGGACAAAATCATATTGTTTCGCATAAATTTTAAGTCGCAAAATAGTGGCAATGTCACAACCACTAACAAATACTTCCAGTAACTTACCTACTACGTTCAAATATTGGTGTTTTTTTCTGTTGGAATGGCTATGAATGTAGTTGGACAGTTTGAACTTTTAATAACCTTAAGCAGAATTTTCGACAGTGTAGTTGTATTTTGTGAGAAAATACTCAATATAAATGTGAGATTTTAATCATGAACTATAATTATTATTTACATACAGTAACAGACATTATTACTATATGTCTTTCGTCCACCACGTCGTGAATCCTTCTATCCATCCACACTCTGCGCACGCGCGCCCACACACAGTCACCATCTCGATCCCGGCATGTGGCGCCATCTTTCCCACAATCGGCCATCCTGAAAATCTTCCGTCTCGGAAGATCTGTTTTTCCGAAACATCTACTTCATCATGCACTCAGCACAGCTGATGGTTTTCGATAATACGTCATAATCACCGATCGCGTCGTACGCGTCTTTCATCTTTACTTTCACCAGTCTGTCGAGGTTTCGACACTCCGACTGTGTGCCGACTTCAAGTCGTCAAACCGAGATCCCTTGATCACGATCCAATCAGCAACACGACATTTATCTGCGATCTTCCGTCTTGAATTGAACGTCTTCCTGTTTTCGTCTGTCACTTCATTAATTTGTTTCTTAGATGCCCTCTGATGTTCCTTTCTTCCCGCATCTTGAGGTACCAAAGCTTCACTCAAGAGTGTTTCAACTCTCATTTGCATCTCATCCATGCACCGTGATACAGTTCTGTCAAGGGCTTGATGTAACGAAGCTTTCAATGCCTTCATCTCTTCCTCCTTCTCCCGTTGTAGGAGATTCTTCTGCGCCGTCAACAAAGCCCCTTCCTCTCGTTCGAATTCAGCTTTCAGTTCCACCTCTTTTTCATTCAGTCTCAACATCACCTCCATTTGGTGTCTTTTCGTCATCTCAGATAGTTCTTGTTTCAGTTGTTCAATGACTCTCTTGTCCTTCAGCTCTCAATCTGCTTCTTTCTCTCCTCTAATTTTTCTTTAACGTACTTGTTGCTTCTATGTCCCACGTTGACCTCGTTTTCACTCACCCCAGCTGTCAACAGAACACAATTTGTTGATGCTGATGATTCCGCTTCAGTCTTACCGCCGTCTGTTAAGCGAGAATTTTTCCCCTCACTCACTGGCGTTGGTTGGTCGTCTTGTAAACACACGATTTGAGCATACTTTACTGAAGTCTCGGCGTCATCTCGTAAATCCCGAACTTCGATGCCTCTCTCAGTGAAGGAGCTGTTTACTTTACATATGACATCGGCACCCATAACCATCTGACTGCAGAGGTTCTCTACGACATACACTTTCGTGGAAACAGCGTGTCTATCGATGAATATGTCAGCATAAAAAAAACCTAAGGGAGAGACATTTTCTCCGGCTATACCCATCAATGTCACACCATCAAAACGCATACTGGGTGATCCTAATTCACAGTGAAAAGTTTGATTGATCATGGTTACGTCACTTCCCGTATCAAATAATGCATCTACTTCTTTGTCCATGATCTTCACGATTTTTCAGCAATTACTTCTTTTACATTTATCTGGGACACTGACTGTTTTATTCACATGTTTTTGCGAGCAATCAATAGATTTATGTCCGAACCCATTACACCGGAAGCATTTAACGACTTATTTCTAGTCTTTTGAGAGATGATTTGTTTCTCCACAGTTGTAACATCTGATACTAGCTTTCTGAACCACATCTGGTCTTGACATCGGGTTGTAAGAAGGTCTTGACTTGTTTTCGCCCTCACGTTGACACTCGGTCGAAGGTGTTGGATAGCGATAGCCTCGACTATTGCTAGTCTTCAAGTCATCATACACCACCAACTTCGCCTTGAACTCTCTCACCGACGTCGCACCGTATAGCAAAATTTTGTGGTTGTCCTCTGGAATGCCGCCCAGGACATACTCAATAATTGCAGCGTCCCCGATATTGCCTCTGCTAGCAATTTCTTTCATATGTAAGAAATATTCACGTGCTGTCTCGTTTTTCAGTTTCCTTTCAGATAACATCTTATGTATTTGAGCGCTGCTCAATTTTGAACCAAACTCATCCAGGAGCGCATCTTTCAAGATCACCCACGAGCTGATACCTCTCTCACCTTGGATGAATAACTTTGCGAGACCTTTGAGTCGTTTCTTCGCGAACACAAACAAATGCAACTCCGACCACCTGAAAATCTGAGCCATGTTTTCCAGCTCCTCGACGAATTTTTCGACTGGATAGGTGCTTGTTTCATCAAACGGCTGTATTGAGTCCTCGATATCTCTCAGATTCATGGCAAAGTTCATCGTGAAGCACTGGGAATTAGAAGAACCTGGTCTTGGAATCGTTTCGTTGTCGTCATTTCGTTTCGTCTTTGACATCTGTTGTAACGCTGAGGTCAGTTCGCGAGTCAGAGTCATCATACATCGTTGGCCGTCTAGCTTTTCTTCGTAATTGGAAATGTAAACACTACGATGGTCGTCGTCTCCATCGTCGGATTCTTCGTCGTCCGATGTCTGAAGTTTCTGATTCAAGCCATTCAAGTCCATCAAAGTTGATAAAATGTTTTTTGGCAGTTGATCCCGTTTTACATCACAAATTCTAGGCACAGGAATGAAAAAAGGCAGAATATTTCTCTTCCTCGATTTTATTGTTCTTGGAGTTCGAGGAAAACACTATCAGTTGCAAAAATCTTTAAAAAAAGAAAAAATATTTCATGAAGGTTTACACTGTTATTGTCCTACGTCAATTTTAATAGTTTTAGCCGCGATTGCGGGAAAGTCGTTAAATGTTAGCCTTTGCATTTTTATAAGCTATTATAAGCTATAGTATTTATAAGATATCTAAAACAACACAAAAGCTAACATTCAAGGACATTCCTGTAATCGTAAAGAGCCGTTATAACAACGAAGTACCGTTCTTTCCCGATGTCAATTCCACTTAGACATAGGACCTCAAAGTGTCAAGAATTACTAATTATTTAATAAATGTAAGGTTAGCTTCTTGCGCGCATGATGAGGTAGCTTGACACCGGGCCGTGATTTGGGGGGGGGGGGTTAGTTTCCATTTCGTGAATGGAGAAACTATTTGGTTCGTCAAACAAAGCAAAATAATTGAGATTCATTCATGAACACTTGATTTATCCCTATAAGACCCTGGTGCCACAGATATGTAAGTTGCTTTTTCCTCACTGTAGAAATTTTTTACTTCTATTTTCACCTCAGGGAGCCAAGTCCTGACTTAAAGGATTGTGTGAAATTTGAGTTAGAAATATCGTGATTATGAACTTTCGTTGGGGCTTTTTCCACAGAGGGCGGTATTTAAAGTTGAACTTTCAGGAGGAAGTGCCTCAGAGAAAAGTGTGATTCATCACATAAAATTTAGCAAAAAAATTCTGGAAAAATTTATGTAAATATACTCTGCATCATTTTTGCTTAAAAAATGTGGACAAAGTAAATTACTTCTTCACAAAAAAAACAAAGACTTGCTGATAATAATGTTTTTAATGCAGTTTTTAAGTGTCAAAAATGCAAAAATATTTGGAAAATTCCAAAAAATAAAGTAAATGGTCGGTATTGAAAAGGCTATATTAAAGAAAAACACAATTTCATTTGTCACCATCTGGGGTGGGGGGGGGGGGCTAACGTTTCAAGAGCTATTAGCTGAGCTAGACTGTCGCTGCGTAGTCCCGTTCAGCATTCATACATATGCTCTAAGGAAAGAAAATGTCTGTCCTCTGTAGCTTAATGGTTAGAGCATTCATCCAGACAGTGAGAGAATTATGGTTCAACTCCCCCCCCAGAGGAATGGGAATTTTATTTCCGAACTACATCTCAATCTCCGCATGATTGCCCAGGCTTTCGTACTTCGTATGAACAGCGGAGAGTGACATCGCGCGTTTCTCTCTATATGAATTAGTACACGAAGTTTGTTTCTGTGCAATGCTTGTTATAGTGATGCCATCTAGTAACTATGAGTGAAGTGTAATGATCGAAGATTTGTAGTCCTGTGTTGCTAAAAAAATTCAATTACCAATCTCCCATTGATCGCGTCAAATAAAAGACTTCAAATATCATTCTAAATTTTATTCTTGAAAAAAAAATACAAAGCAAAATTCATTCTTGATCATGAATTCCGTTTATTAAAAAATCGTATAACTTGTCTTTTATCACTCGCATACAATCATGTCAATGAATCGATTCAATAATTAGAAAACAAATTGAAACAAGATCTACGTGATAAAATCTCGAAGAAAATGATACTGAATAATTAATAACAAATAACGGAAATTTGAATTATTCTCCGGACACTCGGGAAAGCATCAGATTGACGATTCCTCCGGGAAAATAAACAAAATCTTAATTCGTGGATTTTCTATCGAATTAATTCCGAATAACAAACATCACAACCGCTGATCAATACCGTGAAGAAAAATTATCTGAAATCTCGAAACTATGTAACTAAATCCAATTCTTATTTTTCCCGATAGTTTATATATTACATTTAATCGGGAAAAATATAAAAAACAAAATGTATTACATTCATAATTGTTTTATCTTTTTCCATTAGATTTATACTCGTTTTCTTGAATTTAAATTAGGGTTTTGCGTGTTCAACATGATACTTTTGGAATATATGGAAAGCAGACTATATCCATTCATGTTTCAAGGAGAACACATGTAAGCATTGCTTTTATTAATATATTTTTTTTTTGTTTATTTAATCGCTGAATGCTCTGTTTATTATCTACAATGTCTTTCGGGTATTAGTTTTCGTTTTGACATTTTGTATTTTTTTTCCTCTGAAAGAATTTTAATTTCATTTTCATAGATATTTTTTTCTTTATTTTTTTTCAGCTTATCTACTATGCATAGTCTGAGAGAAGAATTATGATTTCAGCTGAAAAGTTTGAATTTATACGTAAGTTTTACTCGTACGTATCACAAATTTATCGTTTTTTCAGGGTGAATGTTATCGATCGCCCAGTAGTTACACGGGTGAACACGTGAATACAGAAAAGTGTTTTATGTTTTAGGATAGGACGAATATTAAGGGAGTTGTAAAGTTTCGAAATTTTGTGACGCGTCAGTTTTCTAACGGTCAGTTACAACGGAAACAAAAATTCCCCTATAATCCGCTGATGGAAAATGAACTGAAATATTCAACCCCGTTGGAAGCTAAGTTCGGTTCTTTTCTTTCACGATTGGTGCTTTTTTCCCTCTTCGTATGAAAAGATGTTAACCTTGTTATTACGAATAGGAATACGATGGGAATTTATGGCAGTACCTGTCTTCTTGAACACTAGCTGCCCTCAGAATAGGCTCGCGGGGAGCCAGTATGAAGGGGAAAGACAAGGGAGTGAATGCATGTGTTTTGTGTAAGTGCGTGTATGTTCGTCAGGGTCCAAATACGGGAGTATTTTTGTTATGATGAAAGTACTTTAAACTCCGGTCTATACTGGGGCAAAATAATATATTATACCGTAACCCCGTTTTAAATATAGTGAATATTTACCTCTGGTGGTGGGGGAAATTCCATTACATAAGAGAATTACATAAATATCTCTGTGCATCAAGATTCAACGAGTATAATGAGATTTATTCTACGAATTAATTCGTATATGGGAAATTTTTGTCTCCCATGTGGTTCGGAGAAATTATTTTATTTTGTATGAATGAATGAATGGGATTTATTTTCTAGATATGAAATTAATAAAATAATAAAGAAGTCGGATTCTGTAATTGGATATTAGCCTGCCTATGCAATTTGGGTACTGCGTTTTTTGTCTTTCTCTAGCGAAAATGAACGTACACCGAGTGCGTTTTCTCGCCTTGATGATAACAAGTAAATATGACTGTGAACACATCAGTATGTAGAAATGTTTATAAAAAAATAAAATGTTAGTATTATAAAATTTTATAAGAGTGGTTTTTGTTTTTTAATAACTGATTTTGTGCAGTGTCTGATAGATTACAGTGAAACCTCGCTACAGCGATATTCGATATAATGATAAATCCATCTACAAAGAACAACGATATTTTTTTCAAATCCTTTTTTTTTGGTATTGCAGTCTAATGTTAAACTCCTCTCGGTTCAACGATATCCTTCACTACGATAAATCTCTGTATGACGGTATTTTTAGGAGATTTTTGAGACCACTATAGACACCGATATATTTTTTTATATTTTACTAAAAACCGTTTTGAATTTAATTTTGCTTTTCTAAAGGGGATTTTATTTATGAACTAATCAATTATAATATTTTGCGGTGAGTAAATACATAAAAGCGCATTTTCCGGTGGTAATTAACAATAACGATGAAGAAAAGATGACAACATTAGCATAAATTTGATCAAACTTAAGGATAATCTTGCCTCTTGATATAACGATATTGTTTCTTAGTAGGAAGAATATCGTTACATCGAGATTTCACTGAATTAAAACAAAAATTTCAGAAATTTTGAAAAAATATTTCTTTCTTTGACATTTATTATTGTTTTTTTTTTCGAAGTAAATCATACCGACAATTTTGGAAAAAATATTATTTAATAAAATGAACTTTTTTTTTAAAATTTACAAAATATTAAATATCTAAGATATGTAAAACTTTTTTCCAGCATAGGATAGCACATACAAACAAGAACGTGCTTAAAAAATTCGAAATAAATCAATAGTTACATAAATATTATTTTTAATGATATTTCTATTGGAACGTAGTTTTCACCATGCTGAAAGAATCAAGTCCCTAAGAGTTGCATTAAAAATTTAATTACGATATTTCATGCAACTAGGATGGGCAAACTTTTATATGCCCTGACATGTCCGGGGCATATACAAATTTAGGCCGGTCCTGCACTTTCCCGACCACATGCCCTATGCAAAAAAAATCAAAATAATTCAAAACTTTCTGAATTTTTGATTATTTTATTCAAAAAATTAATAAACTTTCGTTTCTTAATTTTTCACAGACGATAATACAATACAAATGTTCTTACATCCATGAGTGAAATTCTACAGAAATTCTTTCTTTCATAGCCATGATGCAACTGTTGTAGTCAATGTATTTTGACCTATTTTTACTTTACAAATGTTTTTAACAGCTGGCTGATGCGAAGATATATTTTGGAAAGAGGAAAAATTCAACCGCACTTGCGGGGAATCGAACCCACGGCCTTTCACTTTCCGGGTGAACGCCCCTAGACTACTAAGCAAACGAATATCTCAATCTTTCCTTGGAGCTCGGGTACATTGGACCGTACATGGACTGTCGGACCTGACTCGGGCCGAAGCTCATAATTGCTGACACAATGCCTCACAATGCTTGACCACCAGATAGCGACTTATCCGAGCATGATATCACTCATCGCTATTCATACGAAGGTTTTTGACAGCTGGCTAATGCGAAGATATGTTTTGGAAAGAGAAAAAATTCAACCGCGCCCTCGCAGGAAATCGAACCCACTTCTTTTTACTCTCCAGGTGAACGCCCTAGACTACAAAAAGGTAACGAATATCTCAATATTTGCTTGGAGCTCGTTTGCACTGAACAATTATTTTTACTTTCCTAATATTAAGAGCCCGTTCATAGGCCTTCATACACTGCAACTCTCTTGCTATAGTTTGGAATATTCGATCTTTTGACTTTGCTTTCTTGATGGCTTCAGAGCAGCGATGTGCGAACGAAATACAAGATTACTACTAAACATTTTTGTGTGTCAGAAGGATAAATTATGTTGCCTTGAACAGTGATAAATGAGTTTTCCCGTGCGGATGATTTTTGTATAAAAAAGAAATGCGTATAAGTACTGATTGAAATGAAAAAGTTTTGGCTGGGGGTTTTTGCTGCCGTATCTCAAATAAAAACAATAATATCTATTATATATCTTAAATTAAAAGTGGTTGTTGGCTTTAAAACAATGTGCCGCATAGAAATGAACACCATGTAGCATCAAACTATACATTTCTTGTTTTTGTTTTGCGTTCCTGTGTAAGTTTTATACGCAAAAATATCGGTTACTATATTTGTTGCAAAACCACTTTTTTAAAAATCAAAAAGCATTGTAACCGGTAACATATTAAAATACATGTCCCTAAGACAAATAAAACACTTGAAAAAAAAGCTACTCCCATACAGCTCCAAAAATAATGAACTATTTTTATAGCATTAAAAATACAATTAACGTTACAAATTCCACACATTCCAAGACATTCTGTCAATTATAAAAAAAACTTGAATCATGCATATAATAATTCATTGAGTTTCATTTACTGTGTAAAAAAAAAAATATATATATATATATATATTGTGATCATTTTCACTATATAGGCCTGAACTTACTCAGATAAGATTAACGAGAAAGCAATGTTATAAACCATCTCTACAACACCATAGTAACAAACGCTGTTGCATTGTAACTACAGTATGTTCTGTAGACCTGATATAAGGATTACAAAATCCCTATTGGTCACAAAGTGTGTGTGGGTTCATTTTTCTCCTTTTTGTTTATATTGTACCGCGTTTTGATGTTCACTGTGTTTTTCGTTTTTTGTATTTATGTCTGATTGTGTGCGTATTTGAAATAAAATAAAAAAGAGAGAAAGATATATTTGAGAATTTTAATAATTAATTTAATTTCTACATAGAGTTCATTTAATTTTTCCTCTTATTAATTACCCCTAATCCTTATCAACACGCATTTTTAAGTAAATTTAATACAAGTAGACAATTCATAAATATTTATAAGAGGAAAATATGAGAGAATTATTCAATTGAATGATATTTTGAACTTTATAGGAATATTAATTGAAAACCGACAATGAAATGATTGAAATTTACTGAAAAATATATTGGAAAAACTAATTCTCTAATGCCACCATGTTGTACACAATGATACTAATTAGTTATTATTATTATTTATACACAATGACATTGAATAAATGTCAATAAACCGAGTTATTCAGTTAGACAAAGTATAATAAATAGCTGTGCTCAGTAATATATACTAAATATACAGGGTGTCCTGTGAGTACTAATGCGGCCTTTATATCATTAACCATCCGTGGTAGGGGTATGGTTCTAATTTGAAAAATGCTCGAAATGTGTTCGAAAAGTTGGGATAAAACAGCATAAACTAACGGAAAAAACGCTCTTTTCCTTCATTTATGGTGTCCTTCCCTAACTTTTCTCCGATTTTTGGATTCAAATATTTCAGCGAATATTGCACTTAGAAAAAAGTGCACTTTTTAAAAAAGTTCCAAGTTTCTAACTTGGAACTTTTTTTGTCCTCAGAGAAGACAGCGCAACTTCCTAGTTGGAAGTTAGAGGACAAGGGAGGCCGTATGAAAATTTAGATTCTTTTTATTTTCTGACACACACTATATTTTCACTCTTGAAACTGGTGCACAGTGATTTTTGAACACACTTTGAGCATTTTTTGAATTAGAATCGTATCTTTACGACGAATGGTTGATGAGATAAAGACATCATTAGGACTTAAACGACACCCTGTATATTACTTACTCCGTAATATACATCTAGTTCTAACTCGAAACAACAACGGAAAGCAATTTCCAAAGGAATTTAGCCCTATAATTTGATAGTCAAATGCAGGGGTAAAAGTGCATTAAATGGCAAATAAGAAAACTGATCTGAAACATTTTGTCCATCTCACAAGTTTCAATAGCTGGATATTACAAAGGATGGAAGGAAATTATGTAAAGTATAATACTATTTAATAATACATAATAAGAAGTTATAAAGTATAATAATATTTATCCAAGACAAATTCGGATAAATTGAAATTTATTAAAAAAAAAACACATCACAGTTTACACTTAACATATTACTTTCTAAATATTGCACCCAAGGAATCACACGATTCGTCCAAGGTTCCATGATTTGTATATATTCGGCAACAGAACCAGTTTTTATAGTTGACAATAGTCTCAAAAGACGTTCAAAAATTACCCTGTACCAATTTCGGGAGTGAAAACAGAGTGTGTCACAAAATTCAAAAATCTAAATTTTTATAATGTGCCCTTTGTCCTCTAATTTCCGATTGGAAAATTGTTGCCCTGTCTCTCCCCTAAGGCTAACAAAAAAAATCCAAGTTTCTAAGTGCCATATTCACTGAGATATTCGAATGCAAAAATCGGAGAAATGTTGGGAAAGGATCGTTTTCCGTTAGTTTTTGATGTCCCTTAAAAACTTTTTTCTAATTTTTGAATTCGAATATCTCGGTGAATATTGCACTTGAAAGCGTGAAATATTTTTGTTGGTCTCAGAAGAGACAGGGCAACAACTTTGTAACTGGAAGTTAGAGGACAGGGAACTGTATGGATGTTTAGATTTCTTATTTTGTTACACAATATAGTTTCACTCTTAAAACTGATAGAGCGTAGTTGTTGAACGCCTTTTGAGCATTTTTTAAATTGTGATCGTATCTCTATGACGGACGGTTGATGAGATAAAGGCCGCATTAGCACTTACAGGATACCCTGTATATTGTTCGAAGAAAGATCGGGGAGATGATATTTTTTTTCAATGAGTGGATTCCAATATCGATAAATTTCAGTTTATTACTTATTGCTATTGCTTGGGATTTCCATTTGAATTTTTTGTTAAAAGTCATACCAAAATTGTAGTTGAGTTCACTGGTTTCTGATATCTGGTCGCACAGTCACAACATTTTCTCAGTCAACCTTTCATACGATTTTGGATTGTGATAGGCTCTATGTTTTTATCAATATGTAATATGTAATTAGAAATAAATAAATTCAGTTTTTTCCAGATTGAGAGTAAGCTTATTACATTTCAACCAATTTGAAATCATCGATTTATCACATTCAGCTTTATTTTTGAGAGTTGATTGATATTATTGATCTGATAAAAAAATTGCTGTATCTTTGGCGTAGCTTATCAAGTTCTCATAATAAATTCATCGACTCATCATAAAATTCATCTTCGTAATAGTAAATACTGAAACCGAATGAGCTTGCGGAAAGGTTCAAATATTTGTTAGTACTTGGAATATCGATGTTTTCACTGGACAGTGAGCAATATGATTACACAGGTCGTGGAGTGCGTATTATTATGAAGACCAATGGAAATGCATATCAATAATTTTGGATGGATTCAAGTTTTGGAATATGTTAATAAGCATAAGAAATAAACTTGGAATTCACAGATGCAATAGATTCTCGATAATTCGAGTAGCGTAAGCTCGAGGTTCCCGATATTCCGAGAGATGATGGAATTTATCAAAATTCCCTCTGAAAATGCTTTACGCATTTCTTTTTGTGTGGTTCTTCCAATGAATGCGAGTAATTTCAGTTTAAAGGGGGTCTTGATCCGTAGGCTGGGATCTTAGATGTTTTAGTCTCTTCTATAATAAATTTATAATGTAAAGAAATAATAATATTCACATATCGGGACCCAGGTATACGAGGGCCCTCAGACAGCCTCTCTTATATCGGTCTTTATAGATCTAATTTTAACTAATTAAGAGCTAGTGGTTCTCAAAGTGTGCGTTGCTGCTCCCAACCTCTATTAGTGGCGTCCGAAGAAGTTGGTGTAGGGCAAGGAATTTCAACTGCTTTCACACTGTTGGCCACATTTTCAGTTTCATCCAGGCTCGCAAGCCATGTGTTGAAGCCCTTTGGTGTAGCGATATTGTGCCTGTTCAGTGCTGCCAAGTACAGTTCTTTTCTAGACTATTCTGGGGAGACGGAGGTGAAAAAAGTATGAGCACCACTGAACTCAGTCATTTAATTTAGAACTAAATGGATGAGAGTAAAGAGTAAGTAAGAATACATAAGTCTGAGGGCCCCCAACACCTCAACCCCTAAGATTCCTATTGTTTTTTCTGGATAATCCGAGTTTTCAGAAGTCCGAGGTGGCCCCTGTTCCGTTCCTCTCGGATTATCGACACTCTACTGTATATTTGAAAGTAAGTTGATCCCGATCCCATCTGCAAACGAAACACATAAATAATCTCCGAATTTATACCACGAACGGTATGCGTTGGATTCCAAATAATTACGAATGCGATCTTTATATCGAAAATACAAATCTAATTTAATACCTGTGTATTAAACTCGTTGGAATGTGACTGTCTTCGAAAACGATGAGCATTTCACAGAATTTAATCAGCGGCTAATCCTTTCAATCTCACAACTTAATCTACGCGAAATATTCGCTACATACGAACCAGTGCGTGCAAAGCAATATAACCTCATATAAGTAAATAATTATGGAGATATATATGTATACGGTGTAGTAATACGCGAGAGACCCCTCCCTATACCCTCCCCATCTGAAACTCCGACAATTGTATTAATAATATAATCAGTCTGTGAAGGAAGCAAACCTGACCGTTTTCCGCTAGTTTTGCCCGAATATTCGGGGTCCAGTCTCCGGGCACTCCTGAGGGCGATTACGTGCTTAATCTCTTGTTCGGCTATTACTGGATAAACGTCGGCATTCGGGTATTCACCGAATGTTTTACTCTCACCTATCATTCCTCGTCCTCCTCTTCCCAAACATATACATACCAGTGCCGTGGAAAGTTTCTGCTACAATGAAACTAAGGGGGGAAATGCGTTATTACACTATTATATTCTGGAACAATTGAACTAGCTTGATACAAGCGTTCTAACGTATGTAAATTGAGTTTCCAGTTGAAGGATTCGTTCTCGGCACCGAGGCGATGGAAAAACAAGAAAACTCGGATAAATCGAGTTATTATTATTATTACTGTTGCCCGTGCTCATTTTTAATGTCAACGTTTTTCTCCTGCGTCCGAATTGATCCATAAAAGCCGTTGATTGTTTCCTTAGAAATTAGGATTTTTTAAAAAAGAGGATTTCTCCTGTACACACACACATGAATAGATATTACCGCACGACGCCTATCATGGCAATGCAGGTGTTGTGTTACTTTACATTCAAAGCTTGCGACTTTATTAAAATATTTTCCTATACAAATACAACGCCACAACAGGCATAATGCCCAACGAGGTGCCTGATAAAAAGATGCCCATAAAAATAAAAATCGAGTGACTAAATAAGTAACTGAATACGTTTCCGTCTTATTTTCTGTTAAAATCCTTATTTGATATTTTAAATTGAAATTAAGAAAAAAGCAATACAAAAAAAGAGTCTTTACCTTCTTTTAGATTATAAAAAATAATGACATATTTAATAAAGTGAAATTGTATGTTGTATGTGCATAGACAGCAGGGCGTATGCTATTTTACTGCTGAATCGTTGATTCTACACAGGCATACTTCCAATTAAAAAAGGTATACAAATAATGTGAAATACTCAGATATGTCACTCACGTTGTAAGTTGTTTTGCATAGTTATTAAAATAAAGATGTTAACATTTTATACCGACACCCTGTGATGAAAAATTCAATTCGAAAGTTGTTGCCCTGTCTGTCTTGATGAGAACTAAAACATTTTCGTGCTTCCAATCAGCGTTAAATACAAGCAAAACGCTTTATATGTATTTAAAGCTGTTTTTTTCCAACTTTCCTTCATTTTTTTGAATTTGAATATCTCATTGCATTTAGAAGCGTGGAAAATTTCTTAGCTGGCACCGGGAGAGACAGGGCAACAACTTGGTAATTGGGTTTTTGAGCACAGGGTGTCCATATAAAATGTTAACATATTCATTTTAATAACTATAAACTTGCAATGTGAATGACATATCTTTACTTCACTTTATTTGGATACCTTTTATATTATCACCAACGGTTTGCCAATAAAATATCATACGCCTATGCATTCACATGCAACACTTTCTTTTCATTTCCTTCCTGATATAAATGTTATTTAAATAGGGGAAAAATTGCGAACAAGATATTCTATGCAGTTTGTTTGAAATTAATGTTTTTGGTCACTCTTTTCACAAATTTCCTCGCGTCCCCCCTTATCAGCAGCCTTTTCCTCCCCCCCTTTTGCAAGATTTCCATCACCCTCCCGCCGGAATATCCTAGGGCCCCCTGGAGCTATATGGCCCCCGGTTGAGAACCACTGGTATAAAACACGGAATTTCATTTTCATTCTTTCTCTTAAATCCGGCCTGACTTGACTTGAATTAGTGTCCACTATACCTGCTAGGGGCTTTAGGAAAATTGATAAATCACAGGGATTTTATAACAGAGAACAATGAATAAATTAACCAAAGAACTTGAATAAATCGAAAAAAAAATCGGAAGAATTACAACAACAATAGATATTATAAAAACATGAAAATAGGAAAATATGATACAAAATCTAATTGAACATGAACAGACAAAGGCAAAAAACTAGAAAACATATGCGTAAAAATATATGAAAAAATTCTCACAAAATTTTTGCATCCGATATTATAGCTAGCAAAAAAAATAAAAAATAACAAACATCAACAAATGAAAAATAAGAAAGAATTCAAAATCTATTACAAGCTGACAGACATAATTCAAATTCATCAATTAATAATTTCGGCGAAATTTTCAAGATAGAAATTCAGTAATAATCTTGAATATTTGAGATACCAATATTTTTATATATACGCTTTCTCTGAATGTCCCACTTGCAGCATGCAAACATGAAGTGATCACTTGTATCTTCCTAGGAGGTGAAAGAATACTATGATTGATGGGGGGGGGGGGGAGTGGATGGAAGTCATGTGAATGACTTCTTCACAATAGCAAAATGTCGGCCAACTAGAATTAAATATCGCTGAAATTTCCAACTATACTCTGTAATATTTTAATAGAAATTTTATAGGTCATAAAATTTATCATAGGTATATTATTTTAAGTCAGAGTGCTCTTTACAAGACACGCTGCATATAAAAGAAAATTGATATTAAATGGTATTTAAGCATTTATCCCCTAATAATTAGCAGATAAATGCTTTAATCTTGAGATTTAATTTCCAATTATTGGTAAGTATATCTCAAGATCAAACGTGCAACCGGTCGCAGGAGATCGACCAACATTGTGTAAGGAAGACAGTGGTCCCGAGCCCACTGACCTGGAAATTGTCCATCAAAGAACTGCAGGGAGAAGCCGCCGCTCTTACCACATCCGCGAAGCCTCTCCACCAAGAGAAACGACCGCGTCAATCAGCTCTGCTTCCCAGGGGACACCTCATAACCGTATCCTCATCCTATTGTCCCATCCTAATCACAAGTTCGATCATAACTAACCCTGGATAACTTAAAAAGCATCCAGAGACTAGTAATATTAAATCCCACCCGAATTAAAAAACTAATATTTTTTAACTGAATCCCACCCGAAATTAATTGATACAAAGATCTTGCATAATTCAATTTTAAAGACGTAGTGCTGCTTACAGGACATCCTGTATCTGGAAGAAAAATAACATTAAATGGTATTTAAGCATTTATCCCCTAATAATTAGGAGATAAATGCAAAAAATTTGAGATTTAATTTCCAATTATTGGTAAGCATATCTCAAGATCAAACCTGCAACCGGTCGCAGGAGATCGACCAACATTGTGTAAGGAAGACAGTGGTCTCGAGCCCACTGACCTGGAAATTGTCCATCAAAGAACTGCAGGGAGAAGCCGCCGCTCTTACCACATCCGCGAAGCCTCTCCACCAAGAGAAACGACCGCGTCAATCAGCTCTGCTTCCCAGGGGACACCTCATAACCGTATCCTCATCCTATTGTCCCATCCTAATCACAAGTTCGATCATAACTAACCCTGGATAACTTAAAAAGCATCCAGAGACTAGTAATATTAAATCCCACCCGAATTAAAAAATTAATATTTTTTAACTGAATCCCACCCGAAATTAACTGATACAAAGATCTTGCATAATATTCAATTTTAAAGACGTAGTGCTGCTTACAGGACATCCTGTATCTGGAAGAAAAATAACATTAAATGGTATTTAAGCATTTATCCCCTAATAATTAGGAGATAAATGCAAAAAATTTGAGATTTAATTTCCAATTATTGGTAAGCATATCTCAAGATCAAACCTGCAACCGGTCGCAGGAGATCGACCAACATTGTGTAAGGAAGACAGTGGTCTCGAGCCCACTGACCTGGAAATTGTCCATCAAAGAACTGCAGGGAGAAGCCGCCGCTCTTACCACATCCGCGAAGCCTCTCCACCAAGAGAGACGACCGCGTCAATCAGCTCTGCTTCCCAGGGGACACCTAATAACCGTATCCTCATCCTATTGTCCCATCCTAATCACAAGTTCGATCATAACTAACCCTGGATAACTTAAAAAGCATCCAGAGACTAGTAAAATAAATCCCACCCGAATTAAAAAATTAATATTTTTTAACTGAATCCCACCCGAAATTAATTGATGCAAAGATCTTGCATAGCCTATGATCAAAAAAAGGATCTTCAAAATTAATGAGTTTGTGTCATGTTCTTGTATTTATATAATATTTCGATCCATTGTTGTGACCCCCAGTGAATAATCAAAATGATTGTTGACCAGCTAAAATTCCCCGATACACTGTTAGGGCAACAACAGCATAAAAAAATAATGAAGGAAACTTTGTTACGTAATAAGTTTTGTTGAATGAGAACCGAGGACAAAATCATATTGTTTCGCATAAATTTTAGTGGTAACGTGACAACGACTAGCAAATACTTCCAGTAACTTACCTACTACGTTCAAATATTGCGGTTTTTTTTTCTGTTGGAATGGCTATGAATGTGGTTGGACAGTTTGCAAGTTTTTAGCCCATTAACTTTTAATAACGATAACGGAGAATTTTTGACAATAAAGTTGTATTTTCTGAGAGAAATATTCAATATAAAAGCCCTTGGAAGAACATGGTAAAAATGCTTCTTCACTCTATTGCTGAATGCACTTCGTAAACAATGAAAAAAGGCAGAATATTTCTCTTCCTCGATTTCATTGTTCTTGGAGTTTGGGAAAGGAAAACATTATCAGTTGCAAAAATCTTTAAGAAAAGAAAAAATATGGCATTTCATAAAGGGGTTACACTGTTATTGCAGTACGTCAATTTTAATAGTTTTAGCAGCGATTGCAGGAAAGTCATTAAATGTTAGCCTTTGCATTTAAGCATAAGCATAATTATAAGCTATTGTATTTATAAGCTTTCTAAAACAACAAGAATTACTTATTATTTAATTAATGTAAGGGTAGCCTCTTGCGCGCATGATGAGATAGCTTGACATCAATTTAATTGGATAAAAATCCATTTTGTGAATGGAGAAACTATTTGGTTCGTCAAATAAAGCAAAATAATTGAGATCCATTCATAAACACTTGATACAAGACCCTGGTGCTATAGATGTGTAAGTTGCTTTTTGTTCACTGTAGAATTTTTTTCTTTTGACTTCAGGGAGTTAAGCCATGACTTGTGTAAAATTTGAGTTAGAAATATCGCGGTTATGAGCTTACTTTGGGGGATTTCATCAGAGGGCAGCATTTAAAGTTGAACTTTCAGGAGGTTTTTAAGATGGCTTTCAGGAGAGAGAAAGTGTCTCAGCGGAGCGCGTGATCCATCATATATAATTCTGGAAAAATTTAACAATTTATGTGAATATAAATATATACCCTGCACCATATTCGCTTAAAAAATTTGAACAAGGTAAATTACTTCTTCACAAAAGAAATTAATAATTCGAAAAAAATGAATACTTGCTGACGATAATGTTTTAAATGTAGTTTTTGAGTGTCAAAAATGCAAAAAACCATGTTGAAAATTCCAAAAAATGAATGCTCGGGTTTGAATCTCATTTGTCGCTGTCTGGGGGCTGACGTCGTAAGAGTTATTAGCTGAGCTAAAAGGCTGTCCCTGCGTTCAGCATTCATACATGTGCTGTATGGAAAGAAAATTCTGTCCTCTGTAGCTCAATGGTTAGAGCACTCACCCGGACAGTGAGAGAGGAGTGGTTTGATTCCCAAAGAGGAATATTAATTTTCTTTCCGAACTACATCTCAATCGCCGCTTGATTACCCAGTCTTCCGTACTTCGTATGAACAGCGGAGGACAGCGAGAGTGACATCGTTGCTCACTATGAATTATTACATGTTGGAACCTGAAGGTTGTTTCTGTGTCGATGCTTGTTATAGTGATGCCATCTAGTAACTATGTGTAAAGTGTAATGATTGAAGATTTGTAGTCCTGTTGCTAAAACTCAATTATCAATCTCTCATTGATCGCGTCAAATAAAAGACTTCAAATATCATTCTAAATTTTATTCTTAAAAAAAAAAATACAAAGCAAAATTCATTCTTGATCATGAATTCCGTTTATTAAAAAATCGTATAACTTGTCTTTTATCACTCGCATACAATCATGTCAATGAATCGATTCAATAATTAGAAAACAAATTGAAACAAGATCTACGTGATAAAATCTCGAAAAAAATGATACTGAATAATTAATAACAAATAACGGAACTTTGAATTATTCTCCGGACACTCGGGAAAGCATCAGATTGACGATTCCTCCGGGAAAATAAACAAAATCTTAATTCGTGGATTTTCTATCGAATTAATTCCGAATAACAAACATCACAACCGCTGATCAATACAGTGAAGAAAAATTATCTGAAATCTCCAAACTATGTAACTAAATCCAATTCTTATTTTTCCCGATAGTTTATATATTACATTTAATCGGGAAAAATACATATAAAAACAAAATGTATTACATTCATAATTGTTTTATCTTTTTCCATTAGATTTATACTCGTTTTCTTGAATTTAAATTAGGGTTTTGCGTGTTCAACATGATACTTTTGGAATATATGGAAAGCAGACTATCCATTTATGTTTCAAGAAGAACACATGTAAGCATTGCTTTTATTAATCTTTTTTTTGTTTATTAAATCGCTGAATGCTCTGTTTATTATCTACAATGTCTTTTGGGTATTAGTTTTCGTTTTGACATTTTGTTTTTTCCTTTGAAGGAATTTTAATTTGATTTTCATAGATTTTTTTCTTTATTTTTTTTTCAGCTTATCTAGTATGCATAGTCTGAGAGAAGAATTATGATTTCAGCTGAAAAGTTTGAATTTATACGTAAGTTTTACTCGTACGTATTACAAATTTATCGTTTTTTCAGGGTGGATATTATCGACCGCCCAGTAGTTACACGCGATTCCTTGCGGAAAAATAATACAGAAAAGTGTTTTATGTTTTAGGATAGGACGAATATTAAGGGAGTTGTAAAGTTTCGAAATTTTGTGACGCGTCAGTTTTCTAACGGTCAGTTACAACGGAAACAAAAATTCCCCTATAATCCACTGATGGAAAATGAACTGAAATATTTAACCCCGTTAGAAGCTAAGTTCGGTTATTTTCTTTCACGATTGGTGCTTATTTTATCCTCTTCGTATGAAAAGATGTTAACCTTGTTATTACGTGTTACCTTCGCCACACTATGTCGGCAAACTCATCACCAGATACGTAAAGTGTTAGCCGAACGAGATCTATTGGAAAAATTGTCTTCCCAAAATCAACACTGTTGATCCTTCACTGTTAAGTCAAGTTTTTTGAAAGAAAGGGCACGGAAAAAAATGGGTTGCAGAGCTTTGGATTTCTTGATTACTCTCAGGGTTAGAGCATTGCTATAAGCTCAGAAACACCGAGTACTTGTGACCGTTCGGGGAATTTGGCAGGATTCGAAAGTGACGTCATCAATTTCTGTTGTATAGTATTATATCTCTATGATTATTAGTCAAATCAAAAAAGAAAAAAAACTGAAAACACCTTTCTGCATTAGTTTTCAACAAGGAATCACATACTTTAATATTGAGCGGTCGAGGGTATCCATCCTATGCATAGCTAACTCCTCTTGCCGCAAAGTTCTGGCGAACCGTTAAATAGTCTATATGTTATTATAGCTGAGCTGGTAGAGTAATCGAGCGACCCGGGATTATGTCCCGAGAGATGAAAATTTTCCGAAAATCAGTATCTCTACATAATATGTCAGTTTCCAGTACATCTTATGAATACTGGAATGCCCGTAAAAAACGAAGGTAATATGATCACACTATCAAGATACCGTCAACGGGTGAATATGCTCAGTTTTAAAATTAACATTACAAATGTTCATTCAATCCATTGGTTAAAAGTCAAAAACACAACTTTTATGTTTGATTCATGACACGTAGATATGATTTATGTAGTTTTTATTTTAATGGGTCACCCCACCTAATTTTTTGAATAAATGAAAACAAGGTGGGAGAATAATGGGTTAACTTTGCCTATCTGATTTGTGTATATAACAAGGCTATGAGTGGAGTAGGGCAATGTGGCCAATACGGGATGTCAAGAGAACCGCAGTGACATCAAAAATAACGCAAAGCAATGCAATGAAATTTTATTTTTAAAACTTATGACTTAATTATGACTGCCCCTTGAAGCGGGTCCACGAAACGTTACGATAAATTAGAGAAGTACACTTTAAAGCTGAAATACGGTAAAATATATACGTACAATAATAAAAAAAATTATGTTATTATAAGGATATAAGCTTTCTATAAAAAATTTATTTATTTATGCAATATTGTTGGCCCAAGGCCTAAACAATGAGGCCTAACATGGCCTAACCTAAACAAGGCCTAAACATCAATTTCAAATTCGAATTTCGAAGAGAACGAAGGAAAAATAAGAAAAGATCGACGAGAACCCATTGGTTTCACTGCAATAAACCTTAACATACACAGAAAACAACTTGACATAGTTCGAAGCTGCAAGCACATATTATCTTTAGAAAATACATTAAATTTAATGTCGAAAGAGTTGGAAAAAAATCCGGAATTGAAAGGGTGGTAGGGCAGTAAAAGTTACAGATTGAATTGGTTCCTAAAGAGATTTCATGAGTCCACCCTGGAACAAATCATGAATAAAGTCAAGCTACTTTCCATGTACATTGGTTTTTTAATAAGACTGAATCTCGTGTTTGAGATAAACTTCTTCATTTTCAAGCTTTTGAATAGTTTAAATTCATATTTGCGTTAAAAGATTTCATTCATTTATACTTTCCAAGTTGGTACTCTGATACGGAATGACAATGAGAAAGCGGGCAGAGTTTGCGGGGCAGAGTTTGGATATGTTAAAGCGGGTGACACACACACACATTGCCCACTAAAATAAAAATCTTCAGGTAAGGTGCCAAACCAAAACTCTTCAATCGCTTCAGTATCTTCATTACATCTACTAAGACTGCAAAAATGAAAATTTGAGGCCTTCAAATTTTCCTTGATATTGAGTCTTGTCGAATCGAATCCTAAACTGAATTATCATTGATTCTTCTTCAGAGGCCTGAGATTAAAACAAAACAAACCGTATAATTGTATAATTAGTAACTTCCATTCATACAAACATTTGAATTTTTTTTAAATTACAGTATCGTCTACTGGCGTGACTTATTGGCGATATCACTTATAAGGAGATGCCCGCCCCCCCCCCCAAAAAAAAAAAAAATCTTAGGTCATCTCATTTACATGTAAATCGAATGCCTTGACAACTGCAGCGCTACAAACGATCAACCAAGTAAGTTTTTTACACCATCAGAAGACATTTTTCAAAAATAAATAAGCAAAGTATAGTATATATAGTATATACAGTATAGTCATGCCAGCTGACTATACTGTAATTCAAAAATATTCAAATTGTTTATATGAATGGAACTTCCTAATTATACAATTGTTCATTTCTTTCCTTTTAATCTCAGGCTTCTGAAGAGGAATCAATGATATAATTCAGTTTAGAATTGGATTAACAGCATATTATGTAATGAGACTTATCAGAAAAAAATGTATCTCTCTTTATTTCTTTCTACATCACCATTAGATATCCTTTCATGAATGTTTACCAGGATCACAGGGATTTCCGGGTCTGTAAGGATCCTAAGTCTTCAATGAATACACGCACACAGTTCCTGCTTCAAGTTACCAAGCCAAGTCAATAACTATTCAGATTTCCCGAATCCATTAGAATAACAGAAAGGCGAATTATATATGTATATGACCTTGTTCTATTGAAACCACATTGGATCCTGTTTTCTAATGCAGATGGAGCTCCATCTTGGAACTTAATTTCCGCAGTATCTCGATTCAATGAATACTTTATGGATACTATTTTTTTTCCATTTCCATCATCGTTCGCACATCTGATTCTCTCTCACCTTTGTGATCTTCTACCTTTTCATCAGACATAACATTTTCTTTTCACCATCCTTTGATGGCTTTTCACAGAGTTGGTGTCGTGTACATGGCAGAGAAAAGAACTATGAAGAGCCGTAAGAGGGAGCTTTTTTTGTGCCTTTCCCATAACTTTGGCATGTCTGTTATTTTTGAATTACCCTAGAAATAGGATACTGTGGACAGAATGATGGACGACCTGATATATTAGGCATACCGACGCCCCCCCCTCCCCACCACCACCACCAAAAACTATTCACTATGCATTGTGGGACAGAAGAAAAAAGAAACAAATGAGATTTGTTTTTATTTAGCCTGGATTTATTCATTCTATTAATGTTATAATCAGATCTAGTTGTTTCTCTGAAACTCCATATAAATAAGCAAAAAGAGTCTGATTAATCAATCTGTTATTCAATCATCAGTATGGCTTTTTTTTTCTTTCAAAAAATATATATATTTCTTCAAAAGCACTTACTTAAGGTATTCGACTGTGCTTGTCTTGTCATTTTTCTGTAAAATGGTACTGAAGCGAACTTTAATAACATTTTGTGATAGAAAGTGTCTTAAATCGGGATTACACTATAAAATTTTCATAAAAGTTCATTTATAAAATTTGAAAAATGCAACCAGTGAAGTGAATCGATACATTCGAGCAAATGCAACCGGTAACCTTATTGGTTGCGTTTTTCACGTTTTATAAATGAACTTTTATGAAACTTTTATAGTGTAATCCCGGCCTGAAATATGGTGAAAACAATGATGAATTTTGGACTACCTATACGAATTTTTAAGAAAAAGTCATTTTTATGTCAAACTTTGAGCAAAATTCATGTAGTATTCAAAACGTTATTGTGAAAAATTCTAGGTATGACATGTTTTGTTTTTCCACAGTAGATTTAGCTAGTAAAGATGCAGGTCTTGTACAAAAATCTAAAGTATTATATGGTACGTTCATGAGTTTACACTCAAATCTGTTGATGTACATGTGAATTTTTTTTGAAATTTAATTCGCATGTATAAAACAGTGTAATTAGACAAATTTATGGGGTAGACCTTAGATTTTCGTACAAATCCTGAACCATATATGGCAGCAGAATATCATATTAAAATTTTGCAATGATACAATCAGTAGATTTTTTTTAAATCATGTTTCAAACTCAAATATAACGTCAAAAATAGCATTCTTCGTAAAACACGTTTAAATATTTTAGTCACGGATTACTTGTATGTAAAAATGCAACACTAAAGTCGACGTAATTGTATTTCTTAGTGTCATGTAAGCAAAACAAGCAAAATACATGAATAACGATTGTTTTTTCGGCCTACGATACATCAAATCAATCTATCCTTTGAATATTTTGACAAGGAGAATTTGGGGGAAAAATTTCCGCTTTATATCTACCACGAATCGAACCTATCACAGCTTGCAAGCCGGGCAGGTGCACTGACCAATGTACCACAGAGAAAAGCTATTTTTCCCCTCTTAAAACACGCACAGTAGAGTGGCTTGGTGAGTACAGACATTGTAGCCTCTATTAACTTCAGCGGATAGCCTCAAGGTAACGGCAGTAGAGATGGATAATAAGGTATAATATGTATATAGGAAGTCTATTGATTTGATGTATCGTATTCGGAGAAAAAATCATTATCCATCTCTACTTAATAGTGACGGACTCAAGATGCGAGGATCCGGGTTCGAACCCCACAGTGGTGGTTGGCTGAAGTTGGTTTTCTGTGGTTCCCAACTTCAAGGCGCAAATGCGAGCCGATCTCCCCGTTAAAAAGTCTCGCCACAGAGAGCAACAGTCCTACAACCATAAATTATTCAATCATAACACTTCACTCATAGTTAGAAAAACTGGTGGCAGATGGCAGCATTACACATAACAAGCATTACAGAGAAACAAAAAACTTCACGGCAGGTTTCACTACACGTACACTCCCGCATGTACCGATTCGTTGGGGGTTCCGCGGGGGGAGGGGTGCATGTGTGGTGTAACAGTAGTAGGTAGGACCTCCAAAAAATGACTCGGGGATCCATGATGTTCTTAAGTCAGCCACCTCGTTGGGCAATTTGCCTTTTGTGGCGTTGTATTGGTATTTGTATTTGTACTGCCGCCACCTGGAGGCCATTTGCTGGAGTTAAGAGAGGCTACAACGTCTCTACTCACCAAGTCACACTATTGTGCGTGTTTTAAGGGAAGAAAGATCTCGTCTCTATGTTGTAATGGCCAGTGCGCTTGCCAACTTTGCAACAGGTCCCGACTTAAATCTTAAATTTCCGGTAGAGACAGCGGATACTTTTTTCCAAGTTCACCTCGGCATAATATCCAGAAAGTCTATTGATTTTAAACAAGGACAGTTTTGGAATCACAAGAAGTAGGCCTTTCATCTTATATATAAATGTGAAAGTATGTATGTATGTATGTATGCCCTTTATACAAATCTACAGTTCTAAACCGATCGTCGCCAGATTTTGCATATATACCAAACAGGTCCGGGATTGAACCGTAGGCTACTTTAAAAAAGTTCGTCATAGCTGGGCAAATGCCCGAAATGGGCGAAAAACTGCCGGGCAACAATGGTTTTGGGGCCTCAACAATTACTTTCGGAACGTTTACTTTGGTTACCGTGGTTTCCAACAATGCGTTTCAGACGTGAATATATGCCTTTACAATGGTTTGTCACACCTTTAATTCTGTTATTATAACAGTTTATTCTTTTATAACGGTTTGTCACTTTTCCAATTTAATTGCAGAAAACCCGGGAAGCGCCAGGTATTTCTGCTAGCCTATATACAGGTTGTCCTGTAATCCTGTAAGTGATAATGCGGCCTTTATCTCATCAACCGCCCATCGTATAGGTATAGTTTCAATTTAAAGAATGCGTAAAAGGCGTTTGAATAATATTCGCTGCACAAGCTGGACGTATGACGTCGCTAACAACAGAGAACAACAACTACGCTGACAAAACTGGGAATAAAAATGTTCAACGCCAACTGATGAACTCAATGATTGCCTCAAATCATCAACACTCTGGCACGAAGCTAAAAAACTATCATTATCCACCAACATGCGAGCAAAATGACTCAGCACTGCTATCATTTTCACATCAGTTGACCAACCAGTAGACCCAAGAACTGGACCGATTGTTCCCAAATGGATTTTGCCAGTTGTTAAACTCAGTTCAAGAACTTGCAGACAAAGTCTTCCCAAACATTCAACAAAATGACCAAAACCATGAGTGGCTTTCTGAGAGCGATTCTGGCACCGAAAAATGACAATGTGAACAAGATCTACGAAAAAATCCTAAAAATTATTCCAGGAGACTCCACATCTTACAAATCGGTTGACACTGTCACAGACTCAGCGCAGTTCTGTATCCTGCAGAATTTCTGAACTCTTTGGATATTTCGGGTGTGCCACCACACAACTTGACCCTCAAAGTCGGAGCACCTATAATGTTTTTAAGAAATTTGGACACACCGAGACTCTGCAATGGCACCAGACTCTGCGTGAAGAAATTGCACAATTGCATCATTGAAGCGACGATTCTAACTGGATGTGCCAAAGGAGAGAAGACGTCTTCGTTCCACGTATCCCAATTATCACTGAAGAAATGCCATTCACTTTCAAGCGATCACAGTTCACGATTCGTTTAGCTTTTGCCATGACAATCAACAAAGCGCAAGGCCAGTCGTTAGCAGTGGCAGGTATCAACTTACTTGAGCCCTGTTTTTCACACGGACACCTTTTCGTCACCTGTTCGCGTGTTGGTAATCCCAAAAATTTGTACATCTACACACCAGATGGACAAACAAAAATATTGTGTATCCACAAGCGATTGCCTGAAGTTTTTAATTAAAATATTTAAAAATAAAAGTAATTTTTTTTTACTTGATGCAGAAATTTTTTTCATTAAGATATAATTATTAAGCTATACATATATAAATTTTTTACGGGGCGGGCAACGTCACCGGGTATCAGCTAGTAAACAATAAAAATAAAATTCGGTATTTTCTTCCAAAAGGACATTTTAAACATAGTCGGATACCTTAATACACAGCGAGCAATAAGCCTACAACGGTACAAATATTCAGTCATTACACTTCACTCATAGTTCGATATGTAGATGGCAGCACTATAACAAGCATCACAAAGAAATAACAACAGGTTCACACACAGCTTCCAGCATGGCCCAGGTCTTCTTCGACCACATCCTTGTAGCTCTTCATTAAGACAGAGCGCCGGGGTCATGATCTGGTTTTGAGGAAGAGGATACCTTAATCTGGATACCTTAGGAAGAGGATACCTTAGAATGCCTTATTGAACATTAATTTAAAATTCAAATAAATTAACTTAAAAAATAAGAAATTTTTTAAATATATTCTAATTAGCTCTTTAGGACTTGGATATGTTAATATCTTTTGTAGAAAGGACTGTCAGTTCCGATAGATTGGGGTTTTTGCCTATCGAGACCAGTAATTATTGTCAGGACTGCAATTAAGTGTTAAGTTCTAGCGAAAGAAAGTATTTACTGTAATTATAAACATTCCCTGTTGGGACTTTTGAACAAAATACTTCATTTGCCAACAACGCGAGTTTCCTGATAGCTTTTCACTTTGTTTGTAAATAAAAAAGGCGGATGTTCTTTCCGTACAGAAATTTCCGTTTCTTGTTGTCTCTGGAGATTCCTTCAACAAATAGGCAAATAAATTAGATACTTTATCATTGAAACTGTAACTCTTCGGAAATTATTAACTTTCTAATGTTAAAAATATTCTGAAATTCTTCGAAAAAAATTATAAGTTCTTGAGTTCATTTTCTTCTTATGAGGAAGTTATGATATTTTTGCGATAAAATTACGAATTTTTTTACGAGGAAACAATGAAATTGTTATTTTTATTTAAGATGAATTTTTGATTTTTTACCATCATTTTCACTGTGTCGCTATGGTTTATGATGATAAAGTTTTGATTTTTACTGATTTTTTTTTCATGGTGAACCTGTGGTTTTAACAAGTTTCTGTGAAGTTTTTTCTTGCGTGCAATTTTTACGACGAAGCTACGAAATTTTACGATGAAGATATAATTTTTTCACAGTAAAGTTGCGATTTTTAACGATGAAGGTATTGTTTTTAATGATAAAAAATTATGATTTTTTTACAAGCACTAATACAATGTAGTTATGATTTTATACGAACCCCTTTACGATGACGCTATCATATTTTACGAGTACTTTTACGATCAAATTATGTATTTCGTGATTTTCTCTCACGAACATTTCTTAAATGACGTAACATTTTAAAAATAGCTAATTTTGTATTAAGTAAAAATTGCAGAAAAATAAGACAAACAAAAATAAAACTTTTTTTTCGGATTAAATGGAAAACTAAGAAAAAGTAGGGCTCAGTTTTGATGAAAATGGGAAAAATAATATTTAAAAAAAAACAACTGTCAAAATTTCGGGTTTCACACACAAAAGTTGGGTCGACAAATTCTTTAGTAGGTGAATCTTATTACATTATATAAAGCATATGCTAAACAAGTATTTCAACACTAACGATTCAAAATTCAGAATATTAGAACATAAAAACACTTATTAAAGTCTAAAAATATGACATATATTTCTTTAAATGATAAGAATTACTCGAAATCTTTTACATTATGAAAAAACCATCACAAATTACTATCAAGGAACTGTCAACCAAAAAGAAAAAAAAATACAATTAAAAATTCACATACGGACAATAATTACTTTTAAAAAATTAGATTGACCAATTAAGTTGAAAAAATAATTCATCAGTAACATCAAGTTATTATAATTTCGAAATCCGGCGATTTTTTTTTTAAACTTTCTGAATTTGTGACTATAAAAAGTGTTATTCATTATAACAATATTTACAGACAAAGTATTGAGAAAAATCATAATTGCAAGACTCATTTTTCATATATCGTTACTTATTACTATTCATTAAATACAACACATATACAGAATATGAAAATAATTTAATTATTTGTAAAAATTGGAATTTCTTTTAATGAAATCCGAAAAAAATTATTTTTCGTTCACGCTTTAATGAACAATTTACTTTCGAAAAAGTAGATTCAAAGTAAAACATTTTTTTTTCGCCTTCAAAAATTTCTTTTCCGCATTTATATGTTCATTAAATTTGAACTTGATTAAAAGAAATTAAAGTATTTTCTCAAATTTTTATTCCATGAAAATGAGAAAAAAAAATTATTCCAGAATTTTAGGATTTTTTTAAAATAAAAAAACCGTTTTTTATGTCAATTTTAATTTATAAAATGCCTCTTTTTTTCAAAAAAATTATATTTCTGATAAGAAAAGTTGACTTAATATCAAGGGATAGTTATTTTAATTACTCTCCATGGAATAATCACTGCTTTAAAAATTTGGTCAAGGGGAACATGAATGTTATGGCCAATTTGCATGCATGCTCATAGTAGCGTGTGCATCTCAAAAACATGTTAGTACCGTTTTTATTGATGTTGGGAAAATCATAAATTAGTGACAAAAAGTAACATTCTTTAGAAAATGATATATTCAACCATTAAACACTCATAACTGTAATCATTGTAGAAAGAAAATTGTTCATGTGTGAAAGTATAATTAATGTACAGCCAAATTTACTAGTTATTTCTACTTTAATTGCAGCAATGTTGAGAAATATTAATAAACAAGTGTACCGTGGTACTACTGTCCAGTTTCCTCCTCAAAATTACTCTTAAGAGTTAACGGATAATGATATACATCGGAGTACGTGCTGTTTGTAAAACATAACGTTAGTATATGTCTGGTGTTGTTACGGGTACATGCTGTCTCAAAAGTGCTGCCATCTCCCTTTCATATTACAAGTCAGAAATTGCCACATACTTGAAATTATCTATGTTGGGGGAGTACGGAGGTCTAAGGTTCTCACGGGCAGAAAATTTGGCTGTAGTGCATATGTTTTAAACTTTGATGAAAACTTAGCTCATAAGAAATTGATAAAATGTATAAGATATGATACTTTATTCCTACGCTAATCCGTTCATATGACCATGAATATACGTTCCTGAAATTTCATAAAATATTTTGAACTTGGGGAGGTTCATTTATAATCATATAATGATTATACACGTCGTGGTTTTTTTTATGAAACTTTCCCATATTGTTCGGGTAAAGCCGGATTTATGGCTTTGCCTCCTATGTGGGCTATTTGAATTTAGCCGACCCTCTCCTGTTCAAATTTGATGTTTTGACCACTAATTACAGTAAAACCCCTTCTTAACAGCACCCCCTTGGTTACGGTCACCCCTCTTTTACTGATAAATAGTAATTTTCCCTTTTATAATAAAAGTATGCATTTAAAACCCCTGATTAACGGTTACCCCCGTTTTACGGAAGAAGAGAGGTTGGACTTTACTAAAGAACTAAAGTTTTCTCCTCCTCCAAATTTGTCACCTTATAATACGAACTCATAGTGCACGCTGGTTTCCGATTCTGCAAGTCGGTGCCGTTGGTGACTGTTTAAAAACCTGAATTTCAGGAAATTTTAATTAGTTCGTAACGCCGTTGATTCGCAGAATCGGAGACCAGTGCGCACTATGGTTCGTACCAGCGTTATCCAAAAAAATAATTTCGCTCATTAATCTCTTCAATTTTAAGAGGTAGTTTTGTTAAAAAGAGAGTTCTTCTTGAAAACAGAGAAATAACTGTATTTAAAAACACTCACCCAAAATTCGAAGGCGTATTTTCACTCCTTAACGAAATTTGGAGGAGTAAAATTGCATTTTGATGCGTGAATCATATAAAATTTGAATGGTCTTCAGCTCAGTATTTTTGCAATGTCTATATACCATTGTTTCTGTGAAGGCTAGCAGTTTCGGGCAATTGATTTAACGGGAATTCGCAATGTCCCAAAAGGGCATTGTTCCGTTTTGACCATCCCGATGACCAGTTTTCGTCTTGACAAAATACATAACCGATTTAATATAAGAAAATCGTATATATATTACGCTTATCATCTATCAACAAATTTCAAAGTTAAAAATGTTCGCCCTAAAAGGTAAATACCAAGCTGATAATGATATCTGATGTGCTACGGTCGAAGTGATTGAAAAACACAAGTCGGAAAAATTAATATACACTTGGCGGAGAAGAATGACGCGATTTAGTTTCAAAAACATTCATTAGCAGGAATAATGATAGCGATCGAAATTGATTGAAAGTTTGTGGGAAAAAAAAACCCCCTTCGAGTTTATAATTAAATTTCTCAACACGTCCCATCGTGTGATGCGTAATATCATTACATAGTGTTTGACACCATGACATTGAACACCGATCTCGAAGTCATCAGTTTTACTGAAATTTGTCTTTTCTATCAGTTCACTATGACGAATACTCTATAGAATATAGCTCATAATAAACACACAAAGGCAAATTTATTTTTTTAATGGAAAAACACATGACACTTCATAACAACACACTCATCAAGCGAGAGAGAGAAAACATACATAGGCTATTTTCACGACATCATAACGATAAGAATTCCACGATAACCTCAAGCACATCATTCCACTAAAAGAGAGACAAGAATAATTTTCTAATTAAAATTTTAGGTTTATTTTTCCTTTGTAATATTATTAGTTCCTTTGTTGTTAAATACAGAAACTTACTGACGAAAGCGAACGAAAAGTGTATCGTATCTTATTTCCCAATGCTTATCTCTTGTTAATAATATCCAAAATATTTACATTAAGATGGTGTTTTGCTTAGTGAAAAACTTTCGATTTATTCAGTTCTATCGGCTCTGTTTCTTGGGATAGGAGCTGACAGGATTCATTAATTTTCCTGGTTAATGTCATCTGCGTT
Source organism: Pholcus phalangioides (assembly GCF_987345545.1). Lineage (NCBI taxonomy): Eukaryota > Metazoa > Arthropoda > Arachnida > Araneae > Pholcidae > Pholcus > Pholcus phalangioides. The sequence continues at coordinate 106,827,031 of NW_028301608.1, forward strand.
CCATGACATTTTAATTAATTTGATTATTTTCTAAAATTTAATTTTTAGGTTTTTCTGCTCTTTTGCTGCATATTTTATTGCAGCACTGATCATTATGACATTGTCCATTAATAAGCGGAAGTTAAAGGTAAAATGAACACGAATGAGATGTTACTATTGTTTCATTGACAATGAATCTCATTACTTTTATACAGCGATTGGGAAACGTTTTTTTTCTTCTTTCTTATTTGATTCCGTTTTCTCATGTTCGATCATTTCAGATTAAATCGCGATTCAGTTGGTCAAGTCTTCATATCGATTCCTGATGCCTTTTCAAGTATTGAATTGAGTAGTAATGATAATTATTAGGTTGTCTGTCGAAAGTTCTGAGCGATTTTGGTTTGTATGCATGCTTTAAAAATGCGGATGTGTCTTTTTTTTTTCATGCTAAAATAAATATTTTATGACATTCCGAGGATGCAGATAACCCTTTGAGTGGTATAGTGTCACTTTTATCGTAATCAATGCGTTTTGAATATTTTTTACAAGTGTCTCAATACGGATAATCAAGTTGGATTTATATGAGTTTGTGATTTTGTTTATTTTTAATAGAAAGTTTACCACGACATTTCAAGGGAATTCGTAAATTTTGACATTAGAGAGAGAGTTATAAAAATGAACAAATTATCGACCTAAAAACTGCGTATTTATGAGTATATGAGCATTTAAATTATTTCGTTACGCAACCTTTTGCGAATGCACCCAGCACCTTCTATTGCAGTAAGCCTACGCGCGAATCTGGTGACGTCACTGAAGTCATCCGATTCACCTACAGACATTGGACATACTACAAAAAAAGGGCAAGATTTCGTATACGTCGGACTGCTATATCAAATAGCTACAGGTGAAATGGGCGACTTCAGTGACGTCAAAGCTTTGCGCGGAGGTTCTCTGCTATAGGTGTTGTTGACGCATCATCAGACGCATTAATGTAAAAATTTATTTTATTCGTTACGAATGGTTTTTCAGTTTAACGTTCACAGGTATGAAACCATGACATACCCCCACCCTTATTTCCATGACTCCTTGAACCTCCTTGTCTCTTAGGCCGATCGTCTACTGGAAGCGACTTGAAGCAACAAACAAGTCGTGTGCAGATGTCTGTACTCGCAAGACTGATGATGTTGCGCAAAAAAGTACGGCGAAAACATCGTTCATTAGCAGCGATCTTCAGCCAGTGATTTCCGGCTACAACATGGCAGACAAGAAAAATTTCCGATTCGAATGGGATCTGTGCAGACGCTTTTTTCCCTTTTTTCGCATCTTTTGCTCCGGTTTTTTTCCTGCTCCCCTCGGTCTCGTCTCTCTCCTTCCCCGCGTGAACGTAGAAGTTGAAATTGGATGATTGCCGTGTGCGTGTGTTCATGGGTTGTGATGGTAAGTTGTAATCGATTAAATATAATTATTAATTTATTTACAACAAGAAGTCGCCTTCTCCGAGTTTGAATCAGATGTCTCATTAGGACTTCAATACATGAACTAATAAATTTCTTTAATAAATTTTATCAAAACTTTTGAATTTTAAATATTTCGTCAAGATCGTTTAACGAACCCACTCGTCTACATAGAGTAGCGCATAAAGGTCGCTTTCAGAGAACGACGTCAGACGCCCTTTGCCGTTGAACTCAATGCCGGCTGTTGTCGCTCGCGTAGCTTGCTGCATGTTGTTGCTTCCAATGAACACGACTGGCCTTATACTACTACTACTACTTAAGCGTACATGCGCCTCGTGCACATTCCTCTACGGAATTTCTAACGAATCGGCACATGCCGGAATGTGTGTTATGATTGTATGTGTGGCCCTAACGTGTTGATGTTGTCGAATTACGCTTGTTTCGTGTTCATGCTGGCATCTGTCTTCCATTTACTGAAATAAAGATGAAAATGCTTGAATTTTCATGTTATGTGAGTATCGTGTGGAGGGTCTGCCTGCTCGCTGCGGAGAGACTTTTTCAAATGGGAGACCGGCTCGTGCGCGCATTAGCGCCTCAAAGCTAGAAAACCGCAGAAAACAAACTTCATTCGACCACCACTAAGCCGTCAACGGGTTTCAAACCTGGATCCTCTGGACGAGACTCCAGCTCGATGACTGGCCTTATACTGCAAAAAAACACCAAATTTTAAAACTATATATCAATAAAATTATTTTTTATAGTTCAAGATTAACAATGTACTTCCATTCACACACATAAACAGCACTGTCAATGAAAGAAGGAAAAATTTTGCATAGTTTCGCAATAGTTGTGGACGTTGGTCCGAGAAAAATTGCATGGATTGCGAGAAAAATTGATGTTTAGAGCGTCGCAAGCTACCGAGACCAAAAACTTAAAAAAATGTACTTACTTTGAAGGTCACAATAAGTCTTCGGCCCTTCGAAACAAATAGCATAACAGGGGTCGGAATGTTTTATATCATATCAAACCATACTCACCCGGGCACAGCAAAAGATCATTGCATTGCCATTTATCTCACTCCCGGGAAAAAAAATTCCAAAGGTTCAAAATTCTCTGACGAAACAATGGCATGTCAAAATCCTGACAGATAACATCGCGAAAAAACTCAAATCCTAACAAAGTTCATGAAAATTGCGATTGAAATACCAAATTAATGCAATTAAAAAAAATATTGGGATCGACTCAATTCAATTTTTTATGATTATTTTGTTTTTTATGTTCATCTAATGAGAGTATCGCTCATGATATGCCGCTTGTCAATTATTATTGGAATTTTTTATCATTATTTTCGACAATTTCTTTCGGTAAATAATAGTTGATCAGAATTTAATGCGATAATAAAAGAAAATATTGATAAAATTGAATAGAGTTATTATATATATATATATATTAATTGTTATTATTCAATATTATAAGAATTTTTTTAATGAATTAAATTGCGACATTTGAAAGTTGTGTCTTGGTACATATAGAGCAACATGGATGAGCAACCTTCAAGCCAGATAAATCCTATTAAGGCCGAATTTAACCAACAGATAGTTTCTAAATGATAGCCACAAGTTTAACAATCAATATAATCAACTCCCATAACTGCGCCAACACGTCTTGAACTAGCCCGTGCCCTTAGAAACACGTAAACGCTGACGAGGTACATCGTCAGCGGGTATTTCCCTTACACGCTCTTTGGTCACTATTCATTTTAATGTACGCACGCAAAATATGGGGGGGGGGGGAAGGGAGTCAAAATGTTATTCAAATATCTCTCAATAATACTTTTATTTGAGCTACTTTCATAGTACTGAACCCCTCAGCTTATGTGAGTAAGCATGCACCAAATACAACATACAAATAAGGGTTGTAAGACAAACAAGCACGTACGGACACATCCACGTTTCAGAGATCATCGCAGCAAATGTAGAAATTACAGATACAATCAATGACTTGGCCGCGGCTATTAAAAATGGCTGTATCCATATTGGACGTTCCAAAATGCGGTATCGGAGTTGAACGTGCGCATCAAATGTGCATAATATACGTCAAACTAATGAAGTATATTCTGCTTATATGTGCAGAGGAAACTCCCAAATCGTGAAAATCGTTCTTATACTCCAATATTGAAGTGTAGAAATCCTTTTCGGGTCTGTATCATCTCCACGAATATTTCCGCTATCATTTTATATTCAAGTATTTAAATCCGGCTAATTAATTCCGTAATTGCCCCACCATTTTAGATCACTAATGAGTGAAATATTTTGACGAAAAATAAGTATAATTATACTTTGAACCTTATCAATGTGCGACCTCCCATCGAATATTAAAAGTGCGTCGTGTATTTTATTAATCAATTAATTTGACGGCTTTATTTATAAGCTCGTCAGTGAGGATAGAGTTTCAATTTAGCGCGTTCTCTGACAACAACCGTGAGAAGCTAATTACCTCGAAGACAATTAAACTATAATGAAAATGTAGCGAATATTTTCCAAGATTATAAGTCGGATGCCGAGTTTTAATTGATCCTTGTCATCAGTATGAGATGTTTCGTTTAAGAAAATTATCTTCTCTCGGGGATTTTGTTCCAAATGGATTTTCCTCACATATTGTCAAAAAATAGACGATAATAATTTTTAAATGATTTTCTCCAAAATTTGTTAATTCTTAATTTTTAATGAGCTCTTGATTCCTTAATGAAATCGTGGCATTTAGAGAGTCGAAGAATATACCTTATACACTGATATTTTACTACTGTATATACAGGGTGGCATGTAAGTGATAATGCGGAATTTATCTCATCAACCGTCTGTCGTATAGGTATGATTCCAATTTAAAAAATGCTCAAAAGACGTTCAAAAATCAACCTGTACTAGTTTTAAGAGCGAAAATGCAGTATGTCATAAAATAAAAAAATCTAAATGTTTATACGATTCCTTTGTTCCAAAACTTCCAATCAGAAAGTTTTTGCCGTCTCACCCGATGCCAACAAAAAAAAAAAAAAAATCCACGTTTCCATGTGCAATATTCACCGAGATATTCAAATTCAAAAATTCAAACACAAGAAAAGTTGGAAAAGGAGCGTTTTCCGTTAGTTTTTGCCGTTATTTCGTAACTTTTCTCAGATTTTTGGATTCAGATACCTTAGCGGATATTGAACATGGAATTTTTTCTGTCGGCCTCGGCAGATACAGGGCAACAACTTTCTAATTGGAAGTTAAATGATAGAGGAACCGTATAAGAAATTAGATTTTTTTTATTTTGCTACACACTGTATGTTCACTCTCGAAATTGGTACAGTGATTTCTGAACACCTTCTGAGCATTTTTTAAATTGTAATCGTACCTCTACGACGGGTGGTTGATGAGATAAAGGCTGAATTAGCACTTACAGCACACCCTGTATCCAAAGAATTTGCATTGTTTGTGAAAAGAAATTAAGAAATTGCGTGAAAAATTTCTCGGAAATGATTAGCAAGCTGGAACGCTTGCAGCCTAGAGCCAATGTAGAATTTTTTTAATTTCATTAAAATTTTTTATAATTAACTGTATTGGATTTTATCAATATGTTTTTTACTATCGCACTAAACTCTGATGAATTATAATTCACCGAAAGTAATGTTCGAAACATTTGAAATGATAATCAAAAACTGAAATTAAAATTTATAAGTGGCACATTATGTGTGATACTCTCATCAGATGAATCAAAAAAAAAAAAAGTAACAAAGTGGAAATGAGTTAGGCCCAATATATCTTTAACACACGGCATTAACTTTGTATTTCATTATCGGGCTGTTAAGATTTCAGTTTTTGCCATTTCAGATGTCAGGATTTTGACATACCATTGTTTCGGCAGAGGAAAATTTTGGATTGGGATGACTTAGGGCCGTATTCACCGACATGGTTTAAATTGTAGTCACAATTTTTGGATAACAGATCAAAATATAGACTGGTTAAAAACCTGAATGTAACCAGTCCGTGTCGATCTCTTATCAAAAAATTGTGACCATAGTTTGGTCGGTTAACCATATCGGTGAATACCGCCCTTAAGCTGTCAGAAATTTAGCTTGTGATGAAGTCGTGAATTATGATTTTGGCTTAACACGATTTCGATAGTCAGGAATTTCGGATTGTCATGATTTCGCCTGTCAGGATTTTGACTTGTGATTTCAAACAACAGGATTTCGGCTCGTGATGATTACGTCTGTTAAGATTTTGGCTTGTGATGTTTTCGTCAATCAGGATTTCGGCTTGGGATAACTTCGTCAATTCGGATTTTGGCATGTGATGACTTTCTCTATCGATATTTTGGCTATAAGGATTTTGACTTGCCATTGTTTCGGTAGGGAGAATTTTGGCTCGAGGCGGACAAAATTTAGTCCTGGTTCCAAGCATCAGGATCTTGGCCTCTCATAATTTTGTCGGACAGGATTTTAATTTGTGCAAAATTCGGCAGAGCCTCTGAATTTTGTTTTGTAGCGTTTTTCAAAAACAATAGAACCTTTCATCTGTATGTCGGAGATGAAAGGCACATGTCATAAAAAATTGAAATATTTACAGGAGAGCAGTTTAACCACTATACGTACAAGCGTTTGGCAAGAAATTTGGATTATCTCTATCCATCGAATGGCGATAAATATGGTAACCTTGTTCTAACCTAACCGCACATTAGGAAACGGGGGGGGGGGGAAGAGAAAAATATAAAAGGTAAAAGGAAGACTTATAAGATAAGAGATTTTTTTAGAATTCTCTTTTAATTTTCACCCTACGTGTTCTCTTTCGCTCTTACAAGCATATATAGAAAGAAAGATACATTATTTGTGTGGGGGAAAAAATCTTCAGTATATATAATAGGTTTGCTATAAAGCTTCGCGATGGTGAACATAGAGGAAAATACAGAGAACTTGTTTTGAATTCATTCCACTGGAGTTTGGACGTGATATTACGTCCGTGATCGTAAAGAGATTAAAAAAAAAAGTTTTTTTGTATACCTTTCTATAGAAAGAGAAGCTCGCCTGTTTCATAAAGTGAATATCTTTGTTACTTATTGAAATAGAACTTAGTGCCCTATACCTATGTGTAGTGCGTAGTTTCCCAAACTTTCTGTTCCATCGCCCCTTTCTGCAGAAATTTTTTCTCTTTAATCGCCCCTCGACTCAAGCGAACCCATATGATCCTATGTTATCTTCGTAGATATTTTATCGCCCCCGGACCATTCCATCGCTCATCAGGGGGGCGATATTGCCCACTTTGAGAAACACTGTTCTTGAGGCTCTAGGTCTAGATCATAGTTTCCCAAACCTTTTGTTCCATCGCGTTAACGTTACCGTTTCTATTGAGTATTCTATATCAATGGTTCTCAATATTTCATGATTCAGGTACACCTTGGAAATAAATAGGACGCTCGTTTATACCCCTAGATATATGAAGTTGTATTGGGCCCATGAGTCTCCTTTTTAATATCCCAATTAGATCATATGAATTGAAATATCGGGCTCGAGACTCTCCTCTCTCTAATACATATCTATAAATTCACGTATATGCGTAGGAAGAGTACGTATCTCTATAAATCCGTGAGAGGTGTGTGGGCTCCTAGAAAATTTGGACGATTAATTCATAAGAACTTCCGTGCTGCTGTAAATGCTTGGGAGGGTTGCTTTTTACCGTTAAAATACGTATCCGTTAAAATACGTAAGAGAAGCTTGTGCTAACACCGCCCACGTGTGGAACACTAAATGAATATTCTGCACTTATTTAACCATCTATGGCCCCGTGCATATTTGAATGTGTGTTATTGCTAAAGCCCGAAGTGAGGCCAATTCGCGACTGGGTCGGCCACTTCTCGAATTGGCCAAAGTTCGATTTGCACAAATGATTCGAATTTTGGCCGACCATTCCATTAAGTGGCTGGAGAGCCCTGGCCAAAGCTCGATGTGCTGATGTAAAACGGCCCGGTAGGAGCCAAATCCATTTTTTTAATCGCCAACGTGTGATACATTCCTATATATAGCAAACAGTATTTGATTAGCTCCATGTAACGAAAGAAAAAAAAAGTGAAATTTGAGAAAAGAACCATAAAAATAATTTCTATATACATAGTTTTTTTTCTGCCAAATTTTTAAGAGTAAAAATGATTACCGCATCGCGACTGAAGTGTGCTGGGCCTCCATAAATAACGTGGACCAATCATCACGGGAAAATACGCCAACTTGACGATGATCCGGAATCATGTCTTTTGTTTCTTTTGTTATCGGACTTTTACCACGGATCACCGGCCACTTCGCGAACTGGCCGGTCAATATCCGAAATTCAGACATTGACGAAGTCAATATTTAAACGGTATTGGCGAAGTGGCCTTCTCCGTCGCAAATTGGGCAATTTCGGGCTTTGGCAGTAACATATACATAACAAAAAATACATGGTCGAAGGAAACCAATTATACCTATTTCTTTTCTCAAGTTGTTTTGGTATTTTGGTATTATCTTTCAGTGTAATTTCAGTACAAAATGCAGCTATGTAAATACAATACTTTTTTCTTTGATCTAGAAAGAGTTGATTCCTTGTTGGCGCCAAGTTTTCAGAGCTGCTGCAATTTCATATGTTCGGAGAATCATAAAATCGCGCTAAATTGAGGCAGTCGGAAATAAAATTCAAGGTTACAACCATTCAGCACTATTAAGCAAGATTTTATCAGGATATAGATAACAGTGAAATAAAGAAAAAATGTATATTTCACCCTTAATTAGGCATTGTAATTAATTAGAAAATCCATTCTAATTAATTAAATTGCTGTGCTGATATTTTATTTCAATTAAAAATATGATAGCATCAGCCATTAATATCCGTATAGCTAAAAAAATTGAATACGTTTTTACGGGCAAAGCAAACTACGGTCCGCCAAACTTGTTCCGGTAGAGAAGTATCAATACACATTACACAAGAAATAGCTAGGCTGACCATATTTCCTTCACAAAAATACGGGAAAGAGAAAAATCGAGATTCATTCGGGATATCACAAGGAATTCTTTAGTATTTCCTGGTATTTGCATTATTCGTTGAGGACTTTTTGAGTATTATTAGGCAAAGTCATATACTCTTCCGTATATCACAATTTATAGCCAAAACATTCTCAAATGCATGTTAATTATAGCCAAGAAAAAAATATCAGAGTCCAGTAATCTTGTCAATTACAACCATAAAAATTGTCGAAGGTAAGTAAAGTTGCCAGTTATCGCTGAAATTGCTGAAAAATCGCCAATGGCGGGAAGTAGGGAGTTTTCACAAGATGTAATGTGTGAAAATTCATAATTCACCGAAACATAACGTATATGTTTAGCAAATATGCGAGATGAATATGTTTATGTGTTTATAAACTATGACTAGGTCATGAAAAAAAAATAACCGAATTCTTGATTTCAAAAGTTTAAGTAAACCTCATTGAAAATAAGGGAGAAAACGGATTTTTTGTTTTTTGTAAAGAAAAAAATATTAGGAGGTCCAAAATCACACGGAAATGTCCCGTGAAATACGGATGATATGGTCAAACCACACATACAATTTTCTAGCCCGTGAGTGGCAAAAATACATCATATCTGTCTGAAAAGTTTGCGCACTATTGACTTACATGATAATGTAGGTCACATTGAGTTTATTTCGACCCATTTCATTAATTAATTTATTCAAAATTATTCTCTCACCTCCTCTCTACATCCTTTTCTCAACAATTACTAATATCCATACAAAAAAAATTCAAAATAGCAATGCGCGAATAATTTAAAACTATCAGTATAAGTGCTTGATACACAGACTAAAATACTGAGAATAAAAATTCAAAACAATACATTTCTCCGATTTCAGAAATCAACGAAATATTTTATTATTCAGTGGAGTAAACAAGGAAAAGAAAACCCCTCGTCTTATATGTATTTCAGTTTTATTTATTACCCCATTTTTGTTGTTTTCGGAAAGGAGATTTGAATTCCAAATAAGTATTTACAAATACAAATTTACGACTCCTAACAATATATTATACATAAAACGTACAGCTCACGGATACAAAATTACGATCAATAAATTCTACTCGAAATTTAAGAAACAAACAAAAAAAAAAATTAAAATATGGCTCTAAGAAAATGGGTTTTCGTTGATCACTGTTGGCATATAAACGAACAAATTACCGTACATTTATTTCGAGGTGTAATCGCTCGGTATTTCGAGACCGTAATACTTCCCGTAAAAGTATTATACCTCAGCGAAACGCCATTTTTCATTCAAATCACAATTTCTAGCGTTTTGTATATGCATGGAATGTTTGTGGGGAGGAAAAATGTTCTTAGAAAGAAATTTCTCGAAGAAAGAAGGCGGGGGAAGAGAGAAAGTAATCACTGCCAATAAAATTTTTCTGTTCGGGAAAATGAGTGGTGGAATTTGTTGGTAAAAATCTAATAAAATTGATGCCTTTGAGAGAGAGATTTTGAGGCACCCCCCTTCCGTGAATTGCATAGACATTTGAGTTCGGTCAATAAAAATCTCTTATAACGCTTTTTTTTTTGCTGTTTCGAATCACTTTAAAACACATTTTCAAAGAGACTGTTACAATTTTTTCCCCTTTAAAAAGTGAATATTGTTTGACGTATTAAAGTTCGAGCCATTATTTCCTAGTTGGATCCATTTAGAAGATTAATGCTGGCGTGTTGAGTGATTAAATATCGTGTGCGATGCAGGAAATTTCGTGGATTTCATTTATTAACTTGGAATTTCGCTGTGGGATATTTTTATCGCTCTATTGAGGTACGTTTAAGACATGTTTTAGATTTGATGGTAATTGATGTCACTGGGTTAGTTGTCAGCAGTGGAGGCTCAGATTTTATGCCGCGGTATTGTCAATTTTTGTTATCGTCAAATGGGGTGAAAATTTGGCAAAATTTCACTATTTTTTCTATGGTATTAATGCCTTTTTTTTTTTTTTTTTTTTATTAATTGAACAATACACAAATATACATATGAAATTGAGCGCTAAGCGCGCACACAAACAATAAAGACATCTGTGTGGCCCCAAGGGACAATTGTCCTTCCAGGAAGCCTATAAGAATTATGTCTTATCCGTTTACACAAGCAAAATAAGAGATAAAAAAAAAAAATTAAATTAAATAAAAAATAAAAAGAAAAATAATAATTATAAAAGTAATAAAATGAGTGATACATATACACACACATATATACATATATATATACACATATATATATCTTTTTCTCTTTTCCTTTGAATATTTCTATTTGTTTAGCCGCCAATTTGAACCAAAGTACATTACAATGTTATTAGGTTTTCTATTTGCATGAAGACATAAAGCAATGGGATAAAATTTATCACAGAAAAAAAAATATAAAATAGACGATTGTAACTTCACAATTGTGAAGGTTTCGCAAAAATTCGAGAATTATATATATTGTAGGTGATTCAGTGTGCAAGACATAATTTATGTAATAGTGTCTAGATATGCTATTGGCAGGACATGTGAAAATGAAATAGAGCAATCAAGAACATTTCATAATGCTAGGAAAATATCATTTTCGTTATTTCAGACGTTTTTACATATTGATATATTTCGTACTTTTTGTTAGTGTTGTTAGTTGTTTGGTACTCCGATTGGAAAAAATTCATTATTTTAGGTGCATTGAAAGAGAAACTTTTCTGGAAGAGATGTTTTTTAGGTTTTGGTATTTGATATTCGTTTTTAAGTCTTACCGAGGTTCTATTTGTTTTTCTCTGTAACCATTCGTTGTTTCTTGTTAAGAAGTTAATCATACTGTAAATATATAGCTGTCTGATGCTAAAAATATAGCTATTTATATTATTACTGTTTTCACGATATGTGTCCATTATCATACTTCTTATTTTATTATACATGTTGCTTAGTTTCTCAATGTTGGTTTGGTATGCACCTCCCCAAGCACATAAGCCATAGGTTATTATCGAGAAAACCCAAGCATAGAAAATATCTTTTAGAAAGTCTGCATCTATTAGGTACTTTAATCTATATATCAGGACTGTGTGTAATCGAAGTTTTTTGACAAGTTTGTTGCAATGAGCACTCCATTTTAGGTCATCTTGAATGATTATTCCTAGATATTCATACTCGTATACTCTTTCTATGAGTTCGCAATTACAGTTATGTTGTTCCTGTGGGTGACAGCTATGGATTTTAACGTGAATTTCAGAGTCATGATGAATACTTCGTGTTTTTATGCATTGATATTTTGTTTTACTAATGTTTAGTTTAAGTTTATTTTTTGTCATCCACTGATTGATATTTCTAAGGTCATTTTCAGTTTTTATTAAAAGATTTGTTATATCGTCATCTTCTATATATAATGCTGTATCGTCTGCAAATGAGATTAGCTGTCCGTTCAGGTGCATTTTGCAAAAGTCATTTATATAAATTAAGAATAATGTGGGACCCAAAACTGATCCCTGGGGAACACCTTTTTTGGTTTCGTGGTAATCACTAATTTCCTTATTTATAGTAACAGCTTGGTGTCTATGTAAATAATAAGTTTTGAACCATTCAAGTACATGTCCCCTGACTCCAGCCTTATGTAATTTTATTGTTAATATATTTAAGTCTACGTTATCAAATGCTTGCTTTAAATCCAGATAGACTATTATGCAATATTTGTTATTATTGTAACCATTATTTAGATAATTACAGACTTTTAGTATAGCCATTTCAGTATTTTTGTTTTGCTGGAATCCATACTGATTGCATGCAATATAGTTGTTATGGTTTAAGAAGCTAATTAGTTGTCCATTCATATGTTTTTCAATAACTTTTGAAAATATTGGAAGAACTGAGATTGGTCTGTAGTTAGCCATATTGTTAGGATCTCCTTTTTTGTAGATTGGATGTACAAGGGAGAACTTAAGTTGATCGTAAAAATGACTTTTACTTACTGAAGAATCAATTAGGTTTTTTAAGACATCAATGTGGTATAGTGCAATAATTTTCAACATTTTTGGTGTTAGCCCATCATATCCATTTGATTTATGTTCATTTAAATCATTTATTAATTTTTTTAAAGTGGGTATTTCTATTTCCATGCTCACCATTGAATTTGAAACACAGTCATTTTCATCCTCATACATGTGTTCATTATCTTCTCTATCCAGGTTTCTTGTAATAAAGTCTATGTTAAGTTGATTTGCCAATGTTATTGAGTCTTGGTGATTTGGAAGAATTTTATTTGAATTATTTTTGTTGAGTACAAAGTTGTTAATATATTTCCATTGTTTTCTTTTGTCTTTATGACATTCAAAAAATTTGTTTTTTTGATATTCACATTTGGCTTGCTTAATTTGGTTTTTCAGTGTCTTATCATAGTTTTTGTATTCCATTTCATATGTAATTATGCCTGGATACTTTTTGTATTTTTTATATAATTTTTCTTTGACGTTTATTTTTTTTATGAGCTCTTTTGTAATCCATTTATTTTTACCTGTTGATCTTTTTGCTTTTTTTTTAGTCCACAGGTTTGAGTTAAGTGTTATAATATCTAGAAAGCGTTTATATTTTTGATGGACCAACTCCTCATCACAGACGTTTTTAAAAGAGATATTTGATATAAAGTTTTCAAATTTACTATAATCAATTATGGTTTTTGTACATTCAATATTATTCGTTACTTTTCCTATATCTTGAAAATCAATGTATCCTAATATTGGATAATGGTCTGTTAGTTGAGTTTTGAACACATTAAATTTTTGTGTAGTATTTTTCTTCGTTCTATAAAAAACATGATCAATACATGTGCCTCCTACTTCAGTTTCTCTAGTAATAGACTCCTGTAAGGACACAAAGCCACCAACAGCCATTATATCTAAGTAATTAGAGATTTCGTTATTGTTATCAAGTATATTTATATTTATATCACCAACAATTAGCATATTTTGTCTTGTGCTTTGAAAAAGTATCTTAAGCTCATCATTAAATTGGGATATGGTGAAAAAATGTGATCTATAGAGTAATAACACTTCAACATCATAATCTGGGAAGTTTATCCATACGCTTTCTGCAGTTTTGAATTTGCTAGATTTTTTAGTACTTCTAAGGGCTTTATTTACATACATAATGACTCCACCTGATTTGTTGTATGTTCTACAGTCAGAATATGAATAGTAATCAGTAATGCATTCATAATTAATAATGTTATAGTTGAACAGTTCATCCTCCTTCACCCATATTTCTGAAAGACATATTATATCTATTTGAACTTGTAGAGATCTCAAGAATACAAGGAAAGTATCAAAGTTAGATTTTAAACTTTGTATATTTACAATTAGGAAATTTATATGCTGGTTAGAATTTTGAGAGTAATTAAAAAACTTATCTACATCAGTCAATTCCTCCAGAAAACCTTCGTCCTGCTCCAGTTCAATATAATTTATATATTCATTGTTCGTCATTTCTGTTTAACTTCCTGAGGTCTTCCTCATCTCTAATTCTCCATATATGGCTGTTTTCAGTTTTCCGGAGGAAAATTTTCCCCTCTTTTGTCCAAGCATAATTATAATCATAGGTCTTTTTAAACTCTCTGACCAGGTAAAATAGATTCTTGCTCTCTTGGGAAAGATGCTCATTTACATATACCCTGTGAGGTTTGAAGTTGGGATCAATTTTGTCAGCTTTAACTTGATTCTCTTTTGCCTTCTGTATCCACAGTCTTTTGGAATCTTCATTCACGAATCTCACAATTATGGGCTTGCTTTTGGCTGAATTTCTAGTAGGCACTCTGTGTAAGTTTTTTATTGGTGTGTCTTCCTCTATGCCAATCTCCTGTTTTAGAGCATTGACAATTTCTATAACACTTTCTTGGGCTGTTTCAGGAACACCGTTGATCTCAATATTATTTTTCCTGCTCCTATTTTCCAAGTCGTTTACTCTTATTTTCAGCTCCTTCATTTCATCCTTCAAGTTTTTATTTTCTAGTTTTATCTCCTCATTTTCTTTGTCAATTCGCTCTATATATATTTTTTTTTTCCTTTCACTTTAGAGCAACTTAATTTTGTGCCAATGTTTTACAGGCCCAATTGTACAAGTATTTCTTATAATTTCAAATTTCAAGGAATATATATATACGTGAGAGTAGAACTTACAGGTGACAAATACTCATCCGTTAAGCGTGCTCAAACTCCAGGAGTGTTTTGGGCGAATTTATTGGTTTGAAACGTGTGGCGGGATACTCGAGTAATCTGGAACACCACTGTAGGAAGGTCACTGAAGTGAACTGTGAATTGCCTCTGATCACTAAAGTGATCTGATATGTACCGTGAATCACTTAAATATTTTGCAAATGTGCCGCGGGTAACTTAAATATGGAAACATGCACCGGAGGCCACTTAAGTGCTCTTTAACTGTGTGGTTTAGATCACTTACCTGCTCTGAAACTGTGCCGTAGGTCAATTAAGTGCTCTGAAAATGTTCCTTGAGTCATTAAATGATTTTTAAATGTGCCGCGGTCCACTTGAATGATCTGGAACTGCGTCGTTGGCTACTCAAGTGACTTGTAAATATGTCGCGGTTGACTCAAATGATCTAGTAATGTGCTGAGAGCTAATTTAAGCGATGTCAAACTGCACCGCAGTTCACTCAATTTATCTGTAAATATGCCACGGGTCCTGTGAAAGATTCCAAAATATGTTACGGAACACTTAAGTGGTATGGAATGCACTACAGGCCACTTAAGTGATCTCTAAATAAGTCGTAGGTCCCTTCAGTGACCAGCAAATGTCACTCAGTTGATCTATGAATAAGTTACGGGGTCACTTAAATTATCTGAACGTTTGCGCGGGTCACAAGTGATCTGGAAATGTGCCGCTTAGTTTATTTTTACGATATTGGGTTTGATGACCCCGAGGCCGTATCAAATGACCGCTAATGTTCATTATCGAGGCTAATGCTGTATGCCCCCAGGGGCGGGACAGCAATATATATGATTGATTGATCATCGAGGCTAATGAAAATTAGCCTTGCTGGTCATAGGTTGAGTTATAGTCAGTATGATTCCATGTAAATCCTGCATTTTTGAGACGGGAGAAATTGTCAGAAAGAGAAGGCTTCAAACTTTTCAAAAACCACGTATTTATTTAAATTTCTTGTTTATTCTCAGCTCTCAGCAGAATAAAAGTAAAGTATCACTGAATATAGCACAAGTTTGGTTAAAAAAAGTGTAATGATATTTCACAGGACTGTAAAAAAACCTCCCTTAGAGAATAATGACGCAAACGAGCGGAGAATATCAAAATAAAGAAAATTGGGAAATATTTATTGGAAGAAAAAAAATATTTTTTCTTTATAATTCTCGCCACTAGCGTTTTTTAAGCGGTTTATTGGTAGTTGGGTCACTTGCCTCTGCCAATTTTTTTCAGCTATAATTGACAACTGTACTTGACTCTGATAATATTTTCTTTTGGGTGTAACTGGCAACTTTACTCCTCTTTGACAAATTTTTTTGCCTGCAAATAATAACTTTATTTCCCCTTCTACAATTCTGGCTATAATTGGAAACTTTACTTGCCTTGATAACGATACCCCGTGTGTTTTTGAAAGAAATATGGTCAGCCCAGGCATTTACCTTGTATGTATTGATACTTTTCCACCGGAACAACTTTTGCGAACCGAATGAAAGCTCTTGGCGGGACGGAGGTTGTGCAACCCTGTCTTAGAGAATGCGTATTATGCGTTCAGAATTGGCTGTCCATCTTCAAATTAGAGACGCAACAGAACCCCCCCCCCCCTCTCCTCTCTATATCTCACCAACTACAAAATATACCGTACTTAAATTGCGATCCAGAAAAAACATTAGAATTGATAGACGGCTTTTTTCTCACACCAGGAAACAGAAATTTTCTGGATATTATGCGGAGGCGAACTCGGAAAGAAAAGTCATCTGGTCTCAACCTGCACTCGAAACTAGACCCTCTTGAAAAAAAAGGAAGGAAGGGTCGTGTCTCTGGTGGTATAGGTGGTTAGCGTGCTTGTCCGGTAGCAAGAGGATTTCCAGCATGGCCCAGGTTTTTGACCACCTGCTGATATCTCTTCGTTGAGACATTGAGACAGAGCGGCGGGCCATGTTCTGGTAAGGAGGAGGAGGTTTGCAAGAGGGTTTGAATCCCGGCGGAGACCAGATGACCGTTCTTTCCGAGTTCACCTCGACATAATATCCATAAAATATTTGTTTCCTTGATTACACAAAATGTTGTGTGGTCATCAAATGAAAAAAAGAAACACTCTCAAGTTGTTCACTCACTAGTTTTTCTCTCACTAACCATCATATTCTTTATTTCAAAATCCCATTTTGCTTGGAATTTCCAGGAAAAGAAAAATCTCAGCGATAGAAATAAAACGCAATGAAATTCCAATTTTAGAAAAGAAAAAAAAATCCTTATTTTTTTGATTCTAGAAAATCAAAACTCAAACAAGTTTGTCACGCAATCAAGTGCGAAACCGTGAGAAATTGGATGAAAAGTCGACACGTACGAGAAGAAGATGGATGGTTCAGATGTTTCATATAAATCTTATTCGTGATTGTAAGAAATTCCTTTTCAAAGTTGATTCTTTAATGGAATCGTGTATTTGTGTGAATAACAGTAAAAAAAAAAAAGAATAAGATATTTTGAAACACGCTATATGGGGGAAAAAACTTTGGAAGAAAATAACTACGTGTGTATACGTAGCCATAAATCACTCAGTTAACGTGTTGAAAGAAATACGATCATTTCTTGACGAGGCTTTAATTTATCAATTTGGAAAATGTTGGATGAATAACAGATATAAGAGGAAAATTCATTGAAGTTGGATGCATTCGGACTTCTCTGTAAGAAATGAGTCTGTGAGTTTTTCTAAAAGGTGAGAAAAATTGCATATGGCCCCGGTATGTGGAATTTCATAGATCTCAAGTGTCTAGTAAATTTTTATTAAATACACTAAATATCTTTTCATTTCCAAGAAAATCGTGGATGAAATTATTTTACCGATTTTAGAGATATTGAATTTTTAGCATTGGAATGATGAAATTTTTCTCTTGACAGAGTAATATGCCATATCCTTTTCAGACCTAAGAATTCATTTTGTTTGGAATTTTCAAGGTTTTTTTTGCATTTTTGATACTCAAGAAATACACAAAAACATATAAATATCTTCAAATCTATTTTTTTTTAATTTACAGTTCTTTTTTATTTTTCACTATATGTAAAACTAGATGTTACAGGCGCGGGTTCTCTCGCGTGTATTCGGTAATCTGTAAATTACTCAGCGATGATTCCTCCCGTACAACATTTGTACTGCTCATGACACCCTTAGGGATGAATTTTCAGAAATCCTATCTTAGTGTGTGTATCTACGTTATAAAGTGTATATAATACTGACTAAATTCCACATTTATGGCTTCGGCGATTTTGGCTCAGTGATGATTGCTCCATATGGTTGAATTTTGAAAAATCCCTTCTCAGTGAATCTCTGCATTACAATACAAAAATACTGACAAAATTTCATATTTATAGTTTCAGCTGATTCGGGTCGGCATGATTTCTCGATATCACATTCCCCCCCCCCCCCTATGGACCTAAAGGGGGGGGGGGTCATAAGAGATCATATTTCGAAAAACCCCTTCTTAGTCTTTACGTCATAAACTGAAACTACTGATTAAATTTCGCGAATGCAACCTTTGAAGCTCCCCCTTTAAGGGTGGAATTTCGAAAAACCTCTTCTTATAGTTAGTTTTCACGTCATGAAATTAAACCTTTGATCGAATTTCATGATGATAGATATAGCGGTTTCAACTTTGAGTGATTTCTCTATGTTACTTTCGAAACTCCTCATAACTAACCTTACGTGTCGAATATCGAAAAAAAACCCTAGTTAGTCCCTCCCTTTTTGCCCCTCTCCCCCGGCTTTTGAATATGAATACATTGAGTACATGTTCTTCCCCCCCCCCCAGAAAAAGTTGAAATGACGGCCCTGGAGAAATAGAATATCTTTCTTAGCTTTCTCCCCCACTCCATCCACGGATTAAGCTCGAGTCTGTATTTACCTCAAAGATATTCTATACTTATTTCAATTAAGAACTTTACCACACATCAATAACATGCATACCATACTAGGTTACGTTTATTTTTAAATATCATTGACGTTATTTGAAGGAAGAATGAAATTTAAATTTTGTGATTGAAATCAATGATTTGTTTAAAAAAAATCAAGTGATTTAAATCACAATTTAAATCAAGCTGATTTAAATCAGCACACCCTGCCCCGATATCTTCTTATTTTAGCCTTGACGACCCCATATTTTGTATAGGGGATTTCTTTATTCCCGTTAGTTTGCACCTGCTGAAAATGTGTTGGTTGCTTCTTCTCCCTGTAAAAAAAATATTCTCCTCAGGGAGTTGAGTCCTGACTTGAAGGATTGTGTAAGTTTTGAGTTAGAAATAGGTGAACTTAAACTATCAGAGGCCAGCACCTAAAGTTGAACTTTCAGGACATTTTTGAGATGGTCTCCAGGAGAAAGTGCCTCCTGGAAATGTGTGATTTGTTACATAAAATTTGGTAATAAAATTGTGGAAAAAATTTATTCGAATATGAATGTATCCTGCATGATTTTGACTGAAAAAAAATTGAACGAAGTGGATTGTTTCTTCACAAAAAATAAATAAATGAAAAGTTGAAAAAGAAAAAAGGTTTTTTTTACATATTACTGCTTAATATGGGTGTATTAATGTTGTACCCAGAACATACTCCCATCATCCTGGTTAAATTTCACTAAATATGGATTGCCATTTTAAATTGAACTGTTATACATCTCATGTCTCAAATTTCTTACATTTTTTCTATAATTATACTGCGTACTTGGCGGCTCACAATGGCGGCGAAAAAATGTAATACAATGTCTTTTTCGCTTCCTGGAAGGACTCAGTGTCCCTTGGGGCCACATAGTGTATATTCGTTATATGTGTGTATTTTTTTTTCTTTTGTATTCCTTTTCGTGTGTCATTGTCCAGTATTTGTTTACAATTAAAAAAAAAATTGATATTTGTAATTTTGATGCATTTTTTGAATATCAAAAATGCAAAAATATCTTGAAAATTACAAAACATGAACACTCGGGTCTGAAAGAGTTAAAAACGATATGAGGGTTTTAAAGGGGTTTAGCGATTTCTTCTATTCCGCTCAAAGGGTTATGACTTCGGATCTATGGATGCTAGTATGTAGGTATACATCAGTATACCTTTTTTTACCATATTCCAGTTAAAAAACTTCAATTCTGCATATTTCAATTTTTTTCAACACTGTGGGTCCCTTTACCACTTGTCATGTTTTCTCCTTTTTACTCGATATTCATCGATGTATAGAATATCTCAGGATCGCAAGGAGGCCATATGGCTCCGGTTACGAACTGTTGTAGTAGAGTACAGTGACTAAGGCGTAGAGCTGGGAAAAAATGTAATGTTGTACTGGTCTTCCTACGCTCAACTTTAACGCGTTTCGAAAGAATCAAAACAAGGACTTGCTTTCTCCTACATAAAGAACAATAATCGAAATGCGATCGATGTATCAACTCTGTCTCAGCACAGTCCCTCGAGGGAACGAACGTGGGTGAAAGATAACAATAGTATTGATACAGCTAAGGAAACATAGTACTGTACATGGACGTAGGTAAAAGGAAACATTTGGATCTTTTCTTCGCTTCTAAGAAACCTAAAAAAAAGTTTATCTGAAGAGTTTATACAGGAAGCCATACGGCGACATTTTCTTGTGTCTCCATTGAAACACATCGACAGCTTAAACACCTGAAAAAAAAGCCCAAAAAAGTATAAAGCCAAAGAGCTGCAAGAAAGGGGTGGTGCTGTTTAGCTTCCAGTAAAATACCGAAGAAAGAGGAGACAAAAACTGGGACAAAACATAGTAACTATATTTATTTCTAATTTTCTGGGAAATAAGGGGCATTGATAATAGTCTCTGATGCTACAGTGACAGAAGGCTTTGAGAAAGAAATAGACCAGTTGTTCCGAATCGGAGTGCTTGGACCTCCAGGGATCCACGGCCTTATTGTAGAATTATAAAAGAATAAATACCAAGTCAAAAAATGAATAAATTACTTACAGGAAAAAAAAGTTTTTAATTAAATGTAACAAAGAAACGCAACATTGATAGCCTGCAATAGTATCAACTGTCAGTGGGCGGAGTCAGATTTTGTTCCAAGTCTGATAACAGAAAATGAGGGGCGTTTCTCCTTTCTCTGCGAGGTAGTAATGGGGTCATTCAAGTATTATGTCAGCATGGAGGGGGGGGGGGTTTCGGATTTGCTGACTTTTGATGACGGGGGGGAGGGGTTGAAGGTTGCTTACGTCATCAACCACCCTTTTTTTGAAGATATGAAATATTCTAAGCTGCTTACGAAATTTTGCTGACAGGGAGGGGGGTCAGTGTTTTGCTGACTTTTGCTGACAAGGGGGGGAGGGGTCAACAATTGCTAAAAAAATCTGCTTACGTAGTACTTGAATGGCCCCTATAGGATAATGAGTACAGCATAAATAAAGTTTTTCCCTTCCTGGTTTTATTATTATTATATTTTGGTGTTGGTAGGAGGGGAAGGCATTTATCATCTCCACGTAATCAGAAAAAAAATGTTCTTCTTGGAAATAGGCGGCAATTTTTTTCTGGAAGGTTTAGTAACTTCCACTGAGGCAGTTATAATGCGGATCGGAAAAATTTTAAAAACCACTTAAATGTTTAATCAAGTAGGATTTCGAAGGTGTTTAACAGCTGGCTGATGCGAAGATATATTTTGGAGAGAGAGAAAATTCAACTGCCGCTGTGCGGGGAATCGAACCCACGTCCTTTCACTTTCCGGGTGATTGCACTCGACTACAGAGGTAACGAATATTTCAATCTTTTCTTGGAGCTCGTGTGCACTGAACGGGACCGTACATGGACGGTCGGACCTAAGTTAGGCCAAAGCTCACATTTGTTGACAATGCCACCAGATGGCGACTTATCCAGGATGATGTCACTCTCCGTTATCCATATGAAGGTGTTTATTAGCTGGCTGATGCGAAGATATATTTTGGAAAGAGAGAAAATTTAACTGCCCCTGCGGGGACGTGGAAGGAAAGTGAAATGTCGTGGGTTCGATTCCCCGCAGGGGCAGTTGAATTTCCTTTCTTTCCAAAATATATCTCCGCATCATCCAGTTGTTGAACACCTTCGTGCGGATAGCGGAGAGTGGCATGATCCTCGGATAAGTAGGCTTTCTTCCGATTTGAAGGTAAAAGTTTAAGGGAAAAGTGTTACATTGAGTTAAAATTCAACTTCACAGAATATCGGTTCTTGTCCCGCTCTTGTAAGGGGCCTTTAAGCAGGCGAGATATCTCGTCAATACCGCTGAAAGGGTTAAGAGAACGGTCCCAAAAATGAGCAAGATTGTGTGGCCTTATACCTCTGTATTGATACGTGCCTTGAAGGAGGCACAATCGAATGCATGAGAAATTTTTGGATCATGTCCAAAGTAGTCTGTTTCTCACCTGACTACACACACACACACACACACACACACACACACACACACATTAGTGATAATGCTTTAGCTTTTAAGGAAACTCAACACGGAAAAAAAATAATTTCGTTGGTAATTTTACATGTAAGAAAACTTGGAAAGGATCGAAAAACATTTCTATCTTTGCTTAACGAGAAGCGAAACATGATGGAAGCTTTTGAGACAAAAGCGTGTGTCTACAAAATTTGCCAGCGTTATGTTATGGACGTTCACGGGTTGAAGTTTTTATCATGATAAGTCCTTAGTGGAAAATGTGTGCAAGAGTGGGGGGGGGGGAATTTTTGTTATAATTAACGCACATGAAAATAATTCAATATAAAATATTATCTAAATTAAGAGCGTGGAATTTCTAACAAATAAATGGCGTGGAAATTATTCTTCATGGGCATTACAACAGCAAAATACAGAATGATTCTGAAATCATAATACACACATTAAATGATGTAGAAGACAATCAAAAATTTTTGTTGAAAAGAACACATGTTTTGTTCATGATCAGTTGCCCAGATGATCCGTTTCTGAACCGAACATTTACCCTAGCAATCTGGAGATGGAGGTCAATTTGACCTCACAGTGACGTTTTTTTTCGTATTTTTTCCTGCGCATTCAACATTATTATTTTTTTTTTTTTCAGTGATATAAAATTTAATTTTAGGTATTCTTTCTTGTGCACTTTTGTGCATTTGGAAAATTTTATTAATTATTATTTATATGCTAGCTTTAATACCAGGCGTAGTCCGGGTTTTCCTTCCTGTACTGGGAGCAATGAATGAATGCCAGGGGCTCTGCCACCGGACTTATCCCGTTGCCGAGATCTCTTCCAGCCCAGCTTCGTGGCAAGGCTGGGACAAAGTGAGGGCACCTAACAGTCTGAGTGTGTAGCTAGTGTTGTGTTTGATATTTCAGTGCTGCCATCTATACTTCAAATTGTGAGTGAAGTGTAATGATTGAATATTTGTAACGTTGTAGGCCTGTTGCTCTCTGGGGCGAGACTTTTTAACGGGGAGATCGGCCCGCATTCGCGCCTTGAAATTGGAAACCACAGGATACCAACTTCAGCCGACCACCACTGTGGCACCGGTGGGGTTCGAACCCGGATAATCGCGAGGAGAGTCCGTCACTATGACCACTCGACCACCACAGCGGCTGCACTGAGCAATGAAGAAGTGGCAAACTGTTGGAAAGGAATAAACATGTCTGAGACGCATTCTTTGGGAACCACGGTAACCAATGTAAACTTTCCAAAAGTTATTGTGAGGCCCACAAACTATTGTTACCCGACGTTTGTTTCGCCCATTTAGGACATTCGTCCTACTCTGACGAACTTTTTTTTAAAGTAACCTGTCGTTCAAGTCGGCGGTTTCTTATACCAGGGTGATTAATTGTAATTCCCGTATTCTGAGTTATTTTTCTCAAAAACTACTTATCCGGATACAGCCAAATGTTTAGGGTATCTTATTGAGACCATGGGAGAGAGATTTATGAAATTAAATAAAAGTTCAATTTTTGACCACTAGGTGAAAAAGTTGGAAAAGGATCCATTTGGCGTATATACAAAGTTTCAATGGAAAATGTTTTCCAGAACGGGTGCCACATGTGTCTGATAGTTTCAGTATACTGACATCGCATGGCCTTATGGCTAGGACGAATAATTTATGAGTATACTTGACATTGCTTAAACCAATGTAGCATCCGTTTTTGAGCCAAAAGTTGAAACCCTCTCTCCCACCGGGGGTTTTAAACATTGCACCGGCCAAAAATAAAGTTTCCATGAAGCCCGATGGCCAACTAATCCTATAATGTGGTATCTCTATTCACACAGTGGCATCTTAATTTTTCCATTAATTATGAAAGTATTTTTTCATTAAATATGGTTTTTCATTAATTCTTAAATTATTTCCTACTCAAATATACATTTTCCTTCCTAATCACACACAGTTGTAAATTTCTATTAATTCTTAAATTATTTTACCAGTGAATATGTATTTTTCATTAATTCGGTGAAATTATGTTTTCATTAAAAATGAATTTTCATAAATCTTGAGTGCTCCCACTAAAAAAATCAAATGAAATCCTGCCATAAAAATCATATTGCCCCCCCCCTCCATCGTGGGACGTGGGCCCTACGTTGGGAAACAGGGCACCAGATCATAGTTTTTGAGGCTTTTTGACCACGTTTGAAAGGTATAACACCTCTTCATCCCGAAAAGCTCAGATTAAATTAGTCCTATTTTCGGAATTTCTGGAAGTATTTGATCTCGGAAATACGATGGTTAAATTATCTCCCTACTGAACTTCAGCTGTGCGATCAAACACCGGCATAGGCCTAACATATTACTTCAACAGATCGAAGACGGAATTTACACGAGTCACTTGAGAATTCCGAAAGCGTACAAAATTTCAAAATTCACGGAAATGTTCTCCAGCAATAGGCCGAGAATACTTTCCGATTTCGGATAAGGAAATATCAATGTTGTGTGCATTGAAGTATTAATATTCGTTTCAAGATTCTTCCAGGTTATGAGACAGAACAATAGATATAACTCGGTAATAACCCCTTACCACAACCACGGTAACAGTTTCGAATTCAGCTCCTTTCCTGAATATTTCCACATTCAAATTCCCCGCATAACAAATGTATCGGCCATTTGTATTCATCTGAAGTCGCGTCCTCCTTTACCACACATAAAAGAATAGGAACATATGGAAAAATGTTTCGTGGAAATTCCGATATTTTTGAATTGGGTATTGGAATATCATTGATATGTATACAAAAATCTGTCCAGATACTTAATAACAAGGAAGTACATATTTTCTTTGTGGGATAGAAAATTGAATTTGGAATAATACATCGTTCGTGTGAATATATTGTCTCGTATTCGATTCTTTTTGAAAATAGCGACACTATAATATTCATTTTTTTTAGGCCCCAACGATGGCAGCGAAAGTAATTTAAACACATATTACTGAGGTTATAATCCATTCGAATTTAATTAAATCAAAGCAATGTCTGCTCCTTTATTTGTATGGATTCCATTGATGACATTGAAACAACTTTGCTGTGCTAAATGCAATTATCCGGGAAGTGTTTTCTTCCATGGAATTCAATTACAATGAGCTCACGTTCACGATATAATAAGTTGACTTTTTTCTCTCCTTTTAATATGAAAGTAGTTACTTGAAGAATTCAGAGATTTGTTAAAAATGGTTCATTTACTTTGAATAAGCATGTATCGTATTCCGGAGCATGTTCATTGTGGCTGCGCATTTGTTTATTATTAAATATATATAACCAGCAATTTCTTTTTAAACCAATATAACCCAGCTACAACCGAGCGCTACCCGTGTTTTCAATAGGGTGGTTAGTAAATTTCCCTTGCTGCATTTTACTTAGCGAAACGTTGCTCATACTTCCAATTAGAAAAAAAAAATATCCAAATAATGTGTAGAACTCATATATACAGTAACCGCCGCTTATAAGAATCACATCTGGTTCAGCCATTTTGATTCTTATACAAATGCAAATACAAGGCCACAACAAGCAAAATGCTCAACGAGGGTGGCTGAGAAGAAGTTGCCTATAATACATATGGATGTCATATAACTTATTTCTAAAATACGACAATCCAGTTAAAAATGCAATTATAAAAACTAAAATGCATATATGCATGATAACATATTATACAATGATCATAAAAAGTATTTATGGTTGTCTTATTCCAAGTATGGATAGTTTCCCGATTTACACCAACGTGCTTATCGTATTTCTTCTTAACTTGATTCTTATATCCGGAGATTTTTTTCTGTTGCTCCTATATAGTTACCACTGGTGTGCACGCAAGCAGTGGAGCTGGCCCTTATGCCAAGATTATGATGCTTTAGAAGTAAAAAAAACGGACAAAATCCCTTATTAATTTCTTATTAAATTTAAAAAAATTTAATCCTCGAAATTTTAAATCAGTTTGCATGTCCATAGCATATCGTTATCCTTAGACATCGTTCGTTGTTAATATTGACTGACGAAAATGTTACACAGTAACTGTAATATTGTTCGAGTGCATAATTAATCGATGTTTCCCAAAGTGAAGAATACTGGTCTAGGGAGGTGGTAGGAGAGAGAGAGAGAGAGAGAGAGCTACGGGTGTGTATTTTTTTAAACCATCAATCTATTTCTAAGTTTTGTCATCAGGGTCGCAACTACTACCATTGCTACTAACCACACAAGCACCTCGTCCACATTCCTAACCTGAATTTCTAAGGAATTGGTACATGTTGTGTACCTAACGTGAAGTTTGTCACTGTAGTGCTTGGTATGTGTAGTGCGGCCATCAATTTTTCTAAGTACGAGGGAATTTTTAACTGAATATTTTCTCAGGGTCCTAGGTACTTTGTCAGCCACCACAAGCACGCGTTTTTCCGCCCCTGTATAATGTATAAAGAACAGCAAAATAGTGTTCGATAATTTCTTGTATCAATAGAGGTATCAAGTCTTAATTACAAAGTGCTATGATTGCAATATAATTTACATTTCATTTTTGATGTCTGATTTGTTCTAGAATTTTTAATAATATTGATCCTCATTTTTCATTATACAAACTATACTAACGTTGTAAAATAACAACTGAATTGTTCCCCGTATAATCGGATATTGCGTGCTGGAATCATTGATATATCCGATTATGCGGGGGTCAACTGTAATTGAATTAGCTTATTAGTACTGACGCAAAACGAGAACGATGTTTTAATTTCTGGATTTTTCCTTCGAAAATATGTATTGACCACCACAAAGAATATCTCCAGAAAACCAAAATTCTGTATTAACTACAACTTTTCAGTAATTTACATATAACGTGATAGACCATTGTACGATTTTCCAACAACTATGTAATTTTTCGTAACTCATCAAGTAAAGCGAATACAGTCATTAGTGCGTTAAATTTTCTTGTATACTTTTCAATGACATTTCAGGAAATGATTTACATATACTATATATATATATATATATACATTCAACGAGAGTATCATTCCAACTGAAAATAATTTTGTATTTTACTGCCATTCTAAAACGCATTCGCATCTCAACTTTTCGACCAACGCCGACGGCAACTCTTTGAAGTTGTCTGTAGCAGAAAATTAGTAACTTGAAGTTTCTTGTACTTAGAAGGTGCTATCAAACTCATTTCTATGCAAACAAATATGCCAATTTGGTTCTTTTTATTTTCTGTTGTCTATCGTGCGAAGAGTTTCAAATCGTCGGGGTTATTTGGGCATTCCTTGAACATAGTTGGGGGGAAATTCTCGCGCGTTTCCAGGGTGTAATGAACATTAGGGGCGTCTAAGTTCATTTGCACGTTGGGGACATATCTGAATTCAACGCTTTCATTATCATCCTATTCTACAGAAAATGCGGCTTGACAAGAAATTAATGAAATTCGAGACATTTCCATCTCGTGGCTCCTTCAAGGCGTTTTTATTATTCTTAAGACGTGTATTTTGAGTTGTTTATGGAAGGGGTCATCTATATATCATCCGGTTGTAAATACAGGTCTTCAACCTACAATACGGAATTATCATTTAATACAGTGTTTCTCGAATTGTGCGTCGTGGATCCTAGGGGCGTCGCTAACTTTTATCAGGGACGTCGCGGCTAGTGGAAGATATTAATTTGTGTGCTTGTTTATGAATTGAAGTTGTGAAGTCTTTTATAAGTGGGAATAGCAACTAAACTATTTTGGGAGCCCCGAATGAATCATAAATTGGGCGAGGGAGACACCGGTGACAATTTAATACCTAAATGCAAGTAGTAGAGTTACGGCCTCGTTTTCTTCAGAATCAGATGAATTCAATCAAATCAGTTTGTAGAGATGTTATGGGTTCAAAAAATGATTAAAATGATTTTATGATACCAAAAATTTATGAAACAAATTCATCGAGGTCATCTTTATAGTATGTGTTATCTCTCTGCAAAATATGCCATTTCATGCGCTTTGACAACTACTACTTTATCACGCACCAAATACCGATCGAGTTGGGTTGGAATTGAAGGTGCCATCTATCGGTGGTCATCTAAGGTTCGCAGAAGGAAATAGCTTGTTATCTATGTCCTCCTGCGATATCGAACCCGTGGACCTGACGGCAACCTTCATAATGGTAGACGAGCCTCTTACGACTGCGCCACAGAAGTTACCTATGGTATGGCCGTGCTGAATACACCGGGTCTCTCGTACGCTTTGGCTGTCACAGAATGATCATCTTTCACTGAGAGAGAGAGGACCCAGCATTTTTCTGAGATCTGGACCTACTTTGTTCGAGCTGATTCTGAACGCCTGGATAATTATTTGAATTCCCCAAATGAGATTAAATCCCAGATTGCTGAATTAAATTATTAATTCAGCAGTGTGTGTGTAGTAGTCATTCATTCAGCTAGACGTATCGTCAATGAATCAAGTTCATGATCGAATTATCTAGATTCGAATCTATGCGCGAAAATTCTGACGTTTAAACTGCCAATCGGCTTCAAACGGTAGATGAAATGATTTAGTTACTGTTATAACCGGTTTAGTTACTAGTTTCATGCATAAAATGACATTCATCGGACCAGGCAGGGTTTCTCAAATTGTTTTAATTCGTGTCATCAAGATTTAATTTAGAAAATTTCCACTACATTTAATGTTTAACTAGGCTACTGTGTGGTTCACCAAGGTTGTAAACGATAAAACATTCATACGATTTTCGCCGAATACTTTATTTTGAATTTGCGCCAAAAGACGCCATTTCACACCAAACGTTGCGTATTTGCGACTATTAAGTCGTAGTATAGCCCATAAAAACAGCGGACGCATCTACTACGTCGGTTCTCAGGCTTCTCGCATTGGTCTTCATCGGCAGGATATCTGGGCATTCGAAGAGACTTTCTGAAATCTGAATTGGAACATTTTGGAACCGAACAATACGGAATTATGTTATGTGTTTGTGTTAAAAAATTGGGCAAAAAAATAATAGTAAGAACTGCAAAAAAAAAGAGCAGCACTTGAAGAAAATCTACACAACGATATTAGTAATCAGTATCACCATGGGGATCCAGATGTCTGATAAGTTAACCTGAAATTTTGAGGAGCTCCATTTATGGCAAGTCGAATGACAAAATCATATTATATTGTGTATCTTACGTGACATCTTCTTACGTATCTCATATTATGTATCTCACATTATGTATCTTATGTAAAACCTCAAATATCTCGCGAAACACTGAGATACGTATAAACGGGATACATGGTCACCTCACTCACATACGAATACGCTAGTTGAACCTTCTTTATACGAAGAATGCAGCCACAAGAGATGACTTCTGTTACAAGGCAATTTTTTTAACGAACCACAAATAGTATACTTATTTTTTGATCTTCATTGCATAATTTATCGTAATGCTGTCGAGATGACGAATGATGGAAGCTGAAAACCTTCATTACATTTCTCTCGTTTCTCTCCTCTTACTACAGCCATAATAACATTTTATCTATGTACAAAGAACAAAAAAAAAAAAAAAAAAAATGGCAACATTTTGTTCCTAGTGCCAAGAACGAGATTAAGAGAGAGAGAAAGATGACTAATGAAAAATTGATAAACTACATGCAATATGCTGCTGCCGCCGGTTGATTGATAGTCCTTCCGCGGGTGTTGGGCATAAACACAGATCAACACGAGACTTGCTCTTGATGCTAGTTTTTCTCCACTCCATTAATTCCTTTTCTTTCTCGACAAATGGTTCCGGAAATGAATTCAAATGAAATCGATTTATTCTACTTTATCAAAGTGAATTAATTTTTCGAGATTTCGGAATGAAAATTGAATATATTTGATAAAATTCTGTTTCTCCGATTATATTGAAACTTATAGTGCACAGCAGATAGTCAGGGCAAAGGATTAAATGTTATAATTCCTATCCGAAACTTACTCAAAAAGCACAGTGACTTACACGTAGTGATTATTCAGACAATGTAATTTCACAATGTAACTCATATAATAAAAAATATTGTATAAAATTAATTGAACATACATAGTGTTGGAAAATATACATATGAGATGAAAATAGTGAATATAATGGATGTAGAATATGGCATCAATTAGTTCCTAATTCTTTTGTCAATACTTGAAATATTTTAATTAATTTTCAATTTAGTACTCAATTGCATTATCTATTTTTTGTCATTATGGGTTCCTCATAAAAGTTAAATAAAATGTAAATTAGATATTAACATACAGTATTATTAGTTAAACATACAGTATTTCGAATATTCAAAAATCTAAGTAATTATTTTTGTAAATTCCTATAGTAATAATTTAAAACTTTCTTACGTTTTCTTCAACTACAATTTTTATTTGGATGAATTGGTTCATTATTGTAAAATACTTACTTCATTTTTGAAAGGAAAAAATAATTTTCATTTCATTTATTTAAATTTCAACTTTGAAAAATGTCAACAATTTTTATGTTGAATTCAAGTTGAATTTTAAAAATAAATTCAAGTGTTATTATCTACGGAGTGATTATAAAAAAACTATCCCGACATATAGGCCCCTAACTATCATACCATTCACAGAAACTGAATGAAATTTTGGCATAAGGTATTTTGAGGTATGCGCTAAAGAATGATATGGAAAACAACAGTGTCACTCTAACAGTTACGGTTACAGTGAGAAAATTTCGAAAATATCAAATGGCAACAATAAGTTTTTTGTATTGGAATGCGATCTCCATACTGAAAAACACTAAATAGCGTTGGAATGGCACCTGTAGCACCAAAATCGCCGGAGCTAGGCAAGGAAAAAGTA
This sequence comes from Pholcus phalangioides, assembly GCF_987345545.1. Classification (NCBI taxonomy): domain Eukaryota; kingdom Metazoa; phylum Arthropoda; class Arachnida; order Araneae; family Pholcidae; genus Pholcus; species Pholcus phalangioides. The sequence continues at coordinate 106,857,947 of NW_028301608.1, forward strand.
AAAAGGACTTTGCCGTGCACCAGAGCATTAATGTTCGTTTCATTCGTCACACCGTTTCTTCGATCCCAACCTGATTAGTCCTCCACAAGGTCATGTGGAAAATTTGTGAAACACAATAAAATGCTTTATTTTATGCTGCTTCTCTGTCCTTATTGGTTGTCCTCACTTTTAGCCTATCTACCGCCGGTGATTTTCATGCTACAGTTGCCGTTCGAACGCTATTTAGGGTTTTTCACAATGGAGATCACATTCCAATACAAAAAACTTGGTGTTGCCATTTGATATTTTCGAAATTTTCTCACTGTAACCGTAACTGTTAGAGTGACACTGTTGTTTTCCATATCATTCTTGAGCGCTTACATCAAAATACTTTATGGCAAAATTTCATTCAGTTTCTGTGAATGGTATGATAGTTAGGGGCCCATATGTCGAGATAGTTTTTTTATAATCACCCTGTATATACTATATAAAATAAGATGTCCTGGCTGAGTGATTGATTCATCATCACCGAGCCGAAACCGCTGAAGCTACAAATATGAAATTTGGTGAGTAGTTTTTCATAATGACTCAGTAAGAATGGGTTTTTGCGAAATTGCACCCCTGAAGGAGGTTCATAAAAGAGTTCAAAGGTTATATAGGAAAATCATGTCGAGACGAAACCTCTGAAACTATAAATATGAAATTCGATCAATGGATGTATTTTATAACGTAAAGATTCAGTAGAAGGGATTTTTCGAAATTCCAGCCGTAAAGGTGTCATGAGTGGGGCTCAAGTGATATATTTGGTTAGTAGTTTCTTTTTGTAATGTAGACTCAATATAAGAAGAGATTTTTTTTAAACCTCAGAACTCAACCTCCAAGGGGGTCATAAAAGGAGATGGAGAGGGGGGTTCAAAGGTTATATATGGCAATCACATCGCTGAACCCAAACCGCTATAAATACGAAATTTATACAGTATTATATTTTCTAATGTAGAGACTCGCACTAAGACGGTATTTCTGGAAATTCAACCACCAATGGTGTCATGAGGGGTTCAAATAAGATATTATGGGGAAAATCATCGCCGAGCAATTTTCAGATTACAAATACACGCGAGCGAGAAACCACGTTTAACAGCTAGTTATTTATAGATATAAAAACAAAATCTCACGTTAAAATTCAAGAAATTTTATTTAAGAATTTTAAAATTGCAAATTAAATAACTTAATAAAGTTCGAACTGCAGTTCACAAGCAAAATATTCGTCACTTTGATAGTTCATTAAAAAGTTATTGAATCACAAAACTTGACTTCAAAATCCTTTTTGTTTTCAAATTCAAAAAATATCAAAGTATTCAACAAATTCATCCAAATGAAAACAAAAATAAAAATTTTTCAATTAATACTGCGAATTCCAAAAAATAATTATGGGAATTTTATAGCATTCAAAAATGATAACAGCTTGATATTTTCTGTTATTATTAGGAGTTAATAATAATGCAAATTCAAGGAGGCAATTAAATACTAAATCAAAAACTAATAAAAATATTTCAAGTATTGATAAAATAATTGAAAATTAGTGTTGTCATATATTACATCCAAATAATATATACGGAATACGATTTTAATATGACGTTAATTCATTTCAATTTATGAGTATATATTTCAACATTATGTTCAATTAATTCTAAGCAAACATTTTTTGTTATACGAGTAACGCTTTAAACTAATATTGGCTGAACCTAAAGTAACTTTTAAAAGGAATTTTTTAGTTTTAAAAGGAACTATTCTGATCGTAAAATAGTGATAATAAATAATTCATGAATTGATTTTAGCGTTATAATCCATAAGTTTTTTTCCTTCACACAGATTCCATTCTAAGTGCCAGGGCAATTAAGTCATCGTATATGTACTATGTATGCTAAATACATGATATACTGTGCATCTAACCTTCCTATAAATTTTATTTTCAACAGAAAATACAATGAATACTTTGATTAAATTCCATTGAATAGGAACATGTTTTTCATTAGACTTTTTCTTTCAAATAAAAATGACATAGAAGTGTGTTTTTTTTTTTCATGTTTGACACTAAGTGCGACTTATATAATGGAATAAATAACAAATCAAAAATTATTTCCAATTTGGCGGAAAAATATACATCACATATACTGGTGTACGCTAAATAGATTACTCATTTAATCCTCCGAGAGGACATTTCAATGGAATATATATATAATTCAACAGTTTAATTAATATTACCAGATGAAACGTGTCTAATTATACCTCTCAACGAACGAATTCAATTGAAGTCGGGTTTTAGGGGAATATAATTAAAGAACAAAATGTCTACCCATTCCCTGTCCTTTAAAATAGGAATTCCAACAATTCCGATGTATATCCGAAAACATTAAAACAATAAAGCTCCGCGACGGTTAATTAAAAAAGGTGCCACTGATCACACCGGTGCAAAAATTGAATTAATTTGTAGAATTTTGATTGCAGCTGCGAATTTTCTGTGAAATTCCATCTTAGAAATGTTTAATTTCGGAGGGAAATTAGCTTCGAAAACGTCGCGTGAAGAAAACAAATTGGATGTGAGAAGTTTTGTCCTTTTAATTAGAGCTGAATTACTTCGGTGATATCGGAAGTTGCAAGAAGGAATAAATGTAAATTTCGTGAGAATGGAAACTCTCCAGAAGATACATTAAAACATTTTTTTACATCGAAAGATGTTTTTAGTGTAAATGATAAAATCTTATCGAATCGTTTTACGAAAAATACAAAGGAAATGAGGGCTCATGATTATGTTTATAATCAAAGTTTTTTTATGTATATTTCGTGATTGCTTTAATCAGTTAAAATGTCAAAAGTTTGTTTCTATGCAGTTGTATGAGATAATGAATTTTATCCGTTTATATGTTATCACTCTCGTAAAAGATTATTATCAGTTGGTATTACACTATAAAAGTTTGGTAAAAGATCTTTTACAAAACTTGGAAAAAAAAACAACAGCCAATAAGATTTAATAATTGCTACATTTTCTCGAATGTGTAACCGATGCGCTTATTGGTTGAATTTTTTGTCAAGTTTTATAAATGAACGTTTCTAAAACTTTTATAGTGTAATCCCGGCATTAAATCTTACCTTGGATTACGTGTTTACATCCTAAATCGTACTTTTTTTATTAGTAATGCTTGCACATCCCTATATGTTAAGCGGTGAGTGCGATAAATCCGGTTATTAGACATAATAAACCGGTTGATTATGCATAATCATCGAGCATTTTGGTGGGTTTGATAAATTTCCCTACTTTTTCACTTTGACAGGCGAATAATGCACGATACCCAAGCGTTGCATCATTGGTAAACATGGTAAATCATACATATACAATGATATACTATACATGATAATTCACACATGTATTTTATCATTATATCGGGGTATGCTCATAAAATTTGTTACCATTATATCCAGGCCCGACTATATACTGTATATTCATCACACATACGAGACACATCTGGATTTTTTTTCATATATTTTTCAAATTCACTGATGACATTAGGGTATTAACCATAATCACAGATAAAGGTTTTAAATTTCAAGCATCTATCACATTTACCAATGACATTTGGTTATCATGCATAATCGCTATTAAAAGTGATAGCGCTGACAGTATTTATCAAAGTTACCAACGACACTTGCGTATTATGCATATTCGACGGTACAAGTGATAAATTCATCAAACCAATACGACTGGTAAGTATGTATAATAAAAAAATTATCACATTTATCGTAGCATATAATATCTTTAAAATAATTATATATTTTCCTCGAATTAATTTTTAAGATATTTCCATTCCGTCCACTCACTTAATATGCGATAAATTTTTAATTTGTCATACCATGGTCATTTCATGTGCATGTAGAGCAGTGATTCCCAACGTGGGCGTTAAAGTTCCAGGAGGGCGGTGGAAGCTACTGGTACAACATAGGATTCTATGGGTTAGATTGCGTTGGGGGCGATGGAAGAAAACAATTTCTGAAGAAGGAGGCGATGGGACAAAAAAGGTTGGAAAACTTTGATATAGAGTAATTTTACTATAGCGTACGGTTTATGATATTAACGGCGGTATCCTGTGTGATTATTTATTTGTCTTTTCCTACTTTTATAAAGGGTGAATCCGTCCTATTCTGCCAAACGAAAGAAGGTGATAGAGGAGCCCAAGTGGATCATGAAACACCCCACCAACCCTGTCCCATCTTGAGCCGTTTTCAAGTTATGGTGGATAATCTATTATGGAGAAAAATGTACTATGCCTGGGAAAAACAATACTTTTTTTGAGTTTCCAAAATACCTATACGCAAACTAAGAACATATTTGGGAAGCGCAGAAAAAATGATATAAGGTGACACCAATTTCATTGAAATATCTGGATTTAATGGGGATCTGCAGGAGCTGAGAGATTGGCGAATTTCAAAATCGAATTGTCGCCAAAATTTTTAATTGTCAATTTCGCAAATACCCTTCCAGCTACAATCGGTAAAATTGGCCAAAAACTTGTCCATTCCACCAGCTTTCGGAAGAGCCTAGTATAATTGGTCATCTAGTTCAGGAAAAATTTAGTCGTTTGTTTGCAATACATTAATAAAATCTGCGTTCGCGAAGTAATTTTAGTAGGTTTCGATTTTTCACTTCACCGATCTCTCAGTGCTTGTAGCTCATCATTAAATACGGATATCCTGTAGATAGAGGTAAGATTAACTTGTATATGATTTTTTGTGCAAAATCAAACTGTCGCCAAAGTCTGAAATCGCCGATTCGGAATTTTCGCCGAATATCTACTTCGACAAACGCTGATTTTAGTGATAAACAAACAAAAAAAACATCAAACAAAAGGCGAACTTTCTGAACCAGGAAACTAATATGATTTATTGTACTCTCTTTCAGAAGCTGATTGAATAGACAAGTTTTTAGCGAATTTGACCGATTGTAGCTAGAAGGGTGTTTGTAGAATTGGCGATTAAAATTTTAGGCAAAATTCGATTTTTTAACTTTGCCAATCTTTCAGCACTAATAGCTCACTATTAAAACCAAAGATTTCAATGAAATTAGTGTCACCTTTTATAGAATTTTTTTCTGCTCTTTCCAAATATGTACTTTGTTTGCGTATAGGTCTTTCAGAAACGTGAAAAATTATGGTTTTTCATATTTGACGTACTTTTTATTTTCCATAATCAATTATCCACAATAACTTGAAAACGATTTGAGATAAGACAGGGTTAGTGGAGTGTTTCATGATCCTCTTGAGCTTGTTTGTCTATCACCCCTTTTCGTGTGGCAGAATAGGTCGGATTCACCCTGTATATTCAATCTAACATATTTACTTCCTTAATCACATTTCTACGATCAATATTTGAGTGAATGATTCTGAATTATCGATACATACGCCTATGAGTATTTGTAAATACATGTAAAAGCGTATACGATACCTTAATATAAATTGAATGCAATTATCTTACAATTGAGGTTTTAAAATAGAATTCAATTGTGAATGCCAAAAATAGCATTTTTCTTTAGAAGACGAAAACTAATAAATGTAATGATTACGCTAATGAACGAAAAATGTTCTCATTTTTTTCAGATAGTAAAATTTCTAAAATTTTGCTAATAAACGAATGATTTTTCTCATTTACCTTTGCTAATTAATAAATTACTTCCTCGTTTATCTTTGCTAATGAATCAATAATTCTCTCATTTATTTTAGATGCTAAAATATCTAAAAGTTTGCTAATAAATTAATGATTTTCTTACTTTTTGTGCTAATAAGTGAATATTATTTTCCGATTAATCTTTGCTTATAGATGATTCCCTCATTTACCTTTGCATCTATACTAATACATGAATTAATTTCGCATTAATCTTCGCTAATAAATCAGTTATTTTCTCATTAATTTCAAGTGCTAAAATATCTAAAAAATTTGGCTTATAATAATTCTGCTAGAATTTTGCTAATAAATGAATAATTTCCTCGTTTATCTAAGCTACTAATATCTCTAAAATTTCACCAGTGAAATATTGTACGGTTCGTGTTTTATACGAGATAATATTGAATGACTTTCGCATTCATCTTAGCTGTTCTTCAAAGTTTCCCAATCACGAGTATTGTATGTTTATAATTTTTTTTACCGAAACCGCTTTGAAAATTTGCAACCAGATGGGAAATAAAAGTCTATTCAAAGGTAGATCGTGAAGAACTTAAATATATCTGAACTTCTGTGGATTTAGACACCAAGATCTCATGTTTCCTAGAACCGTTTTTTCCCTGGAAACACCATTATTCTTGCCTGTATCTTTGCTGGAACGAATTCAAAAAAGAAATGGTTAAGACATTCCAACCCCCTTCCCTCTTGTGGGACTTTCGATAAGAAATATATCGTCTCTTACGTGTCTGTGAAAGAGACTGTCTTCCATCGCACAAGAGAATAGGTTTCACCTCTCACAGACACACTGTTTCTTTACGTTACACTCTATAGCTTCTCTCTATATAATATATCGTATCCTCCCCCCCCCCCCGCTAAAAAAAATAAAAACATTTCATTTTTGTTTTCCCTCTCGCAAGAAATCTCGAAGAAAAGTTCCCAAAGACGATACTTTTTTGCGATCTTTCAACACACACACACACACGCGGACAGACTTTCAGATTCTATTTGAGGAATTCTGTTTAACTTTTATTTTGCTTTATTGCTAACTCTTTCAAAGGGGGGATTTAAACTCCGACGTGGTATCTCGCTGGAACATAATATGAGCTTGGGTTTCCTTTAAGCACTCGACTGACCTCAGTTGGTATCGATTACGCCTTTATATCATTTATTTACTGGGAATCGCATTTCTATGGTTTTTATGGCTGTCGCATATGGGAAATAAACTTTTATGGGGGGCGTAGGAAACAATTTATAACATTTGTATAATTTGTATATAAGGCTAATAATGCCTTATTTTGAGGGCATATGGAAAAGATATGGAATGTTCAAATTCTGAGGTTTTTATGGTCTTTAAATTTCCCCATCAAGGTTTTTTTAATTTTATTTTGTCGTCTACATTAAGGGTATTGCATTTGTGAACATTTAAATGAAACCAATCTAAAAATTATTTGTGTGGAAGGAATTTTGTTTTGTACTTTCCTAAGGCTGGGATTACACTATAAAGGTTTTGTAAAAAGCTCTCGAAAAATTCAACCAATAAGATCATCGGCTGCATTTGCTCGAATGCAACCGATGCGCTTATTGGTTGAATTTTTTCCAGGTTTATAAAAGATCTTTTGTAAAAGATTTATAGTGTAATCCCGGCCTAACTATAATATTACACTGGAGTGGAAATTGGTGCAGGCGAGAGTTTGTAAATAAAGGAGAAATGCACCCAATTAACGTATTCTATTGGGTGCAACAACGCCTATATAAGACAATAATTATATACGGAAGCTTACAGTTTTCTGTTTTCTGCTGCTGAAATGGCAATCTAAGCCGGGTTTTCCTTGGAGTAGAATTTCAGCGCCGGGTGCAGCGTGAAAACGCTGATTGGTTAAGCAGGGTTTTCTTAGGAATAGGTTTTTTTTGAGCCGCGTGAACCGAATTAGACCATTTCACGCCGGCAGAAACGTGCTAATAAATGTTATGTTAATTTAAATTTATACGATTTTTGCAACATTGCACATTAAAACTGACGGCACTTCGCTTAAGCCGTCGTAATTTTTCGATAACTTGAGGTGACGACTTATCGAGGTTTCACTGTATGTCAATAGTTAAATAGTATTTTTAATGATATTTCTATTAGACTAATAATGTTCTGATAATTAGAGCATAGTTTTTCACCATATTAAAGGTATCAACTCCCCTTTAGTATGACAAAGTACAGCACGAACAGCATGCCGCTGTGGTGGTCGGTGATCACAGTGACGTACTCGCATCGCGAGGATCCGGGTTCGAACCCCACCGGCGCCACACTGGTGGTCGGCTGAAGTTGGTTTTCTTTTGTTCCCAACTTCAAGGCGCGAATGCGAGCCGATCTCCCCGTTAAAAAGTTGCTCCCAGAGAGCAACAGACCTTCAACGTTACAAATATTCAATCATTACACTTCACTCACAATTTGAAATATAGATGGCAGCACTGAAACACCATACACAACACTAGCTACTCACTCAGACTGTTAGGTGCACTCACTTTGTTCCAGACTCTGCCACGAAGCTGGGCTGGAAGAGATATCGGCAACAGGATAAGTCCGGTGGCAGAGACCCTGGCGTTCATTCATTCAGCATGAACAGCATATTCATAGATACAAACCAGGGTTGGGGTTTTGGACAGGACACGTGGGAAAAACTGTCTGAAACTGTCCAAAACTGTCCAAAACTGTCTTATTATCCTGTGACTAGAAACCCCTAGAATTTCAAACATCCATGTTTGAAAGTGTTATGTGGAAACCTTTGGATTTTTTTTTTTCGTGATACTAACATATTAAAAAAAAATACTAGCAGAAAACAAAACTAATCAAATCAAAAAGTTTCAAAAAGGTGTCATTTGGTTTTATTAGTTAATTGTTTCACCAAATTTATGGATTTAGCAAATTAATATCACGGATATAACTGTTTAAATAAACGCTGTTTTCACTTTTTTTAGTTTGTTGTAAATGTTATTTCTACTTCGCATCTTATTTTTCATGTATGATTATGAAACAGGTACTGTATTTAGGGCAGTGCTTGTCCAAAACCCTGCCGAATCTGTCCAAACATTTATCTTTAAAAAGTACATTATATTAAAGGTACCAAATACGCAGTCACAGTTATAATCATTGCATTATTGTGAAACTAAACATAATTATTTTTTATTAGATACCAATATAATGATACGAATAAATATCAATGGTGTAGTGTTTATTTAATGCAAATTGTTGTATTTTGAATTTTCAAACTTTTTTCTTTAAATTTGCAAGTGAACTTTCTATTTTACATTCTAAATTTTCAAAAACTAATTATAAATAAAGGAAAATATCTGAAGAAAATGAGGCCACTATGTAGCACCTACACATGACTAACAGAACACAGTTTCACAAACACTGATTACGACTACATGATGGTAAAAGACTTCAAGACCCAAAATTTCTGTTAAATTTAAATTGTTGCTCTTATGAGGCCAGAAGCTAATATTACACCGAATAAATTCAAGCTATATTTACAATTCTATCACATGGGGACAGCAATAAGAAAAACACTGGAAGAAGGCTTATCAAAAGACTGTCTTTAACACATTGCTTTTTTATTTTCGTGTCCCCCCCCAAGTTATGCATCAATTAAAAGAATATTTTCAAATTTTGTTATCTTAGAAATCATCTTGGCACAGGTAAGGCAGATCTATTAGTTATGTGTTGTCAAATGTTAAAAGGCGCAGCTGTGTTTTATTATTAGTGGTCGATTATTACGTAAGTTTAATTTCTTTTGGTAGTCATATCTATTGCTTTTTTCTGATATTCATGTGACAAATTTCTATCCCATTGTTGTATCTTTCATGTTTCCATAAATCTTATATTTAACCTCAAGACAGTTCAGTTTTCAATTGTTTGATAACCTGATATCAGTCATATAACCCTTTGCACATACTGTTTTGAATTTCAAAATTTTATTACATTTAATGTAATTTTAATAATATGGTATAATTTATATAATATAAAGTTTATGACGATGAAGTTACCCCTTCATCAAACTGGAAAGTTTTCACTTATGTTATAGATAGGGGGTTTCGGACAGTTTAGGACAGTTTTGGACAGTTTAAGACAGTACGGTAAAAACCACGGTATTTACCGTACTGTCCACAACCTTGCCAACCCTGATACAAACATATACATCAAACATACACTTCGTGACTTCAAGGTACTTGAAGGCCCTTTCAGCAGGTGTACATGGTTAGAATTTTTCGAAAACATCTATACAGTGATACTGAATATATTTCAGTGAGGTTCATAGTTCAAAAATGTAGGTTTAAAAAAAAACTTAGAAAATATTGTTTCATTATTAAAAAATATTGTTCCTTGTTTCCCAATTCTAAGTGTATCATTTCGTAAGCTATCATTTCATACTGCGGCTGTCTGAAAATTCCATTTTCCTCTCGAAATATTCCTCAAATAATCCGTTTCTGATGCTTTCATTCATTCTTTTTTTTTAGCAACATTGTTTCTTTCCTGTATATTATTGAAGATTCAAATTCTCATGGATTACAAGGAAATTCTGGAGAAACAACGGGAAACGTGTGGCTTCTATTCATGGGCTACAATTCTGGAATATTTGATAAATAAAGTACAAAAAATTGTTATAGGAATCGGCATGGAAAATCCAATTTGGATTGAAAAAAAATTGTAAAAATCTTTTCAGGTTAGAGTGAATTTTGTTTTTAATGGTAACTTATCTTGAATATTTCATTTCGTAAACATTCCTTGGAATATTATTTATAAAAATTTCGATTTTTTTTTAAAATATTTGGCTTCATGTCCGAAGTCCAGCGTTTTCGCGAAGTGGCCAGTGTCATAAGTAAGGATAATGCGCTAAGTGGCCGGGCACTTCACGAAGATGATATTCTAGACTTGAATTATGTTTATGGCCAAATATTTCACGAATTTTCTTTGAATGATTCATAAAACATTTTTAAATATTAAAAAAAAGTATAAAAATTGAATAAATTTGTAATTAAATTTTGGGGAAAATTGATTAAGTAGTAAAAATTACGTTCCTACTTATACATTTTTGAAAACATTATGAAAGTTTTTCTTAAAAATTAAGTTAAAACGCTTTGTGTAATGATTTTTTTCTCCAAATAGAGACGTTTTCAATCAATTAAGAAGGGTATTTGAATAATATTTAAGAAATTAATTTTACTAATTTTTTATGAATGATTCAACTTCATTTAATTTACATAACATCCATAAAAAAAGTAACTGAAATTATTAGAAAAATGTAAAAATGATGTAAAGCCATTATAAAATAACGTGATTTGGGGATATAAAAATAATCTTATGAAAAATATATATTGGGAACATTTTTTAAATTAAATTAATCTAAATATGATTAATTCAGGGAAACGTGAGAAAAAATTATTACATTCCAATTTTAGAATTGAAAACAAAAGAGTGTTAATTAAATCGTAAATAGTTCGTTTTGTTTTCAATAATTACAAAAAATAAATTATGATGGTGACAAAATTTTACTTTTGTGCTTCATTTAATTATGCCTTCTTAAAGTATTTATACATACCTGGGAAATACTGAGGAGTTTTCGGTTTTTTTTCTGAATTTGGATTGTTATATTTTTGTTATTTGAAGTGGGGGAGAATATTCTAATGTGATTATTTGTGTCGCAACACGGTCATTTCTAAAAACCTTATTAGATCAGGCGGCCATTTTTTTCCAATGCTATTTATTCTTCGAGAGGGTACGTAGGTGTGATTTAGAGATTTTTTGTTGTAAGAGAGAGAGTCGTACATTATACAGTGAATATTCTTTTCGAAAAATACTTGTGTGACAATTCTTATCCGCAGTGATATAATACAATTTGTTTCAAAATATTAGGGCATCCCAGAAATTCACGGGCAAGTTGGGAAGTCTAAATTTACAACACCGGCTGTAATTTGTATTTTCATCTTTGAGGTTCTTTTAAAGCAGTGTTTCTTTGGAAGCCCGTGGCCCGGTAAATCTCCTTTTCGTAAGTTAAAGGCCCGTTCATACAAACTGCTAACGAGAAATTAATGGGAAAAATTAAACTGCGAATCACTCACGGCCCGGCGGTTGTGAAACACTGTTCTAGAGCAGTGGTTCCCAAAGTGGAGTTCGCGTTAATGAACTAAGAGATTCTTCAAAATGAAACGTCAGAATAAGAAATTCATTTTTATTGTTCCCAAAGTCAGTAAAAATACACGTTCGGTGTGTATTCAAAATACAGGGTGTTTCGAAAAGAATCACCCGATTTGAAATGCGCATATTACGAAAAATATTGAATATAGACACTTAAGATTAATTTTATATTACACGGCTAATTATAAAGTTTTTTACAAACCAAATTGAAGGTGCTCAATATGTACACCTTGGGATGCACGGCATATGTGTATACGGTAGTCAAATTCGTTCCAAACTTTTGCGAGCATGTTTGCATCCACTGCGAGTGAGTTTCTGCGGTCTAAGTGCGAAGCTCTGTCGAATGTGCTCCACATTCTCGTTTGACATGCGGGACAATCCCTTTACACAGACAACCCGTGTCTCGGAATTGTTTATGCAATCGCCTAATGCTCTGAGCGGTAGGAATTTCAACACTAGGGTATTGTTGACGAAAAACACGATGAATAGTTGTTACGGACTCGCACTTCGCGAAGCTTAGAACACAAAACGATTTCTGTTGTGCAGTCGCCATTTTAACAAATACTGAAGTGGCGGCCGAAGGAAGAGCGTTACGGCTACCTGTCAGCAACTGCGTGAAACTCGAGATTACCCTCCTTCTACCTATACATTGTTCGATCAGAACGGATTAAAAGCTGAATAGTTATGATTTCTTTAAATCGGATTTTTGAACACTAAAAATTCTTTTTGAAACACTCTGTATATGAAAACATGCCTCAACTCAGCTGAACAGCTACTTTTTGCAGTAATTACATCAAATTCTAAATGTGCAATAATCAATAGATCAAGTTAATACTTCTACGGGAGAGGGGTTCCGGAAAAAATCAACCGATTTTAAAATATTTTTTATATATTTTCGAAAATTAAAAACCCAGAACGACGTGAATGTATAGAGGGAAATGTCTACATTTTAAATTATGAACAATTAATAACGCTAGTGTTTCGTTTATGGAGCTCTTTTGATGGATAGGTGAGGCCATTGAAGATATTGAGTAGGATTAAAATATAGGGAAGAAGGAAAGCGGGGGTTAAAATATTGAGTAGGGAGTACACCGGATACTCGCTATAATAGAAAATGCTTTTGTAGTTGAAAAGTAATTTTGTGTATAGTAAAGCAAAGGTGGCTGTGCCACAACCATGAAAATGGCGTGAATATTCACAATAATATAACAAAATCAACTAAAATTATTTTTCTTAAAAAGGAACTCAAAAATATGTTTTCACTGGGTCCTGCGTTTGGTAATGATGACCCTGAGTTTGGCAACCATGTTTTCTTTTTCTACACCATTACGATGCGTGAGACACGCATTCCGTTCTAACTTACGGCTCTGTTGACGATACTGTCCGCAGGATTCAAACTTAAAGAGCATGTGGCTAATGTAAAATATCAAAATAAAATAGTTCTGCCGGCCGAGTATGGAAAAACAATTTTATTTCATTCATCATTGATTATGGAAATTAAAGCACATTCATTTACAAAAAGAAAAAAAAAAAAAAGACTGTCCCGTGAAACGGCACATCCGATGACTTGCATGTAGGGAGGTCGCCAATAAGATTCGTGCCAAAAGGAGGTAAAGAAGTTAGGGAATCAATGTTCTTGAGCGGTGAAAAATTCACATGGAATGCATTGAATGTTCTTTAAAAATAATGTGATGTTACTTTTTTCCTCTTCGTTTCGCAAAATTAGAACATTCTGAATATTGTTTCAGGAAACGTGAAGATCTTGAAAAAAAAAACGTGTTGAAACTTGAAAGTTGACTCAGAAAAAAAAGAAGTTCCTGAAACACAAATTTAGAAAAAATTAGAACATCCTGAAAAAAAAAATAGAACAACTTGAAACTAAAAAGTTATAAATTACTGAAACTTGTTTGAAAAAAAATTTAGAAAATTCTGAAAGTAAAAAAACAATCTTGAAACTAAAAAAAGTTTAACATCATGAAACTTTATTCAAAAACAAAAAAAAAGTTTCTGAAACTTGTTTCGAATAAATTAGGGGACATCCAATTTTCTGATACACATGAATAGTATTTCAGGAAATTAAAAGATCCTGATAGCGCAAAAAAAAAAAAAAAATTGCAAATAAAGATAGTCTTGATCTAATTTTATCGTTATAGGTGTTTAATTAACTAAAATATATTATTTATAAGATCCTAGAGAAAAAAATAGTTCAATCTAACCCATTACGATACGAAAAATTGGACATATCTGTAAACACAAAATTACGTGTGAGTTTTCTCGGACTCTATAATGGTTGTTGGCATTGTGCAAGAATACATTGCACTCGGACCATCTGTAGGCTTGTTCTGTCTCCAGCACTGACCTATGGAACTGAAGAACGCCTTGGAAGATGAAAATGCGAATTATATACACCCATACGGTAAATTTTATCGTTAAAATTTGAGAATTCCATGAACTACAGTCGTAGATTTATGGGATGTTCTAATGCTTTGAAAGAAACGTGCGAATAAAAAATAATACCTGCTGGTTTTCATAATTAATATTTTCAGTGATTCATTCCAATAATTAAGTATATAATCAAGACTTTACGTAATACTTTTTTCCCAGACATACAATAGAGGCACATCTCTATACTGAGAAAAAAAAACAATATTTTCAATTAAAAAATATGATTAAACAAAACAAAATGTAACCCACGCTCAACAAATCCAATAAATGTATTAATTAGATAATCTACTCCAGACACCACTTGGTAAAATAATTGTCACACATGCAATTTTAAACATAAATGTAATTAAATTTTACGTAATAAATTAAAATAATATAGAACACTCAAACACAAATATTATTATTACATAAAAACGTATCCATAACTCACTCTATTCAATTACATAAATATATATAAAGAAATTTATCATTATTTTAAAATAATATTTGAATACATTTCGTGGTTTCCAAATAGATTCTTTCCGACAAAAACGAACCGAAATCGTTAATACAAATATCAGTTATTGAATTTATTTCAAAGGTTTTTACAAAAACAAGGAAAAATTCCCCCAATTGAAACAATTACATTCCCGCACACAAACTCAACTTTATTAGTGTGGGATAGACAAAGTAAATTCGATAAATTATTTTATTTTCCCTACATACTTAAAACGACACGTCGCGATGCAATAATGTTGCAGAGAAATTCTCAACACACATACGCACGCAATAATTCAATACAATTTTTTTCCCCATCATTCCATAGATTGCAATGAAACAAAAATAAATTTTTGCTTATAAGTTTTCGGATACAATATAACTAATGAAACTCAAATAATGGATGTACATTCGTTTCGGAATCCTTCGGGAATTTACCATTTACTCCGCATAGCTTCAATTATTAATTTGAACACGCAAAGCAAATCCCCCAACTATCAGATTCGGATTCCAAAGTCTTCAAGAAGGAGGAGGCGGAGATTAAATGGCGGTCACGTAAGCCATATTATTTGGCATCTCATGGATAGTTTGCTTGCTTTGGAAAAAAATGACAACGGGGATCATTTCCGATGAAAATTATGTTTGAGCCCCCGGAAGAGAGGAAAGTGGATTAAAAATCGGTTAAATGGAAAGGGTTTCCCCGATATAAATGGAAACTCTGATGTTGGGAGTCTGTAAACTTTTCCGAGTACGTGATTGTTTCCGTTATCCTCTGGATT
Organism: Pholcus phalangioides; assembly: GCF_987345545.1. NCBI lineage: Eukaryota > Metazoa > Arthropoda > Arachnida > Araneae > Pholcidae > Pholcus > Pholcus phalangioides. The sequence continues at coordinate 106,873,517 of NW_028301608.1, forward strand.
GATTGTTTGAAGACAGAGTGTTTCACAGATTACTAATCAGAAATTATTAAGATGTGAGAGACTATGGAATATGCAAAAATTAAGAGTGTCCTCATGGGATAATAAACGAGAGATTTTTGGTTCCTATGGTGAAATTTGATGCATTTCAATTACGTACCGACATGAAATCCAAATGCAGTAAATTTCGCCAATATCAGAGAAAATATTTAGTATTTATTTATTAGTGCCGAATATAGTCGATTAGGTACCAATACGCACAAATTCGAAAACCGGTCCCCCCCTTCACTAAAATCTCGACACAACGAATAATACACGTTGTGGTAATATTCCGGTTATTATGCATACTTACCAATCTTCTTGGTAAGTTTGATAAGTTCATCACGTTTACCAGTGAATATGGTAATTATACTATATGCATAATTATTAATGGGGTTGGTGCACGCCAATTTTCCAAAAAACAACATTGTGTCGAATTTTTCAATTTTCAATTCGTATGAAATTTTCTGCGTCTGTGTTAAAATTTTTGTTCTACCTGTACTAGAAATATTTTTGGAATATTTTAATATAAACCACTGGCAGGCATTACATGCGCTAATGTTTCCCACTAAAATGCTATTTTCTCAAAACTAAGTTTTTTGTAAGATAAGTAATGTTTTTTCAATCACCACTCATTCAAATGTCTTGAAACTTTGTGTGACTCTCCACACTATGGTGTTACATACTTCAACACGAGGATTTTATATTAAAATTATTTAGAAAATTCTTATGACACAAAATATGGGTAAATTTTAGTGATTTTTGAAAAAAGTTGCATGTTGTTAAAGTTAAAATTCGAGAAAAAAATAGCAGCCAACTATTAAAATTTTAAATGCTCGTATTAAACTGTATAAAAATATCCATAGCATTTGATAAAAACAAATTGAGTGCCTGAAGTGAATAAAAAATTATTAAATGCTCCTTTTTTAAGGAGATTTTTCCCACAGGAAAGGATGGGAATCTAAGATCGTGCACCAACCCCCCTTAATACCCAAGCATCGTTCGTAAATTTTATAGATACCGAAATAATTACCACTTTTAATGGAGATTAGTTACCCAAGTGTCGTTGGTAAATTTGTTAAATGCTGAAAACATTATCACATTTACAGGTGATTATGCATATTAACCAAGAGTCGTTGGTGAATTTGATATATATGAAAAAATTAATTCTAAATCAGTTTAGTATGTGTGATGAATATAGTCAGACTCCGATATAACGATAATAAATTCGTAACAATACATGCCGGAATTATTGTGCATAGTATAAGTATAATATAGTACGATTTATCATTTTTACCAAAGACGCGACGTTTTTCTATCATGTATAATCACCAATAATAGTGATTATTTTAGGGAAATTTATCAAACTTACCAAAATGCTCAGCGGCTATGCATAATAGCCGGACTTATCACATATACCGTAACACACACACACACAAATATAATCTTTTTCTAGCCCGTGGGACCCTATATTCCACTATCTCTGAAGACAATATTTTCTTCTGGTGACACCTCTTATCTAGCCCCTCCCCCCCATCTAAGAAAGAGATTCTTTCTCTCTCTTTGATCTCTTCACAAAGCACGATTGATCTTTCTGTACTCATCCTTTTGATCTTGCGATTTAAGAATGTATTCCGATCTTGCGGTGCTTACTTTTACGAACGTATGATTTCAGAGCTTGTGGTGCTCTGTTGAGAAAGTGCATTTGTCCGTGTTTATTTTCTGGAAACACAATTAAAACAAAAATAACTTATCACAAAAAATTTGAAACTTTGCCTGGTTTTAATTTAAAAAAATAATAATAATAATAACTTAAAAATATTAATGACCAGAGGCGCCAACGTGAAGGAAACATTGGGGGGGGCTGAAAATTGATAGTCGTCCGTATATACGGGGCTGAAGCTCGTACGCAGGAGGAGGAAGGTGCATTGCATTGCTTTTTTCAGAAATTATTGGGGGCTCACAGCCCCTTTAAAAAGTTTATTGGGTGGGGCTCAAATGGCCTCAGCCCTTACGTTCCAGCGCCTACGTTAACGACTATCAAAAGGCGGCCGAAAATTCCATCAAAACGAATTTTTTTATGACTTATAGCTGGAACACATGCTGCAAGAGGTTGAGAAATCAAATCAATCCAACGTGTTGATCCCATAAAGAAGCAACCATTGCGAAATCTCCTTTAGAAAAAAAAAAGCACAAACAAAATAAATGAATACAGAAAATATGAAGCACATGTGCTAAAATTTAGATGAGTTCCGATAGAAACTCTTATGTTTGAAAATAGCTATAAAATCTAATTTCATAAAATCCAGACATGAATTTATTGAAAAGTTTTGCCAAAATAAATAATCAAATAAATAAATACAACCACTGAAAGTTTCCAACAACTAATTACGCTAAATCTCCTTCACGCAAGACTATAGAAAAAAGTCATATGTTAGAAATGAATTCATATGAAGGGAATAAAGAATTTATATTTGAAGCTCCCATCTATTGAGAGAGGATTATGGGGATTTATCTCGCTTTCGTAATAACAAGAGAATAACCGGAAAAAAAAAATATTTGTTTCTACACTCTCATGAATAAGAATTTCATCTGGCTTTAAGATGGGAGCCACGAAGAGAATTTTTAAGTTAGGGAGTATAAATGAGCCGTGGATGGGAATAGAGGAACATATGCTGCTATGACTAATGTCCTATAGGAAAAAGCCCGGATCGAGTCATCCATCAAATCCTTTGCCCTAATGTTAACAAACACATACAAAGAGTCAAAAATAAAATGATGGTAAAAAAGTAAGAAAGCGAAGGGATCATTGTTTCCTATAAGATATGATTGATTTTCTCATTAAAAGAGTTGGAGAAGCCATCTTTCACTTACGTGGCCGCTGCTAGCTGCCGAAAGGATTATTTGTTGAATGTGTTGCCACCGACTTCAAAACAAGTTTATGACAATATTTCTTATTATAAGTGGTTTTTAGCAATAGAGTAAACAGAGAGATTCGAGAATGCAACATATGCCATTTTGATATTGGATTTCACCCGTGAATAAATTTCAACATTGAATTCATTACGTTCCTTTAAATGCGTGTATCATCCATACCATGCTGAGGTTTTATATTGGGATTTTTGATCTCGATTTCCATCTACGTCCAATTAGTCCATTCTTTCACACACACATTTCTAAGGTAAATTATATTTCACTGGCGTGAGAGCTAATCCAATTGGAATTCATAGACTTCATGTGAATAGAGAACATGTAAAACTGAAGAATTCACTGACAGTAAATATCCAATGTGACATCTATTAGATCAATCAACTCAAACACACGTGTACATACACAAATACACTTGCGAAAGATTCATTTCTTTATGATTTGAACCGTTTCTGTAAAAAAAAAAAAGATTTGAGACATAGTATTGAGAAAATTGCAATTTCATTTTTGAATATCATTGTGTTATTTGTTACGAGTTTAGATGACATAAAAGCTTGTTGATTCTGCGCTGTGTACCTGAAGGTAACATTGCCATGGTGTAAAGTAATTTGAAATATTGGAAGTTTTGGAGATTGACTTTTTTCTGGATTGTGTAGCGAATATCTTATCTTTGACAGCAATGTCATGCTGTCATCTTCACCTTATGAAATTTGTGAGAAATATTTTTTTTAATTTTTTTTTAATAGACAAATCACAGAAACACAGACATATATGCAAATACAAACATAAAAACACATGAATACAAACACTTTGTGACCCCAAGGGACTTAAAAGTCTTTCCAGCAGGTCTAAAGGGGGTTATAATGACATATGTTTCAGATAACAGCTTTTATAAAGATTAGACATGTTATATTGTATTTTTATTTATATATTTACGGTTACGGTAAGCGTTGTTTGATTTCTCATTTTGAGAGTCATAATCACGGTTATATAATTAAATTACGTATTATAAATATCAGTTAGTACAATACATGTAACACCATACATATACATGTATCTATCTATACTTATATGCACAATAACAACCATATACATCCGTTCATCATTTTACAATTTCTTTCTCTTTTCGTACACAGTGCACAAAACTATTATTTTATATCTGATTATAGCGTATTTGTTAAAATCATTTCATGATCATTATTTTTAACGAAGTCAAATACTATATGATTTATGTTTTTTCTATTGCTAATTTGATTTTCAGTATAAAATAAGTTTAAAACTTTGGGGGCTATGTAAGAAAAGCTCTTTTTATACAGTGTTTTATTAGGCTTCGGTACCTGATATACTCTATTGTATCCACCTGTGGTTCTATTTCGATGTTTTGTTAAATATTTTTCATTTACTTGTGAAAATTTTATTCTATATATGTAGTTTTGTCTTAGAGATTAGTGTGACACTGTATTTTCGTACTATCTGTTATTATTTGAGATCTTATTCTATCATACATGCTATCTGATTTCCGGATATTGTCATCTCCACCCCAAACACAAATTGCATAATTAATAATTGAATAAATCCATGTATAAAATAATCTTTCAAAAATTGTTCATCGATTAAGTTTTTCATTTTATATATGATTATTGCATATTTTCTGATTTTTTTGATTAAAATATCACAGTGCGAGTTCCATTTAAGGTCATTTTGTATTGTTATACCCAGATAATTGTACTCATGAACTTTTTCTATTTCTTGGCAATAGCAATCACTATTATCTTGGCAGCGACAATGATTATGTATTTTTAGGTGTATGCTTTCACTGATATTCATGTTTCTTGTTTTCATATAGATGTATTTTGTTTTTTGAATGTTAAGTTTTAGTTTATGTTTTATTAGCCACATGTTAATATTTGTTAGGTCATCTTCTACTTTTTTTATTAAATCTAACGTATTTGTATCTTCTACGTAAAGCACTGTGTCATCAGCAAAGGTTATCAACTTTCCATTTAATTTCAGGTTGCATAAATCATTTATGTATATCAAAAATAGTATTGGGCCCAGTACAGATATATATATTTATATTTCGTTAACATTTCATTAAATGCTATTTGAATGCCACCAAAAATGTGCAGGAAAGTGGTGCTGATAGTATACAGATAATAAATATGAATAAGTATAAGTGTATTCACATAATTTTACCCTCTATGATCCAATGCACGTTTGAATATTCACGTCAAATACATGGTGAATAAAACCCATTGTACTAATTTGAAAATAAATTTCATCATCCAATCAATATACATCCAATCATATCATTCCAATGCAATATATACTGATATATAAGTAAAATACTTTTTTTTAAATCTAGAAAAAGTTGATTCCTTGTAAATGCCATCTTTTAAGGGGGGGGGGGGGGGGTGTCACGACCCCTGAAGTCGAATTTTCAAAAATGTCCAAAAAATATTTCATTCATTGCAAATAAAATGCAAAAAAAATTGTGTCAATAGGTTAATTTGTTTTTTCATAATAAAATAAATAATGAATTATTTTTGAACTTATCCGATATATTAAAAAAAACTACTGCTTCCAAAAATTCTGAAGTGTCGCGGAAATGTTTATTCGGCACGTGTTAGTGAAATGAACCTCGGATTTAGCAATTGACTAATGGAAACGTTTGTTTCTATTAATGTTGAATTTATATTTTTGAAATTTATTTATTTTTTCAAACTTCAAAATTCTTAAAATTCTAACGAATGATCAGATATTCAAGTTTGAGGTCTATTCTACTGACACATATCGAGTAAAGACTTTAATTTTTTGCAACTAACACACAAAATTTCAGAATTTTTGAGGATTGGTTGTTTTTTTTTACATATTACGGAGACAGAGAGATGAGCACAAAAATTGCAATTTGAGAAAATCGCGTTCAAAGTGTTCTTTTTTGTATATGTTTACATTATAATTCATTTAGTATTGTATTTTCAATTGAATGAAATATTATTTTGAAGCCATTTTTTTAAATTCTTCTTCATGAGTCGTGACACCCCTTAAGAGCTGCTGAAATTTTCGTGTTCAAACATTTATAAAATTTCATCAAATTGAGCAAATTGAAAATAAAATTCAAGAAAAAAGCTATTCCAAATTGCTGAGCAAGATTTCATCTCTATATAGATAACGGTAGAATGAGGGAAAACCTTGGGGTTTAACCGTATAATTGACCATTATAACTAAATTAAAAATCCACTCTGATTGAATTCCTCTCTGTGTTATTAAAAATATCGTATTTATATCTGTATTTGTAAAAAAAAAATATTTTTTTATGGGAGGTGAATTATATAGAGCAGTGATTCCCAGCGTAGTCATTAACGCCCCCTGGGGGGCGATGAAATGTTCCAGGGAGGCGGTAGACGTTACGGGTGTAACATAAGATCCTACGGGTTAGATTGCGTTGGGGGCGATGGAAGAAAAACATTTCTGAAGAAGGGGGGGCGATGGGACAAAAAGGGTTGGGAAACACTGATATAGAAAGTTAAAATATTCTAAACAATTTTGAAGCTCATCAAAATAAATATATATTGATATAAATCAATATAAAGTTAAGTTTCATTCAATGAACAAAATATTATCGATAATTAAATGAAAATTTACTGAAAAGTAAAACAAAACGTTCCGAACGGAAGATTTGGAACGTTTTCTTATTCACGTCAACTCTTATGTATATCGTTACCTCATCCTAATGATAGCGCCAATAAAACAAGTTATTAAACTATGATTCAACTTAGTAATTTAAAATTATCTGTTTTTGTTTTCCTTCACTATTAACGAGAATTTGATGATCCCAAAAAGAATAAAATTTAGATTTCCGATGATTATAAAACAAGATTCATATTGTCGATTCGATAAACATTGATTTTATCTTTGGGAACATCGAGAATTAAAGTCGTTCTCATAAAGTCATTCTTCCGATTTGCCGAGGCTTGGTTCGTCCTGGACTGGAATATGCTGTAAGGTTTTGGACGTCATATTGGATGAACCCGCAGATGTCGGGGAGATATGATCGAAGTATTCAAAATTTTCAACGGTATGGATAGGATGGACAATGATTTATTAATTCGCCGTCAATCAACTGCTTTTACAAGGGAGACACCAGTATCGTTTGGTAAGGGACAATTCTAGGTTATGGTGTCGCAGGGAATTTTCTCTAATAGGGTTGTTAATAAATGCAATAGCTTGCCCCCGGAGGTAGTAAATTGTAACACAATTGACACATTTAAATAAAAATACGATAAACATGTTTGGGTAAATCGAGAAGCTATCCATTCTTAGGATAAGACAACCATAAATACATTTTATAGGTATTGTATATTATTTTATCATGTAAATATGCACATGGTTATAGTTTTTGTAATTGTATTTTTAATTAAGTTGCTGTATTTTAATTGATGCCATCCATACTTGGTATTGCATCTTTTTCTCAGCCACCTCGTTCGCCATTTTGCCTATTGTGGCCTTGTATTTGTATAACTCTCTATAAGGAAAAGGTGAATACGAAAAATCTTTGTTTGCCGACACTTTTGATTTTTTTTTTTCTAGTTTAAAAACTAAATAATGCAATTTTTAGCCTTTAGTTCAGTCACAACGAAAAAAGTCATCGATATTCTTAATGATGTAAAGAATTCAGAAACAGGGAAACACTGATAAATCAATGCAAATATTACTCATAAATAAACAGGGAATGTACCTTAAAAAACTGCTGTAATTGAATCTCGTTATTCTTACCTCTCAAATTAAATTTACCCATTGTCACCAATATTGAATTTGGCTACAAAATAAATTACCAGTGAGATAAATAAATACCAGTAAGATTAGTGAGAAGGTGATTTAGAAAGTGCGACAAAATTATAGATAAACACAAAATACACGTGTTTATCCAAATAGCCTTCGAGCATCTGATCCAAATTATAGAATATAAAACACAAAAATTATCCTCAAACATTTTTACGCCTTTATCAAAATAAGACGCTTTTATCAGATAAATACCACAGAAGATATCATCTCTGTCTCTTTTCAAACGTTATTGTATACGTACATATTGAAAAATATTTGCATAAGAGACCATCAATCGATGGTGTGATATTTCCGATGTGGTTCTGGAGATTCAATATTCTTTCTCGTTGAAAACGGACTTCAGAATCAATATTTCGCTGTCGAAGAAGTCAGAAAAACGTGTATGAGAAGACATTGTGATTCAACTGGAATTCGTCGATTGGCACATACTCGATATTATCGATGGGAGGGAGCAATATTGAATACTGCTATTTTGCAGTTAGTACAGTCACAACATGACGTAGGCCCAGCTAGGCTGTACGAAAAGCGAGCTTTCTTCCCTTGTTCTCTGACTCATCACACGGGGATACTCTAATCGAACTCGAGTAGCCTCAACTTAAAAGTTGAGTTGACTTGAATGAGTCGAGTTACCCATTCTCCCTCACAGGGTGCTACTAAAAAAAATCTGGAAGCCCGGGAAAATGAGTAATAACGACGCAGTGTTTAGTTCACCTCCCTATCTCCCTGTACATTATGATCCGATGTCGGAAAAAAAAAATTTAGCGATTCTGGCAACGATGAAATTGATACGTTATTATAATTATAAATAACTATCACCCTACACTGTTATTTCCCCAAAAAAAAGTATAAATAGAGACAAAAATTACGAGTATATCCATATAATTGAAAATATCATTCGTCGTACACTATTCGTTACGGCCAACGGGAATCGAATTCCTTGCATTATACGGAATTAGAAAAGGGACTTACCTGGAATTATTAAATCATCTGATTACCATGCCAGCCCCGATGAGTGACTGCTAATAATCCTTAAGTGCATGTAAAATTCATGTTGTAAATATCCAATATTTGAAGGGATTTGTAGCTTTATAATATGAAGAAGCTTCACTTCTTTTTAAGAGCTGACTATGCTGCTACCATACGGAGGGGAAAAAATATAACTGTATTTATCTTGGAGGGGTTTTCCCATATACTCGAACACGCACGTGTGTGCTATGCGTGACCTATATTTATATTACACACATTCCATTTGAGAGGAATTTGGAGTTAGGGTTGCATCAGAGAACATTTCCGTAGAAAATAAAAGTTACGTGCAATACAACTGTTTATGTTGTTACAAAATTCAGCGTCGGGCATCTCTCGTACAATCTTGACCGACGAAAATATGAAGGAATATTTCAAGAGTCGCGTTACTTTCGTTGCGTTCGACTAGCGTGCAAGTCGCCAAGTGACTCCGTCGCGTAAAATATTTCTTCGCGAATACACCATTATCCTCATGTGAGGAGCTCTATAGAAATATACGTGTTCGATCCTTTGGATACCGAGTATCTTATCGGCTGCAAGACTACAGTATCCTCGGGTGAGGAGGCCCTTAAGATTGCCATCTACAGCAGAGGTTCTCAACTTGGGGCCATACGGGCCCTCTTGTGATTCAGAGATATCCGAAGGAAAGCTACAGCGAAAAAACGAGTGAAAGCGGGGGGAGGGGCACAGGTGCCGTAGGAGGCAACAGAAAGATGTGATAAGGAAAAGTTACTGAAGAAGTAAAGAATGGAGTCTGGTAGGAAAAGATGTGTCTACTTCAGAGTACAGCAGAACTACCCATAAAACCTATACCATCTGAAGGAAGAAGCCATTTCCAATGTCCATCCGGGCATGACTCTGTGGGTCTCATGCCCATAGGAAGCCTACATGTTGAGATCTGGTTCTTTGATTTTTGCAAGTACGTAATTGTGTAGGCTCTTACTTCCAGCTAAGTTGGAAGTCGCAAAACATCACTTTTACTGAAGAGGGTGGGGGTGGGGGGTTGATGTTCAGACTGCCCTGCATAGAATCCTTACAATTAGAAAGAAGCTGAGTGAAATTTAGCTCAGTCAAGGACAGGCTAAAACTCAGGGTGATATACAGAGACGGGAAATTTATTGTGTAGTTTCATTAAATCATCCCATATTTTATAGGACACATTAATTTTTCTGATATAGTTTGACTCCTTTGGAAGATGATCACCATTCCCCCAATCGCTTCTCTCTCTCTGGATTTGCACGTGGTCCCGGGGTCCATAGATCAATCTTTTATAAAATCTTTGTTTGATACTAAGTTTTACTTCCAGTTAAATTCAATTCATTTTCTAGAAAGTACTTCAATCGAAAATACAGGCACCAACTATTTTCCCATCATAATATCCAAGACAGGTGGCAGCACCACCAGAACATGACAATCGCATAACTCTGGAAATGTTATGACCACGCACGGCATGCACCAATTCATTAGGAATCTCTCAACAGAATGTTTACGAAGGTCATATATTGTTAAGTAGAAATGACAGCCTATCTCCTCGTTGAAAAGTTTCACAACAGATTCTAATAGAATGAAAATATTTTAACTCATTCATTCAATTCACAATCAGAATATAGATGGCAGCACCAACTTCAATCTCGACATCAGATACACGCGCAGAACTGTGAGAACGTTAGATACAGACACTAAGACTTGAAGTAAAGTCACTACCCCTGAAAGTGAACTAAAACGACAGTAAATTCCCCGATGGGACGGCCTCTTTTTTTCTTGATGTGTTGTGGGCGTAGAAAAAAAATCATCTCTGTCTTTTTGACGCCATCTAGGGGACATATTTTGAAGTTAAGGGAGTCTGCAAAGCCTCTACTACTGCGCGGTATGCTACTGTGAATGTTATAACGAAAGTAAAAGTGGTGTCTGTATAGTAACATAGATACCCTCTTTCCCGGATCGCACGAGGACTGGGTTCAATTGTCGGTAGCAACCACAATTTTCTTTCCCCGTGATCACCTCGGCAATAATATCCAGAAAATCTCTTTCCTTGAGCAAAATGTTTTGAAAATGAGACTCAACATTACCGATTTTACACTAATAGCATTTCAACACTGATTTAAAAAATCATGATAATAGCAATAAAATCTGAAAATAACTTTCGAAATTGAGCGAATAATCTTGCTGATTTCAAGAGGACCAATCTTTTCGGAAAAGTTTCAAATTCTCGAAGAAAGATGGGAAAACTTTAAACAAAAGTGCGTGAGGGGGAATTTTCACGTGAAAGTAATTGCTATTTCAAATATTCTGAACACCCACTGAGTGTTACCGACGATTACTCACAAACAGTCGGAAGCTTAAACGAAATAAGAAATTTTACTGTTGGTTTAAGAGGAGATCGCCATTGGGTGAATCCTTTTATAAATTTGAATACACAAACATTCTCTCTCTAAAATTTCTAAAGACAATCCGCAGATAAACGAAAATTCCGAGTAAAAACGCGAATAATTTAGAATTACTATTCCAAATGAAGTTTGATTTCCTTGTAACAAATAGGTGCCGAGAGCGAGTTGTGTTTTCGAGTGGCCATCTTAAGAGCCTAAACAAATGAACTGTATCTTCTAATGGGGGAAAAGGGGGAATTGAGTATATTTTTCAGAAAAAAATTTGAATCCCTTTGTTACGGTGTAGGATGAATATATTTTTCCTTTAAAAATTAATTCAATTAATGCAAATATATGGGTTGATTCTTTTAATTGTGGGAACAGTGCCGTAGAGACGCAGTGAAACGGAGACAAGCCATATCGTTTTACCACCAACAAAGTTAAATATCTTCCCTTCCTCAGAGCTGATGAACTCGTCCTTCCTCCTCCTGTTTCATGGAAGAAATCAGTTGAAGCATAGCATAGGGTCCCCCAGCGTCAATGACGTAGCCGGTACGTGTATATATATATATATATACCGGGTACTTCAGAAAAAGAGATGGGGAAAAAACTTTAAGAGGTGATAGTATACACCAACACAAACAATTGCCACCCAAGAATGCATGATCTAGTATGAAACGCAAACGCACAAGCGCGATTCGAAACGGTCGCTCCGCAAACGTTAAAACGGCATTCTTGTTGGAAATTATCGGGAGAAAAAGAACATCAATGCATGCAAATGTAACCTGGAGAAGAAGAAGAAACCTTATCCAAATCTGCGTCACAGTGAATAAATGCGAACGCCAGCCCTGTGAAATTATTCCAGCGTGCAACAGTTTTAACAGTTGTAGCGTACTGGATAATGACGCACTTTAGTAATACTAAAAAAGCGATGTGACCAGAGGCGTAGTACGAAGGAGAGAACATAGGGGGCTCGTGCCCTCTCCAAGATGATCAAGGATTAAAAATATTTCCAAATATTTTAGTAAAAAATGAAAATATCGGGAGAAAGTACCTTTAGCCTACACCATATGTTATCTTCATCAATTTCCGTTAATTTAGAATGTTTTTGAAGATTAGTAGCTCAAAATTTCTCTGAGATAGTTTCCTTGTGCTTCCACCAAACACAATGTGCCCCCTCTAAAGGCCGATCTTGTGTACGCCAGTGCTCGTGACCATGGTGCAGGGTATTATAATGTGGTAGGCTTTCTCATGGTGCAATCTGGTATCGCAAATTCTAAAACAAGTCATTATACCGCTCGATCATTGTTGACGCCGCATTACATTGATCGTCTTTGCGCCAATTAAAAAACAAAATCCAATCCGAAGGTGCATATGGACCCTGCAATGAATGATAGCACATATCATAGCAAATCCGTCTAAAAATATGTTTTTAGTGAAGTGGCTTTTGTGCACTCTCTAAAACACCCTCTACTGCCTTTGCTATTACGATTCGACCACATATTCTTGAAGTTGGAATATCGTAGAAAATCCAACATCAGCCGACTACCACTGTGTCCTCAACGAGTTTCGGACCTGGATCCCCAAGATGAGAGTCACAGCACGAGGACTAAAGATCGCACCGTTATGCACAACTGCTGGAACATTACCTTTTCCATGAACGTCTGTCATATTTCTTACAGGACGATTGCCTTTCTCCAGGACTTGCTCTAAAGCATGCTCGATTACTATTATCTATATAGAAGTTTTTGATTTTACTCTAGTTCAACTTGCGCAACGTGGAACTCTCTTAAAAAACCCGAAATATCCAGGCTTTAAACCAATCAGCAACGGCACCGACTTGTAGAATTGGGAACCAGTATGTGCACTGTATATATATGTTCGTACTTTAAGACTAGAATATGTCCAGCTTAATACTAAGTTAGATTAGAGGACGCACATCATAAATGATGTAGTTGTAAAGTTCACATAAACGCATTTTAAAATAGCTTCAAATGAATTATTTGGATCGAAACATCGATATCCACGCTTCGCAAATTTTCCTTTCAAGCGTAGATTCAGGAAGATACTAAAGTGTACGTACCAATCTTCTGGAATGAAAACAGTTTTTCCCGTTTTTAGGCGTTTATTTTTATCCCTTTTTCCTCTTCTTAATACATACATTTTTTATAGTTTATCGAGGACGCATTTATCTTCGTTGTAACAAGTATCCGTTCCCTCCGGTGTGTCCCAAGAAACAAAGAAACCATATTTCTTTCATCCTTTGAAAAGACGTCATCAAATTCCTGTCAGTTGCTATTGGTAACGGCATCACGTAGGCCACACAATAAGGCAGAGTGATTTCCGGTTAAGATGCCAGCGAAAATGATATGACCGTGATTTTTTTGACATTTTCATCGAAATACGATCATGGTAATGATGCCCTTTTTACGCCAGTTTTTCGCGGACATTTTCTTCGTTACTGACGCTTACGTTTGAAATTTTGATTTAGACGAGGAATGGCAAACCTTTTTCCGATCCGTGCCACAATCAAAATTATTTTAGATGCGCTGGCAACTCTACGAATTTCAACACTTTGACAGTGTAATTTATTTCAGAGAAATGCAGAAAAATGCACCAAAAAATGGATATCATTTTTTTATTTGTTTCTTTTTATGCGTTATATCAATAAAAAAGATAAACGAATTCAATACGGGCTTCATAGAAAAGACAAAACTATTTTTATTTTGTGAAACAGTACTTAAAATTGCATAGTAATCAAATCTGATATACACTCATTGCCATAAAAATTTGTACCCAGAAGAAGTCGTCAAAATGAAACGAAATTTTACACATGTAAGTACTACCTTGATATAAGTAAGTGATTAGAAAATCCAAGAAAAAGGACCATTTATTGCAGAAAAAAGTACAGATGAACAGAAGTTTTAGTACTCTGTTGGACCCCCTCTAGCGCGAATGCACGATGCGATACGAGCGGGCATTGAGGCATACAAGTTCCGTATAATGTCCTGAGACATCTCGTTCCACAGTTGCTGTAAATGCGCCTCTAGTTCGACCAACCTCGTAGGGTGTCCAACTTGCCGTCCCAAATGATCCCAGATATGCTCAATTGGTGACAAATCTGGGGATAGAGCAGGCCAGGGAAGGGTGGTAATGTGGCGGAGGAAGTCTTGTGACATCCTTGCTGTGTGTGGCCTAGCATTGTCTTGTTGAAAAATGGCTCCTGGGAGCCCTGCCATGAGTGGCAACACATGTGGCTGAAGGATGTTATGGACGCACCGCTGGGCTGTCATTGTGCCATGGATCAATATTAGGGGTGACCGTGTATCGTAAGCAATGGCACTCCATACCATGACACCAGCTGTGGGAGCGGTGTGTCACTGTAAAGCGAAGGCAGGATTGAAGCGTTTACCACGGGGTCTCCACACACGAACACGACTGTCATCACTGCTCAAGTTGAATCTCGATTCGTCGCTGAAGACGACCTGGTTCCATTCCGTTGCAGTCCAATCCCGTCGTGCTCGACACCACTCCAAACGGAGGCGTTGGTGGGTGGGTGTCATTGGCAGCACACGTAATGGGCGCCGCGATACCAGATGTCCTTCAACCAAGCGCCTTGCGATGGTTCGGGAAGACACAGGGGCCCGTAGTGAAGCTGCTGCCTGTGTCTGGATAGCGGCCAATGAGGCAGTTGGCTCTACGCGTGCGTTTCGGATGATGTGACGGTCTTCTCGACAACTGGTCTGTCGAGGGCGTCCTGAACCTGGTCGCCGTGTAAATGACGTCTCTTCTGCCCACTGGTCCCAACACCTCCTCACAGTAAAATCAGAACGGCCTAGTTGACGAGCTACTCACCGAGCTGGCCACCCAGCTTCCATCATCCCGATGATTCTTCCCCTATCGAACTGCTCATACGGTCTTCGACGGCGGCGTAACGGCATGTCTACCTCATCATTTCCTTTGCAAACGATTAAATACACTCCAGCAAGCTCTGCTTACCTGTTTTATACTCCAAGGAGAACGAAGTTCAACGCCCTCTAGTGGCATTACGCAATGCGCAATCACGCTGCATTTCTAATCATTTGCATATCTGCCTGACATGTACCTTCAGGCCAACTTTCGTTTCGATCCCACAATTATTTCTTGGTGCGCAAATTTTTATGGCAATAAGTGTATATAAAGTTTTTCTGTTTCCCGAACTATAGACTCGAGTGACTCTGGTCAAGGAATTAACACGCCGACAATACGTCCCGTTTTTTCACCACGCGCGCATTCTATCCGTTCTTGCAAAATAATGTTCGAATGTTCTTTTATTTTCGTAAAAATGTTTAGTTTGTCTCTCTTTTGAGTTCTAAGTTGTTTTTATTTTTGAGCCATAAATTCAATTATCGTAATGTAGATTGTGTATGTGATGCCGGTAGAAGTTCACCTTACCTACACCATCTTGAGCATTGACACCGGAACCTGAGGACTCGGGGTGTTTGGGCGTCTCCTCCCAATAAACTTTGTAGGAGGATTTAGTCCATCATTAATGTTTGACTACATTTTGAATGTTTTAATTTATTTTTTGCAATTTTTGTCAAAATACCCGTAGTTTCTGTATCATTTTGTAATTTTGTCTGTATTTTTCTCATGCTTCATTTCGCTTCTTTCTTGTTCCATAGTAAAATGTGTCTCCGGCTGTTACGTTCGGTAACGTATCGCCAAACACCAAGGTTCGTTAACGATTTCGCTTTTATTTTGTCGTGACGTCTCACTGCTCGCGCGATAATATCACGATGACATATAGTTCAATAATTATATGACATAACAATCATAATAATGACATATGATATAATAATAATGATATTGACATGCAACAAATACAGCGGCTTGTCGAAATGCATTCTATGTTTCGCTCCCTAATGAATCTATTTTCATTATGAACCACTAACAAAGAAATAGGTCGGCTCCCTATGAATAGATAAATGATAGCAGGGGCCACTCTGTGGGTTATTATTGTCCACTTGATGCAACTGAATCGCATTTGGATTAAATCAGAAAAAAAAAATGAAAGCATGTTTTGGTAAATCAGTAAATGATCGTATGGTTGCGGCCCCCGTATACCCCGTCTCGCCATGTTCGTTTTTTGAGAACAACAGCCTAGCTCAGTGCATCTGACGATTGGTGGTGAAATATAATGTAATGAATCATATTTAACCCTCGCGACGGTTTAAAAAAATAAATTTTATTAAAATAAAAAAAAAAATTAACATCATCAAGAAACGAAGGTGGTAGGGAGGGGGAAAACCCTTGGGTGGGTTTGAAAGAGAATCGAACCCACAAACTTCGTTACGTGTGTCCCCATACAGTAACCACTGTACCAATTGTGGATGCCGTGTGCTGGTAGAATTAAGTAATATTAAACGTCACCTGGAAATATGTTGGCGAGAACCAACAGTCACCAGAAAAACGCGCGCCAACCGAACGACAATGTTCAACACTACTACTACTACTGAACCGTACATGCACCTCGTACACATTCCTCCGCAGAATTTCGAACGAATCGGCACATACCGGAATGTGAGTTCTGAGTGTATGTGTGGCCCCGAACGTATTTATGTTGTTGAGCTGCGCTTGTTTAGTGTTCATGCTGCAGCCATCTGTCTTTCATTTTCTGAAGTAAAGATGGAAATGCTTGAATTTTCACGTTATGTCTGTTCGTGTAGTAGTTCTGCCTGCTCTCTGCGGAAAGACTTTTAGAAATGAGAGATCGGCTTGTGCGTTCGAACCTCGAAGCTGGAAAACCGCAGAAACCAGCTTCAACCGATTACCACCGTGCCGTCAACGAGGTTCGAACCTGGATCTTCAGGACGAGCGTCCATACGATGTCCACACGGACGCACAGCGGCAATGTTCAACACTAAAGCGAGCCGCTTCCCGCTTTTGTCTTGTATAATCGTGTCTAACCAACACCACTTGTAGAACAAGGCCTCCTCACGAAACTTGTGACGCCAATGAAGAAGGCCATTTCTCCTATTGACATCGGACAAGATATACTGCAAAAAAGGTAAAGATACCACCTATAGAGCAAGGCCTCCGCACGAATCCCTTATTGCCATTGGATAATGCAGGCCGACGCATGCGACATCTTTACCTTTTTTGCAGTATATCTTGTCCGATGTCAATAGGAGAAATGGCCTTCTTCATTGGCGTCACAAGCTTCGTGAGGAGGCCTTGTTCTACAAGTGGTGTTGGTTAGACACGATTATACAAGACAGAAGCGGGAAGCGGCTCGCTTTGGTGTTGAACATTGCCGCTGTGCGTTCGTGCTGGACGCTCGTCCTGAGGATCCAGGTTCGAACCTCGTTGACGAGATTAGCGATTTCTGCAATGGCAGTTATAATACGGATCAGAGAAATTTTAAAAACCACTTAAACGGTTAATGAAATGCACAACGCTGTCTTCGAAATATTGTTTGAAAACAGCGACACAATTTAAGTGTCATCAAACACACTGAACGCATATTGTCAAGAATTAAAACAGCAATATTGGTCTCGTATAACTTCCTGAATATGAAAGCAAAGTTAATTAATAGACTGTCTATCATTTCCAATGATTCACCTCCGAGACGTTAAACAATAATCTCAATTGACATTCGCACGCTACGACGAGATCAATAACCCGTTGACACATTGAAAAATTAGTTTTAAACTACGTGTGATACACGTTAACACTTTAATTGCTTCACTACGAAGATAATCACCAACTACCGGAGTAAAGAGAATCTGAGGAATGTTCGCGTATCGCGGATAGCGTAATTTATCCACGTAAGACATCAGAGACACGCAACGTCACAGCCCAAAACACGAACGCTCACGTGTTCTAAAAAGAATTATCATTATTATAACTAATTTAAAATTGATATTCAGCTATTTTTAGATTTTTATCCAGAACAATGTAATTATTTATTGCGGCTAATGGTTTCCGTGAACGTATCGAGAATTTATCAGAAAACTCTTAAATATGTTTTGGGTTATTCTGATAATACATCGTTTACGAAAAAGCGATTATTAAATAGATTATTACTACAGCATTTTATGTATAAAACATGATTATAGCTCGAACGACATTCATGAAAAAAATGGTAAAAATGCCATTCATAAAAATAGAAATATATTTATTTGAAGTTTTTTAGTTGCAAAAAACGACAATTTTGTATTTTACAGATGTAAATTAATTGACAGATGAATGAAGTCATGTAAAAGACCCATCGCTTTTATGAAGACATTTTTTGTTGATTTTTAAAATGCAATAATACTTGGGATCAAAATGGCAACACGGCACCAGTTACGGGCACCCTGACCTCTAACTTTGAATTAGAAAGTTGTTGCGCTGTCTCTCCTGATGACAACAAAAAAATGTCCTCGTTCTTAACTGCAATATTTGCAGACATATCTGAACTCAAAAATCGGAGAAAAGTTGGGAAGGAAGTTTAGTTTTTGTCCTTCTTTCCGAACCTTCCTCCGGTTTCTGAATTTGAATATCTCATCGAATATTGCACTCGGTAGTTTGGAATTATTTTTTTTTTGGGCAGGACAGAGACAGAGAAACAACAGGGCATCAGGAGAGACAGAAAAACAACTTTCTAATCGGGTTTTTTAGGACAAGCTGTCCGAATACAAATAGAAGGCTACAACAGGCAAAATGCTCAACGAGGTGGCTGAGAAAAAGATGTCCGTAACAAAATATGGATGCCATATATTTCTAAAATACAGCAACCCAATGAAAAAAGCAATTGTAAAAACTAAGGAATATATACAGGGGGATTCAGAAAAGATGGGAAAACCTTTAGAGGTGTTAGGCACACCAATACAAACAATTGTCATCAAATAATGCATGTTCTAACATGACACGCAAACGCGCAAGCGCGTTATAAAACGGCCGCTCCGCAAACGTTAAAACAGCATTACTGTTGAAATTTATCGGGAGAAAAAGAACATCACGCATGCAAATATAACCTGGGGAAGAAGAAGAAACCGTATGCAAATCTGCGTCACATTGAATAAAAGGCGCGGACGCCAGCCCTGTGAAGTTATTTGAGCGTGGAACCGTTCTAACATTTGTAACGTACGGGATTATGGCGCAGTTTAGTAATACTGAGTCCGCGCCTTTTATGCACTGTGACACAGATCTGCATGCGGTTTCTTTTTCTTTCCTAGGTTACATTTGCTGTAGGTGCGATCACCTTTTTCAGTGACGTCACGAGCTTCATTCGGAGGTCTTCTGCTATAGATGGTGTTAACTTATCCCATAGATTCATAAAAACAGTTAAAAAGTTCATTTCGAAAAAAAAAAAAGTGAGAAATGTTTCCTTTTGAAAGTAAACTCCTCATATGTGTATATCTTAGTTTTGAAGAAGTAAATTAGCTTTTACAGGTTTCTCCGAAAAGTGTCCAAACTATCACACGACAAAGAAGGCTACGAAAAATTGAACTCGTACGCGTTTCGTCGAGCTTATTCAGCTTTTACACGGCTTTCGGATTGCGTATATATTCACCTTTCAATCAAACCCCCCGATGACATTTTCCAGCTTTCACAATTCTCTCGAAAGAGTAAAATATCTTGATACAGTCGAATCCCGTTTTAACGAATACCGTTATAGCGAAAATCTCGTTTTAACGAACACTTTTCTCACCCCCCAAATAAGTTTACATAGGAACAATGCTATTCAACCCGGAATTCCTTTATAACGAAATTTCGTTTTAACGAAGCGATTTCTCCGGTCTCTTGACGTTCGTTATAACGGGGTTCGACTTTACAACCCGAAGAAAAATCATCCTGATAGTATATGGACCACAAGACTGGGAATTTTTTACGCTCATGCCATAATGGGCCCTGTTTGAAAATAATGGCAGCAAGAAAAATGAATTTCTCGAAAATCAATAATGTATCTTGCATAATAAAATCACGAAATAGTATCAGATGTTGATTTCGAGGAAAATAATGCATCTTTCTTCAATTATAATGAAATCCAAAGTGTTTTGTTTGTTAAATTTTGTTTCTCTATGAGGAAAACAATTTCGCATTTGTTCCATGCAACTCAGAGACGACACAAATTTTCTACATTTCCGTGAGAAATGGCAGCAGAGGCTTTTTTCTTGCGTGCATCATTAAATTTTTAATAGTAAAGATTGCTGTTTCAGATCTTTTCTTTTGTTTTATTTTATTCCTGCCACTTTCTTCATTGCGATTGATTTTTCAACTCAAACAAAAGCCCCATTAAATTTGGATTTTTGTGAAACGTTGTTTTTTTGTTACAAACGATGCTCTCTTGTATGCATTTAATTGTAACTTTTCCCTATTTTATGCTTTCATTGATTCAAATGCATTTGCTTTATTTTTTAAATTGTTTGAAAAATTTAAATAAGAATTGTGTTATAAATCATTATGGAATTTGAATATAAATATAGGTGGGGGGGGGGCAGATTTCGATCACAGTAACAGCTGCCGGCAGATTGTTTCTATTGGTGTTTCCCCGACTGTGAGTAGTGAATGTGAGTTGACTTCACGATTGAGTATGTTCCACCACAAATATATAAGATAGATCTATACAAAACTCTATACATTTATTGCATTATTAAAATTTACTCATTGGGATTTCAGAAGACAGATTATATACAGCACCTAGTAACGCATATAATTAACATAAATTTTGATTATCAATGCGTTTTAATCACCCGCATCATCTTCATAGGAACTTTCTGAGAAACTGCTTTTGTGTAAGGCGGAAGTCTTCATCGCATGGCCCATGTGGCCTGCAGTGGCCCGCCGACCATTTTTAAATATAAGTATTATAATTATTAACTATTATGAATACCAGTTAGTATCATTGTTTATTGCTATGGCCAATCGATGTCCCTTATCTTGCTCTTTTCAGTGATTAGACATCACTCGGAAGGAACGCGCAAACCAATTTTTGTTAAAAGACGGGGGACGATGAAGATTGTGAGGTGACTGTAACTGTCTCTTCTTCGTGGGTGCCATTACTCTTAGGAATATCCAAATTAAATGTTGTTGCCAGTCATGATGCGCAGATTCTTTTACAACATTTCGATGAGCTTATTTTATGTTTCCCAATAAGCATGCAACAAAATATCACTCCAATTATGGGCAAATCTGACACATCAATAATACAGTTAGGGGTAATTCAAGTATTACGTCAGCATCGAGGGGGGGGGGGGGTTCGGATTTGCTGACTTTTGATGACAGGGGGGGGAGGGGGGGGGGTTTGAAGGTTGCTTACGTCATCACCCACCCTTTTTGAAGTTATGAAATATTCTAAGCTGCTGACGAAATTTTACTGACTAGGGGGAAGGGGATCAGTGTTTTGCTGACTTTTGCTGACAAGGGGGGGGGGGTCAAAATTGGCTAAAAATCTGCTTACGTAATACTTAAATGGCCCCTGGCCCCTTATTAATACTGTCACTCTCACAAAAAAATATAGCTTTAATTACTCACCCATTTTGCTCCATCGATGCTTGGCCTTTTCCCATTCCGAGAGAGAGAGTTCGAAACGCGACTACCCCATGAAACCTGATCACTGGATCGCTTCAATTTTGAGATTATAAAATTTTTGACATGGGACTCTATGGAAACAATTCAGATAAAGCCTTCTTTCCCTCAAAATGAGGATTAGTGATTTACAACACATATATTTTCCCTACTCGTCAAACCATAGCGAGGTAATGCTGAGATATCAAATGCTGCGATAACCTCGTCACCTCGTTGGGCCTTTTGGCTGTTGCGGCCTTGTATTTGTAAAGGGAAAAAATATATAAATTCCCTCTTATATAGGGAAACTAATAAAGGGTCTCGAAATAAAAGGGAGAGCGCTAGAATGTGTTTTCTTTCTATCTACTTTAGGCCGAGATCAGAAAGAGGTTAAGCGCCTATCGAAGTAATGAATGTTGACAAGTTTAACAGATGTCTTCAGAGCTGAGCGTTGGATACTTGGATGAATTTTCAATTAAAATAGAAGCGTTTGGGGCTTGATATTTGAAAAAAATTTGAGTTCAATGAAATCAAATACATAGTAATTATTAGAGTCCAGATTATATGTACTTAAAAAGTGGCAAAATATGCTCTAAAAATATGCAAATATGCACTTAAAAGGCTAAAATATGCACTTAAAAATATGCAAATATGCACTTAAAAATATGCAAATATGCACTTAAAAATATGCAAATATGCACTTAAAAATATGCAAATATGCACTTAAAAATATGCAAATATGCACTTAAAAATATGCAAATATGCACTTAAAAATATGCAAATATGCACTTAAAAATATGCAAATATGCACTTAAAAGGCTAAAATATGCACTTAAAAATATGCAAATATGCACTTAAAAGGCTAAAATATGCACTTAAAAATATGCAAATATGCACTTAAAAGGCTAAAATATGCACTTAAAAATGCCGGAATATGCACTTAAAAATGCCGGAATATGCACTTAAAAATGCCGAAATATGCACTTAAAAATGCCGAAATATGCACTTAAAAATGCCAAATATATATTACCTTTACACACATCCATATCTTTTGTGAATATCTTTTTTCTGCCACCTCGTTTATGCAATTTGCCTGTTGTTGTGTCCTTTGTGTTTGTATGTGAAAAATCCTGAAAAAAGTTAAAAATTAGAAAATATGTACCACAAAAATGTGAAAATATGCGTTAAAAAAATCACTACGCAAAAAAATGAGATGTTTTTTAAATCATATTTTCTATTTGTTAGTGTGTATTCATTTACCGCCTCACATATGCATATACTGCATATGCAAATAACTTCTAAATATTTTTTATTTGAGCATTTTCAATTTATAGTTAGTCGTGGCTGTTCAGTAACGAAAATAACAGTAAAAATGAATTTGGAGACTATTTTCTAAAAGAATTGAACATATTTGACGCAAACGCTGAAACAGTTGATATTTTAAAAAAATCATACCTGCGGAAAAAAACCCGATGTTATGAAAATATTATGAGCAATATTCATTTCAAAAACTATGAAAAAGTGATTGAGCTTCAATAAACCTTCACAAATATGCACTTATTCTGAAAATTCTTTGATTTTACGCATTTATATGCATTAATGCTGGAAAAAGCCAAAATATGAAAAATGATAACGCCAAAATGCCAAAATATGCACATATGCATTTGCATATAATCCGGGCTCTAGTAATTATTCATTTTTGGTGTATTTTGGAGTTGAATTGTTCCATTTAAAAAAGTAAGGTTCTTTTCTATGGAATAAAATAGTGCTGGATGGCAAGCAAAACATTAATCAATATTCACATGCAGAAAAAGTTGTGAGCAATGTAAATGTCCGTTAGCTAGATATGCTAGATATCTCGAATTCTGATTGTCTGAAAAGACGCCCACCAAATTTGGTTCTATTGGGCCTACTTGATTTTTACCTATCACCTTTTCTCTAAGCATAATCATTCTTATACACTGCTCAAAACAAATAGGGGAACAAGCAAAAAAGTGAAGAAAACCGTGCGAGACAGCCACGTATTAGCATATAATGGATAGTACACGCGTATCAATGCGCAATACAGAAAAAAGACGTAAAAAAATTTGGAATTGAGCTTTAATTCTTTGAAAATACGGAAAAACATGAAAAGATGATTTAGGGCAACAATTTGGTTACATGTAAACGATAAAAAAAAGTACTGTTTAGACATGATGCATGAGTTTTAATAGGGCGTGTGGTCTCCTCGAACAGCTAAGACTGCTGCACACCTGTTTGCCATGGATGCGATGAGGTTATCGATCAGACTTTGGGGAATACTGTTCCACTCCTCAAGAAGTGCAATCTGCAAGTCTCGGACATTAACAGGCGGCCTTGGTCGCGCAGCAATGCGTCGTCAGGAGAGCACGCTGGCCATTCCATACGCTGTATTGTTTCAGCTTCAAGCATGTTCTCCACCAGACGAGCTCTATGCGGTCGGGCATTAGCATCCTGGAAAACAAAGGAATCTCCAATGGCTCCAGCGTAAGGGATGACATGAGGTCGCAGTATCTCGTCTGCATACCTTCGGGCCGTCAAAGTGCCATTCCGAATGATATACAGGTCCGTACGTCCGCCTATGCTGATTCCACCCCATACCATCCAACCAGCTCGTCTGTATTGTGACCTTTCACGAACGAATGCGGGGTTATTTCGAGTGCCCCTGTCCCTCCATACCAGAACACGTCGGGTGTCACACTCCAGACTGAATCAGAACTCGTCTGTAAACAGCACTTGGCTCCAATCATGTTGCTCCCAATCTCGATGTTCAGCAGCCCATCTTCTTCGGGCCGCACGGTGGAGTGGGGTCAACGGAACGCAGACCATTGGCCTACGTGCATAGAGCCCTCCCTCATGAAGCCGATTACGTACTGTTTGGCTGGACACCCTTCGTCCTGTTGCCAAGAGCAACCGTCTTTGCAGCTGCGTAGCATTCTCTGTTCTGTTTCGACGGGCTGTTAACCGTACATACCGGTCATCAGTTGCTGTAGTGGCGCGTGGCCGACCTTGCCCTGGTCGACGTCTAACACTTCCTGTTTCTTGGAATCGATTCCACAGCCTTACAACAACACTTCTGGCGACTCCAACAGCGTCCGCGACACTACGTTGTGTTTGCCCGGATTCCAGTCTGCCTATAACACGCCATGCCATGGATTCCGGTAAATCACGTTGTTGAGACATCCTCAAGTCACCTTGTCTCAAAAAAAAAAAACACTGCGCAATCTAATTTCACAGTTACGGCAGTAAAACGGACGTTTCTGCAACATCCCGATTTCTGCCCTTATCTCCTTTTTCTGGTTTTTGACGTCATGAACTTTGATTTGCATATGAAGTTTTCTTCTTCCGTTTCCTGCTAGGCTTTAAATTATGGATGATTCATTTCATGTTACTTATCGGTATACATGTTTGCGTAATTTTGTTAAAACCATGTGCTCCCCTAATTGTTTTGAGCAGTGTATATGAAAATAAGAAAGCCGTTTTCGTCAGTGGCACTAGTATCCTACTTGTCTGAATAGCTTCATTGAATTTCAGACGAAGGAGTCTTCTTTAGCTCTATTTTTAGTTAAGCTAATTGCTATTCCTAGACAGAGATGGTTAGTTTCATCTGAATATAAGACATTCTATACGAAACGCCTACTCGACCTGCCGGAGTATATAGATATTTATAGCTCATATCCCTGAGCGCTGTGACTTCCCGAGACGGGACTAGGGCTCAAATTTTCATAACTTAAAAATCTTGAAGATATACAGGCATTTATGACCTAAAAAACATAAAAATATGACCTTACTTTCCCATTATTACCAAAATTTCCGCATTATTTCATCTCCCTTTTTTTTCAGATATTGCGTCTTATCTTATTGAGTTAAAAAATAAACATAAAATACATCAATTTACCATTTTGATTAAAAAACTCTCTCATCAAATTCAAATGAAAACTACACCTACCTACTGGACAATAACTGTTTTCCGGTACGTTGTGGAATCGCACTGAATTTTATTAAGATGCAGTTTCAAATGCTTAAAAAAAGTGATATTGTGTTTAACACCTTCTAAGAAATATTTGAGGAAACTACTTTGTAAAGGTTTTTTTTTTTGAAAATTCGGCAAAACTTTCCATTTATATGAAGCAGACGTGAAGTTTTTGCAATCTCGTTTATTGTTTCTCAAGCTGAATTGTAATGGTGCTGCACGTTCAATCAGTTTTCAGCTGGGACTTCTACCACACATTTAACAAAAAGAAACACAGTACAGTCGAATCCTGTTTTAACGAACACTTTTCCAATCCCCCAAATACATTTACATAGGAACAATGCTAGGTAACCTGGAATTCCTTTATAACGAAATTTCGTTTTAACAAAGTGATTCCTTCGGTCTCTTGGCGTTCGTTATGGCGGGATTCGACTGTAGCACCATTGGTCTTTCTTCTTTTACACGGAGCACAACTCCGGTCTACCGTCATTGGGTATAATTTACTGTAATTTCATCCGCTTTCAGATATGAGTTGAGCAAGGGCGTAGCAAGGGGGGACTTGGAGGGGGGGGGGGTGAGAAAATGACCGAAAAAAGGAAAAATGTGGCCAAATCTTTTGTTCTATCACTTTGCCCCCCCCCCCCGATATGAAAGTGGTTTCACACGAAAATTTCTGTCGACGCCCCTGGAGTTGATCCAAAAGTGTGTGTATGTTATTTTCTTAACTGATATCTGATATACCTAACCGTCTGCGCGTATATTTAGTGTTGTGCGTGAAGTTAGTGCTATGCCATGTGTGTTTCGAATTGTGAGTGAAGTGTAATGTGCTTGGATATTTGTGCAGGTGTAAGTCAGCGCCGTAACTAGATGAAAGCAGGGTGTGTGTGTGTGTGTGTGATGGAATGAGCGCTGGACCAGGAAGCGTACCGTGTTTGCTTTTTCTTCGTTCAAAATTGCGAGGGGGGGGGGTGCCAAAATGTTTACCTACTTGCCTCGGATTGACAGCGTTGATTTTTGTTTTTGGTAGTGGTTGGAGGATCTGTTGCAAGACTTTTCAATTGGGAGATCGATTCGCATATGCGCCTGAAGCTGGAAAACAAGAGAAAACCAGATTTAGCCAACCACCATTGCGATTCGAACTGAGCTGTGAGTAATGGGAATCCCTCACGATGCCCGCAAGACCGCACAGCGGCTGCCATCGGTTCTGAAAACATTCTCCCCCAAAGTGCTGGAAGAAATTCCGTAACTTACTCTGAACATTAACTTCAGTCGGTGCCAGAATTGCAGAAAGAGACAAGGGGGGAGGGGAGGGTTCAACTACCAATCTTGAGCAAAAAATCCATGCTACAGAGCTTTAGAATTTTACACGGAGTGGCGGCAAAACCACGGCTGCCCCTCCTGACAAGAGTCCCTGTGTTTAGGCATGATGAAAATGCACTGAACGCGAACATTTCGAGTGTCCGAATGAATATCTTTCGGAATTGCTTGGCGTGGCACATTCCAAAAACATAGCAAAAGGGACCTCCGAGAACCAAAAATAGGGAATGTATAAGGTTTTTTCCCGAAAAAAAAAAGACGACGATTTATTGTAAGTAAATATAGCTCGAAAATGCTCAAAATATGAAGTCATAAAAAAATATGACACATAATAGAAATCCGAACTCTATTAATAACTTATTAAATCAGTTTTCTGTAAACTTTCAATAGATTCTTTTTGTTTCCCTTGCATTTTTGTTGGAAAGATGTTTGACACGTTGGCAATTTATCTTTCTTGCGGAAGTTTTTGGTCTCTTTGTCTTTTAAAAAATTTCACATGCAATAAATTTTGGAGATAGTAAAAAAAAAAACTTGAGTATTTCGTTATTAATGTCATATAAATTTGTGAAATATTATTGGCTTGAATAAATTTGGATAAGCTGCTAATTCAAAGGAATGGCTTTCTCTGAATAGATCTCTTTGGCTATATATAGGCATGGGTTTCTTTTCTATTTAACTGCAACCAAAAATGAAGAAAAGGCAATGCTATATTCTTTTTTATATAGTGAAAAATACTGATGCGCACATAAACAGCGAAGATATTACTACTTATGATATCACTATAAGGAAATAAAGCATAAGCGTGAACTAGCTTTGCATGAATGATGAGGTTAGAAAGGATGATAATAGTGAGGATAAAGGGGCAATGTGGTGGTCGAGTGGTCATAGCGACGACGGACTCGAATTGCGAGGTCCCGGGTTTGAACCCTACCCTCGCCACAGTGGTAGTCGGCTGAAGTTGGTTTTCTGTGGCTCTCAACTTCGAGGCGCAAGTGCGAGCCGATCTGTTCGTTAAAAAGTCTTGCTACAGAGAGTAACAAACCTACAAACGGTTATTTGATCATAACACTTCACTCATAGTTCAAAAAATAGATGGCAGCACTAAAATCATTACATTTCATTCACTTCACGTCTGAAATACAAATGGCAGCACTGAAAAATCAGACAACTCTCGAAAACGCATTCAGACTGTTAGGTAGTTGCACGTCCGGCACACTTACTCACTAGGTAGTAAATTGTCCATAGATGGCGATAGACTTGAGTTGTGCTCGGTTTGAAAGAAAGAAAGTGAGGATAGAGGGGTTATTATCGGGAATTCTATGCTAAGTTTAGGGAAATTCGCAGAGAGCAGACAGAACTTCAACACGACACTTCTATAAAACGAAAATTTCGGGCAACTGTCACTTAATATTGAAGACGGATGGCATCACCGCTGGCACGCGAAACATGTATAACTCTGAAGACACAAAAACGGTAGGGCTACACATGCACCGAGTCATTAGAAATTCCTCAGAGGAAAGTGTACGAAGTGCATGTACGATTAGATAAATAGCAGTAGTAGTTTAGGAAACTAAAGAACAGGTATGTGTATGTATTTTCAGCTGTTGTCCTCCTAAGAGAGATAAGTGACGCCTGAAACATTTTTCATAGACAAAGGTTTCTCAACCCGGCCCAATACCGGGCACTGACATCAGTCAAACAGATAATTTGATCATTTTTGCAGTGCCACGCTTATTTCCGCAAAGCGAGCGCTAATTGGACCGGGATTTACAGTTTATTGCCTGATTCGAACGCCAGTTTTCGACATTAGTATAATTTTCATATATATCGCGAAAGAGTTGGTGCTCTAACTTCTGGGGGTGGTGGGGGGGGGGTATCCTGCTGGTAGCAATGTGTTCTGCGGTCATGTTGCACTTCCGCGTCAGGAAGGATTCTGACAAGGACGAATCCGTTATCACACACGCGACACCTCTGAACATCCTTTAGTGCTGTATGCGAGCACCTTATTGACCCGAGCTGCCACGCCTCCTACCGGGACATGAGATTCGTCGTTTTACTTTTCCCATTTATTTCCCGGTAGTCGTTCGTATGACCGGGCCTTCTATTCAGAGAAATGAATCGAACCAGGACGCGGGCTTTTGTTTGAGAGCGGACGATAATGTTTGAGAGCCACTCTTCTAGTGGTGGTATTGTGGGTTGGAACTGATCAGGTATGATTGAATTTCGCCGAGTTGTCTCTGAGACTAGCGGCCAGGCAAAATCTGCTAAGAAGGGGTGGGGAAGGCTAGATGTTGCAACTATTCCGTCACTGCTACGTGGGTAGGAGAAACTAAGAATAAGATTCAGCGTTTCAACGCAAGTCTGAACAATTCTGTTCTCTTAAGCTAGAGCCACATTCATGTTCAGCCTATTCCAGTAATCATTCGCAAATATTTGCTTTCAATGTTTATATTTCCCAGTTGCAATGAAGCACCAGCGGCATAGGCTATCTTTACACTGGCCCAGCCTAGTCCAATATTCCTTGGTGGATATTAGCTTCCAGAGCACTCTCCATGTTCTTATGTTGGCGTTGTTCGACCAATGTGTGGCCAGACGGATTGGAAGATCGGGATGGAATGCGGCTTCTTTGACTTGGGGGCTGGATGGTTCCGGTCGTCCTACCATCCTTCCAATATACTACCTATAACTCCCAGCCTCCAGCATTTGGCGGTCATTGTTAACGGTGGAGAGGCCACACTACTCATCTATGACCAACCCTGACATGTTGGAGACGAGAGTGGTCCCTGATTTAGTGTCACATTTTTCATCATTGCTCCATCATCATGAGGCAAACTAAAATGCATTTTAATAAACACCAGAAGCTTGGAAAATATGAAAGTCTGATTAAAAACTATAATTTCAGCTTGGAGCTCAGACCTTATAGCTATTATAGAAACTTGGACAATACATGTAGGTGAGTAGGAAACTTTTGCATATCTTTGGGATATGTAAGAATTAGGGTCAGAAGAAAGAACTGAAAAACACATTTAAGAATGCACGCACATGCGTACCCAAACTTGCAAATAAATACCAACAATCAAATGCATCGATTGACAGAAGCAATGAAGATTACCTTGCAACATATGCTTTATATACATAAAGAGAAAAGTAATACGAGGCATAAAATCCATAATCGCTGTCGAAAAAAAATAATAACAATAATACGTGACGCACGATAAATACGTGTTTCTGCCGCTCGTAATAGCAAATCACTTCCCCTACAGAAAAGTCTAGATAACTTCACACTCAATACTGGACGCAATCTCCCAGCGTGGCACGGAGATCGTTGTCGCTGAATATAGCACCTATCAGGTCTTCCTCGCATATTTCGGTGGATCCTCTGGCCCTCGCCCGGTTAGCAGCCAACTCCACAACCTCTGTAGCGAGGTATTCTTCCGCTGCTGCCAGGAAGATGGCCGTCGCCGATTCGAATTCTTTGGACCCGGCATCATTGATCATCTGATGGATCTTGCCGACGGGGAAGTTCGGCTTTCTCGGCTGATTGTCAGATGCGCGTTCTCGGGTCATGAACTGAAAATCGTCCGTGGACCACTTCTTGCCGGCGGAGATAGGACATTTGGTCACTGGGGTCTTCTCTGACGGCGGCTGCTCTGTATCTGAAGTAGCCTTTTCATCCTGGTTCGAGACATTGGCCTCGTCGTCGTCGTCGAGCTCTCCCTGGACGGTGAGTGACTCCATCGCTGTTGCTGACGAGGAGTCGATGTGCGACGAAGTATCCAGCGCGTCGTCGTCATCGACAGGTTTTTGCCTTCCGAAGCTGAACATTTGTACGCGAGATTTGATACGTCTTCACAGAACGATCGTTTTGTCCAACGCTGAATAATAAATTGGTGTGATTTATAAACAGTATAAATATATTCATCGAATGTTACGCGCTCCGACTCGTCTCGTTCTCTCTGGCACTCGGAGAGTTAGACTTTTCAACAGAACAAACGATAATATTTTTCACGACAGCTGAATCTTTATTGCTCTCGGACGTATCAGTGAGTTCAGCAACGCTATATATGTCATGGTAATATCTCTCAAACCTTTTCATCACCGGCTTCCTTATCCCAGCATAAATTCACAGCCGTGGTTCCCTTATCATATATTCTATCATTCAACCGAGGCTACTTTACTCTAGCCCTCATTCATCGGTAATCATTTGTCCGTAACTCTCCTACCCTACCTTACCTTCCGTAGGTCCCTTGAACGAGGATATGACTATTTTCAGATAGTCGTGATAGGGCTCTTTGCCATATATTGATTACCAGCGCATATCGTGCCACAACTCCCTGTTACTCGCGCATTCCGTTGCTCTAATGAAAATATATCCACAAATCTCTCCAAGTACCTGAATAGCCGCAGGTTGCTTGCCTTAATGGTCATATAGCCGCGACTCTCTTACCATGATCCTAATTAACTCGTCTAATGATCTCGGAAACCCCAACCTGTTCAGCTGGAGGATAAACGAAGATACAGAAATGACAAGCCAATAATGGGTGGAAAAACTCTTTGTTTAGCGATACTTTACACGACGACAGTACGTGTTCATTTTGAGTTTCAAAACAAGTGCTCGAAGATCTATCTCACCATTCACAGTTATGCACGCTTCACAACTGCGACGCATTGATTGTCGAACCCTTTCAAAAATACCAAATATACGCGACATTTCCCGGACCTTTGCAGCTGCGACAAGGTCGGTGTCAGTGTCAATGGGTGTCTCTTGGACCATGGCTTTCAGGATCCCCCACAAGATGTGAAACACTCTAAATAGAGTTTTTCCACCCATTATTGGCTTGTCATTTCTATGTGATTCTGCTTAGCTTTTGTGTTTTCTACCTCCTCTACGAATTTGCACGTTGAGGATTGAGTCATCTTGTATATATGAAATTGATTTTCTCTATATGTGTGTGTGTATTATATGCGTATGCATGTTCTCTATACAAATATAAATTTTAGACCGATCGTCGCCAAATTTTGCATATGTACCGAACAGGGCCGGTATTGAACGATAGGCTACTTTAAAAGTTCGTCAGAGCAGGGCAAATGCTCGAAATGGGCGACGGGCAGCAACGATCTTTCGGCCTCAACAATGACTTTCGGAGTGTTTACTTTTGGTTACCGTGGTTTCCTAACAATGCATTTCCGACGTGTATATGCCTTCACAATGGTTTGCATTTCTTTAATGCTGGCAGTATATGTACAGTTGAATCCCGAGTGAGAGACCAGATAAGTGAATGTATATAACAGAGTGAGCAACCTAGTTAGTTTATGATAGGATGAGTGACCTAGGGAGTTATTGAGCGAAATAAAGATCAAGTGAGTGACCAGCCTACTGAGAGACTGATAGAATGAAATACTGAGTGGTGTATGAAGTACGTGAGTGACCTGGTGAGCAACTGGATGACCAAGAGAGTAAGTGAGTGACCTAGCGAGTGAGTAATATAATAAGTGACCTATTGAGTGATTGACTTGTGAAAGAGTGAGCGAGGGTGAGTTAGCTCTAGTGACCGGCCGGTTTCACTCATTCACTCACTGACTCAATTGCTCATTCACTCACTCACTCGTTAACTTGCTCACTCGATCATTCATTCACTCATGTCGAACTGATGTTGGTGAATTTTCCGGTGGTGAGGTTTCCTGACACAATATTACCATCATAACTATATTACCATCAGACACCTTACAATGTATTCTGGTTATTAGCTGGTGGTGGTCACATTGATGTGACTCGGTATGCACTTACAGAATTAAAAAAAAAAAATTTAAAACACACACACATAATTTTAAAGCTTCGAGCCACAAAAGCTCTCATTTATTGAATCCAGCTATCAATGGTCATTCAGTATGAGTAGTAAAACTGAATTCGATCACAACCACACAGGATTACGTGAGCTTATGATAATGTTTCGTTGTGAAAGTTTCTTCGCTTATCGGCTGAATGGCGTCGCCAGGTTCTAGTTTCTAGCCAGAGAGAGATAAAGTCTAGCGCATTCCATATCGAATTGAATTACAGCAGAACGCTCAATGTAGAGAATGGGGGGGGGGAGAGAATATCTCCGTAATCTACGCAAATGGCAAATTTTCATAGACGCTTTTCGTCTGGACAAGTCAGCTGGAAGGAAAATTAACCCCGGAAGCCATTAAAGGGCTACTTTACCGTAAAACGATCTCGACGAACGCGAGAGCTGGTCACTCATTAGTGTATTCACTCAAAATTGTATAGAAACTCGTGCACTTTTCACTTAGGTATTTTGCTAATGCGGTAGTGGGGGGAGGGGGGGGGGAGGGATCTGAAATGTTGGATGTAGTAGAGAGGAGGAGAAACTCGAAATTTCTAAAATGTGAGTGGTAAAGATTGTCATGTTTCAAGATTTTAAAACGTCACCGCCTGTGGTTAGAATTCATATCCGAGAGATTCTCCGCTCGGATTGGATTACGGTGGATGCTCGTGTTATCATCATGTATACACACACACACACGAGTGCATGTAGTGAGTTCACTTTATGGCTTTATGATGAGGAGGAATTATTGAATACTCTGTTTATCAAATTATCAACTAGAATTCTTATAAATTTCCATTCGGAAATATTAATGCGCATATTTTATGCTTGGAATTGAAAGATTTTTGAAATATTCAAGTTAAGCGATATTGGGCTTTTCTGAAAGAAGATGCTTCCATCAAAATTGAGTGATGTCTTATGATGTCTATCAACTCCTAGGCTGCAGGAAGAATGGCAGCGTCAAAAAATTTCCGTTTTTCTAAATTGTCATTTGTGAAAGGTAGATGACACTCTCAAATTCAACGTTGTGCGCACACACGTGTCATGGCCCTCACATTCAGGAGCAGGGCCCTTAGGCTGTCAGACGAGACAAGGCCCGGGCTCTGACCGATCCGGGATATTAGCCCTTTACTCGTGTAGGTTGGGTCATAGTGGGGAAAACAGAAACGAACTGGAATCGAGCCCGTAACCACGGGACTGAAAATTCGACGTTCTACCGACTGCATTTGAACCAGTTAAAAATGGGCCCCCTAGGCTGGGATCTTCTGTGGGCATCCTGGTCAGGCTTTTCACGGACCCTTCTATAGTTAATTTTTAGCGTGTAAAAGCAAAAAGTGATGATGATTATCTCGAGCCCCAAGGCTAGAGCCCTCTCAGTCCCCATCCTTGGGGGGGAAGGGGGGGGCGGGCATGACACCTATGAAACCTATTCACACAGTGAAACCTATCTAACAAGGAAAAGATCCCAAGGTGTCATCTTAAAAAAAAAAAAATCACGAGACAATTTATTCAAAGTCTAAGGATCCGTTAAACTTTGCTTGTGTTTTTATTTCACCAAATTGTTCACACATTATGAAGCCATTAAAATTGATATTAATATGAGATTTGGGTGAATAAACATTATTTTTTCTTTTTTTTCCCTTAAAGATTGATTTATTTCGGGAAAAAAATAGTTGGAGTTATGACCGTACAAAAAATTAAACTACTTAAAAGCAAACTTTAGATGAATTGCTCTAAGTAGGTACTTATCGATAATCTTTAATACGATATAATGAGTAATTCATGGAATTTTTTTTCAAAGTGCGCTTTGTATCCTACTTAAGGGGGGAATTTAGAAACTTACAACTCCACAAAAACAACAAGAGCGGCCAATAATATGTGATTAAATTTATTTCTCCGTAATGCCACGCCTAAAGCTATTCACGAATAAGAAAATTAATGGGGAAACTGCGTATATATGCGTACCTATTTGTGATGGATTGCGCAAAGTGTCCCGGACCATCGAAAATTCGAATCCTTCCGGCAGCTTCCCCCCCCCCCCACTCCCCACAAAACATCGCAATGGAAATTTCAATAAACATTAACCAAAAATTTGATGAGCGGAAAATCGTGAGAGATAAGCTACGAGCGAGAGCGCTTTTCACTTTCACTTGAATTAATGATAATGGACGCCCTAATATGCTTTTCGGACGTTAACGAGCTTTTAATAGTCCTACAGAAAATAACGAATGTGAAAATATACTTTATGTTACTTTCTGCTCGGAAAAATATCCTGTTTCCTGTTTTTTTTTCTCCTTTCGGGAAACGGGATCAAGTGACCGCGTTGACAGAAAGAAATATATTCGCCGTATTAACTATTAATAGTGTTTTAAATTATTAGGCAATTTATTTCGAGATGCCGCTTTTTCCACATACTCAAGATTAAATTAATATATTGGAAAGTATTACGACGAAGGTAAATGATTATGAATCGCGTAAACAGTTTATGTCTTTAATGGCAAGTGAAATGATATTTTAATTGTTATCAGAATGAATAATTGTTGTTAATTGCGTACAATTTTCCAATTTGCCTTAACGTCTTATTCGTATTACGTTTGTTTCAAATTCGATATATTCCTGCGTGTCAATGCCTATTAAACACTTTGTGACGAACATTGATCCAGTTGATATTGGATTAAAATGACTGTTTATCATGACTTGTTCAGAATCAAATTTATTTTATTATCAAATGACTATTCAAATCTCTTGGGCCTATTATGGATATTTACATTGATTTTCTCCCGTTTGTTTTTCGCTATTCACGTTTCATCTTCCCCCCGTTTTGAATGTTTGTGTGTCAATTAAATTTACTATTATTATTATTAATAGCTACGAAATCGAATTTACTGCTAAAATTTTCATTACGTTGGGTTTCATCTCATTATTACAGGAGAAAAGACTATCGTAAATGTCATACGAGTGAAAGGACTCCCTAAATCTGAAATGATATAACTTGAAAACGGTGACAAAAAGGTGAAACAAGTACTTCATTTAATGGCGAGACTGGAATTTCAGCTAAGTCGGTTTGTGGAATTAATTACAATTTTGGCTGATAGATGGGGTCACAGTCTGAGTGCAATGTCTTTTAAACTGTTTGTAATATTGTCCTTCGTAAACGTCAGATTACATTACGATGAATTCGGAATGGCGCACTGCCTAGGAATGGTTTGACAAAAGTGAAGAATAGTTTGAAGTAACTTTTCTGCAATGTCTCTGCTGCAGTGGATGCGTATGCTTCACTGATGAACTGTTCGAACTGATACAATGTTTGAGGACTCTTGCTCTAAACGCAGACCTTCAAATGACTCCACAAACGTAGACCTTCAAATGACTCCACAAACATAGACCAAAAATGTCGTGAAATAAAATGACTGTGCCCAACCTGGTCCATTAATAATACTATAAAATTTTCAAAAGAAGTCAGTCACATTTAAATGCTTTCCTTTAAAATTAACGAATGATGTTATGCATACTTTATAAGGAACTGCAACGTTTCTGTGATATTTTTTCACGTCCATTTTTCATGGAACCTACATATAGGCTTCTACTATCACTACTATTAAGCCACACATGATCTTCGTTTACATTCTTTTGCGGAACGTCTAACAGATTGGTACATATTGGAATGTGCGTGTACGTGTAGTGAACCAGAAGTTTGTTTATGTGTAGTGTCGCCATCAGCCATCCGTTTTTCTAACTATGAGCGAAGTGTAATGATTGAATAATTGTATCGTTGTGTAGGCCCGTTGCTCTCCGCGGCAAGACTTTTTAACGGGGAAATTGGCCTGCATTTACGCCTGGAAGTGTACATTCCAGCGGCTTATTTTTGAGAAATTACGGCACTAAATTCTATATCACGTCGTTTTTTTTTTTTGTTTTTTTTTTGTGAAGTTTTATTTTGTTGAAGATATTCACACGTTAAAGTTACATTACTCATAATGTCACTTCAGATACACAGTCGATCCAGCTTAAATAAATACCAACTGTTCCAGCACGTAATATCCGATTATGCGGGGAACAATTCAATAGCTGTTTAGCACCGTTAGTTTTGTTTGTATACTGAAAACTGATGAAGAACCAATATAAATCACGCTTCTGAGAAATTAATCCGACATGAAAATTATGTTGAATTAAAACTGTCACTATACCTAAGATTTTTACTTTTCATTGCGAAATTTAGCGCCTCCTATGGGTTCAACAGAGATCAAAAGTAGAATAATTAAAATTCATGTACTGGGGACTTGGACACTTCGAAACCAGTGCCCACTCTCAAGTGTCGGATTTTACCAAGTCTCAACTTGATAAGATATTTGTCATTAAATCAGCATGTGTGTGTATAGGGGTTGATATGTATTAACAGTAGTCGTGGGAATCACGATATTCCATTAAGTGGGGAAAAGTTGCAGAACTTATTCGATTAAGCGGGAGGTAACATTGTCTCTATAGGGGAAATTTTGATTTTAGAGAATTATATATTCGAATAAGCGGTGTAACCGCGTTTGCTCATTACCCGATTGAACGGGGCTGACTGTATTTACTGAAATTGAATAATGTAAAACAGACACTCATGACAGCATAAGTGAAACTAATATTATTTTATTTACTCGTATTATTAAATTTTACTATTTATTCTGGGATTGAAAGTATTGGTATTTTCCTTATAGTCATTTTGCCAAACTGAATACAATAATGTAATATTTACTCATTTGTATCATCATAGTTTTGAATTTGTAACAATCAAAAATGCTGATGAATTAATTCAATATTTTCTCAGTTAGCTTTCTTATTAGCAAAACCCAGATTTTACCGAATAAACATATCAAATTATTAAAGAATATATATGTTACCGCGAATGATAAAAATCCGGTTATTATACATAATAACCGGTTAATTAATAACCGGTTATTTATGCATAATTGTCGAGCATTTTGGTAGGTTTGACAAATATCAATAACTGGAGATTAAGCATAGTACCCATACAAGCATCGTTGGAAATTTAATAAGTAAGTAGACTCTCACTAATGCGCCACGTATGAGACCAGAGTGTACCGGATTATCGAAGTTGAAAAAAAAAAACAACCTATTCAAATAATATAAATTTCTGTGCTCAGACATACAGTGACATGTTTTCTTCTTCTAACTCGAAGAATACCCGCCTAAAAAACGCCGTATTACTGGATGGGCCAGATTATCGAGAATATACCGTTCTAAATAAGTTATCACTTTTACCGTAAATTATGCATGACATTGCCATAATTAATGCATAGTACTGATTATTCATAATAGGCACCTATGCAGGGCAAGTCAATAATAAATTAACCCCGATAAAACAATTCATACCTGCATTGTATTATTATATCGGGTTACGATCGTAAAATTCGTTATCATTGTATCGGGAACAGAGTATATTTATCATATATACTATTTAATCTCATTTGAAATTTTTTCCATGCTCATCAAATTCACCAATAACACTAGGGTAATAAATTTAGTTATCGTGATAACTAAATCGTGATACCAAGTGTCGTTGATAAAGTATTTATCAACGACACTTGGCTTGGTTGCTGTGCATTATCTACAGTAAAAGTAATATTTTTAGTATTTATCAAATTCACCAACGGCACTTGGCTATTATACATGATCGCCAGTAAAAGTGATAATGCTTTCAGTATTTATCAAATTTCTCCAATAACGTTTGGGTATTATGCGCAATTTCCGGAAAAAGTGATAATATTTTCAGTATTTATCAAATTTAACAACGATGCTTATGGTATTATGCATATCCACCGGTAAAAGATATGAATTCATCAAACTTACTAAGACGATAGA
The DNA here is from genome assembly GCF_987345545.1 of Pholcus phalangioides. Classification (NCBI taxonomy): domain Eukaryota; kingdom Metazoa; phylum Arthropoda; class Arachnida; order Araneae; family Pholcidae; genus Pholcus; species Pholcus phalangioides. The sequence continues at coordinate 106,912,249 of NW_028301608.1, forward strand.
TAAGTACGCATAATAATCGATTCATCACATTAACCCTAACATATAAACATATGGTTCTTCATAACAAGAAGTATTAATTACTATTTCAAGTTATAAAAATCTTAGGAAACAATCAGTGACATTAGACTGGATTGAAAACCATTTTCTTTGCTAGTTCACGTATTTATTATCAGATTAATAATTTTATATTATCATCCGTAAGATACATTGTATTTCCACGTGGAAAATTTCAATAATAAATATTTCATGGCCAATCAAACCGGAAATAAAAGTCTTTCGTATTAACGAGCAATTTTTTCGTGTTTCGAAAAATGTCGCGAACTATTAATTAGAATCAGTTCATAAACTTAATTTTCACTTGAAATGGTTCATCGCGAACGAACAAATGGATAATTAGAATGTACTTTCTATTATAGAATCGCTAATTAGGAATCGTTTTCCCCGAAAACACATGTAGCAAATGAAGCTTCTCTTGCTTTCGATGATACGCAGCAAAATTTCCACACTCCTGAATGAGTGAAAAGAAATGTATCTTAGACGCAAAAATAGGAATTATAATGAGCGTCATCATTAGCAACTAATTACTATTACTTTTATTCGTCTTGCCATCGTTTTTGTTTTTCTTTTCAAAGTGGTTGGAATGGTTACGCAATAGATTTTCAATAATATATTTCCCAATGAGAATCGATGCAAGAAGATTCCGCTTTATTGGAACTATTTATAAATTTGTTTTTCTCTCGTGTATGTGTTGTTTTTTTGCAATTTGAATCTTCTTATCTGAAATCTATCATTTGCTATATGAATAAATATCATTCAGTGAACATATCTGTAGGGAGATGGATGATTTGTGTGTATTTGGATTGATTACGAGAGTGTGATGAAAGAACCGCGTTTGAAAGAGATGGTTATAATCAGGGCCCGGATGTTGATGACATTTGCATTTTTTTTGCATATTTTGTATTTTTCTTGTTGTTACTGTTAGGGCGTTTTTTCTGAGTTTTGGGACATTTTTTGGCATATCCACGATATTTTTTCTTAACTTTTAAAAAAACATTTGGCAGTGGAAAAGACTGAGAAAAAGATTTTTCAATAATATGTTCATAAGTGCTGATTGCATTGAGCACTTATGAAAAATATGATCAATTTCTTGCAAAATGAAATAAAAGATGCTTTTTGGTTTCCTAACCATAAGTAAACACCGGATTTTCTCAGGGGGCGGGGGTGAGGTTTCATTTTCGTTTTCTACTGCAAAAAACCGTACTCCCCCTCTCTCAGTGCAGCTCATGTCAGCCCGACCCTTGTGAGGGGCATAACGCCAGTATTCCTAACCAAATTTGGGTTATCTATATTTGTCGAATCGGCGATAAATCTGGTATAACCTTGTCCTAACCTAACCTCAGGTTAGAGAAAGGAAGGGGGAAGGGAAAAAATACGAAAGGAAACGCATACTGGATAAGGCCAATAAGAGAAATATTCTTAGAGCCCATTTTCACTGTGCTTGCTTTCTTTCGCTCTTACATGAATGTAGTAGAAAGATGCACTATATGTGTGGGGGAAAAACTCGTTGATAGCAGTACAGGAAGAAAGGAGGTGAGAGGAAGGAGAAAGCAACTTTTCAGTTGATGGTGGTTACTATAAAGCTTTACGATGGTGAAGGAAGAGTAAAGAAATCTCAGAGAACTTGTTCGAATTAATTCCACTGGCGTTTGGACGCGATATTAGGCCCGTGATCGTGAAGGGGTTAAGACAATTTTCTGTGCTCCCGACTGAAAGGAATAGGAAAATGATGTCATTTATTCTCATTTCATTCACATGAGTTTTCATTTACATGACTCATTTTGCGATGTACCTGAGTTTCGAGTCACAGAAACTTCAGATTTTTGCCCCCCTTCAAAAGTGATTTTACAAAAAATCTAAACACATTTTTAATAAAGCAGCTTCCATGTTTAAATGAATTTGTTATATTTGTGTCAGAGAGCATAATATCTTCTAACCTTGAACTGTATCTCTGTTTATGATTGAGTTGCCATTGATCAGAATGGGTTCCCTATGAAGGTTCTTTTCCATTCCGCACAAAACTCATGGTGGGTTCTAGTACCCATCATCGCCTTGTTCAATGTTGTTCATAGGTATCAGTTGACCAGGCCTCTTTACAGGTGCTAGGGATTTCAAGTGAGGGGGGGGGGTAGTCAAGCTGATGTGATAAAAGAATAGTGACAGGACTTGCAACCAATAGCAAGTTTTTTTTTAGAAAAATGACATATATATTTTTGTTTTCGTAAGAGATTGCATTTCATGTTTGATTACTCATTCCAGGTTGTATCAACTTTGCTACATTTCCCATACCTAAAATGGGTATAAATGATAACAGTTATTGATTCCATTCAAAATCGACGAAAGGAAGTTTGATGGTAACTGAGTTTGGAGAACTTCAATACATCGCGTGTGAAATGCAAATGAAAACGATGAAGAGATCGATCCGGAGAGTAATTAAAAAAAATCAGGGGCATCTGCATAAGTCTTTAGAAGGGCTAAAACACTTGTGAGTTTTACGACTAACTTCCTGCCACACAAATCGAAAAGACGGCTTTCCAGGATAGACGGCAATAGAAACAATGTTCGATTTTAAGTTAAATATTATCTTATGTGTTCTGAGTATGAAAGTAGAGCTATATTAAAATACTAGCTGTTACCTGCGGCTTCGCTTGCGAGAATTTTGTAATCTCGAAATTTCTCGACGGTGTTCTTCCACATAACAATATAAAACCACTTAGATGTCCAATTTTGGAAAATCCCTTCTTAGTGTGTGTCTCTACGTTAAAAAATACAATACTGATCGAATTTTATATTTTTAGCTTGAGCGGTTTGGGCTCAGCGATGATTTTTACCTCCTAAGGGATCGAATTTAGAAAAATTCTTTTATAGTGAGTCTTCATGAAATAAAACTACAGATAAAATTTCATATTTATAATTTCAGCAGCTTAGGCTGAGCGTGATTACTCTATACAACTTTCAAACTCATATAACCGCTTTTAGGGGTCAAATTTCGAAAAGCCGTTCTTGCATTATAAAATTATATTAATTGTTTTTACATTATAAAATGAATCTACTGACCAAATGCCGTATTTATAGCTTCAGTGGTTTCGGCTCAGCCTATAGGTTGCTCCATATAACCTTTTAACCCCCTTACGACCTACCCTCCTTAAAGGTTGAATTTTTAAAAATCCCTTCTTTGTGAGTCTCTACATTACAAAACACATAAAAATACTTACCAAATTCCATATTTACATGCTTCATCGGTTTGGGCTCAGCGATGATTTTGATCTTCCTTAGAGGTCGAATTTCGAAAAAAACCCTCAAACTCAGCTTCTAAATCATAAAGAAACACTACTGACCAAATTTCATATTTACAGCTTCGTCTCGGTGATGATGAATCAGTCAGTCAGGACATGTTACTTTATATGAGTAAATAAATGCACTTGCGTTTGTCACAAAAATTTCTATGTCGTAGATATTTTTTAGGAGCATTTTTCTTTATTTTCACTTATACGCCTCTCTCATTTATGCGTCTTTTTTTTTTTCTCGTGCCCTTGCACCGACGGTTAAGTGAGAGATTACCGTATTGCTGGAATCCCACCATCGTCGTTAAATTTAGTAATTTATTTTTGTTACGCATGGTGAATTCTGTTTGATGTTTTTTGAATAGGCTGTAAATTCTTCAAATAAAAATTACGAAGTCGCGTTATTTGGAATGCAACAAAATTGAAATTTGTCTGAAAAATTTTGTTTAAATTCAATCATTTTTCATTTCCAAAATTCCCAGCGCCATCGAGAGGACATCCAAAATTGACAATCTGTGGACAAAGCGATATAAATTACTTGTAAGATTCGAAAGGCAGCGAAATTTCGAACCGAATGCGACATGTCCAAAGAAAATTTTATCAATTTCAGGAATATCATCGAAGCAGAGATCCATGGACAGGACATGGCGCCTCGATTCTCCCCCGAGGCACTGGATGATCTCACCAGGTTATGTGTCCGGATGTGCTTCGAGTTGGCTCAGGACGCAGAATCGACGATCAGCAGACCCAACGAAATGGTGTCGAAAACCATGATAAATCATATCGTTTCTGAAATATATCGGGGTGCATCTTCGACTTATGAAGGTATGTCTTGCAAGCCACTTACTGCTAATCGAAGTATGTTTACCATCTGATGCAGACCGATTCCGGCTGAAAAAATCAGGGAGGGGGGCACAATTGACAAAATTGAATAATGCCATTTATCAACAGCGTTCGGACCTAATTAAAATATCCTGTTATAATTCAAAAGTACTTAGTAATTATCTAATAAAAATTATGAACCATTATAAATCGCGTTAAAGAGTGTGATAAAAAAAAAAGCTATCTTGTGGTTATATAGAAAGCTGAAAGTTCAATGGTTGTAACTATGATTCATGACTGGACTTTTGCGGCTAAAACTAGGGTTACACTCGTCGTGTCCAGCCAGGCCCAAATGTCATTGCTAAATATTTGACTCCAACGTTTGCCTCCCCTGACTCAATGTTTTTTTCAAACGTTTCCTTCCAGAGCAATTTGATACGCCAAGGCACGTTGTGACCGTTGACGATCTTCGACCAGTGTGTGGCAAGACGGATTGGAACGGGAAGGGAAGAGGCTTCTTTGTATGTGACTGAAAAGTCTCGGTTGTTCTCTTCGCCCAGCCTTTCAATGCTTACAGGCCCCAACATTTGACGATAATTGCCAATGGTGAAGAGGCGAAACTATTTACCTATGACCAGTCTTGGAACGTATTGGGCCAGGCTGGACATGAGTGTGGCCCTAGCTCAAGTATTTTATGGATGGGTATCCAAGGGCATTAGGAATAACATTCGGTTTGGTAAATAAAAAGCCACACACAGCAATAGTTTCAGTTTCATTTATATAAAAAACTATAAAGCTATCATAGAATGATTTTTTTTTCTTTTTACGTTTTCTACGAGTTACCTTGATAGGCGATTTTCCTGATGTGGCTTTGAAATTTGTAATTTAATTTATTTCTCATCGAAACGCAAGTGCAAGAAACTCATTCCAGCTCTCACTGTTTTTTTTAAAGTTCTTTTCTCATCATCGCGCAGCTGTAATGTAACCCTATGAACGTGAGTTGTTTTTTTCCCTCCCCGTTCATTTTATACGTACTCCTGTTTGGTGATCCCCATATATAATGTATCTTTCTACTATTAAGAGAGATATAGAACACGTAAGGAAGGGTGAGAAAAAGAAGGTCGAAGGCGAAAGCGTACTGCTGCGTATATCTACTGCACTGGTTTAGTTTCTTACATATTTTCTGTTTTCTTTTCCCTTCGTCCTTTCTCTAAGCTGCGAGCAAGGAAATCAGTTTTGTTTTTTAAATATCACCGATATACGTACTTGGAATAGAGAAAGCTCAAATTTGTTACTAAAAGCCAGCCTCGAAAGGGTTAATTTAATCAGAGAAGGAAACTTGACGTTTTTTTCCCTAAAATCTTGATTTAGGAAATTTCTGTGTATGTAAATCATTATTTTAACGTTAATTGGTCGACGCTATATATTTTTTAATTATCAAGCTACATCTATTATTCCCCCTAAATTCTAATCAGCATAACTTTCTCACCAGGGGTTTCACAAAAACAAATTCACGTGATCTGCAAGCTTTAAATGAAATTGAATTCTATATAAAATCTGTGTAAATATCTCTTTCCAGAACTGGGCAGTGTATTCCCGTTGAGATGTCCGGAACTAAATTCGATGCTATATGCCATCGTTACTGATGCCCCTGACGCAAGCGAGGAAGAATCGGCAGTTCCAGATGTTGAGCAAACCCGCGAATGCATTTTGGATTCATTTCTGGGGGCACTCGCTGCTAGAGACCAAAGACAAACCAGGATGTGTAGGGGTATTCAGCCAAACCAAGTACAAGAGTGGGAAGTCGAACTAGCTTTAGTGATACTCAGGGACATTGTGGAATCAGAAGAAGCCGAAACAGTTCCCTTCCCGCCACTGGTGCTTGACGGGAAAAGCGACGAAGACTCGGCAATGCCAGTTATAACGCTGGGCGGCATTCCATCAGAACCAGAGGACAGTGCGGCGTCAGAGGGAGCTGGAGCAGTTCTCAGTCCGTCGTTTGTGCTGCTGAAAGATGAAAGCGAAGATTTCACAACGCCAGTAGCGAGACAGATCCACGAAAACAATACCGAGCAAGGCATTACGTCTGGAGAAGTGATACCACACAACAGTGACACCGAGTTTGTTTCATCAGTAGTTGCAGAGAATCTGGTGTCAGAAGAAACCGAAATGCTTCAGATTCCGCCAATTGTGCTTAGCCAGGAAAGTTCGACAGCCAAAACCACGAGACAGACGCACGAAAACATTTCGGATGACTCGCCTAACGTCTTCATCACAAAAGAGCAAAATAAAGCCATTTTATGCAGGGAATCAATCGAAAGTCATCGAGATAGTCATCAGAATGTCAGCGAGTGTGTTCCAACTATAATCGCCAACAGTGTCAAGTCCGAAAGAGCCAGAGAAACCTTCGGGGAGCATTCGCCTCAGAATCTCGTCACTAACGAGCGAAAGCAAACCGTTGGGTCCGGAGATCCGTCGACACACGAAAGTCATCAGGATGACATCGAGGTTGTTCCATCAGCACTTGTGGACATTGCGGAGGCTGTTCTCATCTCACCTGACGTGATCGACGATTGAAGAAACGGCAAATCGCGAAGGAAACCTGAAACATTTGAAATAGAAAGAGCTGTAAAAAAAAACTTGTCGAAAAATACGAATGTGTGAGAGCGTTTATTTCTTCATGTGATACTAATAAAGTTTAGTCTGAAAGTACAATCGGGTTGAATGTGTCAAATTTGTGCAAGCATATTCTTTTTGTATATATAGGAATTCTTTTTGTATATATAGGAATTTTATAAAGTGTGTTCATGAATATCTTTATTTAAAAAATATTGCCAATTACGTCAAATTTTGGTATTAGATGCGTTATTCTCTCACACAATCAATATTCATGCTGAAAATGTTTGCAGTACACTCCGTAGTATTTTCTGTTGAACCCGGTATAACAATATCTGCGTAATATTTACATGCATATATGTTACGGCAAATGTGATAGATTCGGTTATTATACATAATCGCCGAGTATTTTGGTAACTGATAAATCTTCCTAAATCTGTCATTTTTACCGGTGATTGTGCATAATACGCAAGCGTCGCGTTGTTGGCAAAGATGCCAAGTCGAACTATATGATGCACTATACATGATTATCCATACATGTATTGTGTCATTATATCGGGGTACGATCATGAAATTTATAAATTTATTAGGGCCCGTCTATATTCATCATACACTCCAGACTCATTTGGAATTCTCATTTACAGGAGGGCCTAAGAGCCTCATCACACGGGATACTCTAATCGAACACGAGTAGCCTCAACTTAGATTTTAGAGTTAGATTGACTTGAACGAGTCGAGTTGCCCGTTCTCTCTCACGTGGCGCTACTAAAAAAAATCTGAAAGCCCGGGAAAATGAGTAAAAACGACGCAGAGTTTAGTTGACATCCTTATCTCCATATACATTATGAACCGGGGTAGGAAAAAAAAAATTTGTGGTGCTAGCAGCGATCGTCATCAATAGGCCAGTATTCTCGGGTGAGGAGCTCCATAGAAACATACGTGTTTGATCTTGTGGATACGGGAGTCTGTCTATCAGTCGCCAGACTTTAGTATCCACGTGTGAGAAGGCAACAAGGCCGAGATTACAAAATGAAAGTTTTATTAATGATCTTTTTTACAAAACGAAAAAAAAACTATCAATTGATTACATTCGCTCGAATGTAGCTGATACACTTATTAGTTGAATTTTTAAAACTTTATCAAAGAACTTTTATCAAACTTTTATACTGTAATCACGGCCTAGAACAATTTTTACAGAAAACAAGTGAGAACACCCACCCAAACACAAATACGAGTAGGTCTCCTGCTTGGAAAAAGAAAATCGCCCCTCACAGCGAGTAACAAACTATTAATCTTTAAAATTGCTCAATCATGAAAATCACAAACATGAAACTTAAATTTACGATTAGGGTCCACAATGATTGATTCTGCCCCGGCATTTTTCCATAGGTAAAGTGATAGACTGCCGCTATAGACTAAATCACATGATATGCAATAAAGGGTCCTCGTGAATCAATATCAAAATCAAGTCAAATCAACTATAAAGTTTCGTGCATGTATAGGTTCAGGTTCTGACATCTATTTCCTGAAAATAGAAATCGGCTATTAATGAATATTGTGAGGCGTGAAGTTAAATGGTTGCAACTTGTAACATCTGTTATTCGTTTTGGCGATATTTTCTGAAACTGAAGACCTTCTCAGATTTGCTTTTCGAAGTTGGAAAATCATATTAAACACTATTTAGCCATCCACAACTGTGCCGCCATAGGGTTCAAACCTAAATCCTGGAGATGGAAGATGCCAGTCCATCACGATGCTCAACAACCGCATATAGAGGCGGATTTTCACTCCGATTTTATCCACAACTTCACAGAAATTCCTTATTGTTTTATCTCAACCCCTAACCGATCAGAGATTGTTATCTGTGCCATGCTGGGATAGATATCTCTATAGGCTAGACCAGGGGTTTCCATCGTAGTTTCTCGTGGAACCCTTGATGACAATGAGGCTATTTCACGGAACTTAAACAAGTTTTTGAATATTTATCGAAAAAAATTCTGTTCCTACTGCCGCTCAACAGCATCATAGCTCCAGGGCTATGCCCCGGGGCATTTCTTGAGCCTAACACGGAGAGGCATTCTCATCCAGTCCATATTTTGTAAACTTATCAACCATGAAAAAATGATGCCATTCTTAGTTACTTTTGTCTATAACCAACAAACGGGTAAAACTAAAATTTTATCATCCGCAAAATATGCCTCTGAGAAAATAATTGTACAGTACAATATATATTCTATCGAGAAGCATCATCAAATTGGAACCCCTTCTGCCACCTATCAAGTAAAAAACACAACTGTAATGATTATTAGACTGGAATCGCGTGATCGGTTTTTGATTAATGTATCGCATGGAACAATCAATCTAGTATATTAGTAAATAAATTATAAACAATAACATTAGTTAAATTTGCTTGAATACTTCAACAGTTGACGTTTCTGTACAGTAAAATAACATAAGTAACATTCGAAAGTAAACCCTTATTAACTTCTTATGATCATAATCGTAAAGCATATAAAAATGTTATGGACAAAAGTGATTAAAAAAGAACTCATTTTTAAGTGGTTAATAAGTTTACAAAATATGATGATTTAGTCTGAGAATGACTAAGAATGATAGTACTTCCGTGTATAAAGGGCATTATAGAGCGCGGTAGCCCAGGTCGATAACATACTCACTTAAAGTAACAAAGGATGTTTAGAGGTGTCGTGAGTTCGATGCCGGGTTCATTCTGTCAGGAACTTTTTTGATGCCGGGGTGCAACCGAAACAGCGACATTGCTACAGAAAAAGATTGCTACCGCAGGGCATCTCACACCATCCCAGGGGTTAGCGCACCAACCTCTCGGTGAGTATAAAAAAAAGGCTGCCGTTCGGAATCGGCAATATTTATTTATGCAATATTGCTTGGCTGAGTCCTATACAATAGATTGGACCTACGATAGATTGTACGTCCCGGTCTAATTAGCCCTCGTGTGCAGAAAATGACCGTGGTGCGACAAAAGTTATCAATAACCTACATTGTATATATGAGGTAGTATGATATTTTTTTCCTTCCGCACAGACATCAAAATTCTGTGCGTATGGAAACAACAGGGATGTGCAGGTGAAATTAAAGAGAACGTGCCCACTATCTGGAAAATAAAAAGGATCCTTGATATTTTACCGAAATAAAAAAAAAAATGTTCAGCTCAGCAGGATTTTTTTCCCTCATTTCAGCCTCATTTTTCCACGTAATTGAAGCGTTTTATATGCGTATTAGGGGTCTTTAAATTACCACATATCATATATTCAACGCCAAAAACAATGACAGTTTGTCGTTGATTAAAGGATAGCTTGAGTTTGACGTATATCGGTCCCCGTTACCTTCGGAAGTCTGTCTCCCCATCAAACCTAAATTCAGGCCTGATCTCGGTCCTGGGTAAATGAAAGAGGTACATTCGAGGGCTCTGTTTCTTTCTTTGGGACTCCTCATTCGTAACCTTTATGTGTGAAAGAAAATTGTTTTTCTTTTCATTTTCCGCAGCATTATTTTATCTTTTCTCCCACCTCGAGCAACAAGCGCATAATGACCCGCACCCCTAAAGGAATGTCGGGATGCTTAATATCAGCTTCTAGTACAAAGGAACTTAAATTTGGCTTTACGTGCCAGCAAGAATGAACCGTGTTTAACTTGCGCAACTGTCTAAAAAGGAAATCACCGTGAAATATAAAAGATTGTCAAGAAACGATGTCGAAAGGGGGGGGGGGGGAGACAGAAATGAAATGAAAATCTCAACCGGGATACGAACCAGCGCTCGACCTACTGTACCAACAGCGGATACGAACTCCATTTGTAATTAAATGTATCAATTGTTAAACATACGTTTTATGCCAATTTAAAACGCCAGAGCTGAAGCAACCGCTTTGAGAAATTTATCTCCAAGGTGCTTCTTGAACTGAGAGAGAGGAACAGAGAGCTCTCTTCTCGTCCTTTTTCCCGTACGTAAACAATAGTGCCAGTTTTTGGAGATTCATCTCTGCTAGTTCAACTGAATGCCGTCCAAATGTGTTGCCAAAAGCATGTACTTAAATGGATTAATTAATAAGAAGAATAGATTTGAATACGGCACCCGAGTTTTATCACGACCACTTATAACATATACTAAAGCTACTAAATACTACCATGATCAGTCTAGGACTCATTAATGTCACCAAAGTGTTTTTGATTTCAGTTTCTGGAGGTCATTAGCGGCTGTATTCGGAACTAATCTTCAGCATTTAGCAACTAAATATTTATCTAACTCGATGCAATTTTTTTTTCAAGGAGGTGAAGGTTTTTTCAAAGAAAATGCGGTTGTGAATAATTTTAGTTTCACGATTTTTCAACACAAATTCACCACAGCTTTGATGAAAACGTTAAATCCCATTCGATTAGCGTCACTGGAAGTAGTCCTGTACTAACAGATGAGAATAGCAAAGCGACATCAATGTTGAGAGATAAAAAGTGAAGTGGAAAAAGGAAAAGAGAAAACACTTCTCATCCAATCGACTCGAGTGCCAACAGCAATTACATTTTCCAAAACGAACACACTTTCAGAAAATTCAACAAATAACTTAGTCTTTAAAGAAAAAAAAAACGCACACAGGACTAGAAACGATGGAATAAATCGATACAAAATTGTACTTCTCTACAAAAACTCGAATTTCTTCGTGAACTGAAGCATATTTTCACAAAAAAGCTACCATGATATTTGCGATTCGAATCCACATACAGACATAGGGTTAGTAAAGTGGCATTCTTTCTTGCAATTTTCTACGTTTACCTTGTATGCAGTGTAGCTTGTAAGTTTACCTTGCTCTTATGTTCTCTAGGTATTCAACATGGTCGATCGTGAAACATTCAGTGAATTATAAGCAAAACTGCTGCATCATTATAGCAAAGAAATGTTACTGTCAAGGATATGAACAAATCCTCTTTCAATAAATCACTTGGAAAAAAAATATTTTGTTCAATCACCTTTGAAGAAATTTCTTGAACATTGATTGATCACATTGGAAAATATGCCTCTACCCAAATAGAAAAGAAAATGTTTATTTTATTGAAACTTATATCGTTCAAATATATATATACACGTTCCCGTTGGGTATTTCGAAAGCAGTCATTGCCAAACTCTAGATATTAAGAGAAAGACACTTGAGAAATTCCAAGCATCGATACTCTGACAAGATATAGATGCTTATATAGACGAGATTTCTCTCTAATAATCGTTACGTACTCCAATGACGATTGTGCCATTCGTCGATTATCACGATTCTGGAAATCGTTAAAAACAGAAATCATCGAAACACTTAATATTTTAGAACATTCGTTAATGTTACCTGAGGCAAAAAAAAAAAAAGAAAGTGTTCGATCGTATACAAACACACTACCAATTGTACATTAAACTCTCGAGTGCACAGGTTGGGACTGTGTTTGAATCCAAATTGTTCCGATTTAGCGAGGTTGTTGACACCATTGAATTTTGCATCTCAATCTAAATTATTAAAAATTCTTGCATACATTTTAGAAAGGTGCGACGATAAAACGTAATCGGTTTCTACGAGTATAATGCTGGTCGATCACTGGAAGCGACAACACGGTGAAAGAAGCGCAACCGACAAGAGCCGACACCGAGTCAAATGACTAGGAGAGTCATTGAAAGCGACCTTAAAGGCCGACCTTAACACTACACTGACGTGACGTGTTACCACGACATGCCTGAGACGTTTTGAAACTTTGTGACGCGAAAATTACGTGACATTGAATTACCGCGTCAGAAATCACGTCACGTCAATGTAGTGTGTTTCAGGCTTTACTCGCTGTTCAGTGCGCGACTTCAGACGAGCGTGGCTGTAAATAATCTTGAGAAAATATTTACTTGAAAATCTAAAATTTTACAGAAATGGATACAGATGACCTGTAACAGGATTTGAGGAATTGCAGTTGACTAACTTCATTTCGATACTTACAGAACATGAAAATTCAGGCATCTGACACTTTACCTTCAGATATTGAAGACAGGTGGAAGCACCGTAAGCATACACAGAGCATGCGTCATTCTGTTAATTCTACATTAGGGCCACTCATACAGGGTGATAAATATTAACCTCCCACAATACAATTACACACGTGATTCTCTGTTAAAAACTAAAATGGAAAAGTGTTTTCCATTTTTAGGATCGAATGAATATTGAGGGAGTTACAACGTTTTGGAATTTTGTAACGTATCATTTTTCTAACGGTCAGTTACGCACCACACAAACCTGGAACGAAAATAAATTTTTCCCTCAATGAAGGGGGGGGAGGGGGGTTGCCGCTTTTCGAAAATGAAATGAGTATTCAATCCTGTTAGAAGCCAAGTTCGATCATCTTCTCTTTCAGGGTTGGTGCATTTTTCTCTTCTTTTGAAAACACTATCTTTTTATCGTTTCTTTTTCTAAATATGGTTTTGAGTATTGTTTCATATTTACACTCATAACATAGAGATGCCTTGAAAATTTCAAACTGTAATTGTTAGACTTGGCAATTGTAACTGTGATCGATTTCATTCAACAAGACTATTGTGTTAATCAAGTTAATTGTGTTCCCAAATTACAATCGAAAGCTGTGATGCAACATATAAATCTTATACAACTTCTGAAATACTGAAATAGAACTGGAGAAAATATTTCCATCTCAAAATTGTTTTTTAGCGATACTTCATTCATTTATGGGGTGTCATGAACTCTGAAGTCGATTTTTTAAACATGACTTATATTGATAATACGTATATATGAAAATATTTCATTCATCTGAAAATCAAATGCAAAAAAAAATTCTTGTCTATTTTGTTAATTTTTTTTTCAAAATAAAATAAAAAATAAATGAAGTGTAAATTTGAACAAGAAAAAAAAACTTTTTTGAATGCGATTTTTTTTCAAATTGCAGTTTTTGAGCTCATCCGTAAAATATTAAGAAAAAGGAATCCACGACACAAAAAATTCTGAAACTTTTTAGGAATATTTGTACGACGTATGTTAGCAAAATGAAGCTCGAATTCGATATCTGTCCATTCATTAGAATTAAAAACTGCTTTTTGCTTTTCCCTCGATTCCTAAGGTTATATAATCTTTTTTTATATCGTTGTTAATCAGTTCCAAAAACGCCAAGTTTATGCGTTTGGTGTACGTCCGATGAGTTTGGCAGGCTGATGAAGTGAAGCATTCAATTTTAAAAGCGTTATAACTCCTTAATTATTGATCAAATCAAAAGACTGAAAACACTTTTCATTATTAGTTTTTCACAAGGAATTACGTGTTCGGCGGTCGGTAGTTCCCACTCTGTATACTCATTCACGCAACATATTCCAGAATGCACCTAATTGCTAGAAAATCCTGAGAGGAATGTTCACGAGATGCATGTAAAATAGTATAGACATGGGATTAAATATTGTGATATTCTATGTAAGGTCGGGATTACACTATAAAAGTTTTGGGAAAGTTCACCTTTAAAATCTTCAAAAGTGAAACCAATAAGCGTGTGTCCAATAGATTTGTTGGTTATTTTTTTCAAGGTAATGAAATACCTTTTTTCAAACTTTTATAGCGTAATCTTGGTCTATCAGTGATGCATTTCATATGTTGCATTTAATTCGAATTCTTGTCATTGCACGTGTTTTGACTTTTTTGGAAAAATAATCTGCAGCGATGTTTTATGTTCACGCATGAACTTTTTTGTGAATAAGTTACGGTCCGAATGTGAGAACGCCATCAGGTGGAAAATAAACAATCAATATTGGAAATATATTTTATTCGACACTCATCATCATTTCTAATATTTGTTTCATAGACTTTTAAAAATAAATCTTCGAATACAAAATATGAATTCATTTTTATTATCTCGATCTAATGTATTTTTTCTTTGTTTTTTCTTAACAAAATGAGATTCATACGTGATTCATGTAAGATGAGAAGAAACTGGATTTCTGACGTGTTGGTTACAGTAACATTCGTCAGAATAAACTTGTTACATGAGAGTAGTTTTCTTTTTCTATTTTCTTATATTCGTCGTCACGTTTTCCGTTCCAAGTAATTCCAGGAACGCCGTCGTGGAATTTACTTACATTTATGCGTTTTCGGAATCCATGTTTATCTAACATGTATATATTTTTATGGTTTCGTGATTCATCATAAAATTTTCTGTGGAGAAGGAAAACAACAAAAAAGCAGATACATTTCATCATTTGAGGAATGTTTTCTATAAAGGAAGGAAAATCAGATACTCCATAGATAAACGGTTTTCTCATGATATGGCCGAAAATGATGAGGAAAAACAATTTTCTGAAAGTGCGAAAATTGTAAGAAATTTCCGTTGAATTTTACAAATTTTCATGTTTGAAGACCAATGGTGACGTATAAATGTGTTCATTGCTCCTTATTTCATGCAATTTGTGTTTGTTGTGAATGTTTTAAATATATAAAAAGTTGAAAGCAGGTGTGTTGGATAAATTTATTGCCCGACGTGCCAGGGGTATAAAAAGTTTGATCAGGTATGTATTTTTATTTAACACATGCCCGACGCGGTCATACAAGGACATGTATTACCGTATTTTAACGTGAAAAAGGGGAACCTTTTTTGCAAAAATTGGGTCCTAAAAATAGGAGAGGTTTCTTATACATGGATAGTGCTATAGATGCAGTCGAATCACGTTTTTACGAATATCGTTATAGCGAAAAAATCCTGTTTTAACGGTGACTTTTCTAATCTCCCAGATAAGTTTATATAAGAAAAATGTAAAGAAATTGAATTTCTTTGTAACGAAATTTCGTTATAACGAAGTGATTTTTCTCCGGTCTCTTGGATTTCCTTATAACGGTATTTGACTATATCTTTTCAACATTTTTAGCTCAAAAAATGAGGAGGAGGGTTCCTTATGCTCGTTAAAATACGGTGTATATAATTTAACATTTTCGTTTTTCCAATTTTTTCATCGACGACGATGCAAGTAGGTTCCTTCACAAATGTGATAAATTAAAAAAAAATATACTTTCTTTGGCAGCCATGATGCAAATGTGTAGTCAGCGTTGTTTGGATTCGGGCATCTGATATTTAACGTTACATGCCCATTCGGCATTTGAATTTTAGGTGACTTTTATCCATCCCTTATTGAAAGATCATTTAAAGATATTTTCTGAATGTTTTATCCTTCGATATTCAATTGAATAGAATGAAATATTATGATTATTTTCTTCACGTTGAGTGGTTAGTGTATCAGTCTATAATTAGATCTATGATACGGTACATCAAAGTTAGATAATATCTCAGAAAAATACTCTGTAAATGTAAAATCTGTGGTGTTCGATCAGAATATGATATCTCCAAAAAACGGCTATTTGATCTAAAAGTAAGTCTTGCTAATCATAACGAATTAGAAGTGAGATAAATCCACAAATACGTGCGTACGGTTAAACAACATGATGCTGATGTATGATATTTTCATTTGTATTTGTGTGTATACTTTATTTTTGATTTCTAAATGACAATGAGAAAGTGCTTGTATCTCAAAAATGTGATTTTGGAGTTATCATGTTCTGACCAAACGCCACAGAAATAAGTTCACTAACAAATGTTTAAGAAATCAACTCAATTTCAACCTTTGATCAGATACCATAATCAGCAATCAACAATCATCAATGCAGAGCAGAAAGGGTCAACCATTGTTTCTTATAGGCACAGATATTTTAATGGCTCTGATTGCATTTTATCTTTAATTTCGATTAATTAAATAAACTATTGAATTTAATTTATTTAACTTTAATTTGGATCCAAATTTCTAAACACTCTATTTTGTTTCTTCAATTTCACACTATCGCAATCACTAGAAGCGTTGTTCGAATGTTTCCAATATCTGACACAGATGTGGAAAAAAGGATAACCCTGAAAATAGTCAACTGTCAAGTAAACAAAGTTAATTGTTTATATTTACAAGATGAATTAAGTAAAAATAAATTAAAAATGTTAATTTGGTAGATTTAAATTAATGGAGTGAATCAACTATAGATAAACTAATAAAGCGATTTAGCTGATGATAAGCAAAAAAAAAGAGGGAATTTTTCAGAGATAAATTAAAACTAACAAAGGGAATTAACTAGAAAAAGTTAATAAAGTCAATTAACTAGTAAAATAATTAACTGAATAAGCTGAAGATAAACTGATGAAGTGAATTTGCACGAGATGAACTAATAGAGTATTTTTTATGGATAAATAAATAATGCGTGAATTTTCTAGAGATATATTAATAAAGCTCGAAAAACTAACAAAGTGAATTATAGGATGAATGAAGTGAACTGGATCAGACAGTGAATTAAGAAACTGAATTTGCTAGAGATATATTGATAAAGTGAAATTTCTAGTGATAATGAAGTGCTTTTGCTGGAGATAAATTGATAAACGTTAATTCATACCAGAGATGAATTCATCAAGTGAATTTACAAGAGTTAAATTAATAAAGTGAACTAACAAACTGAAATAGCTATGAAGAATTAATAAACCAAATTGGCCAGAAAAAATTAATAAACTGAATTTTCTAAAAACCAATTGATAAAGTGAATTTGTAAGAGCCAATGAATGGAATTTTCTTGAAAAAAAATTAACGAAAATTAAAGAAGTGAACTAAACAAAGAAAATTAAATTAAATGAATTAACCTGTGATCACTGCAGATTCTGGCAACGCGTTCATTACCCTAAACACAGACATAAATTCATATCTCCTTGTTACTGTTGTAACTAGTAGGCATAAACCGAACTTTGAATGCCTATGTTTGGTTTGTCATCCATATACAAGAGTAATAGGACTTGAGAAATTATGAGAGTTTTTAATAGAAATCGGAAAAAAAATCAAAAAGGGAATCATCGGTTTTATCATTACAATATATTTTCACTTATTCGAAATTAACGGCAGACATTTGAAAAATATTTCTACATCCTCGTATCGGAAAAAGTAGAAAAACACCAAAAATTTTGGAAACGTAATTAATTTAATATTTTATTATTTTATAACTAATCGCACTAACCTCTCATAATATATGACAAATATGAACATATGTACATTGTACAAGGATTTTTGCTCACTCTCAAAGGACACAGTGACATTTAGAGACCGCATTATACGCTCTAAAAAAGTGGCACAATATGCACTAAGAAAAATCTTAAATATACTCTAACAAAAACTAAAATATGCACTGAAAGTTAAGATAAATGTTTAATTGTTGTTATTTTATGCATATGATAGATAATGAAGAAATGCATGCAAAAAAATGGAACCAAATTCATCTAATAATGCTAATGCATGGGACTGAAAATAAGTAATATGCGCAAAAATGAAAAATAAAATGCATTTAAAAGTACCAAAGAATGAAAAAGTTCATAAAACTGGTAAAATATGCATTTAAAAATGCTGAAATATGTATAAAATAAAAAATATGTTTTAAAAAAATTTCAATATGCCCTATGGAAATATTGAAAAATACATGTACGTTAAGTGAAAAAAAAACTGCATTAAAAAACAACGGCGGATTTTTAAAATGCAGAAATTCGACGTGAAAATGAACAATGTCTAAAAAAAATGCAGAAAAATTAAACGAAAAATATACATGCAAATTAAAAAAATGTGCGGAAAAAATGAAAAAAATACGCATATCAAAGCAGTGAAGTATGTTCTGAGAGAAAATAAAAATATGCAGTAAAATTGAAAAATATGCGGAACAAATGAGAAAACATGCCGGTAAAAATACCCAAAAGTGTGCCCGAAAATGAACTCAATAGTGAGATATTTTTTGATAAAGTTGAAGAGAAATTTGATTAAATCTGAACAATAAAAAGATTAAAATAATCTTAAAAACATACACATGAGTGAAAATTGCGAATTGCAATAGAAAAAATGGTAAAAATTGAACTTGTTCTAAAATTTCAGTGAATTTTATGCATCTATGTGCTATATATAAAAGTGTTAAAATATGCAATTGCATGCAATTACGCATTTGCATATTATCCGGGCTCTAGTGATAACATTATTTTAGGACACAGTGTGTTTCCGCATCACGATATTCCATCAAGAACATGCACAGGGAGATTGTTTTAGTTTTACAATGAAAAGAGTAATGATTCGTGGAGAAAAATTAACATAATGGCATTGACGCAGATACACAAAATGACTTTAAGGCCACAATCGCTTCACGAATAATGTATAAAGTGTGTTGCGAGGAGGATATACCTATTTAGGGGGGGGGGGGGTCAACACGCGTCTTACTGTAGGGATATCCTAAGAGGTAGTTATGCTGAATAATTTTGAGTTCACCGAAAAGTTTTGAAAAGTACCGAGGGATATTGAAGCTTATCTTAGTTGAACAGAGAAGTGTTATTGCTCGGTCATTAAAGAGGACGGTGAGAGACGCTTGGAGGACACGGCTTCAGATAAACCCTCATCGCAGTCCTTAAAGGATCATAGAAATAAGTGTTTCAACGAACGATTGAATCAATCGGATTTGTGAGTCGTGGTATCTGTGAATTATTAAAGTCCCTAAGAAGTGATTTAAGCATGGAAATTACGAGGGAATGAGATTTATGTGGCAACATAAAATGATATTATTCAAGTAAGCCATAATATCAATAATTTCATCTTCAATGAAGTCCACCATTTGACGAGTTTAACCCTTTAACCAGCATACCAGATATCCCTAAAACTCCGGTGAAATGCCGTATTTTTTTTGTTTTTTGAAGTAGGCTTTTCTCTGATTTCCAGCTGGTGTAAAGTAATAGGGAAAAATATTTCATTGATAAATCAGCTGAAAAAAATATTTATGCGTTTCATTGCTAAAATAAAAGGCTTTCGCAAAGGCAAGATATCGCGTCAATGCCGGTGAGAGGGTTAATATAATCATTGTTTTTTGAGTAAAGATATTTCACGAAATTTCAAACTAGTCACAGGAATTACCGTATTTTAATGTATATGAGAAACCCCTTTTAGCCGAGAAATTTGGTCCCACAAATAAGAGGGGAGGGAAGGGGGGTAGAGATGTAGCTTAGCGCAGGGGTGTGGCTTGTAAAAATTCATGGATAATTGTATTATATATAATGCATGTCCTCCATGTGGACGAACGATCCCGAACTTCGTGCACACGGGACGTCCAGCAACTATGCGCAAAAATACAAAACCAAGGAAAAGAAACTCATCACTATTTTTAAGAGTGCTCACCATACAAAACATAGGTTTGGCAGCCTACAAGACCATCATTCATACGAAAAGAATTGTTTAAAAGTTAGAGAGAATGTCTTTTCGATTGAAAAATTGAATAGAATTTCTTTTATTTTTCAAAAGTGTTCCCGTGGCACTCCTGATACCATGGCGTGCCAATTGTGACAAGCGTGCCGTGGGTGTGCCACCCCTGGCTTAACGTCTTCTATGTCTGTTGTGGACTCCAAGGCAGTTTTACATTATTTTATGTTATATCTTCTAAATATAATATTGAACATAACTATCACCAAGAACATCAAGGCTGAACAGACACGTGCAAACCAAGTATTTTAATACAAAAACAGTAGCAGCATCAAACACGCATGAAAAAACTGAAAATCAATGAAAAACACAATAAAAATTTGAAAAAATCTCACAAATTATAAACCATGTACAGGACAAAGGAATCCAAATGTTCACTGAATCCTCTGTTCACTTTCATTACATTCTTATACACGGGTAGTATTATGGATATTAACAAATTACTCAATATATTATTTCCAATGCATGATGAGAGTTACTCTGATGATGATGATAATAACTAGTTGTGATGCGCCGCTGATTGTGATGTATCAGATGAAAATGATGAAGAATTTAACGGTTCCTATGATGATTAAAAGATCTTTTTTTTTTTAATTATCTTTGATGTCTTTTGTCCAAATTTATAAGCCGAAAATATCCTGGGGTTTCTTATACACGATCAACGGTGGAATTCACCGGCATGGTTTAAACTAGTCACATTTTTTTGATAAGAGATGGACACGGATCGGCTAAATTCATGTTTTTAACCAATCTATGCTGATCTCTTATCCAAAAATTTTGACTACTTTAAACCATGTCATTGAATGCGGCCCTAAATGCGGTATTCATTCAAAATTTTGGCCGCACAGTACATCTAGTTTAGAGATGCAATATTATACAGGTTTATTACATTATTCCCCTTGCCGCATTCATGTTGAAAGGGGTTGTATAGTTATTAAAATATAAAATACAACTTTTAATATGGACACAACGTGCTCAAAAACACAATTAAAAAGTTGTTGCCGCGGTGCAAAACAATAGAAACTCCACGTTTCTAAGCGGAATATTCGACGAGATATTCGAATTCAAAAATCGGCGAGAAAAGCTGAGAAAGAACAGCATAAACGAGGGAAAGAACCGTTGTCTGTTAGTTCTTGTGCTGTTCTTACTTAATTTTTTCTCTGATTTTGAATTCAACTAGCACAGCACGCGGAATTTTTTTTTGTCCTCGGGAGAGACGGCAATATTATACAAATGCAGTACCATATTTGACTCTATTTATTTTAGTTACAATTGAATTTTATTTCACCATCTCGCAGTGGAATCTTGCTTCTTAAAAGCCTTTTATTTTATCAATGACAAGCTTAGATATTTTTTGAAGCTTATTTCGCTGTGTACTTTCTTTGTACCTGGTGATTATCAGAAGATTGCCTGACTCATTAATGGAAGATATGCTATTTTACAATGGTTTAGCGAAATCCGTTACGGTGGTTGAAGATTTAATAAATAGGTAAATTATATAAATAAATATATATATATCTAATCAATTGTTCAAGACGGTAAACGATCCTGTATCGAGAAAAGCAAACCTCCCCACTACAGAAATTATAAAATTTATTTTTGACGTAATTTAGTGAATTTAAAAAAAAGAAAGGAAAAAATATTCAATTATCATCATAACTACAGTATAATATACAGGGTGTTTCAAAAAGAATCATCCGATTTAAAAAAAATCATTACTATTAAGCTTTTAATCCGTTTTTATCGAATAATGTATAGGTAGAGAGAGAGAGAGAAATCTTGAGTTTCACGAAATTGCCGACAGGTAGCGCTAACGCTCTTCCTTCGGCCGCAACTTCAGTGTTTGTCGAGACTAGCTTTTCCCACAGTTAGAAACCGATTCGGGCGACTTCATTTTACAGCAGGACGGGGCACCACCACACTGGAGCTTGGATGTTCGAGAATTTTGAACAATCCCATTCAGCAATTTTGAACAATATCACTAGCCTCCAAGAACGCCGGACCTCACAGTGCGCGATTTCTTCTTGTGATGGTTTATAAAAAGACTACGTTTATGCCCCCCCCCCTTCCAGCTATATTAGCCGAACTGAAGATGCGCATAACAGCAGCAGTGGATGCAAACATGGTCCCAAAAGTTTAGGAGGAATTTGACTACTGCATAGATATATGCCGTGCATCCCAAGGTGGACATATTGAGCACCTTTAATTCGGTTTGTAAAAAAACTTTGATTAGTCATGTAACATAAAATAAATCTCAAGTGTCTATGTGCTCAATATTTTTCGTAATATACGCATTTCAAATCGGGTGATTGTTTTTGAAACAACCCTATATTTCTTGCAATATTATCACTTTATGTTCGGGATTACACTATAAAAGTTTGATAAAGATCACAAAACTTGAAGGAAATAACCAATAAGCGTATCGGCAACATTCGGTCGAATATAATCAATACACTTACTGGTTGCATTTTTCATGTTTTATAAAAGAATTTTTTATCAAACTTTCATACTGTAATTCCGGCCTTATTAGTTGCATTTTTCAAGTATTACAAAAATACTTTTATCAAACTTCTACAGTGTAATCCCGACCTAAGAATTAGTAAAATGCAGATATTGCTCAGCCATAGATGGAAACATCATCTACGATTATTTTTGCTTACAGTAAAATATTAAAAGAAAGGACCGAGAGTTGTTCAATGAATAGCGTGAGTATTTGTTTGAGAAATTTCTTTTAAAATTTCTTCCCTTGGGAAAATGTTTTTCTTTTGTCAAGTCCCAAAATTGAACGTATTATTACTGGGAAATGCCATTGACTAAAATATATAGAAAAAAATACTTCTAACAAATGACATTTACGCTTTTGTAGAAAAATACAAGGGAAGGGGGAATGTCTTTTCTTTCTCTTCTGACCAATCGACCAACCGCTATTGTAGAAATTGTTGAAACATTGATTGATCACACTAAAAACTTCCCCCTTTTTTCCCCCATGTCTCAACTAAATAAAAAATTTTTTTTTTAAATAAATAGAAAGAAAATGTCTTTTTTTTTCTATTTTTACACGTCGTTCGAAAGTGTCCATTTAGGCGAAATACTTTGAGAGCACAGCTCGACGAAACCAACGCTATTAACAAAGAAACATCAGAAAAATTCTACATATCAATACCTAGGGGTCGTTCAAGTATTACGTCATCATCGATGGGGAGGGGGGTTTCCGATTTGATGACCCGGGGGGGGGGGGGTTTGGATAATGCTTACGTCATCAACCACCCTTAACTAAAATATGAAATATTCTTAGTGGCATCTTATTCGGTGCCCCGAAAACGGGAAAGAACCTTTCGATAGCTTGTGGGCACTTGAAGTAATATTCACCCTACTGATGAGATGTTCTCGCGGATCCAAGTGATCTGGAAATGTGTCCGGGCCACTTAAGTGCTCTGGAACTGTGGCACGCATCACTCAAGTGATCCGTAATTATATGCCGCGGATCACTTAAATAATCTGAAAATGTGCCGCGGGTAGCTTGAGTTATGTAGAACCGCACTGGGGGCCGCTTAAGTGCTCTAAAACTATGCCAAATGTCATTCAAGGAATCTTTAAATGTATTACGGATCGCTTGAGTGTTCTGGAATTGTACCACGGGTCACTTAAGCGATTTGTAAATGTGCCGCTTAGTTCATTTTTACAAAATTAGGTTTGAGGAGGGCAGACAGCATCAGATAACCCCCAGGGCCATATTTGATCCGCGTGCCAAGGGCCTTTATGCAATTTCCATGTATGGCTTTGAGGGTGCGTCACAATGAATTCATTAAACATAAATTTTGAGTTCATATCCTTCAAATAACATTGAAATTAACAGAAATTGATTATAATAGCATATAAAGGTATTTTGTTCCAAAATTTCAATTAAAAAAACAATATTTTTTTGCATTTAATACATATACGGGGTGTCCTGTAAGTGCTAGTGCGGCCTTTATCTCATACACTGTTTGTCGTAGAAGAGTATGGTTTCAATTCAAAAAATGCTCAGAATGCGTTCAAGACTACTCTTTACTAGTTTTGAGAGTGAAAATACAGTATGTCCCGAAATACATAAAATAAAAAATTTAAATTTTTATACAGGCGCCTGTCCTTTAATTTCCTATTAGAAAGTTCTTGTCCTATTTTTTCCGAGTCCAACAAAATATATCCCATGTTTTAACTGCAGTATTCACAGAGATATTTGAATCTATAAATCGAGAAAAAGTTGGGGAAGGAGGGGGGAGGGGGGAAAGGAATGATGTGTCCGTTAGATTTTACTGTTATTTCCCAAATTATCTCTGCATTTGAATAAAAATATCTCAGTGAATATTGCAGTTAAAAGCATGAAATTTTATTCGTTGACCGCATAAGATGGAGAGCAATGAATGAATGAACGTCAGAACTTTGCCACTGGACTTATCTCGTTGTCGAGATTTCTTCCCGCCCAGCTTCGTGGCATTATGATATGCAGTCATAGACTTAAGATATAAAAAGTTGGGGAATATAGTATTATTACTCTGTGTATGCAGTAGTCTCGCCGCTTAACCGATATATACTGGCCAGCCGAACATCGGATAAGCGAAAATGACGGATAATAAGAAGGTATTAAGAAAAATCTATTAAACATCAAAACTATGTTAAAATTTTACACATTTCGAACTTGATAATTATGTTTTACAAGAAAGCAACAGGAAAAAATTCACTGATTACAGGAAATTAACAGCTGCAGAACATTCTGAAGTAAAATACAGTACGCTTAAAAAGTTCAGTCCTGTAATGATTCAAATAAATTTTTGATCTTAGTCTGCTTTCCTTACGAGTGCAGTTTCTTCGCTGCTAAGTGTTGCCGTCTTTGAAGCATCATTATGTTCATTCCTGTTGTTCATTGTATTTAATTCTGCAGTTTCTGGAGCTTTAATTAACTCCGTCATTTTATGAAAATTCTGAGAAGCTCAACAACTGGTGCTTAAAATTTTTTTTCGGCTGGACGTCGGATGAACAAGACTATTGTATTATGCCTGCCAGAATTTTATATTAAAACATTTCTAGTATAGGTAGAACAAAAACTTAAAATACAGTTAGGCGCAGAAAATTTCATAGAATTTGGAAATTGAAAAATTCAAAAAGGGGTTTTCGGAAAATTTGCTTGCACCAACCCCATTAAAGGGTTAATATTCATTAAGAAGACCTGTAGCACGAGTAAAACATCAACATTACCCCCCTCCCCCGCGCCCCCCTCCCTTTTTATAACGTTGTACATTTTGAAGAAAAACGATTTTTCGTTGCGATGACGGCATCTAAATCCTAGGGAAGACAAAAACCAATTTTCCGCTATCGTGGTTCACTTGCGTATAAATACAAATTCAGATGGGATTTTTCCGGGAGATACAATCCGAGAAGATCTTTTTCCTGATTTTTTTTCCTTGTTTCTATTTTTTTTATCTCTGAACTTTATTTTTTTTTTTAAATGTAAGTTTCGAAACACAATCATTATGGTAGAGGGAAGCGGAGGGGACACATTCGAAAAGAACGACAACTGTTTCTGAAAATGTTCAAATATTCTCTTCTCTGCTTCTGGAATAGATTCGACGTATAAAGATCTAAAACATGTACGGGGCCGTTTTCAAGTATTACGTCAGCCATTTTTGAGCCCCTCCCCCCCTTCCTAACGCATATTGGGATCAGAAACGTGCGCGAACGACCCCCTCTCTAAGCCATGTATGCTGAACAGATGGCCCGCCATCTCAAATCTAATTTTGTAAAATTGAACAGTTCATTTAAGTGACACGTGACACAATTCATTTAACCTGCCCGTGACACATATTCACATCACTCAAGTAGGCTCGTTCACGGATCGCTTGAGTGATCCACGACACAGTTCCAAAATACTTAAGGTGTCTGTGGCGCATTAGAGATGACATGAGGCACAGTTTTGGAGCACTTAAGTTGCCCCCCAGTGCGGTTCTACATCACTCAAGCTATCCGCGGCACATTCCTAGATTACTGACGTGTTCCTCGGCACATTCACAGATTATTTAAGTGATCCGCGGTATAACTACGGATCACTTGAGTGACGCGAGGCACAGTTCCAGAGCACTTAAGCGGCCCGCGACACATTTCTAGAGCACTTGAGTGGCTTGCACACATTTGCAGATCACTTGAAGGATCCGCGGAACCTTTGTAGATCGCTAAAGTGGCCCTGTAGGTAAATTATCAACAGGGAGAATGTTAGTTCAGGTGCCCAAAATTAGCTAAAGTGGCACACCGAGTAAGATGCCATTAAGAATATTTCATATTTTTATGAAGGACGGTTGAGGACGTAAACATCATTCATACCGCCCCCCCCCCGGTCATGAAAAGTCAGCAAACCCAAACGCCCTCCCCCAATGCAAACATATTAGTTTGAGCATCACTCAATTGCCATTTTACAACCGTAGTATACTTTCTATATTAACGTTCCAAAACGTTGTATCGCTGAGGTCTTATATAAATACATTGGCAATTTGTAATGGCATTCAAATATAGTAACTCCCCCGAATCAATTTCACTGTGAAAATTTAAATTGCGTTTTATAAAATTTTCTGAAATAATTCAGATTTCAAATTGAAAGAGAAAAAAAGAACAGATGATTTCAAAATTATCATCGCGATATCGGAAAGTTCAGCAGAATCCGAAGAGACCTTGCACATCATCTCCCACACTCCGGGATAGAGCTCCTTGAAAAACCGGTAGACTCGTCCAACCTCTTTGAAGAAAAGTGTAACGTCAGTATTAAGATTGTAGCCACTCGCTGCTCCCTACTCTGCTCTTTTTATTGAACGTCACATGGAGTCAGTGATGGGAACCTCTTCCAGCAAAATTTCCCTTTTGACTAAATTTTTCCCCACGCATTCCGAGAAATGTGCTGCTATCTAGCGGGAAAAATACGTAACCAAGTATTTTACAATAGAAAAGTGTTGCACTGCATTTATTTCTATTTTTTCAAAAAATTCTTTTGTTTGATGAACTCGCAAAAATTCCCACAAATGCTACGAAATTTCCCACTTGGTCAAATTTTGGCCAATTTTTCCCACGAATATGGGAAATTTCCCATGAGTTACCATCACTGCATGTAGTGGTCAAACCAGTTTCTTCTTCAGAGATCCACGAACGATGTGCTCTTCTTCTTTATAGGCGCCTTAAAACTACTACACACTACTCTGGCGTTATACGTCTGCATTCGTGAGAATTCTGTGACGTGGGAATCCTCACGTCACAGAATTTTCACGCATCACAATTCCCAACGGCTCAGAGAAGGACACTCTGCATAACTTAATTTAATGACTTCATTTATTTTAATTTAACTTAATTTACATGACATGAAAATTCAGACATCGGCCATTTTAACCACAAAACATCGAAGTCAGCACCACTGTAACACAAAACCCTGCACAAAAAAAACACGTAAAACCCTAACAACATAAACACCTTAAGGCCTCGCATATACAGGGTGCTTAGCAAACGGGGTATGACATTTTACTGGTAAACCGTTGATCCTAGAGGCGTACTTTCAGTTTCCAAATAACGTGTAGTACTCAGATAGATCATTCATGTTTCAAGAGGGTTGTATAGTTATTAAAATAAAATAAACTAAAAAAACTTTTCATACGGTCCCATGTACTCTAACTTCGAATTAGAAAGTTGTTCGCCCTGTCTCTTCTGACGTGAATACGTCTTTGAAATCACCTGACGATACTGGGAGCATTTAAAGAAAGTGGCGTGACGAAATTCTTCGAACGCTCATACGAGTATCTCAGGAAGTACCTAACGCAAGTTAAAAGTAATGGGGTATCCTTAAGTGCACATGCCAAAGATTCCCCCCCCCCCCAATAATATCACTCTGGTTTCAATGTACCTTCCTGTCTGTGCATTAGGCCGACGGCCCTGATTCGTAACAAATTATTTTCCACTGTATCTCAAAAATCACGCAACGCACGTCAAAAGCAATGGTCGTCAGATGCACATGGCAAAGATGCTTCTACTACTTCTGCTACTAAACCACACATGCACTTTGTCCATATTCCTCTGCGGAACCTCTAACGAATGGTTACATGCGGGAATAAGCGTGTACGTGTAGTGAAAACTGACGTAAAGTTTGTTTGTGTGTAATGCTTGTTATGCGTAGTGCTGCCATCTGCCACCAGTTTTTCTAACTATGAGTGAAGTGTAATGATTGAATAATTTATCGTTGTAGGCCTGTTGCTCTCTGTGGCGAGACTTTTTAATGGGGAGATCGGCTCGCATTTGCGCCTCGAAGTTGGGAACCGCAGGAAATAGCAAAGATGCTGCACCCAATGATATTTCTCCGGTTCCAATATCTCTCCCCGTCTGGGCAGCGGGCCCTGATTCGTAACAAATGCTTTCCGCTATATTTCGAGCAGTTCACAACGGAAATAGGCGACGTTTGTCAGCTATTCAAAGGACAAAGCCGATGATAAAGACATAATGAAATTATGTCAATACCTAACACGTGGTTCAAAGCAAAGCAAAACAAAAAAAAACACGTATTCATGTCAGAACTGCCCGAATTTTTTTTTCCAATAAATATTCAAACTTTGTTTGATTTCTGTAGAACAGCATCATTATCATCAAGGGTTCCACGGAAGATCCTTATTTACTATCAAGGGTTCCACGGAAGATCCTTATTGCTACCAAGGGTTCCACGGAAGATCCTTATTACTATCAAGGGTTCCACGAAAAGTTCATACGTTGGAAAACCCTGTCCGGGACCCACCAGACTACAAAGGCAATGAATCCCCTTTCCTTAGAGCTCGCGTGCGCTGAACGGGGCCGTAGATGGACAACCAGACATAACTCAAAAAGTTTCATTAAAAAAATATATGTTAATGTGTTAGCTGACGTTTTTGAATAGGCTGTAAATGAGTCGCATGAAATTATGAAATCTCGTGACTTTAGGGAATGTTAAATTCTGAAATTTTTCCAATATCGTCATTGATTCATTAATTTCCGAATTCCTCCACGCCATTAGGTGATCGAGAAGATTAAAATTCATTCGTAAACTCATCGATAAATAGCTTCAGCGCTTCAACAGGCAGCAGTATCTTGAAAAGAGATGGCCGACGGAAATTCCGACCCTTCCTCCAGCGGCACCGCAGCACATGCTCGGGGATCACCACGGCTTTCACCCGAGGCGCTGGATCTCGTCAAAAGGTTATTCCGGGGGTTTGCCTCGGATTTCGCGCGTGACTCCATGGAAGTCGGAAAATACACAGCAATATCCGACGACTTTATTTCTCAGTGTCAAGTTGATCTGACTTCTGAAGGTAAGCTAATCCCCCTTCCCCTCCAAGTTATATTGCTACAAGTATGTTTACCATGAATCGTGTTGGTGTTCAAGAGATCCGTACGCGCGAGAAAGCTTTAGATCACGCATGCTCAACCCATGGCCCGCGGGACAAATGTGGTCATCTGATGTGGTCCGCGGTCTGAAACCTAGTTTTGTAAAAATGAACTGAGCCAGAGCTGGACAAATTGCAAAGAAAAAAAAACTCTTGGCACCAGAATGACCTTTAAGTACCAAACATTTTTTGCTAGAGGAAAAAGTCTAAAATAATGTTCCTTTGACTTTGTTCAGGACATAGCGACCCTCTATGATGTTGGCAGATATGCTGCGACGGATTTCCAAAAACATTGTGCTGCTCGCTCACACACACACGCACGCACTCACGCACGCACGCAGTCTGCAATTTATTATAACTACACAAAGAAAATTTTAAGCACCAATAGCAATTTTTCAGTCGCCTTGGTGAACTGGCACCTGGGATTTGTCCACACCTGAACTAAGTGGCACAATTATAGATCATTTAAGTGACCTGCGGCATATTTACAGATTACTTAAATGAGCTACGGCCCAGTTCCAGATCATTTAAGTGACATGCGATGTGGTTCACTTAAGTGGTTTGCGGCCAATTCCCAGACCATTCAATGAATTTTTCAAGATCACTTTAAAACATTCACCATGGCTTTTTTTTAGATCAGTTAAGTGATTCGTGGCAAATTTCCAGATCACTTAACAGACCCACGACCTATTTACAGAGCACTTGAGTATCTAACGGCATAGTCCTAAATCACTTAAGAAACTCGCAGCACAGTTCCATATCACTCAAGTGACCCGCTGCGTATTATCACTTAAGTGACCTGCAGCACTGTTCCAAGTCACTTAAGTGGCACTTGACACGGTTATAAATCAACGAAGTTGTCCGCAGCCGCCTAAAGAGGGTCCCTTGCTTCAGATATCCGAAAAATACAGACAGTCTGTGTGTGATCTCCCAACTAATAGAATGAGTAATTGATCGACAGGTGGCGACAGTTATTGAAGTGTAAATGGCAGAGAGGTGGCAACACTTTCGCATACATCGGTGATATTTCGTCGATTCCATTCATGCTGATATTTGCCTTAATTTTTGTATGTTAATAGAATAGAACGGAAAGAGATACTTGGCTGCACGACTTGTGCCCCCGCCCTTCTTTGTAAGTCATCCCTGAATATAACTACATTGGGAATAATTTTCCTAAACGAATTTTTTGTATCATTGGAGTGGGGGGGGGGTGTTCAATTTCAACGGAACAAACCCTAAATTGATAGAGATATACAGCTTTTTCTCAGCCCACTATATCAAGGAAAAATATTTCTAAATTTTATGCCGAGCTAAACACGGGCAGAATAGTCATCTGGCCTCCGCCGGGAAGCGAATCCTGGCCTTCTTAAAATAAGGAAGGCCGAGTCGTGTCTCCAGTGATGTAGATGGCAACATGAAATGGGTCGAGATATTATACCTAGAAAGACGGCAGGGGTCTGTGTGACACTAACTTTTTCCATAACATTTCGATACTTTAAAAAAACATACTATAATATTTTTTAAGACAAAATAGAGTTATAACACAAAGAATTGAAAGTGAAACAATTAATCTGTTAATTTATTTATTTTACTATAGTAAAACCCCCTTTTGACGAACACTCCTCAGATGCGGTCACCCCTCTTTGACGGACGAATTTTTTTACCTCCGGTGTCGGCAAAAGAGATGTTCTTGATGCGCGTAAGTAGAGGGGGGAACTCGAAACTGAGAGATTCGCATTTTCTGTATTTCAGATAGGATTTCGGTGTTACATCACTTCTAGGTTTAGGATCTACGGGTGTGATCTCGGTTCATTTTTTTTTCGCAGTTGGGAAGCACCTGATGATGATGTTTCAACGAAACTTGTTGATTTCCATATGAAAAAATTCACATAATTCCACTCATGTGAATAAGTATTTGTATAAGCCATGAGTTGCTCGTGAAATATTTCCGAATCCTTGACGTCTCCTATTGGCGAGGAAGCGGTAGAGGCGTACGTGGGGTGGGGAGCGGCACAAGGGGCCTGTGCACCCTCTTCCCTCAAGCCAACCAAAAATTAGGAGGGGAATAATATTTCGGTGAAAAAATTAAAATATCGAAAGAAAGTAGCCTTCATATACTATATTAACCAATTTCCGCTAATTTAAATGTTTTTTGAAGCATGGTAACTGAAAAGATCGATCCTGCGTATGCCCCTGGGAAGGGTCCCGCGATGTATCACACATTCCCATCTGCAGCAGTTTCGTCGCAACCGATAGACGGGGTATTATTGAGATCTCTGATATTTATGGAAATCGGTTGACGTTTGGGTATAGTTCTAGGTTGTTTTTTGTGGCTTCAGAAAGGTTTGCGTTTTTTGCTGAGGCACCGTTTGATGTATAACGCCCTTCTGATTCACACGATCATCATCATTACTGGTGCTTTCTTCACAAATGTTTTGTCTGGGGTAGTTTTTATTTCTTCTGAATTCTAATAATCACCACCCTGTGCTTCTGGATTTTTCTCACTCCAAATTTTTTTCAATCTTTAGAAAAATTTCCTGTTTGGTGAATCTGCGTCTTTTTGTCATTTCTACGGACAACATTACTAAAAATACTCGAGAACAAAATCTGAGACACCCGCTGACCGACATTCTGCGGATAGGAATGAATGCAGAAAAGTCTCTCGACTGGGGACTACACTGTATTAGATGCGAA
This sequence comes from Pholcus phalangioides, assembly GCF_987345545.1. Taxonomy (NCBI): domain Eukaryota; kingdom Metazoa; phylum Arthropoda; class Arachnida; order Araneae; family Pholcidae; genus Pholcus; species Pholcus phalangioides. The sequence goes on from NW_028301608.1 coordinate 106,944,468, forward strand.
AAGAGACTATCAGAAGAATTTTTACTCTACAAAAATCAATTGAGATAATGTTGGTACTATTATATAGTATTATACTCCGAATGTGTTCTAAAATGTAAAGGAAGGTCAGTGTGACACATTTCCGTCTTTCTAAGTACATTTATAATGGTTCGTTCGTTGCCAAGAAAGATAATGATAGAGCTTTGTGTACAATAAGAGCAGGGTAATTCAGGAAAAGTCGAGAAATTTTCAAGCTTTTTGTCGATTGTTAATTGAGATATGAGAGCAGAAAAAGCACGCAGGGTCATACAGACCCCCGTCCGTCTTTCTAATGTTAATGCCATAATTTTCTGCTTCAAGTTTGTTTTTAAATCAGCTCATCGTATAAGAAATTTTTATCTAATGTTCATCAATCTTTAACATTATCAAATTTCTCTCCAGATTTGGATGTCATTTCCCCGATGTTACCGGGACAGAATCCGATGTCGTGTACCCTCGTCACAATGGTGGAGCGAAATGATGCCGGGACTTCCGGAAAATACTCACAGGAAAAGTCTCACGGAGATGACCAGAACCACATCGAGCTGAAGAGAGCTGTACTCGGAGAAGATGTGACTTCGGAGGGAGCCGAGGCAGTTTTGACCCCACCAGTGGTATTAGATGAGGAAAGCTCGGCAACCATTTCTGTGAGGCAGAGCGATGAAAACATGTTGAGAATTTTGTCTAAAGCCCCCATCTTAGAGGAGCAAAAACAAGACGGGATATCCGAAGAGTTGTCGACATCAGGCGCGATTCGCCAGGACACCGTAGACCGTATCTCCGAAAAATCAGTAACAGAGGAAGCCAAAGCAGTTCCACTAGCGGCACTTGATGTAGAACAGGTTGATAACTCGACTACAAGGCACACTCAAGAAAATGTTTTGGATTTGTTGCTCAAGATCTTCACTACAGGAGAGGAAAAGCAAGCTTTTGAGTCCGGAGAATCATTCCCACACGGAAGTGATCAGGATGATATCAGGTCTTTTCCACCTAAACTCGCGAAGGATGTCACGCCAGAGAGGGACGAAACAGTTCGAATTCTGAAAGCGTTACTTGATGTAGAACAGGATGGAAACTCGACTACAAGGCAGACCTACAAAAAAGTTTTGGATTTGTTGCTTAAGATCTTCGCTACAAGCGAACAAAAGCAAGCTTTTGAGTCCGGAGAGCCAATCCCACACGGAAGTGATGAGGATCACACCGAGTCTGTTCCGCTTGAACTCGCGAAGGATGCCACGCCAGAGAGAGACGAAACGGTGTTACTCGACGTGGAAGAAGATAGAGACTCGACTACAAAGCAGTCTCACGATAACGCTTTGGATTTTTTGCTCAAGATACTGGCTGCAAGAGGGAAAAAGAAAGCCTTTGCATCCGGAGAGCCAATTGCGGAGGACGCCACGCCAGATAGATCCGAAACAGTTGTGTCGGTGCCGCTTGAAAAGGAAAGCATTGGTAGTTCGAAAATGCTTGATGTCAGACAGAACGATGAAAAAGTTTCAGATGTGTTGCCTGAGGTCTCTACTGCAGGAGAGCAAAAGCAAGCCATTGCGTCAGGAGAGCCAATGGCGCGTGACACTCATCAAGGTGGCATCGAATTTGTTCAGTCTGCATTCGCCGAGGATACGACGTCAGAGAGACCCGAAGTTCCCATTCTGCCGGTGTTGCCTGACGAGAAGAGAGATGGAGATTCGAAAATAGTGACGAAACAGGTCCACGAAAAGTATCCCGATTCGTCGCCCTAGGCCATCGTCACAAAGGTGTACGCGCGATCGATGTTCTCATCCCTTTAGTGGTGGTCGACGAGGAAATCGAATTAGACTTGAAAAAATACAGTGAAAAAAACGATCCAATAAAATTACAGAAACGTCTTCAAAAATTTACATACGGTTGCCAACTTCTTCGTAGATTTAATAAATCGAGTTCAGTAAAAATTGACTCCTGGTCTTATAAACCATATTAACCTCTTAAGCATATTGAATTAAGTAATTGACATTACAATACAAAATGTACACCGCATTACAGTAATAACGCAAAGTTGCGTGATAGGTGGGGTCGTTAATATCAGCGTAAGTAAAATTCGTGGAAGTCTGTACAATTTTACATCCAAATACCATATGGGCTTTAATTACCTTCCCAGCCCCCCTCCCTCTCATTAGCCGGCATTCCGGAAAACATAATTCCGGTTAATGCGAACTAGTACGGTAATTGGGATCGAAATTTTGGATTAAAAAGACTTGTTTTCTCCTTCTTGCCATCTTCTCACCACAGTACTACTTTCAGGGCTATATAGTAAGGGCTGTCGAATCCCTTTGAAGTTACTCTTGCCACCTAGGCTCAGTGGACGTTGTCTCGGATCATGTGAGTAACATCACTGCTCTAATACTTTTCAACTAATACAAATACAAATACAACGCCACAACAGGCAAATTGCCCAACGAGGTGGCTGACTTAAGAACATCATGGATCCTCGAGCCATTTTTTGGAGCCCTACTTACTACTACTTACTACTGCAAAACCATAAACGCGCACCTGTGTGACAACATTCAGATACTGTGAAAATAGTTGACAGAGTCAGTGCGAGTTCTGGATAGCTAGATATTTATGAAGATTTCGCATTTATGATTCGCAGAATATATACACATTTCATTTACAATTTAATCTGACATTCATCACGAACGTCTTCCGACTTCTTAATGGAAGTGAATTGAAAGCAAAAGTCTAAAGAATGAAGGCACTTAAGAGTGATAAAAGATTGTTACGGCAAACAACTACCGAAACGTAGTTATCATCGCGTTCGTCCTTGATGCTTTTTTTTAACACGACTAAACGTACGTACAAGCGAAGAGATTTATGGCACGCACTTAGCGTAAATAGTTCGCTATTACGTCTATCTGTCTGTCACATCTTCTCCCTCGTGCCGGAACTACATTTTCTACATGAAATATTTATTTTTCTATCTCAGGGCAGTTATGAAGTGAAACAAGATATTATTTCCACGAACGAAATGTTTTATTGGTTCTTCTTCTTCCTAAGAGACGAATTCATGTCGGAATGTTAAATGTTGATGTAACGTAGAGTTAGTTTTCCAAGTATGTATTGTGGAAACAAGACATCACAGAATTGTTTGATTCGATTACAGCCAAAGAGCTTCAGAAATCAAAGTAGCCGAATATTACTAATTAGACGGTGCTGAACAAGAACCTGACAATAAAAATCGTAGATTGGCTATAATTTTTTTAGATAAGGTGAAAATTAAATGTAAATGACAATACTATAAGCAGCATGCGAATCAAATTGAAACTGTGCACTACAAATAAATTTAGTAAATTATTGCCAAAGATAATTCAGTGATTTTAGAGTGATATTGGGACGCCAATTCCGAATCTAGCATTGGGTTTGCCGAAGTGGCTCTAGTTATTGGGATAATGCATAAACTCAACAATGTGATTTATATGCTGCTTATTATTTATTTATACAATAATGTTGGCCGAGGCCAAAACATGAGAATGCGGTTGATGGTGACAGAAAAAAAGTTTTATATTTTTCGAAAGTATAAATGGCGTGGGTGAATCAACGACAGTGGAGGGCAGAGAATTCCAGTTAGAAATGGTATGTGGGAAAAAACTAAATTTAAAGCAGTCGGTGGAAGCGGAGATAGGGTTAATCTTAAGTGGATGATCAAGTCTGCTGGAGAGATGTGTTCGTTTGGAAATAATACCGGTGGTATCAAAATTAAAAAGGCTGTGAGAATTTTAAAAAGCATGGTTAATCGAGAAAGAAGGCGGTGAGTTTTTAGAGGGAGAAGATTAAGTTCGCGTTTAAGTTCAGAGACAGACACATAGGAGGACCGGCTGTCATAGATAAAACAGGCGGATTTATTTTGCATTGATTCCAGCTTCTCGATACTGCTAGCAGTGTAGGGGTCCCAAATTTCCGAGGTATAGGAGAGGAGTGGAAAAATATAGGTTTGATAACATAGAAGTCTAACGTCACGAGTAGAGTGTTTTAGATTGCGACGAAGGAAAAAGAGTTTATTGAGACATTTTTGATAGATATAATCGATGTGTTTATTCCAGCGCAGGTCTGCTGAAATGATAACACCGAGGTATATGTAATGAGACACCTGGGATATGGACGAGTTATTGAAGGAGTATGAAAATTCGGAATGTGAGGTCTTACGTGAAATCCTCATGAGAACTGTTTTAGAAATGTTAAGAGGCATTTGCCATGTGGAGCACCATTGGGAGATGGAATTGAGATTGTGTTGGAGAAGTTTTTGGTCTGACTCGTGAGTTATGGTGCGGTAGATTACGCAATCATTAGCAAAAAGTTTCGTGGTACAGTTGAGGGTTTCAGGGAGGTCGTTAATGTATATTAAGAATAGAATTGGGGAGATTAGTGATGCTTGTGGGGTTCAAGAATTTACGGTGACCAATGGAGAGTTGTGGTCTTTGAAATGGACAAATTGTTTGCGATATTTTCAGTTTTTCAGTATTATTCGTTTTTACCATATTTCTTATGTATTACTATTGAGAAATTTGATTTTTAATTTATCTCAAAAAAGAGCCAATCTGACAAAATCCAATGCTAGATTCGGAATCAGAAGCCCTAATATCACTACCCTAAAACCACTAAAATTTCCTTAAGAACATGGGAAAAAGTTTTCTTTTTGTTGAGCAGTGTCATCTAAATCTATACAGGGTGACCTATTAAGACCGCCAAAACTTTGCGCAACCAGATTCCTCGTGTGGAATACATAAAAAATACGCAAAGAACTGTACCTGTACGATCCAATTTTTTTGAGGAAAATGCGAAAGAAAGGTATGACGTCATATCCGGTGCAAGGGGAAAAAACTTTACCAGAAACATGAACATCTCGTTATTTACATATGTTTACATAAGGAAGATGTTCAAAATGTCCACCGCGCATATCGTGGCATGCAAATACCGATGTTCATTTTTCCAATAAAGTGTTTTTTCCCGTGCACCGGATATGACGTTATACTTTTCTTTCGCATTTTTGTCGAAACTATGGGTCGTACAGGTACAGTTCTATGGGCATTTTTGATGTATTCCTAGCGAGAAATCTGGCTGTGCATAGTGTGCGCGGTCTTGATGGGACACACGGTATAGAGACTCGCCATGACGGGATTTCTGTAATTGCAACACACCATGAGGGATTCAAATATTATTGGAGGGAATCATCGCCAAGCAATTTTCAGATTAACAAATCCACACGAGCGAAGCCGCGGGTAACAGCTAGCATTTACATATACGCATTTTTTCTCAACAATGCGTACACATTACCAAAAAAACCGTAGTCAATTCAGCTTTTTCTTTGTCATATTCGTATTCAGCACGTTGAATTAATTAGGAAATGGCTATTTTCACATCGGGAGCAGATAAGTTTGAAATTTTGTAGAACAGTGTTATTCATGTTTTTATCAGCAAATACCACGTAAAATATTACTTGATATCTGAAATATTTTTACATTCGTCTATTTTGTGTGTTTAATCTTAGGCCGGGATTACACTATAAAAGTATGCAACCAATAAACATATCGGTTATATTCGATCAAACGTAACCAATTGGCTTATTGGTGTTTTATAAAATACCTTTTATAAAACATGAAAAATGCAACCAATAAGCTTATCGATTGGATTTGCTCGAATGTAACCTATGAGCTTTATTGGTTGAAATTTTAAAGTTTTATAAAAGTACGTTTAGAAAACTTTTATAGTGTAGTAACTTGGAAGAATACGGCCTTAGAAAGAATATTGGCAATTTTAGAGGTAAAAAGTGTCAAAAGCAGGAATTACATTTATATACAGGGTGTCCTGTGAGTGCTAATGCGGCCTTTATCTCATCAACCATCTGTCGTAGAGGTATGATTTTGATTTAAAAAAATGCTCCAAAATTACCCTGTACCGGTTTTGAGAGTGAAAATACAGTGTGTAACAAAATAAAAAAAAAGTCTAATTTTTTATACTGTTCCCCCTGTGCTCTAACTTCCAATTAGGAAGTTGTTGCCCTGTCTCTCCTGATGCCAACAAAAAAAATCAAAGTTTCTGAGCGCAATAATCACTGAGATGTTCGAATTAAAAAAAAAATCAAAGAAAAGTTGAGAAAAAACAGCAAAAACTAACGGGCAAAGGGTCCTTTCTCTCATTTATGCTGTCCTTTCCCAACTTTCCCCCCCCCCGATTTCTGAATTCGAATATCTCAGTGAATATTGCACTCTGAAAAATGGAGTTTTCTTTTGTTGGCATCAGGAAAGACAGGGAAACAATTTTCTAATTTGTAGTTGGGGAACAGGGGAGACCGTATAAAAATTTTCACATTTCATTCTGTGACAAACTGTATTTTCATTCTAAAAACTGATAAAGGCTAAATGTTGAGCGTTTTTTTTAAATTGGAATCATTCGTCTCTACATTAGAATACAAATGTAAACGAACTTCGAAATATTTTAGGTATCACTGTCGAATCTCGTTTCAACGAATACTGTTGCAGTGAAAATCTTGTTTTAACGAACACTTTTCTAGTCCTCCAGAGATGTATACATAGGAACAATGCAAAAACCTGGAATTCCTTTATAACGAAATTTCGTTGTAGCGAAGGGATTTCTCCGGTATCTTGAAGTTCGTTATAAAGGGATTCGACTGTATTCCTGAACAATCAGTTCAGGATGTTGTATATATACTTTTTCCCACCTCGAATACCAAAAAATGCTCTTCGTACCCCTGGTCAAGAAATACTATCCTTCCCACACCCGCAAACAAATATGACTAACGTTCCCGCACACCCTTAGATACTGCATTTTTTTATCTGTTAGAAAATTCAAGTTTTTTTTCCCGGTAATTGATTACATTAATTATGCAATAATTAATTGCTACGAATTATTTTCCTTATTATTTAATGCCCTTTTTGGCTATGGCTAATATTTAATTTTGGCTCATTTTTTTAAAATTAATTCAGAAACTAAAAGAAACTAAAAAGAACTTGCTATTTGTAAACTTTTTTTTGAAATTTAATATAAAAAAAGTTTTATTGAATAGTTTTTCACTTATATATTGATTCCAGCCGCAAAAACTATGAAATAATGTTTCTTTGACTCTTAACTGAATTTTCTGCCGTTCTCCTTGAGTCGTGTGTTCACGACAGTAGCAAATGTAATCACAACATGCTAATAACACGAGGTACCAATGTAAAAAACTGCAAAATAGTTTAAGTAAATAATGGTATTTTTCCCCTCAACCGAAATCGAAAACAAGTGCGATCGCTAATCGAAATAGAAACTTTTACAACGCAAAATTCGTATTTCGACAAATTTCTGCAAGCAGAAGTCAAAAGATGAGGCGTTAAAATGTTGGTACGATTCGTATTTTTTTAGGGATTGAGAAATTCAATTTTTATCATCATTTTAATTTTCCCGAATAATCAGTTGTAACATGTTGTAATTTTGTTTCATATCGCAATCCGAAAACTTCTCTCCCCCCCACCCACAACCCCCGGTTCGGAACCACTGAGCTATCTTCATAACCACGGAGTTCATTTTCCGTAACTTAAAACAGGCAATTTAATGTTTTTTCGGGGTCGCGTAGAATTCCAGAATATATTTCAAGGTTTCTCTATGCTTCTTTTCTTCCGCATAAAATTCACATGAATATATATATACTGAATATAATTTTTTTCTTCTTCAAAGTATGTAGTAAAGGGCAAAAATCTTGAAGGCACGTAAGGATTCTTTCTGCAACGGTTCCTTTGGGAGAAAAAAAAGTATTCCTCGAACAATGCACATTCGTTGCCAACAGCACCTGAAAGTTTATGTGAAGAAAAATGTAATAAATCATCACGAAGTTTCCCTTTCGGACCTTATTACAGTTTCTTTTTTGTATAAAGTGTGTGGAGTGAAAAAAAGTAGAAGCTTCTAGTTGTGAGAGGAGTAATATCACTTCACAAAACGCAATTCCGCAGAGTGCAATTCTGCGACTGACTGTGTATGAGTTTCGGTGTGCTTCTTCAAGTAGCGCATACGGCTTTGATGTAAATGTTTCGAAATTCTGAATTCTCTGATCCCAAATAAAATCATGTACAACTGGATAAAACGTATTCATTATTATACTTTTCCTTCTTCTATTTCCATACATACGGTGATAATTTCTATTTTAAAAAGAACGACATACAAGACAATGATAGATGACATTTACGAACAGGCAAAACGGTTTAACGGTTAAACCCTTCCCTCGCAAACTATTGGCAAGAAATTTGGATGGCATTTATTTAACGGATGGGCGATAAATATAGTACCTTGTGCTAAGTTAACCGTACTTTAAGCCCCGTTCGCATGTGTAAGATTGAGGGTCGCTTTGGTGATAATTACCGGCATGGCACATTTTTTCCCCTCGCAGGGAACAAAAGGGTGGGAGAGATGCTCATCAAATAAAGCCCATCTTTCTTGGGTTGATTGGTGGTCGACACCGACCTTCTCTCTCATAATCCTTTGCGCCGCGAAAACTACTGTAAGCTCCTTCGTCAGCCATATTGAACCAACCACTTCCGTTAAACCCACTAACCAGTGACGACTTCCGGAAAGAAGAGAGGGATTACCGGCATAAACTAAACGCCATGTGAATGGTTTGTAGCGAAAATCCCCGTTACCGGGAACTTCCCGGGAGGTTTTATTACACATGTGAATGGGGCTTTAGAGAAAGGGAAAGAAGGTGAAGGGTAAAAAAGTAGAAGAAAGGGGGGAAAAAAGAAATGAAAGGAAGTCGTATAATAGAAAAGTACAGATATAAGAGAGAGGATAGAGATAAAAGAGCGGGTATACGAAGGAACTTTCTCTTTTCAACTTCACCCGATCTGTTCTCTTTCGCTCTTATATGTATATAGTAGAACGGTAGATCATATGTTGGGGGGGGGGTTAACCACTAATAATTGTGTAGAAATAAAAGGAAGACAAAAGAACAACTAAGTAGGGTTGAAACAAAGCCTCGCGATGGCGAGGAGAGAGGAAAGAAAACACAAAGATAATATTTGAATTTGATCTACGGGCGTTTGGACGTTCTTGATCGTAAAGGGATTGAATTCCGAAAGAAGCATTTCAGAAGTCTGAGGTGATTCTTTTTCCGACAGAATTTGATTGAGGAATAACTCTTCAGTCAAATTCAATCAAACATAGTTATTTTACTTCAGAAGAGTAATGTTCTTCCACCAAATACGGCTCCTCTGATCCAGCCCAAGGACCAGCTCGTGTCACTTGAAACTTTATCAAAGCTCATGTAAAGCTCTTTATAAAGCTCTGAAGAAAAGAACTTCTTCAAACTGTTCTATAATAATAGCTATTATACAACTGACAGTCGGTAATTTCTGGAAACAATATTTTATCATTCTAAAAAAATGCATATTTCTCACACAGTGTCCCACAATCGACTGGCGGCTTTCAGAATGCGATGGAAAGAAATCGGTGACAGATATTGAAGCCATTCTTGCGGAATATAAATGTGCGAAGGCAAGCAGCTAAGTCATTGATGTTGCGAGGGAGGGGGGGGGGGGGTCCATATATAGTTATTAAAATATAAAAAAAAATTAATTTTTTATGTGGAGACTATGTTCAAAAACCCAATTAGATAATTGTTGCCACGCCAATCCTGACGCCAAAAAAAAAAAAAAAAAAAAAAAAAAAAATCCATGTTTCTAAGTGCAATATTCGCAGAGATATTCGAATTCAAAAATCGGCGGAAAGTTGGGAAAGAAGCGTTGTTCGTTAGTTTTTGTTGTTCACCATTAATCCTTAGATTCCCGTAATGCCCTGTAGGTTTTTTTCCTCTCTCCAAAGTATACTATTAATCGACAAGAGCCCAACCAGGGTCTCGCGGATAGCTGAAAATAATACTAACACAATGCCAAAGGGAATATGATATAGTACTGGGAACAATGCTATTAATATGAATAAGTGTGATAAAAAATTTTTTTTATTCTAATATTTCCACAAATGAATTTCTTCAATTCCGTTCAAAAATCACGTTCTTTTTATATACAGGGTGAGCAAAAAGTCCATAGAAACTTTAAAAATAAATAAAAACCGGAAAAATAACCTAAATAAAAAGGATTTGCAAGGTTAACATCGCTAGGTCATAAGAATTTTTTTCGGACAGGAAAGAAAATAACTCAACTACTAAAACTAACGACTTCGGTGGAAATATGCAAATGAGATTATTATAAGAACATGCGCTGATAATCCACAATCAGTTCACCGTTGTAAACCGTGTATGTGGACCAATCCGCCGTTGCTGGATTTGTGATTCGCCTGCAATGTGTTATCCCGCTGTGGTGGTGGTGGTCAAGTGCCACACATACTGCTGTAATAAAAAATTTGGAGGCATTCTGTTCGTTATTTGCGTCTTTTGCTTGAATTGTGTACGTCAGCGCCACCTATCAGCTGTTTTCTGAGTAAATTTTTTTCCCTGTCAAAAAAATCTTCGTGGCCTAACCCTACAAGCCGTTTTTTATTTCCGTTATTTTTCCGGTTTTTATGAATTTTTAAATTTTCTACGGACTTTTTGCCCACTCTGTAAATGTGTCTAGACAAATCAAATATTCATTGCTTAACAATAAGAACATTATAACGTTCAAATACTGACTGAATATGTTAAATATTCTGCAGAGAAATAGTTCATAATATCATACACATCCACAGACGTTATTACCCTAATAAAAACAAGAATTTCGGGAAAGCAATAATGCCAAGTGTTTCATTAAAAAAATGCAAAATCAAATTGAATGGCATGACTATTTAATTGAAGAATAATGTATGAAACGTTTCCAGGTTGGAAAAATAACCTGTTAAACATGAAAATTTAAAGCACAATTTCGTCAAAATCATGTTGAAACTCTGATATAACAATAAAATGAATGGAAGCATCCATTTATAAATTGAAAAAAAAAAATTCCCGTTACATATTAAAACTAAAATTCACTGTATGCTTTCCCATAAAGAGGAATGAATAATGTTACAGAATGTTTTAAAAATATTACAAATGTATATTTTAGGGTGAAATCTAATCTCCTAAATGTGAATAACATTTGTGAAAGTCCGTTAATTTTACGCAAAATATTAACTAGACAAATATAAAATCATGATTCGAGCATTAAAATCCTTTCCAGAGGAAAATTAATAATAAATGCTTTTGCAAATTTTTTTTTTATGTCACAACGAAATGTGTTTTTTCCTCTCCTTAGGCATTATTATTTCCTACAATAAATCAAATGATGTCTCTCTTAGGGAAAAAAAAGCAAAAAAACAATGTTACATTACGGGAATCTCCGGAAAGAATTGGAGACATTTTTCCGGCCGCTGAATCTAAGCGCGGTCCTTGATGGAGTAATTAATTACAAATAAGGCGGTGGTATGTTCATTAACGTAGTTACGAACTCTTGTTTTTGGAATCGTGAAAAGCTTTTATGGCATCTATTTTTTTTATGTCTTTCCAGTGAATAATAGTTTTTATCTGGGTATTCCGATTAAATGACAAAACTTTATTCCCATATCCTCTGTGTTGATTGGAAAGAAAAAACAAAACAACGCTATAGATAGTTTACAGACTTTATATATTTTCATAAGTATTGTTTTATGATACGTACGCAATCAGTATTGGCCCATTTTGATCGCAATTCATGACCAAATTGCACAATTTTCTAAATATGATAACTGGTTACTTAAATAACAATAAGTTTAAAAGAATTGTATATTAATTTAGAATGTTTTTCTTTGCAATTAGAGCAAATTTGCAATTATCAAACTTTCTAATTAATATAAATTAATTAACTTAATTTAATTAAAATAATTAGTGATTATGGTACTGGGAAACCGCTTGTATCACGTGACAAAAAATATTTAAGGAAAAGAAAAATTGATTTCTATTTTTAAGAAGTTTATTTCTGTTCATGGTCGTGAAAAAAAATTCCATACCGAAAATGAGGATGGAATTTCCAAACATTTTACTTTTGAAAAGGCATAAAAAATTGAATTTCCCTTTAAATAAATTTCAAAAAATAATATGGCACTCATTAAACCTTTTGATTTTCGAAAATGTTAATTTCATAAAAAAGATTAAATAAAAATTTAATTCTTTAAAAAACAAAATCGTTGCACAAATGCTATGGTCAGTAAAAGTGGGAGATTAAGCATTATTAAGAAATGTATCAAGACAAACAATATTTGCCAGAAATTAATATAAATGAGACTCATTTATATTAATTTCTGGCAAATATTGTTAAGACTTATATGGCGACCATTCAGTAACTAAGTGGTCGTCCTCAACCATTTCACTGTTGGGTTCCCGTTGTCTATCTAGGCAATTTTTGGTCACTCACTGACCTGGTTCCTCACTCCCTTATCCATTCTTTTGGTCATTCATATGCTAGCAACTTGCCTAGGTCAATCTTTTTGTCTCCTTTCATGCTCAAACTACCTAAACCATTTTTGGTTACTCACTCAACTGGTTCCTCACTTCCTAAGTCACTCTTTCGGCCATTCACATGCTTGCAACCACTCTAGGTCACTCTTTTGGTCTTCTCTTCCCCCCTCCGCCTACACTATCTATCCCATTTTTTGGTCACTCACTGACATGGTTCCTCAGCGCCATTAGCTTGCTTGCAACTACCACCTTTGTGGCAGTCCGCTGTGGTGGTCGAGTGGTTATAGTGCCGGACTCGTGATGCGAGGATCCGGGTTCGAACCCCACAGTGGTGGTCGGCTGAAGTTGGTTTTCTGTGGTTCCCAACTTCAAGGCGCAAATGCGAGCCGATCTCCCCGTTAAAAAGTCTCGCCACAGAGAGCATCAGTCCTACAACGGTAAATCATTCAACCATAACACTTCACTCATAGTTAGAAAAACTGGGGGGCAGATGACAGCACTACACATAACAAGCATTACACAGAAACAAACTTTACGTCAGGTTGCACTACACGTACACGCACATTCCCGCATGTACCGATTCGTTGGGGGGGTTCCGCGGGGGGGGGGGGTGCATGTGTGGTGTAGCAGTAGTAGGTAGGGGCTCGGGAATCCATGATGTTCTTAAGTCAGCCACCTCGTTGGGCAATTTGCCTGTTGTGGCGTTGTATGTGTGGCGTTGTGGTGTTAATTGCATTTTTAATTGGGTTGCTGTATTTTTCAAACATATGACAACCATATTTTTATGGGCATCTTTTTATCAGCCACCTCGTTGGGCATTTTGCCTGTTGTGGCGTTGTATTTGTATTTGTATTTGTATTTGTATTTATTTTGGTTTTTCCGTGCTCACACTATCTAGGGGATTTTTTTTTTCACTCACTGACCTTGTTAAAATCTTGTCGTGTTCCAGCAGTGTTGCTGGATTCTGTTTCATGTTGTCTCGTCTAAATTTTTTTAATTTTACTCTGATGCTTTTGCCATCCAGTTGACACCAGCCACTTTCCTGATCTCGTCAATCCATCTTGCGTGGGGACGCCTTCTCGGACGTTTAACACAAACGTGGGTACCAATCCAAAATACTTGTGGTCCATCTGCTGTCCTGTTTTCATACAATATGTTCAGCCAGTTTCCATTTTAAACGTTTAATTCTTTCCATGATATCATATACCCATGTGTGGTTCCTTATCCAAGTGATTCATTTTCTGTCTCTCCTCGTGATGCCTAACATACATCTTTCCATGCTTCTTTGTGTTGTCTGTAGCCTTTGTATCGTCTTGCTTATGTGTGTCCATGTTTGAGCTCCATAAGTCACTGCTGGTAGCACACACTGATTAAACAATTTTCTTTTCAAGCGTAATGACACGCGGCTCTTCAGAATTATACAGTTTCTGCCAAAAGTGTTCCACCCCCGATCCTGATTCTTCTGTGAATTTCATTAATGATTCTTTTGTCCCAGGTATACATAGATTTCTACTTCTGTTTCTGTTGTTGAGCAGGATAATCTGAACATAAATTTAGTCTTTTGCAGATAAAGTTTTAAACCCATCTGAATACTTGCCTTCGCCATTTCTTGTATCATTATATTCACAGAGTTAATGATTCTTTGTAGAGGGCTTTGAGCCGCAATTCTCCACGCTGGCCAGTGCGGGTTGGAGGAGGCCCATCCTCGTCCGTTCACCACGTGTTAAACATGGCTACTTACGGGATGCAACCACGAGAAGGTGCTAATTGTACCTTAAGCCTCTATTCCTAGTTGATTACTTCAAGTCCTGAGTATTTGGGTGGTTCCGCGATTCCCCTTGCTACATTTTACTTGTGACGGTGATCTTCGTTCCCACATAAAACTGTCACAGGGGCAGTTTAAAGTTTAAACCTCGTTCATAAAACTTTCACATTTATACGGCGTTTGGCTTCGGTCGAAACTGGTTCCCCATTACATTTAATGTCGAAATGTGAATGCGCGTGCGTGTGTGTGTGTGTAAAAGTGATGCATCGGTGGTTATATACCTAATCACAAATCGTCTCGATAAAGAAAATTTGATTAAACTTTCACAACATTTATTACTTTTATTGATGATTATACATAATTCCCAAATAAAATTTGAAAGTCTGATAAATATGGAAAAATTTATAACTTTTCTTCTCTTCATTAAACCGATTGATTATTTCTACCCATACATGATACGTGCACTCGCATATTTTGCAATAAAATTAAATTTAATCAAAATAAGTGTGGAGAAGATGCAAGCATTTTTTTCACAACAACATTGTGAGTCTTGTAATGTTGGATTTCTTCACAATTAAAAAAACAAAACCAACATCACCATTCGAATTCAACACCCCGGACCATAGTTATGAATAATTAATTAAGTGATGAATTGACGATTCATGGTATTTACCAATACGAACTTCGGATGAAACATAACCTTAGTTGAATATTGTGAATTCTCGGTTTATGGCGAACAAAATAAATAAATTCCCTTTTGGCAAAAATCAGAGTTCTTATCTGATTTCACTACCTACTATCAAGAGTGTCTACTAACGGGGAGTGAAATACATTGAAGCCCTATTTCACGGGACCGGGGATCAGAAAAGTGTCCGTTAAAGGGGAGTGTCCGTTAAGGGAGGTTCCGCAGGAGATTCTAGTAGGAGTTTTATTGTATATACATTTTCTTTCACGTACGTTTTATATAATTATCGACTTTATAAAAACAGCATTACTTAACGTAATGAAAAAATGCATGCACGAATTTGATTCTGAAACAAAGTTTACAACAAGCAGTAATTTTGGAAAAAAAATTAAGATATCTCTGCGGGAGAATCAAACCACCTTCTCCTTGCAGTCCAGGTGAGAGCTCTGCCATTGAACTAAAGAGGGAGGGGGTTCGATTCTCTGCTAAGGTATCTGAAAAATTTTAATCCAAAATGCATCTTCCCTTGGAATACAGTCCTCTATCGTTGTTTTTCTCAATGAGTACCTACCTACTCGTATAAAAACCTCCTCTTTCTCCTAACCATAGCATGGCCCGCCGCTCTGTCTCAACGAAGAGATTTTAGCAAGTGGTCGAAGAAGACCTAGTCCATGCTGGAAGCTGTGCATGTATGTGTTAAGAATCTAACGTGAAGTTTGTTTGTGTAGTGCTGACATCTGCTGCCAGTTTTCCTAACTATGATGGAAGTGTAACGATTGAATAATTGTATCGTTGTAGAGGCCTGGGAGGTCGTCTCGCATTCCCGCCTTAAAGTTGGGAGCACAAAGACGAGTATATTTTTTTTGAAAAATTTGTTCCATAATTTGGGGAATCGGTTTATACACGGGTCAGTTTTTGAGGGGAAAATATTGACCCCCCCCTTTTACCACAAATTCAAAGCTAACTGGCGTTTGAACGGCTAGCTTGAAGATCCGCGACGTCATTGGATTACTTTAGATGACGTCACTAATCAGCAGAGTAATTTTGTAGCTACAGATGATGAGTTATTAATCAGTGGAGTGATTTTTTAAACTATTTTCAAATCCCACAGAAAGAAAGATGTTGAAGGCAAAGCAAAAAAATCAAAAACGTTGTTGGTCTTTTTACCCGGTGGCAGGGGCGGTTCGTGAAGGGGGCGTATAGGCACCCGCGCCCCTGAAAATTACGTCATTAAATTTTTTAAATGGATTTGATACCAACTCAATATATGAATTTCTTTTTATTTTTAATTTTTTTTTTATAAATTAGAAAAGAAGAATTTTATGAAACATTGATAAAAAAAAGTCCCTTAAAATACGGGTCATGTGGTCAAGGTTCGGCAGCGCTTTCCACGCAGAGAGCTCTGCATTCTTCTTTCCTCTTTGGCCACTTTCCGTCGCGCGCCGTATGAGATACCCTTTGGTAGTATAAAAACCAGAGGAGGGAGAGCAGGTTATTATTCTCATTTCGGACGCCCAAAAGCGAAAATCAGACGCAACACTAGATACGCACACAGACTGTTGATACATACTTCCAGCACAACTCACTAGGTAGTAATTGCTCATGGCGACAGACCCGAGTTGTGCTCGATTTGAAAAAAAGAAAAAAAAAACCTTTAGATGTGACCATCAACAAATATTTTAAAGATTGTTCAAGGAATTTATGGACCGAATGAGTGAATTGCGGGGATAAAAAAACAACAAAAAGTCGTTCCTGAATGGAACCCGTCATTGGCCTAGTGTACCAGTGGTTTCACGAGGCGTACAGTTCCGTTTCACAATCGAAATCATAATAAAATTCTGTAAGCGCTGATGCGGTTTTCACCTCATCCAACGTCCGTCGTAGAGCTATGATTTCAATTTAAAAAATACTCAAAAGGCTTTCAAAAATTAATCTGTTTTGAGAGTGAAAATACACAGTGTGCCATAAAATAAAAAAAAATCTAAATTTCTACACCATCCCCTTGTTTTCTAACTTTCAACTAGAAAGTTGTTGCCTCATATCTCTTGAGCCCAACAGAAAAAATTCATTGTTTTTAAGTGCAATATTCTCTAAGATATGTTTGAATTCAAAATATGAAAGAACAGCAAGGGACCATTCAAGTATTACGTAAGCAGATTTTTAGCCATTTTTAACACCCCCCCCCGCTTGTCAGCAAAACACTCACCCCCCTCCCTCCCTTGTCAGCAAAATATCGTCAGCAGCTTAGATTATTTCATATCTTCAAAAAGGGTGATTGATGACGTAAGCAACTTTCAAACCCCCCCCCTTGTCATCAAAAGTCAGCAAATCAAAAACCCCTCCCCCCCCCCGATGCTGACGTAATACTTGAATGGCCCCCAAGAAACTAACGTTAAATTTCCCTTTTCCCCTAATTTACTCTATTCTTTTCCAACTTCCAAACCTGGTTCTGGGTGGTTTTTGAACGCTTTTCGAGCATTTTTTTAAATTTAAACCATACCTCTACGTCATTTAAACCACAAATAGGTCATTGTTAAAGAATATGGTTTATGGGCACCCAGTAGGAACCTCTTGTATAGTTTTTAATTTAGGTTGGGGGATAAGCTGGGGCTCCCCGGGAGAAGAGACATAATGATGACGATGTGTGGTACAGTTCTACATGCAACTTGTTCGCACCACTGATATAGCGACATTTAATTTCTTTAAAGAAATCATCTTGAGCAGGATTGCTCACTCAGCGTGAGATTAACAGGTGTTGTCGTATAGCCCAATGGGCCAGGACGAGCCTTAGATGACTCTATACCTCTACGACTACCAACCAATGATATCATATACAACAATACAAAAAACAAAACCAACATCACCATTCGAATTCAACACCCCGGACCATAGTTATGAATAATTAATTAAGTGATGAATTGACGATTCATGGTATTTACCAATACGAACTTCGGATGAAACATAATCTTAGTTGAATATTGTGAATTCTCGGTTTATGGCGAACAAAATAAATAAATTCCCTTTTGGCAAAAATCAGAGTTCTTATCTGATTTCACTACCTACTATCAAGAGTGTCTACTAACGGGGAGTGAAATACATTGAAGCCCTATTTCACGGGACCGGGGATCAGAAAAGTGTCCGTTAAAGGGGAGTGTCCGTTAAGGGAGGTTCCGCAGGAGATTCTAGTAGGAGTTTTATTGTATATACATTTTCTTTCACGTACGTTTTATATAATTATCGACTTTATAAAAACAGCATTACTTAACGTAATGAAAAAATGCATGCACGAATTTGATTCTGAAACAAAGTTTACAACAAGCAGTTAAATCACGATCATTCGATTAACTGACGATGGCCAGATTCTTATGGGAGGGACTATTTGCTATCATCGTATAATCTTGTTTATAATTTTGATTGCCTATTGGAGTTTGTTATTCCGATTTTAATCACCTGTTATGATTTTAGATTGACGATCGTCTTTATATATATTATTTATTTATTATTATTATTTTTTTTTTTGCCTTCGTCTGAGGCGACAATGTTTTGTTGCTTATAATAAAACTTTCCGGATACACCCATCCTCCGGGAACGCTTCGATATCTCTATGAGATTGGAAGCGGGGTGTGTCCGGTCGTCAAAGGTCAAAGCCTATGCGACGAAGAGCGGGACGCTAGGACTTTAAGCACTCATACCACTACGACGAACAGTTGATGAGATAAAGGCCGCATTAGCACTTATAGCTCACATTTTATACATTACCCAGGTCCCTTAAAAATATTCCACTTGTAGTATCCATTAAAATTCATTCCTCCTTCTTTTATATTATTTTTAGATAGTTAAGTGTTTTGAATACTTTGATTCTGCAATGTAGGACTTCCAACTAATTGTAGCAGTTGAGAGTTCTTAATGGCTGATTTCCATTTGAACGATAATTATCGCCTGATGACTTCTCATAACTTCCGTACAATTTGTATCCGACACATTTTTTTGCTTTTTAGAACACTTACAGAATCGAGATTAACTTGCAACACAAACGTATAAACACTTTGTAATGCTGAACTCATGTCTTTTACAGATAACTGAGTATAAGTTAACTAATATTCCTAACTCAGTAATTGGACATGACTTCTTCTGGCGTTATAATTAATTAGCGAAGTACATGTTAAATGGGTCAAGCATGAAACATTTTGATTTTTTTACTTGTTTTTCACAACTGAGGAAATTATATTTTGGATTTTGAAGAATATTTTGAGAAGAATTAAAAAAAAAAATTCATTGAATATGAAAACAAAAATTTACATTCATAATTTCAATATATATTCATATAGAAGTAAATTTTCACAAAAACGTGATTTTTTACGTTGATAATATAGAAATCACCCCCGCGCGCCTCAGGTTTTATAGGTTAATAGCTTGAATTTGTTTTGATACGTTTTCCCTTCTTTTAATTGATTTATTTTAATTTTTAAAAAAAATTATGAATATTTCACTTATAATGTAGTATTCAGATATATATGTGTGTGTTATATATGGTCAATGTGTTATAAATCCGTTATTACGCTTATATTAACCGATTTAGACTAGACAAGAAATTGTGAATATTTTTCTGCGGCTAAACACAGATTTTCTGATAAAAACTGTCAATTCCTATTTCATATAATGTGTTGAATACGAATCTAACCATAAAGTAGACTGGATTGATTCCGTTTTGTTTCTCTTGTAATTGCACATTTAATTCATATACAGGAGTGATTCCCAACGTGGGCGTTAACGCCCCTAGGGGCGATGGAATGTTCCAGGTGGACGGTAGAAGCTACGAGTATAACATAGGATTCTATGGATAAGATTGCGTTGGAGGGGGAGCGATAGGAAAAAAACATTTCTGAAGAAAGGGGCGATGGGACAAAAAAGGTTGGGAAACTATGATATACAGCATAGTTTCCCAAACTTTTTGTTTCATCACCCCCTTCTTCAGAAATTTTTTTCTCTCATTGCCCCCCCCCCCCTTCAACTCAAGTGAACCCATAGGATCCCATGTTATCCATTCCATCGCTCACCGGAGGACGATATTGCCCTCTTTGGGAAACACTGATATAGAGGGTGAAGGGTGAACGTGGAGTAATCTGCCAAACAAAAGGGAGTGAAAGACGAGCCCAAGGTGAACATAGAACACTGCAGCAACCTTGTGCTATCTCTAACCGTTTCCGAGTTATGCTGTAAAATGGATTATGGAAGAAAAATGCGCGAAGCCCCCTGAAAAAAACCCGTATTTGGGCGGTTTCTGGAACACCTACACGCAAACTAATCAAGTGTTTGGAAACAGCAATAAAATTCCTGTAAGAGAACACTATTTTTATCCGGCGCTAAAAGATTGGCAAAGTTCAAAATCGAATTGTCGCCACATTCTGCAACCGCTAATTCCGCAAACACCCTTTCAGTTACAATCGGTCATATTTACCTAAAACTTGTACCAGCAGCTCTTGGAAGAGTTTACAATAAACCGTATCGGTATTTCGTTCAGAAGAAATTCAGCCTTTTTTTTTGTTCGCAATAAGTTATTGAAATCGATGTTTATTGAAATTGATATTTCTATAAAAATTCGGAATTGGCGATTACAGATTTTGGCGACAATTTTTGATTTTGTAGGAAAAGTCCTTACAAGGTGTACCCACCTCTATCAGGGTATCTGGATTTAATGGCGAGCTACAAGCACTGAGAGACTAGCGAAATGCAAAATCGACTTATCGCCAAAATCGACTAAAATGTGTCGAAGAGATTAGAAGAGGATTTTTACCTCCTTGAAAATATGTACCTTGACACAAACGCTGATTTATATCCTGAACAAGAACACTGATATGATTTACCGTATGCTAGTTTGAAAGGTGGTGTAATGGACAATATTTTTTTTCTGAATTTGACTAATTGTAGCTAGAAGGGTATTTGCGGAATTGGCAAAGAAAAAATTGGTCGCGCGAAAATTCAATTTTAAACTTCGCCAAACTATCAGCGCTTGTAACTCGCCATTAAATCCAGATATACTGATAAAAGTGGCGTCACCTTATAGAATTTTTCTGCTCTTTCCAAATATGTGCCGAGTTTGAGTGTTGTTCTCTCAGAAACTGAAAAAATTCGGGGTTTTTTCCAGGCTGAATGCATTCTTCCTTTCATGCTCCATTATTCACTATAACTCGGACACGGTTCGAGATATGACGGGGTTGGTAGTGTGTTTTATGTTTCATTCGGTCGTGTATATCACTGACTTTCGTTTGACAAATTCGGTCACGTTCATCCTGTATAGCAGTACAGCCCAGGTATAATAAAACACAATACAAAAAATAATAAATATGAAAAAAACTAACAAACAACATAAATATTATAGAAACTTCACAAATATATAGAGACACAATATTAACACATAAACAAAACACGACAAAAATACATATATACCAGGGATGAACAAACTGCAGGTGCCAAATTGGCATTGGCGCTTAAATTTTTTTTATGTTGTAACTAACTTGCAGGCTGAGAGCAGCACAGAATGTTTTAAATTTACAGCAGAATGTGAAAGAGGCACTGAAAAAGTCAAAAGAAGCATCATTTTTTACCTTCTTCGAGCAAACAAATTTTTGGTTCCTCAGAAATTGTTCTGGCGCTTACGGTAGATATTTTCACGATATGCCCAGCCCTGATAGAAACACGACGAGAATTACATAAAATAACAAACAAAAAAACAAAAAACCCCATAGAAATGCAATTATATTACAGCACTATAGCTCATTCATTCTTAACATGGTAATATCTCTGATAAAAAGTTCGATAAAACTTTTTCATGGTGATAATATGCACTCGCATTTACTCTTTCCTTAGTAAGTATTAGATCTTTATAAAGTTTCAACAATAACTGTTCATAATAGCGAGCATGAAAGTATATCCACATGCAGAAAGCTTCGTCACATTCAAAACTAGGGACTTTGGCGAACAACACCTTTTATTTAATAAGTATTCAAATATAACATGTGATCGTAAAAATTACGTAAGATGGCGGTCCATTAACAGCATTAGCACTTGCATTAAGAATCATTAAAATCACGTTAATTATCTGACGGCGCGCTGAACGCCCATGATAGCAGAGCGTCTTGTCATGCTATTGAATTGATAGCTCTCTAACTGGTATTTTTAAAAATCTAATTTGAAACCATCTACAAATGTATTACCAGTGATTGTTAGTGGTTAAAATATGTCAGGAATCATCATTAGGATGTGCACATTTTCCATATATCATAGTCCTAGTTCGTATCAGTGGGAGTTGGCATTGATTGGGATCTACATTTCTGCATTTAAGATCTACTAGATACAGTGAGACTGTACCATCTGGCACAGACATTTTGTACTGACACAAAAAGAAAAAGCATACGAGCAAAAACTCTCGGCCTCACAAAATTCTTCTGCGAGAATAAGTAATTAATATCACACCGTTTCGTTGCCGTTCCATTTCAAAAAAACTTCAGTGCATTTTATGACACCCTGTAAGTCTGGAGATTTTTCTTTCATGTCTGGATGAACAGTGGTTTTCTCGGGACATTAAACAACGGAGATATATACTTTCAACAACATTTCCTTGGTAGTTTTTCGTTTTCTTTTCCGCACCAAGTATCCAAGAAATGTTATTATGTGAGAGAATGATGTATTACTGCAACATGGAGCATCAATCAGTACAACTCATGTTGCCTTCAAAGTGCTCCATATAAGAAATGTTATAGCAAACACTCATATAAAAATGATACTACTACTACTAGCCAGCCACTAGGGAACACTATACTAAAACTCAATGAAACATGAATCAGTATAATTTCTTTCTCATAATAATTTCCATGTAATGCGAGTTTTCAGAAACGCGTGGATATTATTTTTTTTTATCCACCAAAATGCTATTTTGAGAGATTCGATCATAAGTCTTGAAGGAAACATCATTTTTCTACCGTTGGATTTCAGTTTGACAGAAATCGAACAAATATTTTCTCAAATCTTTCAACGTTGGAACCATTAAAAGTAAATTTTATTAGCACTGAGTTTCTACTTCCGTGATTTCATTTTCCAAACGAAACCAGATATTTTATAAATATAATTTTTGCTTTTCGAAACCAACGAAAAAAGAGACATAAAATCACGAAATACCGATTCAAAAAGGCTTAGAATCTGAATTATTTGGGTTTATAAAAGATGCGTTTTATATCAGTTTACTTTACTCAAGAATCTGTTAATATAGTCCACACCGCTTAATGTGATCATATCGGAACTCGGGGTCTCTGATAACAATAACCGAGGAAAATCCCGTTTGGAAGCACGTTGACAATATATCCCGTTTGGCCGAACGGGATATATGGTAAACGAGCATAGAAACAAACGGGACAACTGTATTTTTCTTAGCCATATAATTGGTTGCAAAATGTTCGATTGATCTAAACGAATTTTTTTTGTCCTCTTTAAACTGAAATCTTGCATATTTTTTTAATTCAACCGTTGTGAGGTGTTAGAATGGAAGTGTCACGAACTACGATACTTTCTTTAATGTACAACATGTTTCATAGATTCCTTGGTAAAGTCTCTCAGAAAACATAAATTTGAATCTTGTCAACTGAAAGAAACTGATCAAGAACTGAAACAAGGAACTTTTTTTTTTTTGGCTCCACTATAGGAAGATAATTGAAAAGCAACTCCACATGTACTTGGTTCACAGCAAGTACTGTTGCCTGATCACGACATTAAGGTAGGGAATGTTTATCAACAAAGGAGAGAACATCTTCTATATCCCCCTATATATTCTTGTAGCCTGATAACGATAACTTACAGGAGTAATGTTGATTAAGACTTAGCTTCAAAACACCAAAAACAAACTTTCCCAAAAACAAACAATGGGAAAAAACAAATTTTTTCCCATGTTATGATATTGGTCTCTAGAAGTTCTAAGTTCTCCGCAAAAATAATAACAATACCCGAATGATAACATTATCCATCATTTTAATAAGTGGTGCCAACTGTAGTAAGATTTTGATACCTGGATCTACTAGATTTCCAAACATTTCACGGTAACGCATTTAAAAACTTGCACACGCCTTTCCTGAAATATCAAAGTTTGCACGGCCTCAATGCAGTGTTTTTCAAATGTAGTGCTAGACATAAGAAAACCTGAAAAAACGGCAATGAAATAATTAATTAGTAAATGCGTTGAAAGTCTCAAATTTCAGTATGAGTTCGAGAAACAATTTTCCGCGTGCATCATTTGGCATGAAGTAAAAATCGGGCGACACGCACACACACACCAGCTTTTTCAAAGTGGACGTCTGGTACATTCCCGGCATGCCAAGAAATTCTACATTAAATAAAGATTACACAATACATTCAGAAGACCGAAATATCAATCTACAGATTGATTATGTTTAAAGTTCTCGTATTCTGTGAGTAGTTTTTCTCAAAAACTGCTCATCCGAATGCAGCCAAATTTTTTGGATATCTTAAAGAGACTGTGGGAAGAGTGATTTATGAAATAAAATAAAGTAGTTGAATTTTCGACCACCAGGTGAAAAAGTGACGCTTTTTTATTACATTTTCCCCATGGGTCATATAGCGTATATAGCAAGTTCCAACGCAATACATCTACCAGAATGGGTGCTATACATATAGATTTGAGTAGTTTCAGTATACTGACACTACTCAGACCAATGTAGCACTCGTTCTGGAGGACGTATTCCATTGAAACTTGGTATATGGTCCATGGGACAATGCAAACTGCAACAAAAAGCGCCGCTTTTTCACCTGGTGGTCGAAAATTCAACTATATTTTATTTCATAAATCTATCTCCCATGGTCTCAATCAAGATATCCTAAAAATTTGGCTGCATTCGGATAAACAACTTTTGAGAAAAACGACTCAGAGTATGGGAACTTTTATTAAAATCACTCTGTGTCTGGACATGTTTGAAAAATTTTAAAGCCATCGAAAATTTCAATTTTATTAAAATCGGTTATTTGAGCTTTAATAAAAAAAATTGTTATCCGTCGATTTTCAAATAAAATCAGTTTTCCATATTGATTTATTCGGAATTTATAAATCGTTGAAATTGCCATATTACCATTATTTACCATATTATCGTATTTTATAATGATGCCAATCGATACCAGTATGGAGTACTGTGATTGTTCACAACACAGTGAATTATTATTGAATTGCCACACAAAAGACAAAATTTCTCGTTTGGACTTTGTATGCGAGTTTTAATGGATGGATTTCAACTCAGAGATATACGATTTAGCATCTTTGGAGTAAATCCGTTTCCTGATATTTATGTGTTTTGACACATCCTTATTTGCGTTTATGATTTATAAACAAAGTCTTAATGGTGCAAAGGATGCATTAGGGGGACTTGAAAAGCCGTTTAATAGTGTTACTGTCGCAGAATTTACGAAAAATAGGAAAATTCTGCAAGATTCTCTCTTGCCTTAAACGGAAGTTGAACGAACATGTTTCAAGGGAATACGTCTCCCAGAACTGGCCCTATATAGGTCGGAGTAGTTTTAGTAAATTGACATTGCTCAGACCAGTGCCGTCTTAACGCATGGGCACGGCCCGGGGCTCTCAAGAGAAGGGACCTAACAAAAATGAGAATTAGTTGAAATTTTTGAGAATTTATTGGCCTCAGAAAAACCTCTTGGCCTGTGGGGAAGGGGGGGGGGGGTCCATGATGCTCTTAAGACGGCCATGCCTCAGACCAATGTAGCACCCACCCGTCAGTACACTACTCAGACCTATGTAGCGCACATTCTGGAGGACGTATGCCATTGAAACTTGGTATATGGCCCATGGGAAAATGCAAAAAAAAGTGCCACTTTTTCACCTGGTGGTAGAAAATTGAACTATTTATTTTATTTTATATCTCTTTACCGTGGTCTCATTAAGATATCCGAAAAATTTGGCTGTATGCGGATAAGCAGTTTTTCAGAGTACGAGAACATTGATTATAATAACCCTGTATATTAAATACTGAATGAATACTTGAATCCGAACAAAATGATAGTTTATCACTCTATCAAAAATGCTTCGTACAGATATTTGATAACGACACTGAAAATTGGGAATTTACCCTATTACTCTAATTAAATTATCATCAACCTCATACGAGAAATACAAATACTCTATTTTTACAGTACATATACAGATACGATTTTCTGCACGTTTAGGGGATTGGAGAACAACATCGTTAGAGTATTATCTTGCTTTTATTCAATTTTTTCTCTGCTTATTCCAATTTTACACACATGGTCAAGGAATACAAATGTGCTTTGCGATCTACTTGTCCATTTAAATCGTCTAGTATGCACGAACGAATATGCTTAGGGATATTCTATCTGGAAGATAGATTCGAGATATAGAACAGAGGATTTAGAATCGTCTATTCTATATATTAAGTATATAGAACATAGAAGATAGATTCGATATAGCGATAGGTAGAAGATTCATTACTATATCTGAAAGAAGTTCAATAAACAATAAAAATTCAGGGAACAGAAAAGCTTCAAATAAGCAAATTCAATCTATTCTCCTAAACGTGGGCACACACGTTTACAGGACGAGCGCACTCCCCCACTTAAGCTACAGAGCAAATCGAGATTTACTTTCCTTGGAGCATATATATGCCAAACAGTAACGTACAATAGACATAGATCAATAGATCAATACAATAGACACACGATAAGCTAATAGATCATAGACGACAGGCCATCAGATGGCTATATATATACAGGGTGCATCGTAAAGAGGAGGTTGAGAAATAGCAAATGACCTTTCTGGTCTGGTCTCTCTCTCTCTCTCTGGCAAGGGGATGTGACATTTCACTGGTGAACCGTTGATCCTAGAGGTTTACTTCCAATTAGAAAAAGTTTTATTCAAATAACGTGTAGTACTCAGATATGACATTCATGTTTGAGGGGAGGGGGAAGGGAGGGTGTAGTTATTAAAATTTTAAAAAAAAAACTTTTTATATAGTCCCCGTGTACACCAAAACTCAATTTGAAAGTTTTTGCCCTGTCTCTCTAAATGCAAACAAAAAAAAATCCACGTTTCTAAATGCAATATTCATCGAGATATTCGAATTGGGAAAACGGAGGAAAGTTCGGAAAAAAACCGTTTTACCCGCATTTAACGCCGCTGTTTCAAAAATTTCCTCCGTTTTTCGAATTGGGATATCTCAGTGAATATTGCACTTGGAAATGTAAATTTTTTTTGGGCATCAGGAGAGATAGGGCAAAAACTATCTAACTGGGTCTTGGGGCGCATGAGGGACTATTTAAAAGTTATTTTTTTATTTTAATAATTATACAACCCCCTTGAAACATGGATTACCTATCTGAGTACTACACGTTATTTCGAAACTTTTTCTAATTGGAGGTATATCTCTAGGATCGACGGTTCACCATTAAAATGTCATACCCGACCCCCCTATTTGCTATGCTCCCTGTGCATGTGACAGGAAGGGGGCGGGAATTCCCGTGTTGGGTTCCCTTCCCGGTAGAGGCAGAGATGAGGTTTTTCCTTACTAAAATTGAAATCTAAAAAAATAGGAATCTTCACACAACATCCAGTTTTCTGTATATCTTGCATAAACAAGTGGAGAGTGACATCATGTCTTGTATAAAAATGTTCATGTTGAGAGTGGCACGTGCGAGATTTCTGAACTTGATAGGTGTGGTCTAGAAAATCTGTTTCTCTCTCTGAAAATAGAAACAATCCATTCCTTATGAACTCTAGGCCCTGATCTAATCATTACCATTCGTGGGTATAAAATGATAGTTTTGTAAATAAAAAGTTGAAAAATGCCTTCATTTAATGTCATTTTCATCTCATTGAAAAAACAGAGCAACTTCCGTAACGTAACCGGATAACTTAAATACCGTAGAACCCTCCCTAACGAACATATCCCGTTAACGGACGTTTTCCTGATCCCTGGTCGCGTGAAATAATGTTTTTAATGTATTTCACTCCCCGTTAGCGAACACTCTCGATAGCGGACAGCAAAATCAGGTAAACTCTCTAAATCTTTTCCAAAAACTAATAAATTACAGTTATAATTCAATAACTGAGAATTTATCATATTTAACTACTACGATTACGTTTAATCCCAAGCTCGTGTTGGTAAATATGATGAATGGTCAATTAACTAAACATGACTATAGTCTAGGATGGTAAATATTCGAATGGTAATGTTGGGTTTCGTTTGTTGACACGCATGAAGAAAGCCAACATTGCAAGGACTGATGATGTTGTTATGTGTTTGAATGTTTTATCTTCATATTTGTTCTATATAATTTAATTTTCATTGAAAAATATGTGTATTACACGTTTCATGTACGGGTAAAAATAATTGGTTTAATGAAGAGAAGGCTATATTTTTACCATGTTCATGACTTTCCAACTTCATTTCGGAATCGCCAGTAAAAGTGATAAATGTAGTGAAATTTGTTCTTGATTTCTGTATCGAGAGGATTGGTAATTATGCATAACCATCGGTGTGTATCTCTTTTACACAGTAACATTATACACATTACATTGTCTTATTATCTTTTACATTACTGCCGTCTGAAGCCAAATGTCATATGAATGCGAAAACCGTAAAAACGCGGCTCCACTATACATCGTAGTGAACGATCCCCGTTAGCGGACAAAATTTTCGGTCCCATGTTTATTCGTTATTGAAAAGTTCTACTGTAGTAACTGTAAAAAAGGTACAGAGCCTCGAGAATATTCAAATATTCAATGAAATTCATCAAACTGAAATAAATCCCTTTCTTTCTCGGAAGATTTTACTGAATTGACGTGATTTTTTTCTATTTTGGTTAATTATCCGGATAATTGCTACACTTCGTTGCACTCTACGTGTTAATTCGTCCTTTCGAAGTTATGTAATTATCCGGAATCAGTCTGCAAAGTAACGTCCGCGTTAAGTATAAATAAGGTCTTAAGTAGTATCACAGTGGAAAAGGGGGCAGTGCTCATCAGGAGAGCGGAGTAATGAATCGCCCTCGTTTTAGAATTGAATTGCGACAAGTTCTTTCTCCTCGACATCGGCAACTGAATTAGGTCCAACAATTTCAACCTTTTCGGTATTGGTTTCGCCTTTTAAAGGGAGACAAAGTGTGTAATGGACCGGCCCGTAATCCAATAAAGTGAAAAGGACCGGAACTACTCTTTCTCTCTCTTAAGAAAACGAAACGACTCCGCCTTTCTTGAAGTAATGAAAACCCCAGCAACTCATACTTATTATTCGCTGTTCTTTTATTCATTTTATTTGGTATTGGAAGCGTAATTTGCTGATAGTAAATTTAGGAGAAAGAGGGAAAACAGGAGAAACCACTTGAGAAATAACAGAAAGAAAACTTTATTTTACGGAAGTACTTAACTTGCACTTGTGTCTCTTTCAAATCTTCGAATTGGATTTGTACTAAATTTCTCATGTGTGTTTTGATCAGTTTACAAAAAATGATCTTTACATTAATTCTAACTACTGGTTCTATCAAAATTGTAACTAACTATAATAATAACTAATTAACAAATTAAGCTGAACGTATTACTTCTGAACACTATGAAACAGGAGGTTCTTAACATTTTGTGGGACGCGGACCCATTGCAACAGTAAGACGAATGTCAGGGACCATTTTACAGATTAATATTCATCACATAATATAGTAAAAATATGATTTTTTAATTAAGATCACGGGCCTCCAAGAGGTCCGGTAGACCCATCGTTATTAATTTTAGTTGTAAAACTGTATAGAATGTTCATCAAGAGAGCGAAGTAACGAATCGACTTCATTTTGGAATCGAATTACGACAAGTTCTCTCTTCCCGACATCGGCAACAAAATTAGGTCCGGCAATTTCAACCTTTTTCGGTATGGGTTTCGCCTTTTAAAGGAAAAGAATGGGAGGCAAAGTGTATAATGGACCGGTCCGTAACCTAATAATGTAAAAAGGACCGGAACTACTCTTTCTCTCTCTTAAGAAAACGAAACGACTCCGCTTTTCCTGAAGCAATGTAGTACTATTCATGTTTAGTATTCGCTGTTCTTTTATTCATTTTATTTGGTATTGGAAGCGTAATTTGCTGATAGTAAATTTAGGAGAAAGAGGGGGAAAAAAAGGAGAAACCACTTAAGAAATAAGAAGTAGAAAACTACTTTACAAAACTACTCGTACTTGCCTCGTTAAAATGTTTCAATTGGATCTGTACTAAATTGGTTATGTTTTGATCAGTTAACAAAACTAACTTTACGTTTTATCTAACTACTCCTTATATCAAAATTGTAAGTTTCGTTGAAAATTGCGATGCAAAATAAAAATATCTTATTATGAATCTATACTTTATGTTATAGGATTGTTATTGGAAGCTTTTATCTATGCCCAACGGTTAAGCTTAAATAACTAAAAACCATGTAGGAAAGGATAAATACTGGATACACTGTATATGCATAATTTATTTCAAATAGCATTTATGCAAATCCTCTCTAGCTGTTTCTTCCTAGATATTGTTTTTACGTATTTTCTTGCTTATTAGAGAGAACTAAGTTACATAAATACTAATTGATAGCTAATTAGTTAGTACATAATGGTTAATTATCTTTATTATGCTTCATCGAATTTATTGTTCGTTTCTAGGCAAAAGAAATCCACAAACATTCCGAGAATATAAGAATATATATTACGAGACAGAAAGGAATTGATATCCACCAGATTTGTGGAGAAGAGGGGTTAATGGATATTGCATCGCCGTTCGGGTCATTAAGTTGCATCACATTCTGGTTACCGTGCTTCTGACCAAGTCTATAAAAACTAACTGTCTTATCCAATTATTATCTGCTTTCCTGGAAAGTATCAGTGTCCTGGAGAATATGTCTCCAACACTAATACTTGGGCCATCTGGAGAAACCATTAGATGGAGATTAGATACTTATAAGATACTGAAGTATCTTGAAAATACATTTTTTCTTTGATAGGTAAATTTTTATCATCGGTATTTGTATAAGGATTTCATGAAATGAAATTATTTTTGAACTCTTTCTCTTTTATTTTCGTCTTAATCGGCAGAGCAAAAGTTTGATGACTATTATAAAACGTAATAATAGTTATGAAATGTCGTTTTTCTTACCTAAAAACGGGGTTACAACAACACTAAAGATTCCGTGAAAATTTGTCGTTATAACCGAGGTTCACATTTTTTTAGACCTTTTCCTGACGTTTTAAGAGACATAAAGAATATAATCAGATACTATCAAATACTGTACGTGAAGCTTGAGTTTTATTTTGAGGGATAACCATATTTTATTGAGAAAAATGGAGGAATATGGGATCATAAACGCTGGGCATTGCTAATTCTCGCCAAAAATGTTTCCGACTGTCAGGGAAATTTGCTAATTAATGCTAAGAAGCAGCTCTTTGAGAGGAAATAGAATGCTACAGCACATATGCAGGGAATTCAAATTCAGTTTTTTTTCACGAAATACGTGAAAAAAGTATCAGTTGAATATTCACACATTGCGTATGCTGATATTTATATTTAAGCATAGTGTTATGAATAACAATAAAAGTATTGAAGTATTAATATTATCTTCGTTCCCTATTTCAGTGAATATTACAAATTTAAATGAGCTTCGTTGGGAAAACAGAGAAAACGGGACATGTTTATAAATAACTGGAAAGAAAAATTACGGGAAATTACGAGAATGTCCCGTTTTTGGTTGTTACGAAATTCATGCGTATAATCATTATTTATCATGTACATATTCATTATTTATCATGTACATATTCATTATTTATCATGTACATATTCATTATTTATCATGTACATATTCATTATTTATCATGTACATATTCATTATTTATCATGTACATATTCATTATTTATCATGTACATATTCATTATTTATCATGTACATATTCATTATTTATCATGTACATATTCATTATTTATCATGTACATATTCATTATTTATCATGTACATATTCATTATTTATCATGTACATATTCATTATTTATCATGTACATATTCATTATTTATCATGAGTTATGTCATTTTCCGCCTGTAAATACTCATTACTGCAATTCTCTGTAAATCTAACCAAATTGACGACAAACTTGGCAAGTCTGGCAAGAGCGATGATTTGGCGATGCCTTATCGCCAAGAAAAGTATAAGGATATCGCGAGCATCGTCCAGATATTTCTTGAAGTTTTATTTTCTATATTTAAGGAACTATGAGTTAGTTGAATTTCAATTGGAATTACAGGGTCTTATTTGTAGGTCGCTCTCTCTGATTAGCGTGTTTCGTTGCAACCGCTACTTGTGAATACGTGTACATGGATGTTGTGTAAAACAAATCTGTGTTGTATGTGAAATTTCTTCGCGCTTTGCCATCTCGAGTGCTTGTCCGAGATAATCCGGAACATTATCATATTAATGAGCAAATCGGAGAGTCAAACATGCGATACACTTTTTTGGCATCGTTAGGTATCTATAGAATAACATACGAAAATTCTCTGTACTCGATCAGTTCTGATCTTAATACAGTAAAGCCTGTCTTTAACGGAACCTGTATTAAGCGGAAACCTGTCTCCAACGCAAAAAAATCGCGTTCCCGTGATTTCAATTCCAAAATACACATTAAAAAACCTGGGTTAAACGGAACCTGTCTAACGCGGAAACGGAAAGGAAAATTGCACCCTTTAACGAAAGTTTCACATAAAAACTATGAATATTGTACACCCACGCTGAGTTGGCCTCTGGCTACGTCATTAAACGTCACGATGGCCGATTCCATTTATCTTCTTTCGGTAAAAAGGTCGCGGAAAAAAAGTAAAGGTTTCGGTAAAAAGGAAAAGGAGCAGGTTGGTATTTTTCATTGGCGTCTTTCTCGCTATTTTAACGAGTTATTTTATTTTATCTTCAAGGTCAGAGGCCAACTCAGTATGATCATACAATATTTGGCGACCTATGGACGAAAGGATTATACAAAATGTTAAAGTGCTCCACCAAAATTTTTTACGCAATCTATGCTTGCAAATGTGAGTTCGTTCCTGTACTTGATGTTGTGGTTTTGATAAGCCATATGTATAGTAATTCTTTCTGAAATTTTAACAAATTTTTTCGGAAAAGCAGGCTTTTCCAAGGGAGAAATCAGTGCAAGTGTTGAATTTCCAAATGATATGCAAGATACAAAATTATATGCAAGCTGTGAACATTCTGTGATCGTCAGGCTGAGCAGGGCTCGAATTAATTAAAGAGAGGCAAAGGGCAACTGCCCTGGAAGCAAAATATGGAGGCGGAAAATTTTAGGTGGTGACAAAAACACCGTCATAAAATCATGTTTCTCTCATGCGCAAAATTACCGTATATACTCGTGTATAAGCCGAGTTTTTTTGTGGAAAAATTCGTTCCTCAAGTGGGGGGGGGGGGTCGGCTTATACTCAGGTCAGTTTTTGATGAGAAAATATCGATCCCCACAATCAATGGGAAATTTTTGTAGCCGTGTTCGAGAAACCGGCATTATTGGTATGGGATATGTTCAAACCCCACATGGAACGGGTTATGTCAAAGCCGAGGCAAAGAAATCGAATACATCATTGACTTCGATACTTGGTGGGATAACGTCGATTGTACAGCCTTTAGATGTGAGCATCGACAAGACTATTTAAGAAATTTTTGGATCGAATGGATGAGTTCCGATGATAAAGAAAATACAAAAAGTGAAAAAAATTTAAGACTTCATAGACATTAATATTTAGAAATAAATTACAAAAACCTAGAAATGTGTGCAACATATAACGTATAAATATAAGCATATGACCCGTGTGTGTACAGAAGTGCGAAACTGAACAAAGGGAGAAAAAATCAGAGGGCCCTGGCACGGGGGCGGGCAATGGACTCCAGTTTGGGAGAGAACAGGCAAACTTCCAGCAGGATATTTACATAACATGATAATCTGCCATTTTCACTTCTAAACATAAAAAACAGATGGCACCACAACTAGAACACAAAAAATCATAAATTTAGCAAATTAGGGATACTCATGCACTCAGAACACATTTTCCATCGTGTGTGTGTACCAGTTCATTATATTGTGACCCTTGACGTTCAACTCGATACTCATGTAAAAAAAAAACTTTATGAAAAACAGATGGCGACACCACTAGAAAAATAAATACGTATCACTGTGACAACATAAATATGTTATGGTAAATGTGATAAAATCGTTATTATACATAATTGCCGAGCGTTTCGGTAAGTTTGATAAACTTCCCTAAATTTATCACTTTAACCAGTGTCCTAGTGCTGCTGTCAGCATTTGGGACATGATACATAATGCTAGCAATTGTGAATAATACCCAAACGTACTGTCGTTGGTAATCATGATAAATCGTAGTGTATGATAATTATAACAATATAAAACAATAACGTATGATAATTCGTACATGTATTGCATCATTATATCGGGTAGATCGTAAAATTTGTTGCCGTTGTATCGAAGTCCGATTATATTCATCACACGTACCAGACTGATTTGGAATTTTTTTTATATTTAAAAAATTCACCAATTACACCAGGATATTATGCGTAATCACAAATAAAGACGATAAATTTCAAGTATTTACCAAATTTTCCAACGACATTTTGTTATCATGCATAATCGCTGGTGAAAGTGATACTGCTTTCAGTATTTATCGACTTTACGAACGACGCTTGGGTATTACGCATACTTGCCGGTAAAAGTGATAAATTTATCAAACATACCATGACGAGTGGCGAGTATGCAAAACTATTGGTTATTATTTATAACAACCAATTTATCCCATGTATTGTAGCAAATACATAAGGACCACACACATACACTCAGAACACATATTCCGTTTCATGTACCAATTCATCAGAAATTCACTTGAACAATGTTCTCGTACGGTTTAGTAGTGGATATGACGTCATAGCCGAGGTCATGATAACCGTGTTTGACTGTATAATATCTCTTTTTTCGAAGTGATTTCTAAAGAGAAATGAATTTAGATTCAGTTTCATTATTTTTCTCCTTATCCGATGCCAATGGCAGATACAGTTTTGTCTGAAACTGCCCGAAACCTTTCAATATCGCGATGGTGTAATTTTGAAGACTAGAAATTAACTTGTTTCCGTTTAAATGAGCACTTGAATCTGAATGACGTGATTTATTAAAATCCAAAGACTCAGTGACAGCTCCATGGGTTCGTGAAATGATCGGTCCTCGCCCAATGCGACGCGAATGTTATTCGAATCCGCTGCTTATCACGACGTCGAATGAGCTGGAAGGTTCGGCGGCGTCAGGGAATGTCACTATAGATTGTTCCTTTCTGTAATTCATTCGAGCATCGATTTATGAATTTGAATTCAAAGGCTAGAGAGAGAAATCTTGCCGAATTTCCAATTTCCCGCTACAAATTCTGCGACAATAACACTATTAAAGGGCTTTTCAAGTCCCCCCTAATGTATCCTTTGCACCATTAAGACGGTGCTTATAAATCATAAACGCAAATAATGATGTGTCAAAACACATAAATATCAGGGAAACTGATTTGCACGAAAGATGCTAAATCGTATATCTCTGAGTTGAAATCCATCCGTTAAAACCAGCATACAAAGCCTCAATGTGAAATTTTGTCTTCCTTGTGGCAATTCAGTAATAATTGTTGTGTGTGTGTGTGTGTTGTGAATGATCACAGAACCCCATGCACATAAAATTGACATCATTATAAAATAAATATTGATAATATGGCGATTTCAATATCTATCTTCTATATATATATAATTGATTTTCTGTGTGTCTGTGTGTATGTATGCTCTCTATACAAATCTACAATTTTAGATGGATCGTCGCCAAATTTTGCATATATACCAAATGGGACCCGACTTAAACGATAGGCTACTTTAAAATTTCGTCAGCCTAGGGCACATGCCCCAAACGGGTAAAAAACTGTCCGGCAACAATGGTTTTTGGGCCTCAACAATCACTTTCCGAACGTTTACTTTGGTTACCGTGGTTCCCTAGCAATGCGTTTCAGACGTGTATATGCCTTTACAATGGTTTGTCATTTCTTTAATTCTGTGAAAATGTATAATGGTTTGATACATTTTCAATCCTGCCAGTAACCAGATTTTTTTGAATAGACGTCATAATCATCATCAGCATCGCTTT
The DNA here is from genome assembly GCF_987345545.1 of Pholcus phalangioides. Classification (NCBI taxonomy): domain Eukaryota; kingdom Metazoa; phylum Arthropoda; class Arachnida; order Araneae; family Pholcidae; genus Pholcus; species Pholcus phalangioides. Next base: position 106,980,619 of record NW_028301608.1, read on the forward strand.
GAGGGTCACGAAAAGGGTGATCCTCATAGAAATCAGTGTTAAAATTGCCGATTTTACTGTAGAAATGCGGAAATTTGGTGGGGTTTTCCGCCCCATCAATAATTTTAAAAATTGTATTGAAAATTCTCGATTTTTGAAACATTCAGTTCGCTTAGAAGTCCAGGAGATTAAATATGAAGTAATTAGCAGGATCTACTTTTGAGTTGAGATCCATGCAATAACATTGATTTCAACCTTTTATTTATATCGTCTCAAGCATGAAAATTAATGTCTCCGTATTGTCTTTTGATATTTATTTGCAAAAATTTATGTGGGTTAAGAGATTTTAAATTTAGTTATGAGCCCGTAAAAAGTGGATCGAAAAAATTCCACAGCTTTAATTAAGCATTTTTGGAAGCTGAAACAGGCAGATGCATAACTTGAAGTTCAGGGGGTGGAGGTTTATCGAAATACCTAGCGCCCCTTAAAAAAGGAAAAATATATATTCATTTCTACGTTTCTGTGTAAATCTAGATTTGTTTATTTCATGAATCGCGCAGGAAGTCGCCATATTGGTTAACTTGGACACGGTTTGTATGTCCCTCAAGAAAAAGGGGGGAGATTTCACGTGATCCAAAACAGCTTCATTGAAGAAACCCCGGGCAGCGCCGGGTATTATAACTAGTATATATATAAAATTGATTTTCTGTCTGTCTGTAACCTTTCTCAGCCACCTCGTTGGGCATTTTGCCTGTTGTGGCGTTGTATTTGAATTTGTATCTGTGTGTGTGTGTATATGTTCTCTATACAAATCTACAATTTTAGATCGATCGTCGCCAAATTTTGCATTTATACCAAATGGGACCCAACATAAACGATAGGTTACTTTAAAAGTTTATTAGAGAAGGGCAAACACCCCAAATGGGCAAAAAACTGTCGGGAAACAATGGTTTTTGGGCCTCAAGAATCATTTTCGGAACGTTTACTTTGGTTACCGTGGTTCCCTAGCAATGCGTTTCAGACGTGTATAAGCCTTTACAATGGTTAGCACTTCTTTAATGCTACCAGTATATATTTACAATAGTTTATGCATTTACAATGGCATTCCACTTTTTCAATAGTCGTCAGAATCATCATCAGCATCACTTTAAGGGACCGACAAAGGATGATCCCCATAGAAATCAGTGTTAAAATTGCCAATTTTACTGTAGAAATGCGAGAATTTAGTGGGGGTTTCCTGCCATCAATAATTTTAAAAATTGTATTGAATTCTTGATTTTTGAAATATTGAGTTCGCTTAAAGATATACGTAGCCCAGAAATTGAATATGAAGTAATTAGCCGGACCTACTTTTGAGTTGGATATTCATGCAATAACATTGATTTCAACTTTTTATTTATATCTTCTCAAGCATGAAAATTAATGTCTCCGTATTGTCTTTTGATGTTCAACTGCATAAATTCATAGTTTAGAATGTTTTAAAATTAATTATGGGTCCGTGAAGTACATCGAAGAAATTCCACAGCTTTAATTAAGCATTTCTTGAAGCAGAAACAGGCAGATGAATAATTTAAAGTTCAAGGGGGGATCGAAATGCCTAGCGCCTCTTTAAAAAGAAAAAAATATTCATTTCTACGTTTCTTTGAATCTAGATGTCTTTATTTCATGATTCGCGCAGGAAGTCGCCATATTTGTTAACTTAGACAAGGTTTGCATGTCCCTCGAAGAAAGAGGGAGATATCACGTGATACAAAAAGCCCCTATTGAAGAAATTATAGTTAGTGATTGATAAATTTGATATAGAAACGTATTTCATTTCGAAATCGACAGATAGCAAATTTTTTTTATCAATGCTCAATTAACCAATTTTACTGAAATTGAAATTTTCGATTGCTTTAAAATTTTTCAAAAATGTCCAAAAACAGAGTTGATTATAATAAAATTTTCCGTGCTCTGAGTAGTTTTTTCAAAAAGCTGTTTATCCGAATACATCCATATTTTTAAGATATGCTGAGACAATGGGGGAGAGAGAGATTTATAAAATAAAGTTCAATTTGCGACCACCAGGTGAAAAAGTGGCGATTTTTTATTGCATTTCACATTTTCCCATGATATAACGTATGTACCAAGTTTCAATGGAATGCTTCCTCCAGAACGGGTGCTACATCGGTCTGAGCAATGTGAGTATCCTGAAACTACTCAGACCTATATGTATGGCACCCATTCTGGTAGGTGTATTTCATTTAAACTTGGTATATACGCTATATGGCCCGGGGAAAAAAGTCAATAAAAAAGCGCCACTTTTCACCTCTTGATCGAAAATTCACAATTTTTTTTATTTCATAAATCTCTCTCCCACGGTCTCATTAAGATATCCTAAAAATTTGGCTGTATTCGGATAAGCAGTTTTTCGGGAAAACTACCCAGTGTACGGGAATTTTAATGACAATCACCCTGTACATAAGAATTATCGAGATTTAACTTCTCGAATTCGGACGAGTGTCTATAAGAAATGTCTAATAAATCAGTAGTAGGGAAAAGCAAAAGCATTCCTTTAATGATAATTCAACAAGGTTTCACTACTAACACACATTACTTGTAGTAAAAAATACGTAAAATACACATTCCTAAAGATAGCGATAGGAAAAGTTTCGGTATGAAAAAAATAAATCATGAAATATTGTCACATATTTCTTAAAATATTCAAATTCTACGAGTTTCCGTGTGAAAAAGAAAACATAATTTTGAATTTTTTCTACCCAGTACAGATGCACTTTTGCAGTTTTCAAGGAAACAAACATTCGGCAAAATAGATGGAGTAAAACAGGGAATTCGGATATAAAATAAAATGAAAAAAATTCCAGAAGAAACTGATGCAATAAATCTCTATTATCAGTTCTTTTGATGTACAGATATATTAAAAAAAAAAAGATTTTGTGAAAATAACAAGTCGAGTTGTTCCAACAAGGCACAAAGTCATGTTATCTTAAAGTGATTAATGCATATTTAATTACTTTGGTCTATTTTACCGGAAGAAATCAAAGCGCAACTAAAAAGAGGATCTGCAAAAAAAATAACCAAAAACTAGGAAGAGAATTTTTCTTATTTTATTTCGGCACTCTTCATCCAACTTGACAATGTTGTACAGCCATTAATCAACGTTTTATTTACTCCGCTTATGCGCTACTGTTATTATCTTCACTGCGCCCGTGATGTTTGATCATTAGTTTCGTACGAACATGTTTTACAGGAAAGATGAGAATCACAAAAAAGATAATGTATAATAAAACAAGATAAGGGGGGAAAAAAGAGTTAAGTATATAATAAGAAAGTAAAATTGTTGTTCATGGAGAGTTTTCGACAATTTCTGTCTGACAGCTTGAGCTGTAACAGGAAGTTAAGAGAAGAACAGCCCGAAAGAAAAATTAAAAAGATTAAATCTGATGATGATATTTTTTTCTTAATGAAAAGTCTTTGTCGTGATATTTGATGTATTATTCCGCCTTGGTTCGTTGACTGATGGGCCTAGATTTTGGGCCGGGGATTGAGTTTTCTGTGCGTTTCCGATTTATTTTCAACAAGCATCAAGAATCGAAGAGTTGTGATGATCAAATGTGAACGTTCTTATTCGATATTGGGTTGTTAAAATTGGATAGATAGATAGATAGGTAGAACCGCTCACAACCCCGGACTGATGCAAAGCACCTTACTTCCGTTAACCCAAAAGAGGCAGAGTTCTGTCGGAAAAAGTTAGCAACGATTTATAGTGGTGGCTCCCCTTGCCCGTGCTCGCGAGTTTCGAATCACTCGCGCCGTTCTCCCCGTGAAGACAGCCAACTCGATGCAACGTACAAGACATTTGACTGAAATGGATAGCTGAAGCAATTGACTAGGAAGAAAAATTGCACGTGCGCCCAGTGGCACATAAGGGCCGGAGACCGCAGCCAGGGATTGTGAAAGAAGTGTGGAAAAGACTTGTGGGCAAGAAAGAAGAAGCTGGCATGTTGAAGTTAAAATTGTTACAAATTCTTAAAAATTGTTAAAATTATTAAAAATTGTTAAAAATGGTTAAAATTGTTAAAAATGGTTAAAATTGTTAAAAATTGTTAAAATTGTTAAAAATTGTTAAAATTGTTAAAATTATTAAAATTATTAAAATTGTTAAAATTATTACAATTTGTTAAAATTATTACAAATTATTAAAAATTGTTACAAATTATTAAAAATTGTTACAAATTGTTAAAATTGTTTAAATTGGATATGAATACAGCAGACTCCGGATTATCGAGCGTAATGTGGAGGAAGGGCAGGCCGAAGAACAGAAAGCCGGATAGGCCGGAGTTCTATACATACAGTACTACTCTGTACTCTTCCCCCCCCCCCATATCATCAAAAAAATGTTTTGGTTTATACAAAAACCCACTACTATTCGTATTTCTGATCTCGAAGTACAGGTGAGTACTTAATAAAATAATGATTGTTACATACTTCTGAACTATTCTGCTTTAAAAATTCACTACAGGAAAAGTCCAAGAATGAAAAATATTACACGTATTTCAAGATGAACTTTATAATGTCTAACTTAATTGCAAGAAAAATGAAATCGTGTTTACTGTACGGCAGTGTTTTCAACGGAACTCCTGAGGTCCGTGCGATAATTTTAATTTACTATTACTGCATGGAGGTCACATTTAGTATTGTGAAATTATAATTTTTTATGACATGGAAAATTACAAAAAATATTACATTTTAGATTTCATAGGGGTGGGAGCGTGGGGAGTCCGGGGTGCCTTGACCTTCACTAAAGCGGGTCCACTATATTAAAAAGGTTGGGAAGCAGTACAAAAACACATACTTTCATAATGATGATGAAAACATAAACGTAAAACGTAGAGGCGCAGTTCTTACAAAAAACTACAATTAAACTCATTTTATTATTCATTGATCAATGGTTATTACACAAATGTGAAAACATAACGTGAAAACATAATGTGAAAACATAATGTGAAACACATGTGAAAATATTAATAAAAAACTGTTTTTAAGCTAGGCCGGATAGTACGGAGACTGGATAGTCGAGAATTTACTCTATTTTTCAAAATAATATTGAACATTTGTAATTCATTGTATACTCGCTTTTGTCCACCGAATAGTTATGTCACTACTAGAAGAATAGTTTAAATTACAGTATTAAGTGCATTTTCTCGGTAAGAAAGGAACATCTTCCAGCTTGGCCCGGGTTTTCTTCCACCACCTGCTTACATCTGTTCGTTAAGACAAAGCGATTCGCCATCATCTCGGTAGAATGAGGTAAGAAAGAAACAGGTGCATTCTGAAATCGTTGAGGAAGGTAATCAAGAAATGCTCCCCTAACCTTTTGAAAAGTCATTTGAAATCGACTATGGATTAAACTTTTACTGTCTAATCAGTGCTCATGTGTTAATATGATAAAATTACATTTGCGGCCAAATCATATATCAAAAATGTTTGCTGATTAACTTCAACAATTTCTTTATTTTATTTTTTTCTTGTTATTTCTTGTCTCTCTCTCTCATTCATTTAACATCTACAGACTCAAATAATCTGAAATATCTCATCGTGAATTTGATGCATCAAATAATAACTGATTGATACTTTTTCGATAGCTCACGAGTGGATTCTATAGCTTAGTTGCGTGATAAAAAACATCGAATCGCTTATATAAAATTTATCGACCGAGCAGCAAACCAAACATAGAACCATAAAATGTGCTACAGCGCCGATAGATGGCAGCAGAGAACTCGGTCTTCAATCCGGCCAACAAATCCTGCACAAGGCAAATCACAAAGCTCATTGATATAATTAAAAATTTGAATCTATCAATATCCATGTCCAATCGCATTTGTACAATCTAATATTATAAGATTCATAAATGTTTATAGCAGAAAAGTCGACACGCGCGAGTCGGATAATGAAACCCATATTTTTACTTTTATTCAAAAAAATCGAAGTTGGTTATGTCAGTGACTATTGAAGGGTTAATCTTATTCAACGAAATATCACCAGTGTGCAAGCTTTAACTGGGAGAATAAACTCTCCAAATTCTGTAAAAATATCAATCCAAAACATCCACGAATGAGGCCAAAGGTAATAAGTAGAAAATTTGTGATAATAATATTTGCAAAATTTTTATGTTTATGCCTCAAATATTATCCGCAGTCGCAGAAAGTAGTTCTGAAAATAGTTTTCCTTGTAACTTCTCTGAACTTCTTCGGAACATCTTGATTTCACTTTGAATATTTTCAGAGAACATTTTTGGAAGAAAAACTTCAAAAATATTCTGAATTCACCACAACTTTTTCTAAAACTCATCATTTTAGCGCGTGTTATGATCACTTTTTTTCAGTACAGTACTGCCATGAATAATACATGAACATGTTCTGAATATGTCCCGTGAAATTATGTTGCCTTCTTGCACACACGGGACTCCATTAATTCTACTTCTCTCTGCTTCTTTCTAAGACGTGTCAGCTCCGTTTGCTTTTGAACTTGTATTCGTGAAAATGCCATTCGTCTTCTATAAACTATATACAAAATATTTCTATTTTTCTCTTTGTACGACACAAAAGTCATCAGTTAGGGCTTTCCGGTTTCTCGCATGTTTTTCTCGATCGTTAATATCCATTTCCATTACTCTCAATGTGACGTATCTGTTGGCTACAGTGTTGATGACGAATTCCACAATCAGAACTGGAACGAAATGACACTGTCCGAATGGTTCGATCCACAATAGCTCGCTAGATCACAATGGGTTCTTAACAATGCGAATGATAACAGTGCTGTTTACGTGCAAACAATGGCTTTAGAACAATCAAATTTCAACAATCACTTGATATCGTTGCTTCGAAAATTGTTTCAAATCAAAAAAAACTTACCGTTTCTGAATGATGGACATTTTTCCCAATTGCACATATGCAAAAAACTAGATGGCGTTGTTTCGTCCCGTTGGACTGAAAACTAGCCAAGGGAGACTCCAACTTCAAATAACAAAAAAGTAGCGCGAATTTTTTTCAAGCTATTTGCAAGTTAGTCCAGATCCACCCTTAGCAGACGCGACGCCCGGTGCGAAAATAATAGTGGGGGCTTATTATGGTATATTTTAAGCCCAGAACATCACTGTGCCACGAACGGGGTTCGAAACAGAATCAAGCGCGATGTCCACGTGATCAGCGGCTAAACATTTGATCCGGATAATTGCGTAATTAGTCTGTTATAAAAGAAAACAAATTACCAAAGAAAAGTAGATTAAATAATAAACATATTCTGGTTATGAGATGAAAGAAGAAATTTATAACATAACTATCTTTACCTGTTACATACATGGAATTACTATGTTCAAGACTCACATGTAACAAGACAACCTGACATTTTACCATAAATGAATAATGAATAGCCTTTTTTTATATAATTCGCAAATACTTTTGCATTAGCATAATAAAACCATGAGTTCATTGCATAATAAAACAAGTAAAAATATGTAATATGTATGACTTACAGTAAAAACTTAGATACACATTACATACAAGGTGGGCAAAAAGTCCGTAGAAACTTTAAAAATTCATAAAAATCGGAAAAATAACCCAAATAAAAAACGGTTAGCAGGGTTAGCATCGCTAGATAACGGGAATTTTTTAATACACGAAAAACATCCGATAGATGACACTGGCACGAGCGACTTCGGTGGAAATATGCAAATGAGACGGTTATAAGAACTTGCGCGCTCCTAATCCACAATCAGTTCACCGTTGTAAACCGTAAATGTGAACAAGGATGCTGAGCGCGAAGGATAAAGCTTTGTTGGTAAAGTTGTTTTACGTGAACTGGAAATCAGCGACCATATTGCCTTGCGTAAATCCCGAATTCAGAAGAATGTGAGGACTGGAAAAGGGCCTTCAACAGCGGCAGGCCTCATAAAGCTTGGAGGCTTGAACGCTGGAGGATCGTGTAAGAGTCAGGCGACCATGTTTGAGGAAGGCCCAGTAAATGGGTGGAAAACGGCTATGGTGAATGCGCAGCGATATTTAACACTTCTGCGCGTGAAGGCCGTGCCATGTTTGCGTGAAAGAGATGCGCTTTCTACCGTCACGTTTATGCGAGATCGAGAAATTAGTCACACTGCTACTCCGGTCAAGGCATTCCTGATACAGACGTTCGGGGAAGACAAAACTATTAGCAGGCGTTACAGGTTCCCATGGCCTCCACGGTCTCCAGATGCGACACCGGTAGACTTCTGGTTATGGGGATATTTGGAATCTCGGGTGTATCGATCCGGTCCATTCAATCTGTCAGAACTGAAAGATGCGATCCGCCGAGTGGTGTCATGTATACGTCCGGACTTGCTGCACTCTACCGTTGCTGCTGGATTTGTGACTCGCCTGCAATGTGTTATCCCCTGTGGTGGTGGTGGTCATGTGGAACACATACTGCTGTAATAAACGATTTGGAGGCATTCTGTTCGTTATTTGCGCATCTTTTCTTTGACTTGCGTACGTCAGTGCCACCTATCGGCTGCTCTTTTCCTGTCCTAAACAAATTCCCGTGACCTACCGATGCTAACCCTGCAAACCGTTTTTTATTTCCTTTATTTTTCGGTTTTTATGAATTTTTAAAGTTTCTACGGACTTTTTTCCCACGCTGTAGAAGATACATTTAGGAACACGAGAAGTCATAAATAATTCCAAACAAATATGATACGGAAGTATTACGACAGTGATGGTGGTCAATCTGTTATTAAACGCGAGGCCAAAAAACACAAAGAAATAATTTTGGTGGGCCGGACATATTTGAACATTTATTCATAATTTTAATTTTTATTCTTAGAAATGAAGTGGGGAATGTGTTGTAGACTTTGAAGACTCCCTCGGTATTATTCCAAATGAGGGGAAAATAGTTTACTCTTTACAAGTTTGAAAAACAAATAGGCCTACGTATATTTTAATAACTTCAGTGCATATTTATTGCATATGTGTTCTATTATTTTGCATATGCAAAGTTTTTAAATAAATTTCCATTTAAATTTCCCTCCTCATATTTTCCATATGCAAAAAAGGGGGAACACCCCCACCCTGTGAACAAACGTCTGAAATTGAAGATTTCTATACTACTATTTTGAAATTTGTGGAGTGCCGTAGTTTGCCCATCATTATGTATTAAGCATGCTTTAAAATTCAGACAATACATTTGCACAACAATTTAATTAACCAGAAATGATTTTTTTAATTAGCTAAAATGATTAATTATGAATAAAATGTAAAATTTGCTTCGATTTTAATGTTATTTATAAACAGATGAAATCTTGCTTCTCAGAATTGAATAGTCTTCTTTAATTTTATTTCCCATTTCCTCTATATTTTACACGATTTTACAAACCTATGAATGCGTAAAACAGCTCTAAAAAAATGCTGCCACAGAAAAGGAATCTATTCTTTCTAGATAAAAACAAATATTGTATTTACATAGACTTATTTTGCACTGTAATAACACTAAGTGATGTACTTTTTAAAATACCAAGAAAATAAAGAACAGAAATTGGTATAATGGGTTTTTCGACCTGAACATTCACATAGAACAGGACAATGAAATGAGAAAATAACAAAAAAAAACTAGAAGGAAAAGAACATAAAATCAATAAAAAAAGAGCATTGAGCAGCACATCAATTGTGTGCCCCCGAGGGACAACCGACCTTCCAGGAAGAAAAAATGTTAAATTCCTGACACTGTGCCGCTGCCGTTCGTCAGATGAAGTGCGTAACATATTTGCGTATTATACATGTATGACAGTTATCAATACTGCCATTCTTTCCTTACAAACATATGAAAAAAGAAAAATTGCTCATCCTAGTTCATATACGTAACAGTGTGGTATATAAATATATCATTTGTAGAAAAATTGAATTTTGTGTGGTAAGTGAACACATATATAATTATGCCGATATGTTTTCGTAATCTACTGTATATTGTACCGGATAATTTTTCACAAGACTTCGAGATTGCAAAACAAGAATCGGTTCGACGGACAAACACAGATTTATTTACAGAACAGCAATTTGCACGTATTTACAGGCTAATCGGAGAGCTAACAGCTTTCTCGCAAAGTTCAATCACAATTGACTTTTCATCGAGTCTGTCTTAATCTGGAATCTGGCTACTATTTATAGGGCTGGTCGAAGCTTCGAGAAAAAGAATATTCTACAAATTTCTATTTCATAGTACCAGGTTTGTGGCGCCACTGTCTGGATGGGCGTAACCTTCTGGAAGCTTCTCTCCAACTCTCCACCAGTTCTTCTCCAATCGCATGCCTTTCCGCTAAACCAAAACCGGTATCAACAGATTTCGATATTTATGAGAGCCATCGACCAAATCACTCCATCTATCGTGTGTAGATCGTAACAACATATGTAAAATTGATTTTCTGTGTTTGTGTGTATGTGTTCTTTATACAAATCTACAATTTTAGATCGATCGTCGCCAAATTTTTCATATATATCGAATGGAACCCGACTTCAACGATAGGTTACTTTAAAATTTCGTCAGAGCAGGACAAATGCCCGGGAAAGGCAAAAAAAATGTCGGACAACAATGGTTTCTGGGCCTTAACAATCACTTTCAGAACGTTTACTTTGGTTACCGTGGTGCCCTAGCAATTCGTTTCAGACGTGTATATGCCTTTACAATGGTTTGTCACTTCTTTAACGCTGCCAGTGTATGTATAATAGTTTATGGCATTACAATGGTTTGCCACTTTTATCGATCGTCCCAGTAAAGAGACTTTTTGAATCATCATCAGCATCACTTTGAGGGGCAGGCAAAGGATGTTCTTCATAGAAAACAGTGTTAAAATTGCCGATTTTAACGGTAGAAATGCGGAAATTTGGTGGAGTTGTGCGGCACATCAGTAATTTGAAAAATTGTATTGAATTCTCGATTTTTGTAACATTGAGTTTGCTTAGAGATATACGAAGTGCAGAAAATTAAATATGAAGTAATTAGCCGGACCTGGCTTTTCAGTTGGATATTCAACTGCATAAATTCATATAGATTAGGTTGTTTTAAAATTAATTATGGGTCCGTAAAGTACATCGAAGAAATTCCACAGCTTTAACTAAGCATTGTGGAAGCTGAAATAGGCAGATGGATAACTTGAAATTAGGGGTGGGGAGAAATCGAAATACCTAGCACCCCTTGGAAAAAGGGGAAAAAAATCATCTCTACGTTTCTTTAAATCTAGATTTGTTTCTTTCATGAGTCCCGCAGAATATTGCCATGTTGGTTAACTTAGACACGGTTTGTCTGTCCCTCAAAGAAAGAGGGAGATATCACGTGATCCAAAAAGTCTCATTGAAGAAAACCCGGGCAACGCCGAGTATTATAGCTAGTTTAAAATATTTTTTTCGCATAATTATACACTTGAATTTCATTGAAGGGATTATTTCTCATCAGGTGTTTTGATTGAAATTTATTCATTAATTTGGGAGCCGTGAAGCTCCTTGTTGGGAGCTCTTTTGAAACATATATATTTATCCGTTTTTGGCACTTCAAAATCATGTTTAATCACACACGCATGATCGTGCGTGACACTCGTTGGAGTCGGAAGGTATGAAACAGCGGTTGCAGAATAAACAAAAAAATGGGTTAATAGATGGGTTAATAAGGGATATGGTCCCCTCTTACAGATATACAGGTCTCGCAGCGTGATTTCATACTTGAAATAAGGCAGTTTATCATTTCCTGTGGCAATTGGTCGCACTCGTTCAGCAACGCTGTTTTCATTTAACTGGATGGTTACCGGAAGGGGGTTGCGAGTTGCAACTGCCCTCCTCAGAGCGTCCCAGACATGCTCTATAGGGTTAAGGTCTGGAGATCTGGCTGGCCAATCCATCCGGCGAATATCCTCACTCTCTAGAAAATCGTCGAGCAGAAGAGCTCTATGTGGCCTCGCGTTATCGTCCATTAAAATGAACTCAGGGACAACTGCACCCCTGAAAATGCGAACATAGGGCTCCAAGACCTCATCCCTATACCTCACACCAGTCACAGTTCCTCTTTCAAAGACATGGAGAGGTGTGCGGCCATCCAACATGATGCCTGCCCAGACCATTAAACCTCCTCCGCCATAATGGTTTATTTCGCGGACATTGGAGGGTAGGTAGCGGATCCCTGGTTCTCTTCATATGAACGTACGGCAAGAATCGGTGCTTAGGCAGAACCGGGACTCATCAGTGAAGAGAACGGTCGCCCATCGATCCATACTCCAATCTCTATGCTCTCTGCACCATGATAAACGGATTCTCCTTAGAAGCAGTAGCACTCCTGTTACGCCTCGCTATAATCGACAAATGGCGATCTTCTCTGGCCGTCGTGGCTCTTGGACGACCTTGCCCAGGCGTTGTCTCGATGGATCCGGTATCCTGGAACTGTTTCCATAAGTTACACACGACGTTGGGCGTTAAATTTGAACTCTCTACAAATCTGGACTTGAGATTGGCCTGCTTCTAGCCTCCCCACAATTCGCCACCTCATTCCATCATCTAAACGTTGGTGGTTACTCATTTTTACTGTTACAATTTGAAATGAACCGATTGCTGCAAAATAACACCAAGAAATTCGCCGAGGTGTGCTAGCGAACGAAATGCGTCTTAACTTACGCGCGCTTATAAAGCCTGCTTCTCTACTGGATCCGCCAACACACACGTGTAAGCTTACGTATTTGACGTACAAGATTTGCATTTTTGTCTAGAAGCAGTGGTTTTACATTCAGTTCAGTTCTTTTCATGAAATTCGATAAAATATGCAAATTCTCTTAATTTATTTCACCAGTGTACATTCAAGTATGCACGGGACCATAGATTGTTTAGGAGATATAATAATAATCTAACCCTTTTAGTTCTACAATTAATGATTTGAAATTTCTTGTACATCAGCTACTATTACTAATTCAGCGCACACGCAACTAGTGAAGATTCTTCTGAAGAATATCTAATGAATTGATGCATGCTGCGAACGTGCTGTGCGTGGTCCTAACGTGTCCATGTTGCCAGAGCTATGATTGTTTATTGTCTTACTACTACTACTACTTTACCGTAGCCAACCGAGGTGTGTCAGAAATATAGAAATATAAACCCATCTGGTGCTTGGTGTCGTACAGGCGTGCCACCTGTCTTCTTATTTGAATATTTTGAAGTAAAGATAGTAAATGTTAAATTTTCTTTTTTATCGTGCCAAAGGTCTGGTTGCTATCTGCGGAGAAGATTTTTTTTTTTAAATTGGAGACAGGCTAATTGTGCTTACGTCATTCCGGTAAATAGTTGATAAAAATTACCGAACTTAAATCAGTCGAAAAACATGCGACAGAAACACACACTGTTAGGCTGGCCATAGGAAAAAATGCCGGTTGTACTCATTTGATCGGAGGGAATCAAATCCAGGCTAAGCTCAAGAAGCGAAACAAGATAACCTGAAAAGGAAAAGTCGTCAGAATTGAATGGGTTTTTTTTTCCTGTTTCCAAATAAAAAACGTCGACGTATTGCTGGCAAAACGTAAAAAAAAAACTCTAATTGACATCTCATGAATTTTATATACAAAAAATCAAAGTACATTCCTTCAGCTATGTTAATATTGCCATGCACACGAAATAGAGACATTTTGTACTCAGATTCAAATCTATAAAAGTTACGTATTACTGAAAAGAACAACTTGGTTACGATAATTTTAAATTGGATCGTGGACTCCGCCATCCTGAACCATATATATATCAAGACGTTTCAATAGAATTGAGTGACTCTCATACAAAGATCATATAATAGTAAACGCACTTAATTTTTGCTTTTACGAGATTTCCTCATTAATTTCGAATCTCCCTAATGTTTTTTATTTCCTCTCTCTCTCTGGAATCTCTCCGTTTGCTTCCTTCTTTTAATGGACAAATTCGAGAACAGCTGATCCATTAAATGACGAATCTCTTTCAAACGGATGGAGGCATAAGCGCCAGGGATCCTCGTATATTTTCTGTAGAAGAATGAGAATAAGAAAAATGATATGGGAAAAAAATAAAGCCATTACATTCTAACAGTGCAATCCATCCGTCAACATCAAAGGAGATGCAGAGATATTAAATTTTCAGGAACTATTCATATTTCTCATAAATGTGATTATTAGAGCGTATTCTATATACCTTGCACACTAATGATGCTCTTATTAAAAATGAACAGGATACGGAACCGGTGAGATCAAAATATTATTGCGTAGATCACGATTTTCTTCTCGAGTGTTCCGTGAGCATACAAAGAAATGATTTTGTAGCTATTTGCTAAAAAAAAAAAGATTTGATTTTTCAGGTTAAACATATTCATGTGTATGAAGTTTTGAACCATGTTTCGTGAATTATTTGCTCAGCTTCCGTTTCGTTTGATGTAGCGACCAGTTTTCACATTGGCGGTGTTGATTATACTGAATTACACGACACATCTCTTATGGAAGTTTAAGGTTTATTTTATCACTAGATTCGTTTCCGATTTATGTTGATTAGATTTTTCTGAATTTCATTGCTTCGAGTCAACAGAAGTCCAAGTACGTACATGAAGCGACTTGAAAGAACATTTTTAACAAAAATTTAATATTGATAAAAATTCAGGAAAGTAGCTGAATATTTTTTTTTCATTTTTCCACGAACTTCTTACTATTTCACAGCTATCCCTACTTGATCACCGTAAACTCTGGGATTATTTGGACCCTAAAAGCGAACATTTCAGTTTGGGCTGGTCCGATTAATCGGGTCAGTTAATGGATCGCCGTTAAGCATTTTAGTTGAGTTAATGGACTTAATCAATTCGATCGAAATTGTTATTAAAAGTTTGTGAATTAACATGATTTGTTTGAAAAATTGCAACCGAGATTAGATGTCTTGCAAATTATGTTCCTATCTGTTAAGTGGCCATCTTTAAAAACATTTGAATCAATATTTTGATCATATTTTTTGACAAGTCGATTCAACGAAAACTTATTATTTCAGTTTCGAATTAAGCTTTGCGGGAATTTTAGAAAACAAGACCGAAATTTATTGTCTCCGCTATAAGCAGTAGTTTTTCACATTCTTGGAAGCATTAGCTCTTCTTCTCTAGAGCATTTGAGGGGAGTTTCTAGGAAAAAAAAAACATTAGTATGATCAGAATTAGTTTTGAAATCAGTCAGTAACCTGAAATAACTGATTAAAAAACACCAGATCTAAGCGAAGAAATTACAGGTTTTAACAAAATTAGGTTTAGCATATTAAGTTGCTTCAAGCGGGCGCAGCCTTAATTTCTTAATTATTCCGATACTGGCTATAATACCCGGCGCTGCCCGGGTTTTCTTCAATAACTGGGAGGATTGAAAAAGTGACAAACCATCATACATAAAGGAATAAACTATATTATATATATATAAACTAATATATAATACAAATACAACGCCACAGCAGGCAAATTGCCCAACGAGGTGGCTGACTTAAGAACATAATGGATCCCCGAGCCATTTTTTTGGAGACCCTACCTACTACTGCTGCACCACACATGCACCCCCCGGAACCCCAACGAATCGGTACATGCGAGAATGTGCGTGTACGTGTTGTTAAGTTTTTTTTTGACGTTAAGTTTTTTGTTTCTTTGTAATGCTTGTTATGTGTAGTGCTGCCATCTACCACCAGTTTTTCTAACTATGAGTGAAGTGTTATGATTGAATGATTTATCGTTGTAGGACTGTTACTCTCTGTGGCGAGACTTTTTAACGGGGAGATCGGCTCGCATTTGCGCCTTGAAGTTGGGAACCACAGAAAACCAACTTCAGCCGACTACCACTGTGGGGTTCGAACCCGGATCCTCGCATCGCGAGTCCGCCACTATAACCACTCGACCACCACAGTGGCTATATAAACTAATATATAATATAATATATATAAACTATCTCGGAAATTTATGAACCAATGGACTGAAATTATAAGAGTTTATGCTCTAGTGTCGGCTTAACACATCGGGGGAAAAAAACAATGAAGGAAACTATGAATAAGGCCTATGTATAAGGTCTAATGTATATGTGAATTGACATCATCATCATCGTGCCCCCCAGCAATAATGACCTTGCCCCCCCCCCCCCCAGACTTCCAAGTCTATCTCCGCCTATGGGGAGTATTCACAAAAACGAGACCTAGTTGAAATTTTCGAGAACTCACCAAGTAGGGTCTCAGAAAAATCACTTTGCCCGGAGGCCCATGATACCCTTAAGACGGCCCAGATACCAGCCAGGAGGTCTTAAAGAGCCCTCGTTGTAGCTGCATTCTTTCTGAGAGCGTGTGTTCTGTTTTTAACAGCATTATCGCTTTCAATGAAAATAAATCGTTTCGAATGTAAAAATAACATCAGATGATTGATTAGAGCCATTTCCCTGTATCCAGAAACATTTCATTAAATTCGTTTCCATTAAACGCGGCTAATTGTTTCAATCGTAATCTCGATTGATCATAAATATTCAAATAAAAAATTATATTTACAATGAATGATATTATATTATTCTAATATTTTTGCTAGTTTTTTGGTCTTGAACCTAAAGAAATGTATTGAGATCAAAAATAAAACTCCCTTGGAAAATTTATCGGGGTTTTTTTTAGGTCTTGAGAACGAGAGGATTATTTATGACATGCATCTCAAACCCACATTACAATAATCACTTTGGTATAGAGCCATAATAATTATTGAAATGAAAAAGCGTTCAACGAAAGTCCCTACCAGGCCAGAATTAAATTTTGGCTTAATTCGACCGCACAAACCAATACACAAGTGCGAGATCGAGGTTAAATTTTTAAACTATTTTATATCCACTAAATATATTGCATAAATTTTGATGAAAGATTTTTCTTATTACATCCGGCAACAAATTTGAAATTAACAAGTGTGGCAAAAATCATAAGTCAATATGATGAGTTTTATCACAAGTAAAAACTCTCTAACACAAATATCTGAAATTTCATCTTTTCACATGCACAACAAGAAAATTATTTTTCTATTTTCTATCTACTTACTACTTCGTTTTAAAGAAGATAGATGGCATTTGTTAAAAAAATAATAATAAATGCTCCATCAAGGGCCGTATTCACCGACATAGTTTGAACTATAGTCACAATGTTTGGATGGGTGATCGACACGGATTGGTTGAAAACCTGAATTTAACCAATCCGTGTTGATCTCCATTAAGGTTAAGGGTGCTATTCACCGACATGGTTTAAACTATAGTCACAATTTTTTGAATTGAGATCGACATGGATTGGTTAAATTCAGGTTTTTAACCAATCTATGTTGACCTCTTATCCAAAAATTGTGACTACAGTTTAAACCAAGTTGGTGAATACGGCCCTTAATCTGCCAATTAAACTTTAAACTATAGTCACAATTTTTGGGTAGGAGATCAACACGGATTGGTTAAATTCAGGTTTTCACCGACATGGTTTAAAAATTAAACCATGTCGGTGAAAACCACCCTTAGCCTGCCAATACAGCAATATTTTTATGAATGAGCTTGTTAAAAATAACAAAATTATAAAGAGAACCACTAATACACTACTCATGTAACACTTAACACGTCGTTCTCTCTCATGTCGTACATATGTAACTTAAACATTCTTCTGGGGAATTGGTACAAGTATCCCAAAAAAGACACCTTGATTTTGAAATGAAATACCTAACTCGAGAACAGTGATCGATAGAAGAATAAAACAAGCGGTACGTTTATTCTGGGAACCGTAAAAATCTGATACAGAAGTTCCAACATTAGTTACAAATATTGCCGACAGGAAGCGCTATAAAATGTAATCGCAGTTTGGAGTTCTAGAAATAGGCTGTAAACTGCGCCTTGCTGTCGTTGCAATCACAACACAATAAGGTCCAAAAATGTGCACCTTTCGCAGCACAGAGATGGCGCAAACGATCACTGGTGAACGGTACGTTGCAGTTTTGGAACAATTTGTCTCATGGGTTTGAGGCACTTCGTGGTTCATGCAAGATGGGCCCCAACCGCACCGTACCACAACGGTTTTTGCCTTTCTTGAGGAACATTTCGGGAATAGTGATCGCATTGAACTATTCCATATTTTCTGGAATAGGCATGGATGCCTCCATAATCACCCGATCTTTTCGCTGCGACTGCTTTCTGTAGGAAAAAATTGAAAGACACCGTTTTCCGGAACAATCCCGTCACACTGGGCGAACTCCAAGATATGATCTGTGAGACGTGCGCTCATTTCCGTTGAGGCACTACAGAGGGTGTCTGATAATTTCGTTCTTCGTTTGAACCTTCTCTGTGCTGCGAAAGCTGCACATTTTTGAATCCACTGTGATCTGATTGCAGCGACTGCAAACCACAGTTTGCAGCCTATTTCTCAGACTCCAAACTGCGATTACAGACAGACTGACTACCTAGAGAGACCATCTTGAGACGGTTTGCACTCTTTCCGTAAAGAATGGACCGTCTTCGAGAGCCTGACGATGACAGATTCGATTATGAGAACCCCGGGGAAAAAAAATCCTGTTCTTACCCCAGGAAGCACCATTAACATTTTACGAGCAAATATTTAGTGGGATTTTATTTCTTGCATCACAAATTAAAGCATGCATAAAACATCCATATGCCAGCAATCTGAAAACACGCTGACAATCATACTAAAAACCTTCCTCTTTCCCCACAAATATTTTTCACCTAAGTTTGTGACATAAATCATTGCACAACTTTCGAAAATTTTTTATCGTCATTAATACTTTCCAAGACACATTCATTTTCAACTATACGGGGTGATTCAGAAAAGATGGGGGGGGGGAATTTAAAAGGTGGCAGTACACACAAAAAACAAACAATTTTCATCAAATGAACGCATGGTCTAATATGAAATGTCAACGCACAAGCGCGTTACGAAACGGCCGCTCCGCAAGCGTTAAAACGGCATTTCTGTTGAAATTTATCGGGAGAAAAAAACACCGTGTGCGAATGTAACCTGTGGAAGAAGAACAAACCGTATGCAAATCTACGTCAAAGTGAATAAAAGGCACAGACGATGGTTAAATAGTATTTTTAATGTTATTTTAACTTTTTCCCATGTTAACAGGTATGTGACACCTTATAGGTATTAAGCTCCTTGATGATTGAAAATTTGCCAAGAAATTGCGTATTACAGATATTTGAAACTACTACTACTACTACCAAACCAGACATGCACCTCGTCCATATTCCTCTGCGGAACTTCGGTTCATGTTTAAATGTGTAGTACGTACGTGAAGTTTGTTTCTGTGTAATGCTTGTTATGCGCAGTGCTGCCATCTGAAATCAATTTTTTAAAATATGAGTTTTTTTTTCAAGTCATAGTGAGTGAAGTGTAATGAATGAGTAATTATACCGCTGTAGGCCTGTTGCTCTCTGCGGCGAGACTTTTTAACGGGGAGATCGTCTCGCATTCGTGACTCGAAGTTGGGATCCGCAGAAAAACAACTTCAGCCGGCCACCACTTCGGTGACGGTGGGTTTCGAACCCGAATCCTCGCGATGAGAGTCCGTCGATTTGATTTTTGATTATATATACTACCCTATGCCGATATATCGCAATATCTTAAACTCAATATCGGCATAGGATAGTATATATAATCAAAAATACGCTTAAAAGAATTGAAATAAATCAAATACGAAATTGAAATGAATCAAATACGAAATTGAAATGAATCAAATACGAAATTGAAATGAATCAAATACGAAATTGAAATAAGTGATATATTTCTACTAGAGCAATACTTTTCCACCAAGCTGAAAGGTGCAGGCCCCACCCTTTAGAAAAGATTCGTCACACTTGTTTGAATGAATCAGAAAAGAAAGTACCAGAGAGTTTGAGGGAAAACAAGAATATTTTAGATAGCAAAAATGAAATATTCAAAGATTGGTTTCAAGGATTACGTATCCGTACTGGAAATCATAAAAAACTGTAGCAATTTCAAGAACCATATAGTTTCAAATCAAGCGGAATACACTGGAGAGTGGAAAAAAGTTCCATTCTTTTCAAATATAAAATAGAAAACCCGAGACAAAAAATGTGAAATCATTTTCTTCGCTTTCTCTAAATGACGTCGATATTTCCGACATTAGCTCTCTCTCTTTCTCTCTGTTCTCGGAAATATTCACATTGAAAAAATAAAAGTATGAATTTCTCCTCCACCTTATGGAGTGGCGTAAAATATCTGCCATCCATTTCTTATCTCATTTTCTTTTTTTTTTTAACATTCTTCTCCTACGCAACTGATGAATTTGTAACAAGTTGTGTTGTGTTCAGATAGAATGGAAAAGGATAAGGGAAATATATCCAGCGAAAAATAATTCAAAAAAAAAAAAAGAAGTGGAGAAGAGGAAAATCTCGAATCGATATCTGGTAGGTCGTTCAGATGTCCTTGGGAGAATTAAATATATATTCTTTCCGCTTACTTCGTATGCGGAAATGGAAACAAGATGCGATGCTTCCGTCTTAGTTACGTGATTAGTTCCGGTTATTTTGAAAATATCTCTCTTCCGGATATTTATACATCTGTAATTTTTTTATACTGAATTTTCACGAGTGCCGTTTTCTCTATAGGTTTATATAACTCTTCCATTCTTTTATTCGAACCGAGCACAACTCCGGCCTATTGCCATGGTCAATTTACTACTACTACTAAACCACACATGCACCTCGTCCACATTCCTCTGCGGAACTTCTAACGAACTGGTACATGTAGGAATGTGCGTGTATGTATAGTGAACCGTCCGTGAATTTTGTTTCTGTGTAATTCTTGTTATGTGTAGTGCTGCCATCTGCAATCAGTTTCCTAAACTATGAGTTTTTTCTCAACTCGTAGTGAGTGAAGTGTAATGAATGAATAATAGTAACGTTGTAGGCCTGTTGGCGAGAATTTTTATCGGGGAGATATCGGCTCGCATTCGCGACTCGAAGTTGGCCAATTTACTGCAGAGTGAGTTAATCCGGAAGCGTGAGTGAGTGTGTGTGTGTGTCTAACAGTCTGAGTGCATATCTAGTGTTGTATCTGGTTTTTTTTCACAGCTTCCCATTTCTAAATTTCAAATTGTAAATTAATTGTAGAGACTGAATATTTGTATTGTTGTGTTATTTGATGTAGGTTGCGTTTTCTAGTATTTGTGCACACATTCAACAATATATTACTTGATGCTATTGGCAACTGCCACAGTACCACTGTAGGCCTGTTGCTCTCTTTGGAATGACTTTTTAATATGGAGATCTCCTCGCATTCGCGTCTCAAACTTAGGAACATCAGAAAACCGACTTCAGTGGACTATCACCCTGACGTCGGTGGGGTTCCTATAATCCTTTGAGGAATATTCATTTTTAAGGAATTTTCAAAATGTTTTTCCATTTTTGGCACTCAAAAAAAAAATGCATTAAAAACATGAATGGCAGCCAATCTTTGTTTTTCAATTTATTTCTCAGATTTTCTCAATTTACTTATTTCATTATTTTCAACTATTACAACTCGTTAAGACACCAGTGACTGATTTCAGAAATTTTGAAAACCCAACATTTTGTTATTCATGACTATTCGGTAAGCTTTTTTGAAATAGGTCCATGGGTCCCAAAACTCATGGTATTGCTGATTTTGGGTCACAGATAAAAAGATCACGTTACCCACGAATGATATCTAGCGAGAAAAAACCCGGTTAACACTAGAACCTCGAAGTGGGTCAATTTGACCCAAATAAAACTTCGTTTCCATTTATCTCGAAAACATAAGCGCAGATGATAAAAAAAAAATATTTCTTGACTTTTCACGGTATCATATGAATATTAATATCTTTGAATTTCGTATTTCAGAGGTATAAGCATTTATACCTAGAACCACGGTTAGGGTCATTTCGATGCAACGTACAATTA
This sequence comes from Pholcus phalangioides, assembly GCF_987345545.1. Lineage (NCBI taxonomy): Eukaryota > Metazoa > Arthropoda > Arachnida > Araneae > Pholcidae > Pholcus > Pholcus phalangioides. The sequence goes on from NW_028301608.1 coordinate 107,002,574, forward strand.
TATAGGTAAAAGAGGGCGGAAGAATTATCTTGGAAGTGGTTACCCTTTCTAAAATGTATTTCTGAATGAAGACAGTGAAAAATAAAGGTCTTTGTAGGTCAATTTATTGTCCGAAGATATTGTATTTTTTTCAATGAAGGAACGGCACAAGTACAGTTAAATATTTATTTTTATTTATATAAACTTGAATACCTACGTAGTATTCTCTGAAGGGACTCTAAAAAAAGAAAGGTTTTTTTTAAAAGCAAAAACCCAACTTCGTAAAGAACGTGTAGCTGAAATTTCTGTACTCAAACGATGTCACAACAAAGGAATGAAATTCTGGTTTGCAATTGAGGTTGACACCAAATACTTTTTGAACGGATTTTCAAACCATGGGAAGTATCAGAGTGGCCAACGAATCTCTTTCTCTCTCTCTATTTTTCAGAGCACGTAGTGATGCACCTGATCAAGGCATTTGGAAATAACGGCAGAAATGCCACCGCTGACACCTTTTTTCACTACACTGAAGCTGGAGAAAATGCTGAAAGATAAAAAATACGAGCTCAGTAGGGATGGTAAGACGAAATGGAAGAGAAGTACGTGACGCAATGAAGATAGTGAAACTACAGTTGCATGAAACAGCATTAGTGAAATTTATAATGAGCAGTTTAAAGCAAATTTTTTTTCATGCTTTTTGTACATTCACCGATGTTGAAGTTGCACAGCCCATGCAAAAATTAGCAGTTTTGTTTCCGCATTTTGATATTACTTGACATCGGACTCGTTTGTTTATCATTAATTACTTTATTAACTTTATTTAAGTACTTTCAATAACTAAATACTCTTATAAGTTCTTAACTTATTTAGGTACTTTAATTACTTGAGTTTATTTATTACTATTACTTATTATTATTAATTGATGTTACCGATCATCTCTATTGCATGAAGTAAGATTTTGATGAAGTTTGGCTGATCTTTGCTTATTTTACTATTCTGATGGTAGCATTTATCGGACTGCATGTTTTTTTTTCTATTAACTTACAAGCACTTCACATCTACACAAACACGCACAAACTTGTCTATAACCCCCTTCATAGCTAGCAAGAGCAGTCTGCAAGTCGCCAAGCAGTCCCTTTGGGCTGGGCAGCGACGAGAAAAATTAAATTCTGTCTGTCTGTGTACTTATTATTATTTTTTGATGGCTTAATAGTTACATGATCAATTTCCACTCATCGGAAAAAATCAATACTTATTTGACAGAATCACATGTTATAACTGACTTTCTTATACTTTATGACACACCTATTTTATATCTTTGTAATATTATGGTATCACAGAAAAAAAGTTTTTGTACTGAACAGTGTAAATACTGCATAAAAAAAAATCACATTTTTACTGAATTACATCTTTCTTTAGCTAATTTAAAAGCTCATTTTATATTGATTAAAAAAATATAATTTTATGTTTAAAAATTAATTCGTTTTCGCTGTGGAACACTATAGGGAACCACATGTTTCGGAGTTCGGGTCAATTTGACCCAGTCCGCGGTTCTAGATATACCGAAAGTGCCGCGTTTCTAGAGTTAATTTCGATCATAAATTCGGGACATTTACATACATTTAAATTCATAAAAAATATGATTATTTTCGAATGAAATTCTTCCAAAACAACAACCGGATAAGGTAGAAAACATACAAAAATAAATCTTCGTCGAAATAATCCTCTCTCATATGTTCGGAAACATAAGCAGAAAAGTGAAGAAATATTTCTCCAGTGAAGTTCCCGGAAAAACGAGACTCCAAACAAATACTGCAACATGTTTCCGACGCCACGATCTCATCGATCGGATGTTTTCTCCTCACAAACCGTATATGCACATACTGTATATATATATAAATAGCTTGAGGGGGATATTTAGTCTAAAAAAAAAGTAGGATAAATCACACACAGTGACCAAAGAAACTATTCCTAGAAGCGTAAAACTGGATCTTTCGATGCGAGTAAAGTGATGGATTGATCTGGTGCTGGATCCATAGGCGAGAAAATTTAAGATTTCACGCGGAGTCTGGCTTGTTTCTAAGAAAATAAATAGAAATGAATATACAAGAGTGTGAGATGATTTAGATTATTTTTTTCTCAGCTCATCTCTTCCTCTTTATGAAGGAAATATTTTTTTTTCCTGGATATTATGATAAGGTGTGAGCTCGAAAAGAAAAATCTACTGGTCTGTGGGAACCGAATCATCTTACGAACCGGGAAAACGTACAATCCGTGTACCCGCGACCATTACTTTCTTGTTTAGGGGCCGTTAAGTATTACGTCATCATCGATGGGGGGGGGGTTCCGATTTACTGACTTTTGATGACAAGGGAGGAGGTGGGGTTTGGATAATGCTTACGTCATCAAGCACTCTTTATGAAAATATGAGTTAGGATTCAGAGGGGCAGAGCTGATGACGAAATTTTGCTAACGGGGGGGGGGGGGGGAGAAAGGGGTCAAACTTGGCTAAAAATTTGCTTACGTAATACTTGAACGGCTCCTTACGCACGTAAAGAAAGAATGATCGTTTCTCCCTTGGTGTACACCAGGGGGGGGGGGCAACTTCTCTCAGTTCGGGGGAGCACAGAATCACCTCACGGGCCAGCTGTTGACCACCTGTTGTTGTGTATACGGATAGCGCGCTTGCCAGGTTAGGGCCCTTTCACACGGAGCGGATGCGGGTCCGGAAGAAGTTTTAACAATTGGAATATACTGCGCCTTTCAGACGAGCCGAAAAATCTCCGCACCTAGGAAATGTTCATGCGGGTCCGGACGTCGTCCGCATGTGTCAAAACCTAAGTGCGGGCTCCGCATCCGCACATAGAAGTTTTGACAATAGGTTTATTCGGAGCTATTCACACGATGCGGATACGGAGCGAATTCGTCCGCATCTTTGGCTACTTTTTGAAGGTGATTTTTCACGGAATTTTTTTAATTATTTGCCATAAATACCCTTAAAAACACCATATGATGGTCCCTGCTCATTAATATAATGTACCTACATACGTCTATCCCTTCGTTTCCTTCTGAGATGGAGATATAGCAACTTCAACTGCCTTTTGTCCATATTTCACAATTTTATACAATAAAACCTGTCAACAACGGCCACTGACGGGACCAAAATTATAAGCCGTTCTGTTCATTACGAATATTTAATTGACTAAATACTTTAATAACTTTTAAATTTAATTTAAAAATTTTAATTTTTTTTCTTTTTAAATTTTTAAAATTATTTAAAAATATAAATATCTGAAATATTATTTTAAATATTTGTTATTTTTTAAATTTTTAATCTTTTAATTTTTTTAAACTTTAAAAAAAATACTTTTATTAAACAATGTTATCCACGTACGGTTTTCACTCAGGGACGGATTAAGACGTTTGAAGACCCTAGCACTTGAATATTTTTGGTGGTTCCCCCGATACCTACAAGTTTATTTTACTCGATATTCAGTCTATAAACTGAAAAAATGAAATTTTATGTTTCAGAAGTGAGACTAATCTAAGGATGGGATTTCACTCTAAAAGGTTTATGAAAGTTATTTTATAAAACTTGAAAAATGTAACCAATAAACACATCTGTTACATTCGAGAGAACTTAACTGATCCGCCTATTGGTTGCATTTTTCAAGTTTTATAAACGAACTTTTATAGTGTAAACCCGGCCTAAGACAGAATTGTGATGTGAATATTTCTAAGCACAGGCATTTTGAAAGTCTCTACCTCTCCCCTTTTTTACTACTTGCAAATTCTTTGATATCTCCTGAATTTTTTTTTCTTTTTTTTGGAACATCGAATGTTTTGGATGTTTTTGGATTTGATTTTTCGAACATTGGATGTTTTTGGAATTTTTCTTCCATATTTTTCCGAAAAGACGGATTTTTTGTTTCAAAATATTTTGAAAATATTTGAAGACATTTTCTCCCATCGACTACTTGTGAGGATCGGAATGAAAACATTTATATTCCCATATTCTATGTGGCTCTAGATTAAACCACCAAAGAATGCCTCTAGGCTGCCTATGGCCACTGAATCAGGGGTGAAGGAGAAAAATAATTACAAAAATTGCGAAAAAACAGTTTATATGCACGAATTTCGAACTAAAGATGCGGGCGATTCGTCCGCATCTTCAGCGCTCGTTTGAAAGGGTATGTGGACCCGCGTTCGCATCCGCATCCGCTCCGTGTGAAAGGGACCTTAGCAAGAAGACCGGGTTCGATTCCCGGCAGAGTCCAGTAGATTCATTCCAAGTTAACACGTCGGCTTAATATACCCAGAGAAAACACTTTTTTCTTCAGAATTGAATATGGCTTGCAAGTCCGGATGCAAATATTTGAAGAGTTTTTGTGTGACTCTGAAATTTGTTCCTGATTTCATTTCCATGATTTTCTCATGATGATTCAAATAAAAATGGATTATCACATAAATTAAATTTTTTCATAGTGGACTGATTCTCAGGTGTTGTTTTTGAGATGATTCGATTCCAAAAAAAATTGCTTTATCGCACGCTAATTTTTTCGTTAACTATCAAGAATCCATCAATATGCGACTGATAGCTTCTGAAGAACTTCTTCGGTGATATTGAGTATTTTTGGAAAAGGTTCATACCTTTTCAAAGTTTTAAGAGAGTTTTTTTTTAAGAGGAATTCTTGAGAAAAACGCATTTGATAACGGATTCTCAAATATTCATTGCGAGAAAAAAATTGTTTCCAAATAGTTCTTTTCAAAACAATATATTTTTTTTCAAATGAACAATAAAATACAAAAATAATTCTGTTGTCAAATGAAATTTGTTTTTCAAAATCCAATTCCGTCAAACTTTGTCGACGGAAAAAAGTTCTCAAATACTTTCAACAGCAAATTGATGTAATTTATAATACTATCAGCAGGAATATTCTAGAACAGTATTTTTTGTTAACAGATAACATTTTTAAGCAAAGTTTTTAACAATAAAATATTATTGATCAATGATTCCAACAGCTAAGACATTTTTGTAAAAATAACTCCATTAGAAAAAATAGTCATTAAACTATGCATTAAGCAAGAAAAAATTCATAATAAATTAAAAAAAGTTACATTTATATTCACGATATAGATCCCTACGTAATTAGCGTCCCGAATCAAGTTGGTCTACTGTCACTGAGGTAAATCTTCATCCTTACTGTCCTGTCCATTTTCATTCTGTACGTTAATACCACAATGTCCACAAGGCTCAATTCTGTCGTAATAATCTGGATATAATGAAAAGACAATGGAAAAACATTTTTTTTTCAGATTAACGTCTACTATAAATGGTAACTTATCTAATGCCATCTGATGAGTAAGAGAATGAATTTATTATCCTCTGGATATTCTTCTGATGAAACAAACATCTGCCGACTTTTATAATGCCTTTCGTAAAAGTATTCTTATCGCTGTATCTTTCCTATATCAATAAATCCGGAGCGACAAAGGAGAGAAAGTGCTTCTCATACTGTACATTCCTCAGTGAATCCATTTTATTTCATTTTTTGCGATATTCGGTAATATTCTGGAATTACAAGCTCAATTATGTTTATTATTACGATTTTGCGACATCGTAATAACAATATTCAGTTGTTGTTTTTTTTTGACATGATATTGGAAATAGCAACATTTTGTAGCAATTCTCGTAACAAATGTTAATTCTAGCCGTTTGGTTTATTCTTCATCGCATGCGATGACTAAATTTGATTCGGAAGTTCATGAATAAAGCAACATGTTTCAAATTACTACCTTATCGGAACTCATTATCTGATCGTGTCGAATTCATTATTTTTCGCCTCCCTGCTTAAAACGTTAGCCTTTTCTGTATTTATTCCTTTGCGTTTGTCTAAATAATATCGCTTCCTATATTTAGCTTTGCCAACTACGTGTTGCTTTGTTTTTCGGCTGTTGCCGTACAGAACGTCTTCGTACCTGTCATGCTATCATTCTGAACATTTATCGGTATCAGATGGTCCTTAAAAAAAATTAATTTTCCAATAACGATATATATATTCATGAAATATCCCATTATACTTCGATACAAAACATTGTATCTTGATTTACATTTGAACAATATCATCCGGAACATGATGCAGTTTCAGAACTTATTAAAACAATTCCAATTGTATATATACAGTGTGTTTGTTCTATTGCTATTTTCTGAACCGTTGGTTTTAGAGACAACTTTCAATTAGAAAAATTTTGTCTCAAATGGTCGCCCATCATCTTAAATTTCATTTGAATTAGAAATATATATATATATATACACTGCTGGCCACCGTAAATGCAACACCCTGAAGGAAGCATGCAAATAATATGAAATTTACAACATGCATTAGCGGAGGTGAGATATGCAAATGATTAGAATTTCAGCGCAGACGCACATCACGCGCGCCTGTGGCGTTACTTCAAAGCGCTATTTAAGGCTTGGAGATTTCGACGATTTGAAGTACGGCAATTGTGTATTTCTTGTGGTTTTTAAAAAAAAAACGATCAATTATGCCTCGTAGAAAACAGCGATCATCTTTTGATCAAGTATCCGAGTTCGACAGAGGAAGGATAGTGGCCTACCGAAATTGTGGATCTATCGCATCCCCAGCTGCCACACCAGATCAACTTTGGCAACGCGTGGAAGCTGCTTGGTCTGCTGTACCCCAAGAAGACATCCAAAGTCTCTTTGAATCAATGCGGAGGTGTGTGGCAGCGGTGATCTCCAACAATGGCGGCTACTCTGGCTACTGATTTTGGCAGGAACCACACTTCACAGAAGTCTATAAATTTAATCATTTGATGCTTGGTCAACATGTTATCTACAAAATAAATATTGTTGCGGTATCTCTTGTCTTTCTTGGTGTTGTGATTTGGGTGGCCAGCAGTGTATATTAATATAAAAACTTACAAAAATGAAATACGGTCCCTTCTCCGCTCTAAAACTTCCGATTAGAAAGTTGTTGCCCTGTCTCTCTCCAGAGGGCAACAAAATATTTCCATGTTTCGAAGAGCAATATCCGCTGAAATATTTTTGAATTTAAAATTCAAAGAAAAGGGGGAAAGAACAAAGTAAATACGGGAAAGAAGCGTTGTCCGTCGGTTTATGCTGTTTTTCCCACTTTTTTATCTGATTTTTTTAATACCTCAGCGAATACCGCACTTGGAAATTCTTTGCTGGTCTGAGAAGAGAGAGACAGGGCAACAACTTTATAACTGGAAGTTAGAGAACGGGGGACGTATAAAAATTTCATTTTTGTAACTTTTTTATTATTTTTTTTTTAATTGAACGGCATTTGAGATGATTGGCGACATCATTTGAAACAAAATTTTTCTAATTGAAAGTTGTTTTTAAAACCAACGGTTCGGGAAATAGCCATGGGGTGACATACCCACAAGAGTGCACAGCCTGTGTATACGGATCGTACATATTCAAAGTTCTACTGTTCTGAGCAGTCATCAGCCTTAACTATGAACCAGAAAATGATAGAATTTTAGAACAGTCCTGATAAATAGACCGGGAATTTTTGAAGCCTCTTGAAAGGGGCAGTTCAAGTATTACGTCATCATCGATGGGGGGGGGGGTTCCGATTTGCTGATTTTGATGACAAGGGGGAGGGGGGGTTTGGATAATGCCTACGTCATCAACCACCATTTATCAAAATATGAATTGGATTCAGAGGGTCAGAGCTGATGACGAAATTTTTCTGACAGGGGAGGGGATCAGCGTTTTACTGACTTTTGCTGACAAGGGGGGGGGAGGGGGGTCAAAAATGGATAAAAATTTGCTTACGTAATACTTGAACGGCCCCAAAGACCAAAAATATCCGCAAAGCATTTTCTGGGGAACCACATCGAACATCGATCTTAAAATAGTTCCACCACCCAAGCAAGTAATTGTAGAGTCAATTTCATAATCCTTAGTGAAGAATAATGGATAGCTCAGATATATACACACACACATATATATATATATACATATATATTAATTAATTTATTTATTTAGATACCATGTCATAAAGCTGGAGCAGTTTGGTGAGGTTTACAAAAAATAGCATCTGCTCAGCCATTCACATGGAAAACACCCTCTGGTGGTGAATTTAAGAATCTATTTATTTTACTCTCAATTTCTTACGTCTTCATTAAGACATTCCTTAGGTTTCGTTATTTTGCTGATGAATAGTTACGTCCGTAGACAGCTCAGAAGAGGAGAACTTTAATCATGTTTAGCTTGTCTATAAAATAAGATCAATTCTCACAAAATGAGACAACGAAAAAGGCAAATAAACTGCAAAATACGACATTGCTTACGCATTTCGACGCACTATGGGTGCCGTCTCCAGAGGTAAAATATAACTACGATCACATTGACCGGGATTCCAACTTTGGTTAGTTACCAAAAATACGTCTGTTCAAGTCAGACGTATTTTTTTCGGCTCAGCAACCGGGACTTGATATTTGATAACCAACCCAAGCGGGATCCCCGGTCAGCGTGATAGTGGTTATATTTTTCTTCTGAATCATACTGCGTCGAAATGCATTAGGTTTTTTGTATGTTTCGGAGTACTTCCTTTTTCGTTATTCCCTTTTACGATTATACCAGGCAGAGGAATATTTAATAATGATAAGCTGAATCTTTCTCAAAGTAAATGTATATTTGCTTTAAAAATTTATAATTTCAAAACTAGTATTACACATGCTATAATCTTATACATAAATATAAAGAAAACCATTCATTTCTTTCCAACATCGTTAGATGGCGGCACTTCCGTAGAACGCAGTATATCGAATTAAAAATGGAGACAAGGAGAGGAAATTTTTTTGTGTGTATTATATAAGAAGATGCGTGTGTTGTTTCCACTACTTCTGCGCAGCGTGCATTTATAAATTTGTAACTAAAGAAAGAAAAAAAAGCAAAAGAATTGTTCAGTCAGTTTCAGTCGCTGCGTTCTACGGAAGTGCTGCCATCTATTGAGCCCGATATTGAAAACATACTTTGAACGTTTTTCTTTACTTTTATGTATCACAGATATATTATGTGTATAATAGTATTAAATATATACAAGTAAAAAAGCGTGTCATTCATTTGTGCAAAACCCAGTATATCTTAACCTTCACGGTAGGGTTTTTAGGTAAAATCAATCTTGCTATCAAATGTTTCATTTTTGTTCGTTGTTATTTCATTTACAACAGGCAGCTCTAGTCTAGGTACTTGAAAGATCAGCAAGAACATTTCACACTCACATTACTTGGAATATTCGAACACCATACCATAATTTGACTTTTATGTCGTTTCCTGCCCTCAAAAAGGTATTTGACGACTTAAGAATGGATCGTAACAGCTCATGAAAATATTCGAGTAGAAGCCAGAAAGTTTAAACGGGAGCAGAAACTGATCTTAAAACATGATACTGTTCAGTTCATGAGGTGATCACGGCTTGTGGCTGGAAATACTTTAGCCTGCGGCGATAAATGGGCAAAACTTGCACTTGTTATACAGGGAATAGATGAAAGGCGATGAGTCGAGTTGATTTTCCATGGAAAGAGACTTTCTCGATATTATTGGCCGAGTGAAACTGGAAAAGAAAGGTTTACTGGTGTCCTCCGGGAATAGTATCCCAGTCCTCTTGCAATCCGGGCCAATTGCATTAACTAATAAGCTCAGAGACAGGCCTTATTCTTACCTTAAAAAAACGCATAGAAGAGTGACACGCTGAAGAGTGAAACCTCGCTCTGCATCCACCATCGTTTGAAAAATGTCTCGCTACAGAGCACGCTGTCGTTCAACACGATACTTGAATCATGGAAATTCTGGAACCCGTCGTTTTCAGTTCAAAATATGGACGGCAGACAACAGTACCACTGGAACACGAAACACGCATTTCTCTGACAGCATGAATATGTTAGGGCCACGTATACACTCACATCATGTATTCTCCGGCAGATACCGATTCGTTTCAAATTCCTCAGAGAAATGTTTACGAGGTGCGTGTGGGGTTAAAAGGAGCCTCCCTTAACTTCCACCAATGGCTCCCAGGGCGTAGAGATAGAGAGGTGATGGTGGCGTCACACTAAAAGCATGAAAATACATTACAAAGCTTTCGAACGAACACGTTATCTACAAACTTAATTCGGAATTATAATGCAGCCAGTGTGATATATTTTTTGATTTACTACAGTGAAACTCGGGTAAGGTTGGAAATTCGGCATTATAATCGAGTTGTCGTTAAAATCGCAGTTGTTGTTTCCAAGACCTTCTGAGCATGAAAATTTTATGAGACATAATCAAACATACAAAACGCAAAATTGTTTCATCATAATTTCAGTAACCATATTTCAGGGGAAAAATTCCGGAGGCTTGAATCATAAACTCGAGACATTGCCGATTCTTGCCAAAAATGTTATCAATTCGTGCCACAAAATGCTGTAAATTCTCGGGAAATTCCCGATTGCTCATGATGATTCGATGTGTTACATGGGTACCAAGGACATATCGGGAAAATAGGATGAAATGCCACGGACTGGCTTATTCCAGTAAGATGAATAGTCACGGACCCACGGAAATAATATTCGGAATATTAAATGGTGAACTTAATTGTTATGTTATTCTAGCTCACAGACCCCATTCCCCCTTCAAATCTCCTGGGATCCGTGGTTGAGGAATAATGTATTAAACAGATTTCTTATTTGAGTGCTCCTAAAATAACGTGAAATTTGCATTTTAATTAATTACCAAATTGAAGATAGTCCAAAAAATACACTTATCACCCTCGCTCGTATTGAACGAGTTAGACTCTATTTGAAATTTCATATAGAAACAAAAACAAAAAAAATTATATTATAATAATAAAAAAACTAATTAAAAGCATTCATTTCCAATAAAATATAAAACACTAATATAATTAACATTAATTATTTTTTTCCCATACAATACCAATAAAATGAACTTATTAAAGTAATAATGAATATTATTTTAATAATTCATACTTTTAAGACACGTGCGTTTGTTAAAAAAATTAAATATAATACTTATAATATAATGTAATAAGTGAAGTAATAAAATAAACATATACGGTAATTTGCGATGAAAACATATTAATGACTTATTCTGATTTTATTCGAAATAATACTGGAAAATAATTCAAATAGGCAAAAAATAAATGGAATCTTTTTTTCTTCTGAAAATCAGGAAGTAAATTTTATTTTTTTTTTTAAATAAAAATTTAATGACGTTTGTTATTTATTTATTTAGTTTATAAAAAAAAAAGATTAGGGGAACAAAAACATATTTCGCCATTCTGATCGGATTCATGTTATCTAACACTGATTAATGTTATTTTAATTAGTTCCGGAAATGTACAGACGCTATTGCTACTATTTATCTAAAAATTTGTATTTTTTTTTCAATTTTCTTTAAAAAAAAATCTTGTTTGGCAATTAATTAGTACGTATTTTTGGTGCCGTGTGATTCCGTTATAAAGTTTAACCTTATTAGATAAATCAATTTTATTTTTATGTGATAAGAAACTGTTTCAAATGTGTTGAAGAAGACAAGCATTAAAATGATTGCAATTCGGGTGCGTTGAAGAGAAACGAATAAATAAAATTAAATTTTATGATAGACAGTTAAAACGGGACTGAAGAATTGGAATTCACGGTGAATCAGTCGACGCTCGTTACAGGGTACGCCGATTTAAATCATGATTAGAATCACTTGATTTTTTTTAAATCATTGATTTAAACCACAAAATTTAAATTTCATTTTTATCTTTGCATAACTTCAATGGTATTGAAGTAAAAGCATAAAACTAACCCGGTATGGCATGCATGATATTGATATGTGATAAAGTTCGTTGATTAAAAGAAGTATAGAAGATCACGGGAGTAAATATGGACTTGAACTTATATAATCCCTATATATAATGAAGAAACAAAGCTGCTCTATTTCCAGATTTTGTGCATGGAAAAATTGCAGATTTGAATTTAGCTGAACTTGCACTAAGTATTTTCAATGCATTTACAATGTGGCACTGAGGCTTCCCTGGTTAAAAAAACCGAGTAATTATTTTTCCATGCCCTAATTTCTAGATTTTGTAAGAACATAAATATAGTTGTGGGCTTTCCACTTTATTTTTCGTATTAAAATTTTGAGTTGTTTTTTTTCGTGACAAAACTCATTAAATCTGCGAAAGAATAAAAATGTGTAAACTATATTATACAAGCAACATTACGCAAGTCGTAAACACATTGGCCAATAGTGCAAGAAACAATCTTATTAATAGAATTTCTTTTATTAAGTTCATGCTGAATGGGCCTTTGGTTTTACATTAAGTGGATTGATACACCATATGTGTAATATACTAAGTTGCTATCACGTATTTACTTTAATGGGGGGGGGGCATGAATGAAAGTGCTTTCCTCTTCAAGAAAAATGCTAATCCACGAAGTTAATTCAGGCTCAACGACTTTTCATGTCATATAAACACAGATTTTTGGTGTTGACAATTTTTGCTTGTAGCTCATTTGTGGTTTATTCATTAATGGTGAATTGAATTTGAGATATTGAAGAGAAAAAAACAGTTTTTTTAGGTGATATGAGAATATATGCATTCCTGATGATTAACAAGATTTATCACAAAAATTATAACGTTGCCTGGTTTCAATTTATATAGAAAATTGACACGCTTTTAAGAAAAATAAAAATTTTCAATTGGTCGAAACGCGTCGACCAGTCGTCCAATTAAAAATTTTTATTTATCCTAAAAGTGTGTCAATTTTCTATATAAATTAACAAGATGTGTTTTAATAAATGAGCAGTCAGTTAATTTTAATCAAAAAATTCGATTTAAATAAACAAAATCAGATTTAAATTAAATTTCAGATTTAAAAATTGCAGATTTTTTCATAACAGGCCCGTTATAACGATCGGTGCGGTACGTCCCAAATATTTCTGCCATGTATTTTATCTAATATAACGACCGGTAAATACCATTCAATCCATTATAACGAACACTCGTCTCACCCCCCCCCCCTCCACGTTTCTTGTTTTTTCCAACGAAAAGGATAAAATCCGTTATTAAGTGGGTTAAACTTTGACATTTGATGCTTGAAGAAGAAACAATAAGGGTATGAAACATAGACGGAATTTGGATGAAGAAAAACCCGATGGTTAACTAGCGCAATTATTGGATACTTTACTTACCACTATGCTTTATTTTCTCATATTGTGGCTTACTCTCACTTTCCACGTGATACATTTTTTTTCACTTTATTTTAAATATTATTTGCACGATTTTACTTGATTTCTCCCATGGAAGAATATATTAGATGCAAGTGAACTTATTTCGCTGCATGTAGTAAAACATGATGTAAGTTTCGGCCACATACTATAGAATTTTCGTTAATGAAATGTACATACTCTACTGTATTATGCATTCAAATTTTGTATTTGTTTTACGCATTTTTATTGCAATATTGTAACAGAATGAATTTTTTTTACTTTCATCAATACAATACACAATATCCCGGAGGAGCTATACTTTCGGATTTTTTTATACATTTAATATAACGTGTCCATTTTCCGTGTAAGGAATGAGGTCGTTATTACGAACCTCGACAGTACAATGTAGGGGCACCCGAGTTTCATGTTGGTAAGATGCTCGTATACTACCGTGAAGATTGCTGTCAGGGTCCCAAGTTCAAACCCGAGGCAGGATATAGTAAAAATATTTCTTTTAACGAGCTTGAGGCGACCACCGATGGACAGCGCCTTCTCATTAATGGCAATAAATTTCCTTACTATCTCATGGAAAAAAAACTCAATAAACAGCCGATAGGTGCCGCTGGTACGAGCGACTTCGGTGGAAATATGCAAATGAGACAGTTATAAGAACTTGCGCTCCTAATCCACAATCAGTTCACGTTGTAAACCGTGTATGTGGACCTACTGACGTTGTTGAATTTGTGACTCACCTGCAATGTGTTATCCCCTGTGGTGGTGGTAACGTGGAAACATACTGCTGTAATAAACGATTTGGAGGCATTGTTGGTTATTTGCGTATCTTTTTTTTTTACCTGTGTACGTCAGCGCCAACTATCGGATGTTTTTTGAGTTATTTTTTTCCAGTCAAAAAAATTCCCGTGACCTAAGCGATGCTAACCGTTCTTTATTTTGGTTATTTTTCCGATTTTTATTCATTTTCATTCATTTCTCTACGGACTTTTTGTCCACCCTGTATATATTTCAAACTCATGAACTGATGTTAATGACTAAAACTCTATATTGTCATTGAATTGAATTTTCAAAGAACATACATGGGTTTAAAATGTGCTTTTCACTGTTAGGTGCATAGATGACTTTATAGCGTGCTCATACAAAACCTCAAACTTCGTTACTTTCCAAGATGCATTGTATATAAACGCGAAATCTTAATTGCTTGCAACCGCTGTTCAGATATTATTTTCGTGATTATCTGTATTTGAACCGCACTCTAAATACAAACTTTTCAAGTTTGTCAAAAATGCAGAAATTTTTACATCGTGCGCGGGGTTTACATTTTTGTGAAAACTTCCACGAGCTTCTCATTAATGCAAGGTTTTTCCCAGCTCTCGAAGTGTCCATTCACGTCAACTCGGGCATTAAGATGATTTTCCATACATTAAGTACCGTGAACTTATGGTCTCATCTACACAAAACGAAGGAGAACACGAAAAAAATGGACCTGGTTAGTGCATATTTTCTTATTTGTCAACATCAAAGATTGGCGAGCATATTAAATACATTCGAAAGAGGAATAAGAAAAAAAAATGATATTTAATTAAAACGCTCATTTATACTAATGAGGTTGTCATCAAAAATTAATTGAATGGCTGCAGAGTATGCGAACGTGTAATGGTTTGACTCTATTGACGTGAAACATCTCTTACAGTATGGTCAAATGTTTTTCAATAGAAACTTATCTCAAAGGATCGAACAAAGCAGGCAGAAATACATTAACCTCACTTATTTGGATGATTTTCCATACACATTAAAATTAAATTCGCATTTTTATAAATTTACAATAATTTTGAATTTTCAAAAATCATCATTAGGAGAAGTAACCCTAAATCACAATAAATATTTATCACATTTACCATACCATATACAACATATAATATATAACATATCCAAAATTTGTCTTTACAACTCTAAAATTTAGTTGATCATTTTTGTTGCACAACGGTCATTTTCTGCACACGAGGGCTCATTAGACCGGGATCTACAATTTATTGCCGATTCCGAACAGCAGGCTTGTTTTTATACTCATCGAGAAGTTGGTGCGCTAACCCCTCGATGGGGGGAGGGGACTCTCTGGGGTAGCATTTTTTTCTGCGGTCATGTTTAGTGACTCATATAAATTATACAAGATCTTTACGCCCGGTTTGTAACGTAAGATGCATAAACAATCATAAAGTTTGTTTCCTCCTTTTCGGAAAGGCTTCATCAAGACATCAGGCCCGTCATTTAGGGGGGGGGGGCAGAAGGGGGTAACGCCCCTCCCCGCTTTTGAAAATACACTAAAAATGGTATATATATATATATATATACAAACATATGTATACATACATTAAGTACATGTGCTTTGCACCCCCCCCCCCCTCCGGAAAATGTTTTCCAAACGTATCAGAAAACTGAACACAGACTAGATATCCTTATGCTAACAGTGGTACGCTGTGTAATGTTTGTTATAGTGCTGCCATCTACTTTTTTAACTCCACTCCTTAGTTAAAATATATATGACAGATGGCAGCACTATAACAAGCGTTACACATAAACAAACTTCCCATTAGGTTCACAACACTGACACGCACATTCCAACATGCATCAATTCGTTAGAAGTTCCGCAGAGGAATGTGGCATAGGTGCATATGTGGTTTAGTAGTAGTGGTTGCAGTATATCTGTGATGCAGGTCAGATTTGCAAAAAATCAAACCCCGATATAACAAACTCTTATTTGCTGAAATTTTTGATGTAACGGTTTTTTAAAAGTCCCTATGCGAATATTTATGACGATCGCTACCCCAATTTAACGAATCAGATAAAATAAAAAAAATGTATTCGTTAAATCGAGGCGAAAAACGTTATAAACCTGGATTATGATTAACATAAATATTCACATTTGGACTTCTTAAAACTTCGTTGAATATCAATTTGTTATATCGGGCTCCGATTGTATATGCACAAATTTTTTTTTAGAAATTCATTAAATCGAGAAATTCTGTAAATTACGGTTCGTTATTTCGGGGTGTGATTTCAGAATCCGTTAAATGAGAGTTCGGGTCTGCCATCAGGTTCTGATTGTACGCGTTCAAAGAACTTTAATTAAATCAAGCAGTTTTCGTAATAAGAGTTCGCTAGATCGGGGTCTAAACGTACAATTCGATATAAAAAGATTCAGTCGAGTATATCAAGGTCCGAACATATGCGCAAAAGAACTCATAAAAATCTTTATATTAAAAAATTTGTTAGATAGGAGTTCCTTACATCGGAGTAACCTAAATAATAAATCTCTCCACGGCAGTGTGATAAATTCCATACGATTTATCATATTTACCAATGCGAAATGGCGATTGCGCATAATCACCAGTAAATGTTAAAAATTAGCGATAGATGATCGAAATTTATCAAACAAAAATGGCCGGTGATTATTGCATAACAACCGGGACTGTGCATTAATCACTCGATTTATTATATTTATCATAAAAGATGTAAAAATCTTATTTTCGGAAGGGAACAAACATTTCCACTTTCGCTAAATTTAGAATACAAGTAACAACTTTTTCTCGGAAATGGAACTGCTTTACAAAAGTGGGAAATATTTGAATGTTATGTTTCTTAATCAACTTTCAAGGGAGTTATCTATATTTAAATTTTGGAAACATTCCGCTTTGAAGGGAAAAATAATGAAAGTATATTAGCTTTTGATTGAAATTACAGCTGATTAACTTCTCTTGAAATATGGACATTTCTACGCAACCCGTTGATTCCAAAAGGTTTCACCTAGCCAAAAGGAAGGTACGCTTACTTCTCTCTCTCTCTCGTGAAAAACACATAAAACAAGATTAATTTTACATAAACGGGCATTCCCAACTTTTCTGCTCCCGAGATGAAAATAGCCATTTCCAAATTAATGCAACGTGCTTAATACGAATATGACAAAGAAAAAGCAGAATTGGCTACAAAATTTCAAACTTATCTGCTCCCGATGTGAAAATTAGCCATTTCCTAATTAATTAAACCTACTGAATACGAATATGACAAAGAAAAGGCTGAATTGGCTACGGTTTTTTTTTGTAATGTGTAGGCTTACGTATTGTTGAGAAAAAATGCGTATATGTAAATGCTAGCTGTTACCCGCGGCTTCGCTCGCGTGGATTTCTTAATCTGAAAATTGCTTGGCGTGGATTCCCTCCAATAATATTTGAATCCTTCATGGTGTGTTGCAATTCCAGAAATCCCGTCTTGGCGAGTCTCTATATCGTAAAATATAATACTGACCGAATTTCATATTTATAGCTTCGACGATTTCGGCTCAGCGATGATTGCATATAACCACATATAACCTTTGAACTCTCTCATGACCACTTTAGGGCCGAATTTAGAAAAAAAAATACCCTTTTAGTGAGTCGACGCATCATGAATAAAACTACTGATCAAATTTCATAACTAGCGGGGGGCCTTTAGCGGGCACCTCCACCAACGGACACTTTTTTTTATTACATCGACACGGGAAACAATGTATTCTAGTATTCATTAACGGACACCCCTTGTTAGCGGACAAAATTTTAGGTCCTGGTGGGTGTCCGTTATTCAAAGGTTCTACTGTAGAATGTGACTTTGAAAGTTCTTTTGAAAAACAATCCCTTTAATAGGACAGCCGATTTGTTGTGTTCCCTTTTGAAAGAAAAATACCGAAGTGAATGAACAAGGTGGATAACCTCCCTTTTGGTAGAAACGACCCTGTTTACTTTGTAATTTCGACCAAAAATATTTCAATTTGAATGCACTCATTGCGTAACCCGAGCTCATCCCAAAGATTCAGAAATCATTGAAAAACGCATTTCGGAGAAAAAAGTGGAAAAAATTCCCTTTTGAAAATAAGTTCCTCATCGTTAACCTGGGCTTTATTCAAATTAATAGGACCTACTATGCGAAAGAAATGCACTATATAAATTCCCATCATATCCGGGGAGGATAGCTTAGCGTTAGCCTGTTGCTAACAAGGGCTTATCGCACTAAAGAAACACAGATGCTATCTCGGCATGATTGATGGCTTCGTCGCCGATAAATAGCAATGAACGTCTCGTCTTGTTATCGCTACCTATAATAACAATAAGCAGTTGCAGAGCGAAACACTTCTGATCAATATTATTATGAAGGGAAAGAGTGAATCCAATTGCTTCATCTGTATTGTTGGAGCTACATTATTGCACTCTTGCTTTAAATCGATTCGATAAGACTCTCCGATGCTATCAATCTTCCTATTGATGTTGCAAATCGATGCCTGCGATCAGTCACGGTGATAACTTTCACTACGATATTTATTCTGTATATACTATGTATGTTACATCCACAAGTCCTTTTCCACAAGTCCATTTTCCACAAGTCCTTTATTCATTGAATATTAATTCAGTTGGCTCTCATACACCAAGATGTTTTGTGTGTGTTTCTTCTAGAACGTTTTCATCGAGTCACAACTTTTTTTTCGATAGCTAACAAATGTATGCCTGGGCGAACAATCCGTTGCCGGGCCAGATAAGCGTAATGACTACCTCTCGTGGGCACGACCTCCCCCACCCCCAATCCCATACACACACAAACAATGGACACGTACTCATATAGCATTCTCCGAAGGTTCATCGAGACTCATAGAGGCATAGTGACGAACTCGAGATATTGATTTGTGTGCCTATTTATGCACTTTGAGGTGGTTCTTTAAAAAGTCAAAGTACAGTATCAACAAAATTATTGATGGGCAAACTTAGAGGTCCATTTGTGGTTCTGTACGGCCCGCCACAAGTTCAAAATAATAGTATAGAAATTTTCAGTTTCAGGTGTTTTGAAAAAATCCATTGGGGAGGAGGAGTTGTTCCCTTTCTTGCATATGTAAAATATGTCTGTGAGAATTTGAACAGAAATTTATTTAAAAACGTTGCATGTACAAAATAATAGAACGCATATGCAAAATAAATATGCAGAAAAGTTATTAAAATATACTTATTTGTTTTTTCACAGTTGTAAAGGATAAAACACTGTCTCTCATTTGCAACAAGACCGCGGGAGTCTTCAAAGTCTACAACACATTCCGCTACTTCATTTCTAAGCATAAAAATTCCAATTACGGATCAATGTCCGAATATGTCCAGACCGTCAATTTTTTTTTCTTTTTGTTTGGTGACCCTCTCCTAAAACAGTGTACTCATCACTGTACTAAATGATTCTGGGGAGCCGCAGATGAACCATGAATTTTGGGCAAGGGTGCCGTAGGTGAAAAAAAATTGATACCCACTGTCATATAGTATGGGATATCTGGTGTTTCCCAGGCAAGGATTTATCAAGGCAAAACAGACTTGAGAGAGGAGGAAAAATGCTTCAGCGTTTTAAGAATGAAAAAGAAGCAGAAAACTTTGGAATTACTCAGAAATTAATTCATTTCAAATAATCATTTTGTAACTATTGTTGAATAATATTCTTCTTTGCATTTAAATTTCTTCCCTAAGAAGCTAGCAGTGACGGAGAAGATGAGCGCTTTCTGTTCGGTGATCAACGGACAATAGCGTTTATAATACCGTTGAATTATTAATAATAATGATTTTAATGTAGCTTTAACACCAATACTTATACCATTTAACCAGATGTTCTATCTAAAGAGTTAATGGTCAGAAATTTGCACTTTTGTTGAACAAAAAAAACTTAATTTCTACAATTGGTGTCATTCAGCGATGATTTTCAACAGTAACCAACACTTACCATAGAGATCACTATCATAAAGCAGACTCACAGCTTTATGATTTTTTTTTGTCACTCGCAATTCCCTTGCCCCACTCATGGTTCATCGCAATCACTCATGGTTAAGAGCATCGTGAGCCCTCAGGTAAAGTGATCTTTCTAGGGCCCTCTACGTGTTTACTTTCGAAAATTTTAACCTGATTTTATTTACAGCCCCCCCCCCCATCTAAACTCCAGGCCTCCGGGCCGTACCTGGGTGGGCTCGTGCGTTGAGACAGCACTGTCCTGCGCTCAGGGGCCCCTTTCAAAGTGAATTTATGGCACTGGAAAAAAAAGAAGATAATCATAAGGGACCCCAAGATTGGAGTCGTGTCAGCTCCTCCCCTGTGGGGATCATGCTTTTGGTTTCTTTACAAATTTCATAAAATTACCGATTGAACACTAATAAATATTCTGGGATGTAAAAATGTTCATAAAAATTCATTAGAATCATCGAAGCTATAGTACTAAAAAAAATTGTCGGATAGGCCGTGAGACCTAGAATTGGTCGCTAATTGGAGCTAAACATTGACTGTAAAAGTTAAATGTGACACCTCTCTATTACGGAAAATTATAGCTATTGTTTATACATTTTTTGTATACCAATTCGTATCAGATGTATCCATACAGTGATACGTAATTTAACTATTTTTAATCGAATGTTATGTGAATATCAAGTATAACAGATTTTGATACGATGATGTTGCTGTAATTTTTATAATCAGTATTAAATGGAAATAATTCTGTGTGAAGTCAAAGAAACAGGAGGAAAGAAGAACTTTTACTGACGGAAAACTTATTCCCTGAATTTCATGGACCTTTTCCACTCAGTAAGGCTATTATCGTCAACTTACAAAAGACCTATTCATACCTCTGGCCTTATTGTTGCGGTGGGAGGAATCCTATTAGAGAAAATCCGGCACACTACTGTTGACAACTGGGGGAAGGCATCGTCTTACCTCAAGAGGCCCTGCCGTTTTTCAAAGGATTTTGGTAAAATCGTGTGCCCGATTCAGAAGATTTTCTTTGAATATACGTAACTGTCGAAGGGTTAAGTTATCCGACTACGTTCGAGAGCACTTTACTGTAAAATGGCACTGGAGTAGACTTTGATGTAACATTCTTTGATAAAAAGTGTCCCGTAACCGTTAAAACAGTAATGAATTTTTGAGTACGTATGACCATTTTCTATGAAAAAATTCATTTTTAAGTCAAATTTTAAGCAGAATTCATACAATATTCGAAACACGACTTCAAAAAAAATGTTATGAATGGAATGTTTTGTTATTTTCACTGTATATTTAGATAATAATGAGGTAGGTTGTGAACCAAAATTAAAAGGATTGTACGGTATGCTCATAAGTTACATTCGAATATGTGTACGTGCAAATTTTTTGAAATTTCATTTTACATACCGTATGTATAAAAAATTGTAATTATACAAATATAGGCTATAGACCTTACATTTTGGTTCTTACCATACAGCAAAATTATATTGAAATTTCGTATCGAGATACAATGCATAGATTTCTAGAAATCATGTTTCAAACTCAAGTAAAACGTCAAAAATATCATGCTTCGTAAAACACGTTCAAGGTTTTTATTCACGTACCATTTATATTGCATTTCCATATTTGTTACATTTCCACATAAATTATATTTTTGCATGTATAATAATTATTTTTGTATTTAACTCTTCTATGATTATACTTTTGTATCCAATTTTCATATTAATTAAATTTTTTACATTGATCTTATTTATGTATTGGTTACAAAAATTGTGATTGCTTGGTTACACTTTTTGTATTGATATAATTTGTGTTTTGATTCTACATTACATTTCGTTTTAATAGAATACTTTTTGTGTGTTCATTACATTTTTCATATTATAATGTCTTTAATACATTTGCTACATTTTGTGTATTGATGAAATTTTGCGCGTATATTATCTGTCTCAATAATTTTTTTCTACATTTTCGTGCTAATTACGTTTTTACATTTGTGTATTAATTACGTTTTTTACATTTGTGTATTAATTACGTTTTTCTAAATTTTTGTATTAATTACGTTTTTCTAAATTTTTGTATTAATTACGTTTTTCTAAATTTTTGTATTAATTACGTTTTTCTAAATTTTTGTATTAATTACGTTTTTCTAAATTTTTGTATTAATTACGTTTTCCTAAATTTTTGTATTAATTACGTTTTTCTAAATTTTTGTATTAATTACGTTTTTCTAAATTTTTGTATTAATTACGTTTTTCTAAATTTTTGTATTAATTTCGTTTTTTAAATTTTTATTATATTTATTTTGTATTTTCGTAGCTTTTTTAATTACGTTTTTTTTAATTTTTGTATTAATTGTTTTTTTAATGTTTGTATTAATTAGTTTCCAACATTTTTAGTGTTTTTTTTAATGTTTTTTTTTTACATTTTGTATTAATAATCAAAATTAATTTCATTTCTCCACATTTTTATCAATTTCTTTTTCCGTATTATTTTAATAATTACGTTTTTCAATTACTGTGGAGGAATTAGGGGCCGTTCAAGTATTACGTAAGCAAATTTTTAGCCGTTTTTGACCCCCTCCCCCCCTTGTCAGCAAAAGTAAGCAAAACACTGACCCCTTCCCCTCCCCCCCCCGTCAGTAAAATTTCGTCATCAGCTCTGCCCCTCTGAAACCTAATGCATATTGGTGGGATCAGAGACATACACGGGGGGGGGCATAGGGGGGGGGGCTCTCTCGTGCCCCCTTCCCACGATCAAAAATTTATTTTTTTAATGCCAAAAAAAATAATTTTTTTTAAATTGAAATTTCGGAAGAAAATATCCAATGTTATGTGAAGGCTATGAACTCACAGAATTGATCTTTTATAAATCCATTGCTACCCACATCCCCTGGGAGTTACTGGATGCGACCTGCCCTTTTCAAACCTAATTTTGTAAAAATGAACCAAGCGGCACATTTACAGATCGCTTAAGTGTCCCGTGGTACAATTCCAGAACATTTAAGCGGCCCGTGGCATATTTTCAGATCACTTAAATGACCCGAGACACATTTCCAGAACACTTGAGCGATCCGTGACACATTTCCAGAACACTTAAGCGATCCGTGACACATTTAGAGATCCCTTGAGTGATATGTGACGTAGGTTTAGAGCACTTAACTGGCCCCCCCCCCCCTGTGATCCTACATCACTCAAATTACCAACACACATCCTTGAAATTATTAACACATTCTCAAATTATTTAAGTGATGCGTGGCACAGTTCCAGAGCACTTAAGTGGCCCGGACACATTTCCAGATCACTTGAATCCTCGAAACATTGAGATCACTAAAGTGGCTCTGCAGGGCACTTATCAATAAGAGGGATGTTACTTCAATTGCCGACAAACTATCGAAAGATTTTTCTCGTGTTTGGCGAACCGAGTAAGATGTCATTAAAAATATTTCATATTTTCATAGAAGATGGTTGATGACGTAAGCATTATCTAAACGCCCCCTCCCCCCTTATCATCAAAAGTCAGCAAATCGGAAACCCCCTCCCTTTCCCCCCATCGATGACGTAATACTTGAACGGCCCCTTACATGTTTTTAATTTTTTTGCGTTTTTTACTTTTTTTTACATTTATGTACTAATTTCGTATCTTATATTTAATCTGTTTTTTACACACATATATACGGGGTGATTATAAAAAAACTATCTCGACATATGGGCCCCTAACTATCATACCATTCACAGAAACTGAATGAAATTTTGGCATAACGTATTTTGAGGTATGCGCTTAAGAATGATATGGAAAACAATAGTGAGTGTCACTAACAGTTACGGTTACAGTGAGAAAATTCGCAGCTTCTCTTTTGTTTGGCTTTGTATCATACAATTCTCGTGAATTATGATATCAGGATTTAAGTTTAGTATTCTCGATCAAAATGGAAAAATATATACAATTTTAGAGAAAAAAAGACACGCAATAAAAACATTTACATTTCATAAAATAGATTACAATATTGACACGGCTATTATATTGAAAATAGGGTCATCTGGTAACCCTGGAAGTTTCAAATGGTACCTGCAGAGATAACACTGGGTTTAACACGATTTAAAAATTTATATTTTGCCATAATCTATATATGAAAATAAAGAAAAACATAGTTTTTTGCAACATCGCTCAATAGACGGCAGCACTTCCGTTGAACCTGAAACAGAATGGAACTTTTTTTTCTCTCAGTCACAAATTTCTGAATGCACGCTGCACAGAAGTAGCGAAAACAACCCTTGCACATTCTAATACACAAATAATTTATCTCTCATAGTCATTATTTTCAATTTCAGACTCTTGGTTCTACGGATGTGCTGCCATCTATTTAGCGATGTTGAAAAAAAAATTGAATGCTCTCCTTATTTTTATGTATCACAGATTATATTATGTGTTGAAGTTTTTGAAATGTAAATTTCTAAAACCGTGCCATTCCTTTGTGCAATCCCTGTATATTTTCTCTTAACTGGCGTTTTAAACGATTGAATCTTGATCTCTAGGAAGATAGAATGGAAATTATACAGTAATTGGATTTATCTCATATCCAGGAGAACACATACTGAATTTTTGCGGAACTTGTAGGAATGATTTATTAGTTTGGCTTCCATGCAAACGTCATCTGGAATGACGTCCTCTTTCTCTTCCAAGATGTTCGGCGTCCTATGAGTTCGGTATTAATGATGGAGTTTTAAGATTCTGAAAAGAAATGTGACGAAAAAAAGCATCAGAGTTGAGATCAATAAAAATTTGCTTTGCTCATTGACATCGAATGGGACCAAGAATATCGCTTTTCGAAGAAGAATCCACCACACATACAATGGTGGCAGTCTCTTTCAGTTTGATGGATTTCCTTGTCAGAAATGATTCATTTCCGAAGACTACCGAACGGTAAAAAAGAAAAAAGAACAATAAAAACGATTTTCTCTTTCGTAGATCAAAGAGACGGAAACAAAACGTAATCACCGAACTAGCTGCAGGGTATCATCATCTTCGTCATCATTCTCTCGGCCTGGATATTGACCCATCTCATCCCGATATTGGCCAATGAGGTATGATGATGTAACTTCACTATGACTTAATTGTGCAATCTGGAACCCA
This sequence comes from Pholcus phalangioides, assembly GCF_987345545.1. Taxonomy (NCBI): domain Eukaryota; kingdom Metazoa; phylum Arthropoda; class Arachnida; order Araneae; family Pholcidae; genus Pholcus; species Pholcus phalangioides. The sequence continues at coordinate 107,027,753 of NW_028301608.1, forward strand.
TAAACGCAATAATGGCGCCGGCAACCTTTGAATATGCTATTGTTCCTTTTGGGATGTTATCAGAAGCCTTTCAGGATCACTAATTTATCGCAGAAAACAATTTCTGAGAGAGCAGAAGGATGTCAATAGAACATTACTTCAACCGTTGCCAAAATGGAAGGAGGAGGCAGCTCAAGATGTGGTTAAATTAACGCCATAAGAATAAAAATTCAATGCCATTTTCTGCTTTTTATATGCAAGTTAGATGGCTGTTCCTGTTTATATCACATGACCCCCACATATTATGCATTAAAAAACTAGCTTCTTACTTTTCGTGCTTCTAGTGCTTCCGGGAATATGTACGTGAATTTCGAAACGCACTGAGGCCCATTCGATTGACGAAATGAGAGGGCTTTAAGAAGACGAGATATCTCGGGATTGTCCCTGTAAGGGTTACATTTCCAAAAATGAATGATCGATCTGGATGAGATAATCCGTCATTCCGTGATATATAAAAAAAAATCGGTGACAGCTTTCTCTATCCCTGTTCATATCTATCACCAATGCCGCAGTGATTTTTTTTATTTTAATGTGACGGCAACAACGTGACACTGCATGGAATGTAACTGTTTGAGAGCATAGATTACATTTCACAGTCATTAGTGTTCAAAAAGACAAAAAAAGTTCCTCAGAGCTGATGGCCAGCTGAAGTTTGTTTTCTGCGTTTTCCAACTACGAGGCACGATTACATTTCCATAGGGGAATACGGATGAGGTGCATGTGTGGTTTAGTAGTGACTTACCATTGAAGCAGTGTTTCTCAACACAATTCTCATGCGTGATTCGCGTATCAATATTCAATTTTACTCCTCCAAATTTCGTTGAGGTGAACTCCGAATCACTCCTTCAAATTTTAGATGATTTTTTTAACAGAATTATTTTTGTGTGCCCCCCCCCCTAAAAATACTCCTCTTAACGGAAATACCCTTCGAAAACTTAGGAGAAGAGTAAAATTACTCATCAAAATTATTTTTCCGGATAACACCATATGAAATGCAACTATTTGAGGGCATAGATTACATTTCACAGTCACTAGTGTAATTCATTTATAATAGATGGCGCATTAAACAAGACTAGTGCGAACTGAGTTTAGGCACTTGGAGAATGTGCAATTATACAAAGAATTAGAAACAGATCATTGTGTAGATTATCACAGATAGTGGATCGATTACTTCTGTTCTAACTTAATTTTCGTTACAAGCATTGGAACATGAGCACACGTGGCCCAATCTTTGCAATAAAACATCAATTTTCTTCATGCTCTTCTGACCCGATTTTCGTCATTGGTTCCGCTATCCATTACGAATGTAGAACGAAACGATCTCATTAGCCCAAAGGGAGAAAATGGCTTCAGATCTCCCACAAAATAGTTACCTTTTTTGGTTTGTTTCCCGTAAGGATTTGGACGTGGGTGATTGCATGTGCTTGTGCCACCTCTTGGCTGTCTCTGTAATCAAGAGGGGGAAATATCATCAATTCGGTATGTGAATTACGCCATTCGAGTCAAGAGGAAAAACACTCCAGGTGGCGAAATGCACTCTATTATTTGTTACAATATCTTCCCGAATTATTATCTCAGATACATATACTGTATATTATGAAAGGAAATGAAAATAACAGGGGTAGGAACCTAGATATGTGCCTATGCAATGCGGAAAAATTGTTTCCCCGTTTATTATCCCCCTATGATTGAACGGAATGATGGATTCTATATGATCTAAATCCGATAATTCTTATATAATGTTAGAAAATAATGCCATTATGTGGCTAACCCATCCATAAATTTTGATAGTCTTTTATTGCTTCAATGATATGCCATCAATACAGTGAGCTAATATAAGTCTACTGTATTCTAACTTATTCGGCGTATGTGTGCACTGGTAAAATATGTCTGTGTAACAATAAATAAGATTTGAATAACATTCAAATGACACTACTAGAAAGATACATATACCTATATGTAATATATACCCGGAGAAGCACATTTTTCCTACAAAACTACCATAATATACGCATGTATTCATGTATAATTCTATGGTGAGATGATGGATGAAGTGGATGAAACTTAAAGTGAAGGAATTCCTTCATACGTTCTTGTCAATCAGAAACACATATCTCAGACGAATACATAAGGAAAGAATCCGAATTCGCACCTCATATGCATAAGCCCAGGGGTTCGCCTGCCGTCCATATTGTGAAAACATACATACCTGACTGACACGTGTATGTATATTGTCGCAACGATTGTATGTATATTGTCGCAACGATTGTATGTATATTGTCGCAACGATTGTATGTATATTGTCGCAACGATTGTATGTACAGTCGAATCTAGTTTTAACGAGTACCGTTATAGCAAAAATCTTGTTACAACGAACACTTTTCTAATCCCCCAGATAAATTTATATAGAAACCATTCAAAACCCTGGAATTCCTTTAAAACGAAATTTCGTTTTAACAAAGTGATTTCTCCGGTCTCTTGGAGTTCGTTATAACGGGGTTTGACATTCGCCCCCCTAAAAAAATGCCCCCCCCCCTCTCGATCTACCTGCTTCTTTCACATTTTCTCAGGCACGAAAGCGTTCTCCGGGGCAGTTCCGTAACTAGGATTTTTGCCGCCAGGGGCAAACATTATTTTGCCGTCTCCCACAACTTTTAAATTCGATAACTTTGTAATAGTGTTCTTTGTTCCCACCTAAAACTGCAGCTCCCTAAATTTTGCCGCTCCGGGGAAATGAGCTAAAATCGCGTAAGCGACAGCGCCTGATCGTGTTCGGTTTGTTCTGTTCAGTTTCGACTTCGGAATTTAAAGGTCGTGTCCTCGTGCATATTTTAATTTATAAAACAAACGATATATTCGTATTTGTCCATGTTGGATTATAACATTGTATGACTGAAAACGAAACAAAAAGAAGCTTTTTTATACTAGTTTAACCTAAGCACTTTCTTTCAAACCGAGAACAACTCAGGTCTATCACCATCTATAGGCGATTTACTACCTAGTGAGTTCTGCCAGGAGTGTAACTGTGTGTGTACTCAACAGTCGGAGTGCGTATGTAGTGTTGTGTTTGATATTTCAGTGCTGACAGCTATATTTCATAAATGAAGTGAGTGAAGTGCTATGATTGAATTACATTTGCACTGTTATCAGGTCTCTGTGGCGAGACTTTTTAAAGGGGAGATCGCTTGCATTCCCGCCTTGAAGTGGGAAACCACAGAAAACCAACTTCAGCCGACCACCACTATGGCGACGCGAGTCCGTCACTATGACCACTCGACCACCACAGCGGCTCAAACCTAATCACTGCTTAGTAAGGTGATTAGGTTACGCTGGTCATGCGTTCAATTTTTGTTCCTTAATTAGTGTAATATTTGGTGTAATTAGTTTTTGATGTCAGTAGTGACTAGGAATTTAAAACAACTTTGGACGGCACTCGCGATAATTTACTGGAAGCCTCTTTTCAGTATTAATGAAGTATGACAACAAACGCTGTTTTCCTTATTTTAAGAGTTCGAAATTTGATAAAATTGTAAGGCCTAGATTAAAAAAAAAACAAATATAATTTTATACAACCGGTTGGTTAATATAGAATGGTGCGAACATAACGCCAGCTGCTTTCCGATTCCATGAATTCCTGCCGTTGTGGATTGGTTTTAAAACCTGAAATTCAAGTTTTTAACCAATCCGTAACGGCACCGATTTGCAGAATCGGAAATCAGTATGCACTATGTACGCACCCTTAGCTCGAGCTTAATCGGACCAGACATATCTCTTTGAAAGTATGAAGACATAGAATCAAAGAATACGATTAATTTACGAGATTGTAAACAAATGGCGGAATCGGCTCTCTAAACAACAGTTCCCAGTTTATTCATCTCTCGTGTGCTTGAAGAGACACTGAGATCCAAAATAAAATTTAAATAATAAATACAATAAAAATAAATTAATAATAAAATCTAATAAAAATAAAACAACAAATAAGAATAAAAAAATAGACAAATTTAAAACTATAGCAAAGAAATTGTGACTAATCATTCATATTTTTCACTAACATAACCCCTTCATACCTAGAAAATTCCATTCTTTATTATTTTATAGTAAAAAAGCTTCTACGAAACAATAATTACACAAATTAAATTCTATTCATTATTCAACATTTAAAATCTGAATTAATTAACAGTAGAAAGAAATATTTCACACCATTTCCCTGACGTTTTACTAATTATTAGAATTTTTCTCACCTTGATTTAAATATGCTGTTACAAAAACGACATTTAGATTGTTATGTTCGTTAATTTCATTAAAATACTATTATGTTTGAGAAATGTGATTTTTATTTCATTTTTCTACAAATCATTCATTCAGTGAAAAATGCATTTTTTGTTTCAAATAAGAAACTCCGATAATCAAGATAAAGATCTTTTAACAAATTTTATATTTCCTTCAAACTACCAATAGCATTCATGAAATACATTTTTCTATTGAAATAATGATCTAAGTGAAATAGTTTTTCATGTCTCAACAAAAGAAAAATCCAAAAAAGAGTATATATTTTTTATCTTCATACATATAAATGAATATAAAAAAATTCTATATCTTTTTTTAAGCTGTAACTCGGGCAAAAGAACAAACCCTGCCACACGAATACACGGAACAGTAGAGTTCGTAACATGAACTTGAATGGACCCAAACATATGATTGATGATGCACGTTGTTGCTAGAAAATCGTTCCTCAAAACTCAACCCGAATGAATGGAGCTTGTTTTTGACACTTTCTTCGTTTTGTGGTAGCAAGGAGGAGGACGATATAATGATAAATGGCGACTGCATTATATAACCTCGTATCCAGTCTCTCATAACCACACGCTTTCGTGACATTTTCATCGCCGGCGTCGGCTATTAAAATGGCGTTTCGAGTCTTAAACTTGTAACAGTATCTAATGGAGGTTTTCATGCATGTGCATATCCCATTCCCGGCTAAAATAACTACCTAACAGAATTTAATGGATACCCTCGATGTCCTCGTAACATAATTTATATGTCATTGGCTTTAAGGAAAACCATTATTTATACAACAGTTATTGTACTGTTCCGTAAATTGAATCTGAATATTTGATTTTAAAAAAAATTTGGAATATATCCGCGATAGCTTTGGGATATTTTTATTGTAAATTTTTGTAACTTTTTTTGACTTAAAAATTTGTATTGAGATGAATTTATCAATCATTTAATTATAAATACAGGACATGTGCGAATGGTTGGAGTGTTTTGTTATTTCATATCATTTCTAAAATATTGGTAACTATATATATATATATATATATACATATATAAAATCAATCAATAAATATCCGACTACCCATATGGTGATATAAACAGCCTAATGAAATACTCCAGTGTAATCCTCATTTTATCAATAATGAGCAATGGGGCTCTTCTGAGGTAATTAACTCAATTAATAACACAATAACAAAATTTTAATACAAATGAATAGGAATAAAGAAAAAATTATTAATAATAAAGAAAAATTAGTAATAGCTAATCATTAATGAATAATAACTATATATATATATATATATACATATATATATAAATGAATAAAAACTACACATGAATGAATAGTAAAGAAGAATTAACAATGATGACTAAGTTGCCAATCATGAAGCCAAATCCAAACGGACTAAATTTAGACTTAAGGCTCATGGGATATTCCAGGGGGGGGGGGGAGCATGGATTAAAATAAAATCGGGGTCATGGTAGGTGGTTAAGAAGCAGCAGGTTGGTGGTTTTTATGCGCAGAAAAATGCAGAACTGCTAGCTAAAGTGCTAAAAGTGCTAAATGCTAGCTAAAGTGATAAAAGTGCTAAATGTTAGCTAAAGTGATAAAAGTGCTAAATGCTAACTAAAGTGCTAAATGCTAACTAAAGTGCTAAATGCTAGCTAAAGTGATAAAAGTGCTAAATGCTAGCTAAAGTGCTAAAAGTGCTAAATGCTAGCTAAAGTGCTAAAAGTGCTAAATGCTAGCTAAAGTGATAAAAGTGCTAAATGCTAGCTAAAGTGATAAAAGTGCTAAATGCTAGCTAAAGTGCTAAAAGTGCTAAATGCTAGCTAAAGTGCTAAAAGTGCTAAATGCTAGCTAAAGTGCTAAAAGTGCTAAATGCTAGCTAAAGTGATAAAAGTGCTAAATGCTAGCTAAAGTGCTAAAAGTGCTAAATGCTAGCTAAAGTGCTAAAAAGTGTTAAATGCTAGCTAAAGTGCTAAATGTGAAACATTTAGGTAAAGTCTACGAGGAAAAAAATGTGACTACTTATAGAATCGAGTAAAGCTAAACGTAGAATTCCCACGCTGATGGACACGTAGCCCCTACGGAAATCTTACTTTATTTATAAAACTTTTGTACGCCATACATATGTTCTAAAATCAAGTTAATTTGTTGAAAAAAAGATCTTACTCCTGGATGTTGATATGGCTCCACCACTGAGCCACCAGAGTACTAGGGTCATTGGTAATAACAAAGGTTTAAAAAAAACTGATTTATTAGACGATGAAGACGGATAAGACATAACATATGCATTTCCGATTCGTTCCAATGTATATCACTCTGGATTTTTTTTTTTTTAAATTGCGTCTGTGTTTACATCCGAGCCGTTAGGACACTTAGTAAAATATTGGATACAATGTCGTGGCTTCAGTTTCATTCACACGCAAACGGTCTGTTCATTAAGAGCGAGAGGATTAACGACGGTAATTTTCTTTTTCTCTCTCCTCTTGTCGCTGAATGGTTCTTTAAGTCGATGTCAGTTTCTAAAGAACCGTGTGTCAAGCCAATGACCCCCTACGTTAATTGCTTCATCCTAATTTATCCTAGTTAAGAGTTGTCGTTGCGTTACGATGTATGTGTGTGCGTATATACAACACACTTGTGTACGGATTCATCTCGTAAGCACGGAAAGACATTACAGTGGGTAATTGAAATAAATCTTTTGGAAAAGAAAAGAGGAAAAGTTCAGATAATGCCGAGGATTTTTCGAGAACATTCAATACGATACATATAGCAGTTATTTTAAGGTGTATATTTTTGTGCTTTTATATGTGAAAAAATACCAAAAACATTCATAGATTTTTAGTGACCCTATTCAACTATCGTGTTGAGCCCGAGTGGCGCAACGATTAACTGCTCGGCTTCCGTCAGATCCTCGGTTTTGATCGTTGGGAAGGGCATACTTCTTTTCCTTCTGAACATGAGGCAACCTCCGATAGATGTAGCCTCCATTTCCGGCCCCACTCGTTCGATAGTAAATTTTTGTATGGCGATATGACCGGAGTTGGTGTGCGGTGAAGTAGTAGTATCGTCGTAGTCTGGTACAATGTTCTTTTCAACCTTTTTACGATTGCGGACGGGTGAAAATGGTTTACAATATTTTGCTGTCCGCAAAAAGTATACATACCGGGGAAATAATTTAAGAACCGACAAAACAATACTTGGTTATGAGAACTGGCAAGAAAATATATAAGTGTAAGACTGGAAGAAGAAATATGAATATGAGAAATGAAAAATTTGCGGTCCGGTATTGAAAATACATAAATGTAAAGTAAATAAAAACAGTAGAAATAATTTAGGATCCGGTAAAAGGTAAATAAATAAGATAAATAATATGAGGCCCAGCCAAAAATACATAAATAAGAGAAACAATTCGCTGGCAGGCAAATGCAGATCGACAGTAAATAAATTAAGGGACGAAATAATTAGTGGACTGGCATAAAAATACATAAACAGGGTATTTTACTTATTAAACACACACACACATACAGACTATTTCTAAGTCACGCTTTTGCTCACTCCCATGTTTAGACGCTCTCCAAGTCACATTTTTAGTGATTCACATGCTTGTATATACTTTAGGTCACTCGAGTGGTTGCTCACTGACATTGTTCCTGGCTGGGTCACTCTTTTGGTCATTCACATGCTTGCACACTCTCTAGGTCACTCTTTTGGTCATTCACATGCTTGCACACTCTCTAGGTCACTCTTTTGGTCATTGACAAATGACTCAATGACAATGACCTCAAATCTTTATACTTTCACACTCTCTAGGTCACTCTTTTGGTCATTGACATTCTTGCATACACTCTAGGCACTCACTCTCCTGGTCCTTTACCCTGAAGGTCATTCGCGTGCTTGCTCACGCTTCAAGTCACTCTTTTGCTCACTCACATGCTCGCAAACTCCCTAGGTCTTTTTTTTTTGGTCTCTCACTAACCAAGCCTCTAGCTGGATTCAGAAACAGAACAGACATTATTTTAATTGAAATAAATTGAAACTCTTGCTAATTACTTCGGAGCAAACTTATCTGTATCCTCTAATGAAACATGAATTTTTAAAAACATATACAGAAAAACAACACGAACTCGAAGTGTATCAAGCTATATTTTTTCTTTTCAATTCGAAATAAATTAAATAATGAATTCATTACGTATACCAGAAAAAAATATTGCTATAATTTATATTAAACTTCAAATTAATAGATAATTAAAATAATCGTTGAATTTTTTTTTTCTGATTTTAGAATTCAACATATATTATTTTCTAGAGTTATCAATAGCCCGGATTATATCCACATCACCTATAAAACAAGGCCTCCGCACGAAGCTCGTCACGTCACTGAAGAAGGCCATTTCACCTATTGCCATTGGACAATGCAGGCCGACGCGTGCGACATCTTTACCTTTTTTTGCAGTATATCCAATGGCTATAGGAGAAATGACCTTCTTCATTGACGTCACAAGCTTCGTGCGGAGGGCTTGTTCTATAGGGGGTGTTGATTATATGCACTAAAAAAAAGTTGCGAAATATGCGCTAAAAATATGCATATATGTCACTACTACTACTAAAACAGACATGCATATATGCACTTAAAAATGCCGAAATATTCACTTAAAATGCCAAAATGTACACTAAAAATCATGAAAAAGTTAAAAATTATCAAAAATGTGAAAATATGCATTTTAAAAAATCACCATACAAAAAAGCAGATTTGCTTTTGAAATGGATATTTTCTATTTCTTAGTGTATATCCATTTACAAAAAATATCCCCACATATGCAGAAACTTTCTACATATTTTCATTTAGGCATTTTTGATTTCTGGTTTGTTGTAGCTGTGATCAGTAACGAAATTATTTCGACACTATTTCTAAAAAAATTGAAAGCTTTTGACATATCTCTAGAAATAGCCTTAATAATAGAACGCTTGATATTTGGAAAATACGAACACATCTTTATTAATTCCCTAAATTCCACCTGCGCCAGAAAAACCGATGTTCTGAAAATACAGTGAAACCCCCTCTTAACGGACACCCCTCTCCCCGTCAGATGCGGTCACCCTTCTTTTACGGTAAAATAATATTTTCCCCTTGTATAATAGCAGCATGCATTTCAAATCCCTGATCAACTGTCATCCCCCCCCCCCTATTACGAACGAATCTTTTTGTCACGAAGGTGACCGCGAAAGAGAGGTTTTACTGTATTATTAGCAATATTTATTTGAAAATAAATACATCCACAGAGCAATGGCACTGTCGAAAGGTTCCATCGACAACTCAAAGCTGCCATAATGTGCCATGCTACTGAACGATGGGTAGACGTCCACCAGTGGTAATGCTTGGTATCCGTTCCAGCTTCAAGGAGGACATAAATTCCACTCCAGTCGGAATGGCCTATGGTCTACGTCTTCCATGCGATTTCTTCAGAATGTGTCTCGCGCACATTTCGTTCTGAGACTTCGCAAAAAGATGTCCGAACTGCGTCCAGTTCCTTCTAGCTACCATAGTTCAGCCAAGGTGTTTATCAACAAGGACCTGTGGTGAAATCATCACACGTCCTCTTCAGCAATCATATCACGATCATTACCTTACAAAGTTATATCAAGCACTGATACGTTTTTCAAAGTTCAAATTAATAATGATGTCAAAACTATTTCAATAGATAGGTTAAAATCTGGTCATATGTTCAATAATGAATTTGAGCCTACAATTTCAGATTCTGTTACTGAACCTAAGACCTGCGTCACGAGGTCCTGCCGTATAAAATTAGATTTGTACTGAAATGATATAATTTTTCATATACCGTCCTCAGAACTCGTGGGGGAGTATTGTAGGTGTCGCTGTGAATCTTCTATGTTGCTATAACGTTATCGCACCTTATATGTTCACTATTAGCCTTTTTCCGTATTCAACTTTTCACTTTTAACCTTATGTATTGTTATCCGTTTTAAGTTATATAGTTTTTTAACATGTTAAGACCAGTTTGTTCTAAAATTATGTTTTTAATAAATTAATCGTTCCATTTATCAAGATCTGGTGTAGTGGAAGTTAATCAGAGTCAGATGAGTAAATTAATAATTATCACCATGCTGCTCTAAATAGCAATAATTTCTTGAGGCCACATCCATTCTGATACAGATTATAACAAAGTGATTACGCTTAAATAAACTTTCGAAAATATGCACTTATTCTGATAATTCTTAGGCTTTATCCATTTATAAGAATTAATGCTAGAAAGGCCAAAATATGCAAATGCATTTGCTTATAATCCGGGCTCTAGTTATTATGTATATATAAGGCGAGATTTTTTCCGTTCAAATGATCGCACAGAGTATCAGTATATATACTAAATCGGATTAAGTCACTGTGTTAATAATTAACTCCCCCTTTGCTTATTTTAAAATACTTTCCAAACCCGTTCTTAGAATAAAAACAAATTAAAAGGTGTTTTGGTTTCGCTCTTAAAAACACTTTAAAGTAATTCGAGCTAATGGAATTGTTCCATTAATGGGATAAATGAGCAGAATCGGGAGTAGATTAACGGTGGGAAAATTCTCCTCTTCTGTCGACTCCCCTTTTGTTTTTTTGTTGCTATTCCCGTCGCGGAAACTTTATCCACTTACTTCTTAATTTTGAAGTGGGAAAAAATTCCACAAATTTAATGAACGTGTAGCGTAAGTTGGAACCGCTGATTCATTATCTGCTTATGTTTAAATATTTTTATCTCGAAAAATCTGGTACAAAATTAAAAAGAAATTATATGAAATAGGGATAATAATTACACCTTTAGCTATTTGAGTATTTTTATGAAAATAGATTTACGTTGTCTGAAATATTGATTAGTTTGACCACAACTTCCAAGCTTGATATACTATATTGCCAAAAGCCTGTGTCGTTTCAGGCATTTTCTCAAATTTCTAGGAAAATACTGAGTAGATCGTTCTGAAATTTTGGTCATTGTGAGAGAGCTCCTTATGCTTTTACTCACAACTTCCACTGAAAATTTAGTCACGAGTGCATTTAGGGGATGAAAAATTAAAACGGAAAATAAGAAAAAAATGTTTCTGATCAACCCTGCATGATAAACAACTATAAATGATTTGTAACTTTCACAAAATATTGTACTAATTTTTTATGAAATACCGTTGTGTGTATTTTCGTGAGCATAGCACGTATATTGAGATGAAGATATATATACATGTTTTATATAAAAATTCCAATATCTCCATCGCATGTTTTTTTGCTTATAACATGCACAGTTTACAACCAATTTTTATGAAATTCACAGGGAATCTGGCTCTATATCTAAGATACCACGTATGGAATTTATGGCCTTATTCACAGACAGAGTTTAAATTACAATCGCAGGTTAAAGGATTAGCGATCGCCACGGATTGGTTAAAATCCTCAATTTAACCAATTCGTTTTGATCTTTGATCCTTTCACCTGCGATTGTAGTTTATACTGTGTTGGTAAATACGGCCGTAAGAATTTTATGATTCCATAATCAATAAGATATGAGTAGTTTTAGTAGATAATTTTTAATCTCGCACGTGCATTAAATATCTATTTTGTTTTTTCATTATGTGGTTGCCAAATATTGTGCAACTTATATAAAAATTCCAGTTGCATTTCGTGAAAATTAAGAAAGGTATACGCAATATATCGCGAGATGTGATTTAAATTAATGCCTGGATGATAAGGGATTTTCCACATAATTGTATTTCGATTATTTTCTGTGATTTTATTATTTCAAAAATAAGCCTCCAGATTCATGGGCGAAGACATGCGTCTGAAGCTACATAAGACAAATGTTTGAATATAACATACGTCTATGACATCAAAATGAAGAAGCTGAACGAAATAATAAAATGCCAGAAAATAATCGAAATTACTATTTCTGAAAAATCCCTTATCGTCCAGGTACTCTCATTCACTAACTCGTATTATAGCTCACAGTATCGCCTATATCTTAATGAATTTTCACGACATTCAACTCCATTTTTTATATGAGTTGCACTATATATTTGGCAACAAAATTATGTAAAAATAAACTTATTGGAAAAAATGAGATATTTTCTGATATGAGATATTATATTACCCTATAATGAGATATTATATTTAGTAAAAATATTCATATCTCAGGGAATCAGGAATTATCAAATTCTAAATTTCTACACGTGGTATCGTATGTATCATGCCATATATTTTGTGAATTTCATAAGAACTGGTTGAAAATTCCGCATGTTATGAGCAAAGAAAACATGCGACGAAAATTTGAGAATTTTTATAGAAAACATTTATATCTTCGTGAATACGCGTGCTATTTTCAAAGGTTGCATAGAAGTATATCGCACAAAATTGAAAATTAGTACAATATTTTTTGGAAGTTACAAATCATTTTTAGTTCTTTATCATACAGGGTTGATAAACCTTTTTTTTTTTGCTAATTTAGTAATTTTTTGTAAGTTCCCTAAATGCACTTGTGATTGAACTTGCGATGGAAATTGTGAGTACAAACATAGGATTTACATGACCGAAATTTCAGAACGATTTGCCCAGTATTTTTCTATAAATTCGAGAAAAATGTCTAACCTCCAAATACACAGGATATACATTTCTGGAAATATAGTGTATAATACATAAGGAAATCCGAAATTTTTTTCGCCTCAATGCTTCGCTCCAGGTACATTTCGTCTCCGGATATTTTTTCTCTAACATTGCATATGCCCTGACCAAATGAGTGAAAAAGTGAGCGACCATGTAAGTGACAGACTGCGTGAATAACCAATGACCAAGTGATTGGGTGAATGATCGTATGAGTGGATAATACGACTGTTTTGCATAAGTTCATACCCTTTGTTCGTAAAAAGCATGTTTGTTCATCGCACTCCTCCCCCTGGTTCAGGGATAACGTGCATAATCTTTATCTTGAGAAGAGAAGGGCATTCAGAGAATACAAAAGTGGAGGAAGTGAACTGTCATCATTTACTAATAGAAGAAGGGCGTTGAAGAAAGCAATTACGGATAGTAAAAAGGAAGTTGAATCAAGAGTGCAGATAGCAGTGACTCTGACCCCAAATCATTTTTCAGGTAAGTCAATAGTGAATGTAAGGGGACAGTTGACCCCATCTAGAGGTTCTAGGGTAGAGAACAATGTAGGTATAATAGTGAAGGCGCGTTATGCGAAGTACAGGGGGTAAGAAATTCCTCAACGAAATTCAAGTGGAAGACGCGGAACCCCTAAAACTTCTAAAAAAAGTATGTGCAAGCAAAGCAACAAGATCAGGTGATATTTATCTCAGGGTCTGTTGCTGCGTAATAATAATAATAGTAAAAAAGAAGAAGAAGAAAAGTAAGGAGAGAGCAGAGGTCAAAAGGTGATGAGAGCTCCCCTCCCGTCCCCAGGGAGAGAGAGAGAGAGAGAAAAAAGTGTTTTTTTGAGTGTGACAGTGTGTGTGTGAGGGAGTAGGAGTTGAGACCTCGAGCTGGTCAATTGTACAACGATTCCCTCGATCGGGATTTCGTGCGAGTTAATTTGTTATATTTGTGAATTAAAATTATCGTAAATTTATTAAAAGTGTTTACAGTCCACTTCTTTCGAGTGAGTTATCGTCCATCTGGTCCGTCTCATACGGAGACTAACTGTGAAAAATGTCGTTCAAATCGGAGAAGACGTCTGTGGAGCGAGTTTGTTTTCGTTGAGTTCTTGTGTGACCACGAAAGAATTGTGAGTGGTGCTAACATAATTCGGAATACGTAACTTTCATCGTCAAAATGTTCGCTGGAGCAAAAAAGCAGGACTTAATCCAAGTTGCTCAGGACCTTGGAGAAATAGTCATCGAGAATGCGAAGGTGAGTGAGTTAAAAGAACTTATTTTGCAAAATCAAGCTTGTGTAAAAGATCCCGACTTTGTAAAAGATTATCTAGCCACAATAATAGCAGATAGAAAGTCAGAGGAACTAAGAGAGGTTGAATTAGAACGCATGAAATTAGAGCGCGTCAAAACAGAATTAGAGTTAGTTAGAGTACGTGTAGAATTAAATTGTGACGGCATCGAACATAACAAAACAGAAGTAAAGGAAGACACAATTGAATCTCTCATTAAAAGTGTGAGAACTCTAACTGTTAGAGTACCCAATCAGCCGGAAGGTTGGGGGTATTTCTTCGCATCACTTGAAAGAGCATTTAACACAAAAAAAGTGCCAGAGAAATTTAAGTCAGAAATTTTATTGAATTTGTTGGGTGAAAAGGCAACCAACGTTTTGTCTCACATAAGCGATAAAGAACTGTCAAATTATGATAAGGTAAAAGAAATTATTTTACGAGAGTACGAGCCTACACCGCAGGTTTGTCTAGAGAATTTTCGAAGGGCTCATCGTAATAATGAAACACATGTGCAATTTGCGTCGAGGTTAAAAACGAGTTTCGATTACTATCTGAAGCTCAGAAGAGTGTCAGATTTTGACACATTAAAAGACCTCATTGTTGCAGATAAGTTGTTTGAGACATTAGATAGAGAAACTGCTTCTCATATTAGTGTGAGGCAAGGAGAAAAATGGTTTCGACCGCTTGAATTAGCTAAAGAGAGCGACATATATTTTGCTTCACGAGGTAGATCTCTCACTGAGAGCAATAGTGGGTTTCAAAAACAACGAGGAAATTTCCACTTAAAAAATAATAAAAATGTGTCAAAGGTGTTTCTCTCGGATTCAAAAGACTCATTATGCGTACAATGCGGAATTGAAACTCACGCATTGTACAAGTGTTCTGATTACAGAAGCAAATCAGTGGACGAGAGAATTAAAATTGTAAAAAGTAATAATTTGTGCTTCAATTGTCTGTCATCTTCCCATGGGGTGAAAAAATGCAGGTCGAGGTTCTCTTGCCCCAAGTGCAATAAAAGACACCACGTGACCCTGCATTTCCCCCGCGAAGAAGAAACTGTTGCTGCTGCTCCTGCAGGAAGAACGGAGATGACACATTCTCCCCCGAGCAATATAACGACGCCGAAACAGCACAATGCCAACCCCATAACAGCCACCAGCTGCATGGGAAACAAACAAAAAAAGACAGTTTTACTTAGTACAGCGAGATGCCTTGTAAAAGATAAGGATGGTCAATACCACAATGGTAGAGCGCTGCTAGATGGGGGCTCTATGTCGAACTTTGTAACCAGAAAGTTTGCAGAGAAACTTGAGTTGAAGAAAGAAAAAATAAATCTTGTTGTATCTTGCTTAAACGGGGCGTCAATGCCAATCAAGGGATGCGTGAGAGCCTCTCTCGCTAATAAAAGAAAGGACTATGAGAGGGAATTGGACTTCTTGATAGTGGAGAAAATAACAAATAGCACTCCCTCCCAAAAGTTAGAAGTGTCTATTGAGTGGGTGAGGGACGTAAATTTAGCTGATCCAGAATTTAACAAACCAGGACAGATAGATATATTGTTGGGAGCTGAAATATTTTATGAACTATTATTGACAGGACAAATGTCTCCTAGTGGCACCGATTTAATTCTACAAAATACAATATTCGGGTACGTTGTAAGTGGCGCATTATCCACTAAAGAGAAACAAACAATGCATTGTGGACTAGTTCAACAAGAGAACTTGAATAAAACAATGCAAAAATTTTGGGAAATTGAAAGTGTTGGAGAAAAGCCAGTGGTATCAAAGGACAACGAAATTTGTGAAACCCATTACGAGGAGACTCATATGAGAGACAATAAGGGGCAGTATATAATCACCATGCCTCTCAAGGAGGATCCCGGGTGCCTTGGAGAGTCCAAGAGTATGGCGTTAAAACAACTAAACTCTCTGTGGAATCGGTTAGAGAGAGACAAAAATTATCAGGCATTATACAAAGATTTTCTCAAAGAATATCTAGAACTTGGGCATATGAGTGAGGTGAATGAGACCACAGAGCCAAAAGTCACATATTACATGCCCCATCACGGTGTATACCGTCCTGATAAAACGACAACAAAACTACGAACTGTTTTTAATGCTTCCACGATTACCACAAAGGGCAATTCTTTGAATTCTCTTCAGTATAACGGAGGAGTGATCCAAGAGGATCTTTTTTCAATAATGATCCGATTTAGGAAGCACGAGTTTGCTTTCATTGCGGACATCGAAAAGATGTACCGAATGATAAAAATTCATCCGAGTCAAAAAAATCTTCAAAGAATTTTGTGGAAGGAAGGCAAGAACGAGCCCATAAAAATTTATGAGTTATCAACTGTAACTTACGGGACAGTGAGCGCACCGTTTCTCGCCATGAGAACCTTGAAACAACTCGCACAGGATGAAGGAAACAATTTTCCTCTAGCGGCTTCTGTCCTAACCAGTGATTTTTATATGGATGACGTCCTATCCGGGGCACCAACCTTGCTGGAAGCGAAAGAGCTCCAACAGCAACTGATAGGCATCCTCAATACTGCAGGCATGAAGCTGCATAAGTGGTGCGGAAATAATCCAGCGCTCATCCCAAAATTATTTTCAGATTGTGATTATACCTTTTCCGACCCAAGTGAAATAAAGGCTCTGGGAATTTCCTGGAAGCCAAGTGAAGATTGCTTTTCTTTCAGTGTGAAAGCTGACAGCAATACAGTATTCACCAAACGGAATGTTCTATCTACCATCGCAAGACTTTTTGATCCACTGGGATTGATAGGACCTGTGGTATCAAAAGCAAAAATTTTCATGCAGAAACTGTGGCTTCTGAAAATTGACTGGAATGATCCACTTCCAGCAAAGGAGGCACAAGAGTGGCACGAGTTCATCGAATCTCTTCTGTCTATAAATAACCTAAAAATAGATAGATGTATTTTGATATCTGAGCCAACTACGATCGAGATGCATGGGTTTGCAGATGCCTCTGAATCTGCATACGGGGCTGTTATCTATTGCAAGTCTACTTCATCTACCGGACGCGTGAGAGTAAAAATGGTTTCGAGCAAATCAAGAGTAGCTCCAATTAAACGTACAACTATTCCGCGGTTGGAACTGTGCGCGGCAGTGTTACTAGCTAAGTTGATGAAGAGTATAAAAGCTTCACTGAAGATCGACGTTTCAGCAGTGTATTTGTGGAGTGATTCTATGATTGTGCTGTCTTGGATCCAGAAAGAACCACATCTTCTGAAAACGTTCTTGGCAAATCGTGTAGCTACAATACAGGAACTAACAACTGTGCAACAATAGAGACATGTTTCATCCGAAGAAAATCCTGCAGATCTCACTTCCAGAGGTCTAGCTCCAGAGAGACTGGAACAAAGTGTCTTATGGTGGAACGGTCCAAAGTTTCTTATGGACAGTGAATACCCAAACAGAACGATCCCGTCAGCGGTCATACAAGATGACTTTCAGCGTGAATTCAAAATTTGCAGTATTAGTGACAATATTTGTGATATACAAACTTTTAGTGTTTCAGTTTGACCATTTATCAGTGATTTTTTGAATCTTAGTAATGTGTATATTAAGATTGTTCGTATTTTGAGTTTCATTTTTAGGTTTCTTAATAATTGTAAAAACAAGAAAAAATATAGTCCTTTAGATGCTGAAGAAATCAATAATGCTGAGCTGCATCTCGTGAAATTGATTCAAGGTGAGGAGTTCAAACCAGAACTCAAAGGTCTGAAAGAAAAGGTAAGGTCCCTTTCGACAGTCCGATAAAAAGTTTGAATCCTTTTGTGGACGAAAAAGGAATCTGAGAGTTGGTGGCCGATTAAATAATAGTACACTGGGCTATAATCAGAAGTTTCCTATTCTATTGCCCACAAAACACCGATTAACCAAGTTGATTGTTGTACATTATCATAATAAGTATCTACATTTAGGGCCACAAGCATTATTGAATCAACTCAGACAAAAGTTTTGGGTTATAAATGGTAAAAGTGTATGTAGAAAAATTGTTCATGATTGCATTGTGTGCTTTAAAGCTAAACCTATAACGGCTCAACAAATTATGGGTGTTTTACCTAAGGATCGGGTAACGAGAGATTTTGCATTCAACATTTCTGGTGTTGATTTTTGTGGACCCTTTTCTATAAAGTACAAAAATCAAAGAAAGGGTACCTTGAATAAAATATATGTGTGTATTTTTGTATGTTTAGTGACGAAAGCGATCTGGATATTGTTACTGATCTTACCACTGCTGCATTTATTGCAACTCTTAAAAGGTTCACTTCTCGAAGAGGAAAGTGTGTTAAGTTGTATTCAGATAATGCAAAAAATTTTGTGGGAGCAAATGTTGAGCTCAAAAACTTATACAACCTTGTAGCTCAACCAGATGAGGACCTTGCTGGCTATTTATCCTCGGATGGCATAGATTGGAAATTCATTCCTCCCCGAACACCAAACTTCGGTGGTCTCTGGGAAGCAGGAGTGAAATATTGCAAATACCACTTAAAACGAACCATCGGCCAGACAAGGCTCACTTACGAAGAATTTCTTACTGTTTTGACTCAAATAGAAGGAGTCCTAAATTCTAGACCAATATCTGCCATGTCAGAAGACCCAAATGACTTGGAGGCCCTAACACCTGGTCATTTTCTTATTGGAAGGCCGATCACTTCACTTCCAGAACCAGAGTTGACTTCGGTGCCAGAAAATCGGCTTAACCGATGGCAACAAACAACGAAATTCGTACAAGTCATTTGGAAAAGGTGGCATCGAGACTATTTGAGTACATTACAGCAACGGAATAAGTGGTTCTTCGAAAAGGAAAACGTAGAAATAGGTGACATGGTTATTGTTAAAGAGGATAATTTACCTCCTTGTAAATGGTTTATAGGTCGAATTACGGAAACATATCCTGGCAAACAGGATAACAAGATTAGAGTGGTTGCTGTGAAAACGGCTTCAGGCACATATAAGCGACCTATTTCAAAATTGTGTATTTTACCTATGGAAAATTTATGTAAATATCGTATATTATGCTTTATTATGTATCGAAAGGTGTTGATTTATAATGTAATTGAGTGTGTCAATTTTCTTTATTCTGTGTATTTAGTTAAAATTTGTATTTGTTCAGGTTTTGAAACGATCAGTTTTATATATTATTACATTATAATTGCAATTGGTTGAATGTTCGAAGAACATTGCAACGCCCGGCGGTATGTTGCTGCGTAATAATAATAATAGTAAAAAAGAAGAAGAAGAAAAGTAAGGAGAGAGCAGAGGTCAAAAGGTGATGAGAGCTCCCCTCCCGTCCCCAGGGAGAGAGAGAGAGAGAGAAAAAAGTGTTTTTTTGAGTGTGACAGTGTGTGTGTGAGGGAGTAGGAGTTGAGACCTCGAGCTGGTCAATTGTACAACGATTCCCTCGATCGGGATTTCGTGCGAGTTAATTTGTTATATTTGTGAATTAAAATTATCGTAAATTTATTAAAAGTGTTTACAGTCCACTTCTTTCGAGTGAGTTATCGTCCAGGGTCCTTAGGTAATGTGCTAATAAATTGTTGGGGCCAGTCGGAGAGATTTACAAGAGTAATGTTGCTGAGGGTATCGTCGCAAAAGATTGGAAGCTTGCTAATGTTGTTCCGATATTGAAGAAGGGTAGTATAGAAGTTGTGTCCAATTATCGTTCAGTGAGTTTGACAAGCTCACTCTCGAAAATTTTGGAAATTGTTAGCAAAAGGCAATTAGTGAAGTGGATAGATGAGAATAATGTATTGTCGGATAATCGGCATGGGTTTAGAAGGGGGGAAGTCACGTGTAACCACCTTCCTTTGCTTCTACGATCACGTAACTAAGGCTTTGGGTAAGGGCAAAAATTCAGATGTTGTTTATCTTGATTTCCAGAAGGCATTCGACCAGGTCCAACATGGTAAACTCTTGAAGCGTTTGCACTAGATTATGATTGGGGACAATTTGCTGCAATGGATAAAATCCTGGTTAAGAGATAGGTCACAACGGGTTATGGTGAACTGGGAATTCTCTGGTTGGACAGGCGTCACAAGTGGCCCCCATACTTTTACACTTTTTTTATAGATAACCTCAATCAGGGATATCGATGGAATTTTTAGCAAATTTGCAGATGACGTGAAGCTAATTGGGTAGTCAAGAATCGAAGCAATAGGGCTCCATCCAGACGAGACCAACCAAACACGATTGCAGCGTGGGCAAATGAATGAAGCATGTCTTTTAGCGCTGACAAGTGCATGGTCGCTCATTATGGTTCGAAAAACCCACGTTTACTTACAGAGGGGCATTGACTTGGTCGAGGGGATGCGGAAAAGAGCCACTTGTGCTCTTGATGGCACACGAGAATCAAGCTATGAAGAGAGACTTGATTTTTTGAAAATGTTTTCATCGGAAGAGAGCAGATGTTGGGGATATATGATCGAAGTGTTTCAAAAAGACGGGAGGGATATTTGGCGGGAGAGACTTCAACGGGTCGGATAAAATTGACCATGGGTTATTAATACACCGTTAATCAACTTCTTCGACAAGGAGACACCAGTATCGATTGGTAAAGGGCAATCCCAGGTTGTAGTGTCGCAGGAAGTTCTTTCTCTAATAGGGAGTGAATAAATAGAATAGTTTACCTTTGAATGCTAATACGATTGACACGTTTAAAAAGAAATATGATAAGCATGTCGGATAAATCGAGAAACTATCCGTACTTAGATAAAACAGCCACAAATTTTTATGAGCAGTGCATTTAAATTTTATCATAATTATTGGTTTTTTATTGCTCTCATTGGGTTGATGTATTTTTTATATCATTCAGGTATATATTCGCCAATAATATTTTTATGGCCATCTTTTTTCGGTCACCTCGTTGGAATTTCGTCTGTTGTGGCCTTTGTATTTGTATAAGTGAGTGTGCGAGTAACTGCATTAGTGACCAAGTAAGAGCCCGTATGAATTCGTTATATCGTGTATAATCGATAAAATATCGTTGCTGTGTTAAAAAAATGTAGTGTATTATTCACATTTTTGTGCATTCTACTCATTATATTCATACAACGGGCGGAATGTCGGAGCTGAAATGTTCGGGCCGAAATGATCACTTACTTGATCACTCATACAGTCACTAACCCACTGACATCGTCACTCACACGGTCAGGACAGGCGTTGCGACAGGGACAAAATGTCAGGGGCGAATTTCCGTAAACCAATGTATGGCGAGATGTTCATTGCAGCATTTAAGTAAATAAATTTAGATACCATGATAAAAAAAATGAATGAGATAATTACTGACCGTGAGCTAAAAATTGTAATTTAATATTATTGTTTTTTACTTTAAAATACCGCGTAAATTCTTATTAGCTTTCAGAAGTGAATAACTATACTAGTGTATACAAAAAGAATTGCGCCATATTTCTCCACGTGCTATAATCTGATTTAGCTTAGCTGTTAGACGGTGTCTCGTATGATTCCCACGGGATCTTGCAACATTGTTACTTTCGCAATTAACTAGACACATTGTGTTTTCATAGGTTGCCAGCCAATATATGTACACAGAAAAATGGCTGGAACGTTATTTATGTATTTCCAAAGCTATTCATAAGAGATATATTCTTTGTTCATCCTTTTATGATCTTGTCTTCTGAAGAAATCAGAAGATGATGGATGACCAAAGCTTTTGCTCGCTTCTGGCTGAACATTTCGCTTCCATACAAGCAGTTACACACAAAGAAACTCATCGTACTAAGAAGGAACAACTTGGACAATTCAGTTGGCGCATGATATTTAGCACCATAAACTTGGGTTTCACTTTGGCCGATTTTTATAAAACTTTATCTTATGCTAGAAAACAAAAATTAAAAATATTGAGACTTAAATTAATATTTCAGTAGTACAAAGAGCATTATTAAGGGCCTCTGAAGAGTTAATAAAAACTTTTCTCTAAAATACTGTAACACAGCAAATCCACTTTCAGTAATATTTTTTTCAAATTTATTCATTTTCATTTTACGTCAAAGTCTCCCATACGTTAGGGTAATTTTGCCCCTCGTCAAATATTTTAAAACACCGTAAAACATGCTTGAAGCAATGGAACCTAATGGTTTTGAAGAAAAGGTACCCCCACGTACATATATATCAATAGTAAAATATACTTTATGCTGACACTTCTTTGTCCAAGAGAAAAACAAAATATGTTGACAAATCAATAAAGAAAAAGCCTTAACAGCATCAGTCTCTTATCAGAAGTCTTGAATAGGTAGGGGGGGGGGGGCTATAAATATAAGCCTTGCGTCAGTCTTTTGTAAGTTAAAAAACAACTTTCGATTGTTGGCAAAGCAATATTCGCGGAAACCTCCTTTTCAACAATTTTGGAGGCTTGATCACTTGTTCGATGTTACAACTTTTATAGAAAAATGTGTCTTTTTTTTTCTGCTTGCCACTTCTAGGTCTTCAATCCACAAAAGTGCCAGTTTCTGCTACACGCACAACTCGTCCTGGAAAATAGTTGGATTTTATACAACAAAATAATTTTATATATACTTGACATTGGCTTTAAAATTCGATGCTTACCTAAACTGAAACATACACAAGATTCCATGCACAAACGAAAGTTGGACAAAAAACAAGTGTATTTAACCGGATTATAGAAAAACATTGCCGCAACCTAGCAGCGTATGTTAGAACTCTATTGAAGGTAGGCTTGCCTAACTAGTACTACCGCCAGGTGAAATCACCGTGTATGGGAACCTGAAGAAATCCAGCTTGTAGCGCACCTGTTTCGATCATTTTTTGGTACAAAAGAAAATTGGAAGTATGTCGTCACAACTTTACTGTTCACAAACGAATAACATAATCTTTTAGTCATTTGATATTCGGGATTTTACTGTACAAAATACAAGGCTTATAAACCTGGTGAACAGTTACAAAACTACAGAAAATTCATGTGCTGGCACATCGCAACATTTTTATAAAAACTCGCATGAAGACTACATGAAGTTATAAAGTTGTGGAATTTAACCTTCTGTCGTTTACAATACAAATCCTAGCACGTTCGGCCGCAACTCAACTGTGAGAATAAAAATCGAATTTTTGTTTAGGCGTAAGAAAAAGCATACAGATTGTTTATATTTATCTCAAACTGAATTATATATATACATATATATATATAACTTTGTTTTCCCTCTTTTTTCTTCAGGGACACGATCAGGAGCAATTCATATCATAAGTTGTATAGGAAATAACAAACAATATCATCGAATTAGGGGCTGGAACATGAGTATCAGAAACTAGAAAAAAAATAAGAAATATTGTGGAAGATTTTGTAAATTCAGAAACCAAAAGTAATCAGGTGCAAATTATCTACCAGATTAATGGTAGACCAGCAGTGAGCTGGAAAAGAAACCACGATACTATTATGCGAGTGGTGGAAGGTCTCCAGCTCCGAGCATGAACAATCATGGAGCCTTCGAGTCCACCTTGTATCCCCAGCTCGTAACGCGTACAGCAACAAAGACAACACGCTTCAAGTGAACACTTGTGCGGAAAATGTGACTGATGGCAACTCTGGATATAAGTATATTACAAGAACTGTATCTATTGTGACAACAGAACTCGGAATTTATACAGTATATTGATTTATTGTCGATTTTATTGATTTAGTGTACATTTTATTGATTTAGTGTACATTTTATTGATTTAGTGTCCATTTTATTGATTTAGTGTCCATTTTATTGATTTAGTGTCCATTTTATTTATTTATTCCCGAATTTTATCGATTTACTACTGATTTTATTGATTTATTGTTGATTTTATACACGTGGTTAGTTTTATATAAAGCATTTTTTGATTTGATTATATTAGCTGGAACTCACTGGCGATGTGCACGACTGCAACTGTCCATGTATTATTCAATTTATTAGATATCAAAATGACATCGCCGGCCATCACTGGCAGCAAATACAAATACGAAATTGTATTTGCTGCCAAAGATGGCCGGCGATGCAATTTTAATATTCAATAAATCTCCGGAGGCAACCCAGTCCCCATGGGAAAATGTGCTTAAATCATCCTGTGTGATAGAGCTTGGGTGTCTCTCGGTGAGATGGTCTCACAATTTTCTCAGTACACTCCGCTCTTTGGTATGAAAGGAAATTCGTTCTTTATCCCACAGATTCGATGCGCCTGACCGAAAGTTAAATATAGTTTTCATTGTGGTTAAGTTTACATTGCTGGCGCGAAAAATCTAAATTTCCATAGTGGATTTTCCAAATGGGTGCTTCTTTTTCATACTGGAGAAGGTCCATGAGAAAAAAACTTCGACAAACTATGTTATATATTCAAAGATAGGCATAATTATAATCAAATATGCTTAGAAATTATCTGTTTATCTACGCGTCAGTCTAGTATTTGACACATTTATTTGAAACTGGTATTTCATATCTGCCGTCCAAGCAAAAATGTTACGGGGGAAAAAAAATAGATAAAAAATGTTCTAGAACTATAAGAAATCAATATACAGTGAAACCTCGATATAACAACATTCTGCACGTCAAGAAAAAATTATCGTTATATCGAGAGGCAACATTGGCCACCAAATTTATGTTGTTGTTGGAATCTTTTCTAAAACTGGGTTATTACCGTCAGAAAACGCGCTTCAAGAAATAGTGTAATTACAGTCGAATACCGTTACAGCGAAAATCTCGTTTTAACGAACACTTTTCGAATCCCCCAGGTAAGTTTACATAGGAACAATGCAAAAACCTGGAATTCCTTTATAAAAAAATTCCGTTATAACGAAGTGATTTTCCGGTCTCTTTGAATTCGTTATAATGGGATTCGACTGTAGCTCACTGATTAATGAAATTTATTCAGATGCATTGTCACTACCACTAATAAACTACACTTACACACATTTCTCTGCAGAACTTCTAAAAAACTGTTGTACATGTTTGGAATGCGAATGAATGAACATGAATCAATACACGTGTAGTGACCGTAACGTGAAGTTTGTTTCTGTGTAATGTTTGTTATGTGTAGTGCTGACATCTGCCATCAATTTTTCTAACTATGAAATGTAATGATGGAATAATTGTATCATTGCTCAATCTCCACACTTAACTCATATGCAATGCTACTGTAATGAAGTTTACTGTATTGCACTTTTGTCTCTTACTGATAAAGTAGCAATATCAATAACTTTCTCAACATTTTTCGGTGATTATGTGGTACAAAACACTGATTTTATTAGATGCTTTTGGAAGAATGGAAACAAATGGAGAAGTTAGAATTAAATTCAAGATGATTTTGAGAAAAATATAACAAAATATCGTTCTAGCTTTTTCAAAATCTCTTGAAAAATATCATTATAGAGATATTCATCGTAATAAGGGATATCGTTGTATCGAAAGGTGTTTAACATTAGACTAAGACAATTCCAAACAAGAATTGAAAAAAAAGATATCGTTGTAAAAGGAATTATTGTTATATCGAGTATCGTTGTAGCGAGGTTTCACTGGTTACTAGTCTTCAGGATACCAGTCATTTTTAGAATATTTTCTGTAAAATACATTGAAATGCACAAATAATATTGCCAAACTCTAAAAATGAAAATTCAAGTCACATGCCAAAGCCGCATTCTGTTGTGGGTTTTTTTTTTTTATACAGGAAACTTCAATCACGCAGGATTTAGATATCTGGTATTTGCATTCCTCTAAAAACCCAACATACTGATATCTAATGGGGCAATTCGCGAAGAAAAAAAATCCAAATCGCTCTGAAAACGTAAAAAAGACACGGTATAACTCTATAAAGTAACTTTCATCCAATTTTAATTTCGATATAAAAATGAAATTGAATCTAATAGTAGTAGAAAAAAAATTTGTTGACAGGAATTCTACTTCTGATATTAGATCAAAAATAATGAAAAATATCGTTCCAAAGTCAAATTATCACCAATTTGAATGAATTTAGCATTCACAATCAAAAGACTTCAGTGTTACTAACGGTTACCAAAAAAATTGAGGTATGCAATACTAGAATTAATATAGTAATCTTGGTTTTTACACCGAAAACAAATTAATTGAAGTAGAATAGTGACAACATTAAATGTATCGTTGAAAGATGTGTTAATGGTTTCTTCTGATTCTTCCATATGATTCAAAATACCTAAAAGAATGGAATTCTCAGTTGAAAACAGTTTAAAAAACTGCGTATCTTCATTTTAAGGAATCCGATAGATTAATAAATTTTTAAAAACTGTCGCTATATCCGTTGATTTTTCTTCAGTGATTCCGATTTTTCTAGACATAGACGTTGTCGATCGAAGTATTTCTCTCAAATACTTCCTAAATTCAAAGATCCTGAAATGATGGTTGAGTGAATTTATTTATTTTCGTGTGCGAGAAGTCAGCCGAGATACAAAAAGAATCTCCATCACACGACTCATGGTCCAGAATAATGGTCAATTTTCCAGGTTATTCGAGAGAGAATAACCTCATCTTTGAAATGTGCGACTGTGCAGTCATTTTTCAGCATTACCACCACCAACACAAGGAGTGAAGAAATGAATAATAAATAAGACAATCGGATAACAACAATTCAGATAGAATTTTTCTTGCGTCTTTGTGAATAAGAACTCGGACCAGATTTGTACAGCATAGGCCTATATATACCTTATATCATACAGCAATATGGTTTATACTATAAAATGCATGGAGTAGAAATGTAAAATATCATACTTATATAATGCTGCTACAGATTTATAGAATTTTTATTCATATATTTAAAATAAATTCTTAGAATTTCAGTTAAATTTTTCTTGGATTACTGAGAAGTGTGATGCAATTTTTTTTCTATATTCCGAATGTTTTTTTGAATCCTGTTTACAAATGTCTTCATGAATCTGCATTCCAAAGTTTTTTTTTTAAGATATCAGGCGTTGTTTTAACATTTTGCTGTCCTATGTCGAGGTGGTCTCTCAAAGGGTTAAAACGATGCCTGATATTTAAAGCAAAATACAGCGGGCTCCTTACGATAACAGGAAGACCCTGTGAATTCGGCTTCTCAGCAGAACTCATAAGATATACCAAAAAAAAAACGAAGGGACAAACATCCAGAGGCCTTCATTGCGACGGAGGTGCTATAAAATACGAACTGTACCAATAAAATGCGGGAAGAACCTCTGTAACGCAAATAGCTAATACTTATTTCATAGAAACGAGGTTTCTCGCGAAATGAAGAATCATATATGAGCGCAAATATACACAAGTGTGATTCTGATCCAGTTTGTTACCGAAATTTTGAATTACATATTTTTTCATACAGGTTGGTTATGAATAAATTGAAAGTCATCATCAACAACAACCATTTTCAATCCACTGATGGATGAAGGTCTCCTCTAAATTTTTCCATTTTGCTCTGTCTGATGCTTTAACCATCCAGTTGAGTCCTGCCACTTTTCTGATCTCGTCAATCCATCTTGCGTGGGAACGCCTTCTCGGACGTTTAACACCAAGGGGGTACCACTCTGGAATACTTGTGGTCCATCTGTTGTCCTGTCTTCTTGCAATATGTCCAACACATTTCCATTTCAAACGTTTAATTCTTTCCATGATATCATATACCTTTGTGTGGTTCCTTCTCCAAGTGATTCGTTTTCTGTCTCTCCTTGTGATGCCTAGCATACATGCTCCTTTGTGTTGTCCGTAGCCTTTGTATCGTCTTGCTTGTGAGTGTCCATGTTTCAGCTCCATAAATCAGTGCTGGTAGCACACACTGGCTGAAAACTTTACTTTTCAGGCATAATGGCATGTGATTCTTTTTGAATTACATAGTTTTAGCCAAAAGTGCTCCATCCAATCCTGATCCTTCTGTTTATTTCATTAATGATTCTGTTGTCCATTGTAATTTCTTGTCCCAGGTATACATAGCTTTTTACTTCTTCTGTCTCTGTGTTGTTGAGCAAGATTGTCTTCTTCAACGCAAAGGGGTTGAACATAACTTTAGTCTTTTGCAGATCCATTTTCAAACCTCGCCAATTCTTGTATCATTTCTTCTAGTTCATCTGGATTACTGCTGATAACAACAATGTCGTCTGCAAAACGCAAATGATTGAGAGAAATTCTCCATTTATTTTAATACCTTTTTTTTTTTATCCCAATCCAGTTTTCTGAATAATTCTAAAACAGCGGTAAAGAGTTTTGGTGAGATAGTATCATCCTTGTCATTTTTGTCGCACCACGGTCATTTTCTGCATACGAGGGCTAATTAGACCCCGGGACCTACAATTTATTACCGAGTCCGAACGGCAGGCTTGTTTTATACTCATCAAGGGACTAGTGCGCTAACCCGTGGATGGGGGACTCCTTGCGGTAGCAATTTTTTCCTGCGGTCATGTCGCCGTTTTTGTTGTACTTCTGTGTCAGAAAATTTTTCTAACAAGGACGAACAGGATATCGAACTCGCGACACCTCTAAACATCCTTTGGTACTTTAGGCGAGCATCTTATCGACTTGGGCTACAGCGCCCTACATTCTAGTATAGAACAATACATTCCATTGTTTGAAACAGCAACATTTACATTCTATAACCTGATCACGTATTAATTTCAGGGAATTACAAGAAAAATAATCTCTAGACAATACACATACACGCATGGAAACAATTACAGTACAGTGAAAAATTAATGATTTGAAATGCATAAAAAGAAAAAGAAAACTAGCTTGAAACTTCAAGCTGAATGATTTAAAACAACATTAATAAATTTTCTGAAGGATTTCCTGGAAAAATAAATTGAAACATTCTTATATAAAAAAGTAAAATTGGGCGCCGTCATATTTAACACATTTAACCAAATCCGTTCCGTAATCGGGAAAACGATTTTTAAAATGATTCTGTATCTAGAAAATGATAGAAAAACGAAATATATGTTGTAGATGGAATTCAATTCCCGTTTTCTTACAAAATATTGCTTCTTTTTTTTTTTTTCCTGTTTTAACACGTTTCCGGAAGGAATAAGAAACTAATTTGAAATAGCATATTTCGGTGAAGGAAAGATATTTCTATACACGGACGTACGTATGTAGCTTTTGTACGTTGTCAAAAATATATATCTTCAGATCCTGTTCTAGTTTCTTGAAACTTCCTTTAAGCAAAAAATGCGGTATAATATCTTATTTCACCTGTTTCTATTACTAACACTTTTTTTTTTTATTCGGTTAAAAGTAAAATATCTTATTTCTTCGTGATATCTTACCAAAGATATTAGAAATATAGACATTAAGTTTCTCTTTCGGTTGAATATAATTATGTATTGACAACATTTCGTCTCGGATACTTTGAAAAAGCATTTTAACATTCGCAACTTTTGATATGAATTAGCTTAACGATACGTATTTATTCTGGTTTTCTTTCCTTTTTTACACGTATTTCTTTCATTTTCAAAGAACTCTTCTCTATATAACCGTCAAAGCTGAATATTTCAAGTGTTAATCTCTATGGCCTGGTGATTACGGTACTTTGTATCTCAAAAAGTGTAGTGATGATGGAGATTCAACATCAGTTTTGAAATTCGCGATATTTGCACTTGAAACAAACTAAAAACGAGTGATGATTTTCTAAAATAGATACATATTCTGATGTGAAAGTAGGAAGGATACAAATATATCAATACAAATATTATGACGCAGATATGAAATTAACAAATATTTAGATACAAAATCTGAAAATAAATCTATATTTTGTTGGTTTGAACCAAGCTCCATTTTTTTCTATTTCTGAAGATTTTTGTTCTTTTGAAAGACCTGAGGATTGGAACTTTCATATGGAAAAGACAAATTTTATCCATAAAAGAACCATGCCAGAAATACGCATATATAGGATGACCATATTCGCTCGAGAAAAATACGTGAAATTCGGCTTTGAAAGCAATGCCAGTAATCGCCAAAAATGATGCCAAAAGTAAGAAAAGTCGCCGACTCATGCTAAAATTACAGAAAATTCGCTGAAGGAGAAAAATGAAGCACACTTTTCAAATTGCAGTGAATTAAAAAAAAACATGACAAATATGTAAAACAAATATTCTTATTTGTAGTTGTAATTATCGTAATTTTATTCCTGAGTTGGGAAGATAATGTTAATAGTTAATTTGAAGAATAAAACTCAAGTTGGCTTCATTGAAAACACGTGAAAAAAGCGGGACATTTTTGCAGAAAAGTCGAGACAGCTAGGAAGACAGAAAAAAACCAGGACTGTTCCGGGACGTATATGGGACGCATATATATACTCTACGCATATATATAAATGAACTCGGCTGGAAGAATAATTTTGAATAATTTTGAATAATTTTGAATAATTTACCAAATGCCGACTATTCCTGGGTATGCATTACAGTGTATAAGCATCTTCGAAATTGCATAAGTGATACGAATCTGGGTGTATTCAATTTTACAGGTTTAGTGTATACGCATCAACAAACTACAATATTTTAACTTTTGAAGAACTATATGTTTATGAATTTTGACAAACCCTCTCTTTGATCATTTTCTACCAAAATTCACCATGAACTCAATCTTAATGCCTTCATAAGTCACCATGAAGCCCAAATCTTTCTGGATACTAATTCCTGCACATCTACTCGGCATAAGATCTAGAATGGTCCTTACTAACAGAGAATTTCGCGCTAAACAAGGATTGTTAACGAATAAAAACTTACCAATTAAACTACGGAAACACCTGATTAAGGTGCATGTGTGGTCTACCGCACTACTCGAATCAGAGACCTGGACTACAAACAGGAGTGACGTGAAACGATTGTTAGCACTGGAGATGTGGTGCTAGAGGCGCATGAAACACATAAGCTAAGTGTTGAAAAGGTCAAATTTATAAGTATTAATACCGGTTATAGAAAATCACCAAATCCTGGGAAAGATCAAATATAGATGTCTACACTGGTTGGGTCATGTTCTCCGGCACGGCGGATTGCTGCGAGACGTGATGGAAGGCAGGATTGAGAGGGGAAATGCCTTGGGAAGGCCCAGAGTCACCAGGATCACAACTCTACTAAATGACACAAGAATGTTCCAGCTATAACCAAGTAAAAACAAAGCCGAAGACAGAGATGAGTGGCAGCTGCTCAACATGGGGTTCAGTTTTAGGACTTACGCACCATTGATGAAGACACGGCTGCAAGACTTCTACGAAATTTGTCATA
The DNA here is from genome assembly GCF_987345545.1 of Pholcus phalangioides. Classification (NCBI taxonomy): domain Eukaryota; kingdom Metazoa; phylum Arthropoda; class Arachnida; order Araneae; family Pholcidae; genus Pholcus; species Pholcus phalangioides. Next base: position 107,059,235 of record NW_028301608.1, read on the forward strand.
ATAACATAAAGAAAATATTTATACCATATCTGATAATTACAAAAGTTGTAAACAAATATTTAAGAATAAATTCCATTTAGGCCTGATGGAAGGACTTTTAGGAGTCACGGGGTGTCTGTATTATATTTTCAAATTTGTATATTCGTTTTTACTGTCATGTACAGGGTGGTGATGAAATAAATTTACCGATAGATTTCTTTCTTTGTCTGTGTTCTGTTCCGGCGTTTACCGCGCTACAGGTACCGTTCCAACGCTATTCATGACTCATGGTTTTTTACTGCACCGATAATTTTGCAAAGGATAAAAGTGGCTGTTGCCATTCGAATTCTTTGAAATTTTGTTGCTGTACCGTTACCGCGAAGGCTATTTTTTTTCTCTTCTCATTCTCGATCTCATTCACTCATTCTCTGAAACCTCTATATCTCGAATTTCATTCACATTTTAGTCGATTTTTACTGCCAGTGGGGGAATCGTATATCAGAAAAGTTTTCTTTTTCTGACCACCGTGTATGTTTATTGTGATGTTGTTTAAATTTAAAAAAAAAACAAATAAAGTCCAAATTAATATCGCATTTTTCAGAAAGAAATTTTAACGGTAAATTTGGAAAAAAAAGAGACCTAAATCTTTCTCTACTTATTGTTTTAGTATTTTATTTTAACTTAATAAAAATACTGAAATTTCTGATTCTGTCCACGTGAAGTCCGCGCGTCCGTGATTTTTTTCTTCTCCCTCCGAAACAATATATCTATTTCATCTTTTTCTTTAAATAAATAAATTCAAATGATAAATAAAGAATAAGAAGCCAACGAAAAGGACTCACGTTTTTCAAACGAACAGCATTTTCCACTATCAGGAAATGGATAAAAGAGTCTATATCTCTTCATACACACATATATATTTCCCCTCCAACCAATACTTTATTTCCAGCTCATACTTTTCTCATGATCCTCAGAAGAATGAAGTCATTTATCATCTCAAGACGAACAATATATCTTCAATGTTCCCGTTTTTCGCGGACCCAATGTTTCATATTGTACTTTTATATTTCGGAATACATTTTTTTGGCTCCGATGGCCAAAAAAAGTCGCTTGTCTCTGTCAAATACAGTGCTGTTGGGCGTTTCGATATTATACTGGCAATGTTATCATTAAAAAAAGTTGCAGACGTAGACTATTTCCTTATCCAATTTTTCCTCTTTACGCGGAGTTTATATTCAACATTACGATTGCACTTTCCCCTTATCCCGTTTCCGATATCTATTTTTTTATAATAACATAATATTTTATGTTTTCACATAGTCTGAAATCCTTCTTTTAAGATGATACACGAAAAAAAAAGCTTATCTCAGAATTACCCAAAAGCAAAAAGATTTTGTAAGCATTCGAAACGTTTATTTTTTGAGTATATGAGATTTTTGAAAAAAAGGTTTTCTCTCAAGAAGAGATTTTGTTACAAAAAGTTTGGGATTTTATATAAAGGTATGGCTTATGGTGTATCTGTTATGTGTTTGATATAAGTGCTGATTGTTTTGGAAGATGGAGAGATTGTTTTATTTTGGTGATGATGATGTCGATCGTACTTTGCTATCGTAACGAATAACTTCTCACCAAGTACTCGAAATGATGCAAAGGCACGAATTTCAAAAACGTTGAACATGAATGAAACAATGCATTGACGTACACAAGGGAGGAGCCGAGATTATGGTGTTATTTTGCAGGAAAAAACGTAAGAAGTTCAGGAGAAAAACAATTTAAACCCCAGTGCTTTAAGAATATCCTACGTACGCATATGAAACAATGAATTAAAGTAACATGAGTGCTCTCGATCACAAACTTTTCTTCTTGAATTTTCGCGCGCGTCTCGCTTAACAAAACACAGTCAACGCAGCTTATTTAAATAAGGGATGATGTTTTCATTTGCGTATTGTTTTCAATTTCACTAAGCACAAAATGGACCAATATAGTAACATGGGAGAAATGTGTTTATAATTATCAGGACTTCGGTTAATGGTATCATTTTTTTGTTGTCGAAGTTTTTTGTTTTTGTATATTTTGCCCGCTAAGTTCAACGGGAGTGCGAGCCGTTGCTGTAAAGCAGCAACCTACGGTTTGAAAAGCGATTTAATATCCCAACATATTCTCCGGATTTGAGTCTTTGAGCCTTCGGTAACGGGTTGAGAGAGTTAAGTTGCCTATAGACTAATCTGACGCGACGTGGGACCACGTGGTAAATTGTATGATGTAAAATTCTACGTCTGCGTCTTTTGTAGGTACATTCCCACCGTGCTAACGAAACGTGCCGCGTCAAAATAGTCGTCAAACACATGCATTACCACGTGGTCCCACGTCACGTCAGAGTAATCTGAAGGCTCCGGCAAGTACAAGATGGCAAATTGTTCTTGCCGCCTTGGCTCAGTGGTGTTTTCTCGGATCAGGTGCATGAAGTTACTACTCTAATACTTTTTAACCCCGTCACGTATAAGTTTATGGCAACAAATTTGAATGGTTTCTATTTGATAAATCTGGTAACATTCTTTAACCTAATTGCACATCAGCAGAAAAAAAGAATGAGAAGGAAAAAAAAAGAAAAGGGAGGAAAAAAATTAATAAAAAAACTGAAAAAATTAATAGAAAATGGAGAAAAAAAAGGAAAAACGACATAATATAGCTGAGCAGATAAGAGTGTATACATTATAGATTTCCCTTTCACCCTCACACTACGTGTTCTCTTTCGCTCTTATATTTAAGCAGAAGTTTAAATTGCTTGCGGAGTATCGCTAACAGGCGTATAGAAAAAACTGAAAGAAAAACAAAACCAACTTTGGTTCATGAAGTTACAATAAATCTTTACGATGTCGTTTGTGATTGTAAAGGGGTTAATTAACTGCGACTAGGGTAGTGGGGGTAGTTAAGCGCTGGTGAAACACCAGGGTAACCTGTGGCAATGAACCAGTCTGTCAGGGCGATGGCGTCACTAGTACGGACTCGTGAGACAGCCCTTATTATATGGCCCTTAACAAATAGAACTTCTGTCTGTTTGTAGCTACATAAAAATTATGTATGAAATATTCGTATTTTCAAAGGCTTAATAACTTATCATATTCTTCTATAACTACAAACGCTATCCATTCCTCCTACTGTATCAAAAATAGTGATGCCGGGATTTTCTAGTTCGTAAAAGGCTCATATATATTTTTATATTCAAATGAGTCGTTCCGCGGGCCTATGGAAAGATGAAAGGCTTAGCTTATAATAGAAACTGGAAAACTGCCCATGAGCATGACGTTGCCAAAAAACTCAAATATCGACATGCAAATCTACGAGAGTATTTCCTTCACGTGACTTTATTTTTTCCCATAAGATTACGGCTTCTTACACTAAAAAAAACACACACACGCACACACAGGAAAATAAATCGAAGTTAGAATTCGTTTTTATAAAATCTACAGAATAATAAATAAGGTAGATAAGGTAAAAGATCCAGCTCCGGAGGGGTAAAATAACGTGGAAAGCCGTGCTTCATTTCGACTTTTCAACAGATTTCAAGTAATAGCTAAGCCAATTCCTTATTTTTTTTTTCTTTATTAAGTTTCAAATTCAAGCTGTAAAGAAGTATAAAGTCTTTGAAAGCTCTCGAAAGAAAAAAGAAGAGAAAGAAGTAAAAATCGATTTTTCCTTGTTATCGGAATACCGTATGGAAATTGGGAGACCAAAAAACATTTTCTCGGGGAATAGGAAATACATTTTAAACACGCATTTCTTTGCATAAGCTGTTCACAAAAAAAATAAAATAACTTAAAAAAATATAAGAACTGACGATTTTTATGAATTTCTCTATCTTTTCTTACGAAAAACTTCGGTTAAAAGTGAATTTGTACGTTTGGAAAATGTTTATTGTATGTTTTTTTTTCAAATATTATAAGTATGAACCCGATTTCTAACGACAAAATGTCGTGTGTCGTTTAGACGACAGCGGATAAGTGATATCCAACGGCATGTTAACATATACGTACAATCCATTGCAAAATGATACGACCACTTTTCCCGATGTAGTAAGGTTGCATTGCTGCTCGAACTGTGTTGAAAGTATTTGGCAGATTTTTGCCACACGCATGAATAGTTGCACAATTTTAAACCATCCAAGTATTATACAAGCATGTTTTAGGGGGAGAATAGATGAGTTCGTCTTGCTTACTTTTATACAAATACAAATACAAATACAACGCCACAACAGGCAAAATGCCCAACGAGGTGGCTGATAAAAAGATGCCCATAAAAATATGGTTGTCATATGTTTCAAAAATACAGCAACCCAATTAAAAATGCAATTAACACAAATTACAAACAATATATACACATGATGAGATACACATTTTGATGACATGGTGGCGGATAGGGTTGAATGATGATGATCATGTTACGGTTAATGTGGTAATACCGGTTATTATGTATAATGATCGGTTATTACGCATAACCGCAAACCATTTTGGTAAGTCCGATAAATTTCCCTAAATTCGTCACTTCTACCGGTGATTACACATAGTACCTAAGCGTCACGTCGTTGATAAATATGATAAATCGTACTAAATGATACACTATACGTGATAATTCATATCGGAGTCCGATTATATTCATCACGTATACCAGATTCATTTTGATGTTTTTTTGTCATATTTACCAGATTCACTAATTACACTAGGGAATTATGCACAATTACAGATAAAGGCGATAAATTTCAAGTATTTATCAAATTTACCAACGACTCTTGGGAACTATGCATATTCTCCAGTAAAAGTGATAAATTTATCATGCCCAAAAATGAAGTTAATGAGAGCATTTTCCAGCTGGACAGTCTTCTAAATACTGCATTAAGAATAGATACTCATGAAAGAAGAGGCTGGCACTACCTTAAGAGAACTGGTGAGTATTCATATTAATTAGTTACGTATAATACCCGATTTATCATATTTACCGTAACAATTACACCATCAACGAGTGCAAGGACATATGGCAATCTCACACGCATGTAAGAACTGAAGTAAACACATCCGATCAGCGAAATTCGTACGTTTCGAACGAAGTTCGTCTTTATTTTGCCGCATATTCTAGATGTCAAAGCCACTTAAGATCCATGGTAAACTTCACGAAGAGGCTGACTCTCCCTCGTCCCGAAAGAATTCATGATTACAGAATGCAAAGTATGACCCCAAATTCTGATTATGCTTCGCAATTGATTATACAATCCCATCTATCGTGACCCTGACGTATTTGTTGTCATGCGTGGTTCGTGTTGTAGCGGTGCTGACGTATTTCTTCCATGTTTTGAATTGAAAATGGCATGTGCCTGAATTTCATGTAATATAAATATCGTGTTGGAAGTCGGCGTGCTCTCATTGGAAACAATTTTTAAAATTGTTATTAATAGTAAGTGTAAGACTCCGAAACATTCTCAGATATCTGGATTAATGGTTAATGTTCTAGAGAACATCAGGAATAACATTTTCAGGTTAAATAAGTCTCTGGCAGTTTCTTTTCTGTACATTTAGAACTCTACCTCCACGTTTAAATCATTCTTCTCTAGAATTTACCTGTTTTCTTTCTTGAAATTTGAATACTATAAGAGCTTCCTGAAAGCTTACTACAAGAGATATTACCGGAAGTTAAAGTATAAATAATATAAATTGCTTCAAGAAAGTCATTTATACATACACATTAAGTCTGAATAAATCCTGAAGCTAATAGAGACGCCATTTATCATTGTTTTTCCTGAAAATACCGGGAAACTGTTGAAAGTTTCAGTATTGGTTGTTATCAGACCCATTATATGTCAGAAAAAACGATTAGAAATGCTTTTCGAATGCATAACAGTGATGCATGTGAATACTTCGTCGATGTCGTTCATCTGCTGTCGTAAAAACTCGGAACACTAACGTTTGTCGTTCAAAATTGTATTCAAATACTTATTATGTCAAAAACCACCGAAAAAAAAATTATATTTCCCGAAAATGCTAATTTGCTTTTTAACTGAAAAATTTTTAGGAAAAATGATTATACTGAGAAAACTAAAAAACTGTTACGGAAAAGCGTATTCGAATAAGAGCGAAGTGCAAACAACGTAGCTTTATGTGGTCAGTAGATCCTGTATGAGACAGCCGATAGCTAAGGAAGGTGTTACATTAGTTTCTACTGCAACAATGGGAGGTTATCACGATTTAAGTGGCTTATAATAATGATATGTTAATGGAAATATATGTGGTTTAGTAGTTGGCTCTCGTGGGATGGGCCACAGTATTTTCGAGGCAGATGTGAAATTTGGATTTTCGCGCACGGCCATCGCAAGAGTATACCGTGAATATAAGGAATTTGGAAAAACATCAAATATCCGATAGAGGTGTGGACGGAAAAAGATTCTGAAGGAACGGAGCCATCGACGGCTGACAAGAATCGTTTCATGAGATAGACGTGCAACACTGCCTCAAATTGCTACAAATTTCAATGCGGGGACATCAACAAATGCCAGCGGGCTAACTGTACAACTGGCTCCTCGTTTAGCCTCGTCAACACCACCAGCAACACCAGTAGACTGTTAACGACTGGAAACAAGTTGCCTGGTCTGACGAGTCGTATTTTCAGTTTAGTGGGGGCTGATGGATTTGTACGGGTATGAAAAACACACCATGAAGCCATGGATCCCGCATGTCAACAGGGAAAACTGTTCAAGCTGGTGGAGACGGTCGTGTTATGGGGCGTGAGCAGTTGCCATGATATAGGACCTATGATAAAGCTACCCACAACTCTGAAAGCGAGCTGTATGTAAACATCCTTTCCAGTGGCATACACCCATTCATGTCCTGTGCGCATTCCAGCAGGCTAGTACAATTACGATAGAACAATGCGATACTACACACATCGGGAGTTACTACCGAATTGCTGCAAGAACACTCTTCTGACTTCAGCATTATCAGATTAAAACAAAAATATTTGCTGTAACTCTTGAAACTAAATCGGCGGTTAATTTTAAACCGGGATGCATCATTAAAATAAATATCGGGTGAAAACCCTATTGCTTGTTTAAGTTTAATGTTGCACACCAGTGTAAATTTTATGCGTCAAAAATTTTTATCAGTCACTATGTTTTTATGTTTGCCGCCGAATTCCAGCAACTACTTTCTGGTGCACTCGCAAAAGTGAAAATCCTCGAAAATGTATTGAATTAAAGAATTCGACAAAATGTTTCATGGATCATTAATTACTAATTAATCACTACAGAAACTTACTGGTATTTGGAATTTCACAGTGTGGGATCTTTGGTTGATTCCCTCGTAATAAGAGATGTGATTGTGTGAGACGAGTGTGTTCTGTACTCTACCGGGAGAGCAAGATTTCCTCCTTCCGGTTAGCGCTACAGCTCGAACGCCAATGGCCGAGTTTGGGTTTGATGGAATGTAATTTATTATTTACTTGGTCATTCCAATGATCCTGACAGCTGCGATGGATTCATCACTTCTCGGAGGATTGGGAAGTGGTCTCTGGCAGGGACCAAAATGTTATTGCCAATGTTAGATGTTGTGCAAGCTGCGATGTCTGCTTTCGCATTGACCTGTATGCTAACTTTAACCGATACCCAGTATACCTTTACTGTGGTACCATGAAGTGTAAGATAATGTAATTCATGAAAAATAGCATGAATAAATGAAAGCGACATGTGTCGCTTTCCACCTCCTCTATAATGTTGATGTGATTACCTTCAAGAGATTTATCGTCTTCATTTAACAAGCTTTCAATTGTATTATATGAGATTTGAACTAAGTTTCTCATTCAGATGTTGTTAGGTGTGTTTCTCGCTGTTGCGAGCAAGACCGTCTCTAATTTCAGCCTCGGAGCTGACAAATCAAGTCTATAACAACTGTTTCAGTTCTAAAACCGAAAAGAACTACAAGAACTACGCCGCGAGTCTATCACAATGCCCCCCACTCCAGACCGTTCATCTGCTTCAAGTAGAAGATTCATCATTCATATCAAGAATGATCCAACTCCAGCATTGAATTCGCAAAACGTGAAAGAGGATTTCAAAATGAAAATATTGTTACGAAAATTATGTACATAATCATTATTCATCATGTATTATGCCATTTTTCGTCTGTAAATAACCATTGATCCATTTCTCTATAAATCTCGCCAACGCGTTTGTTGACGGCTATAAGTTAGCGATGTCATGATGAGAAAGGAGAAGCGTAAAGATGTCAGGCGCGAATCGTCGACATTATTCTAGAAGGTCTCTTATGCCTATATAAGTGGCGCTACTGAAACGGTATTATGTCCAGTTGAAATTTTATCGGGAAAACGAGATCTTATTTGTCGATCACACTCTATTCGTAGGTCGCGTTCCGTCGAAATCTCTGCTTGCAAATACGTGTAAATAGCCTTTCTGTGAAATAAATCTCTGACGTCCTGCATTTTGTTTCATCCTCTGCTCACTTCAAGGACTTGTGAGAGACATTATCCGGAACAATAATTTCTATCACGATCCCTACGCGTAAAGTAAACCCTGGTGTTATAACGGTTAAAATAGTAAGAAATATATGGAACAGACGCGCGGTGTTGTAAATACGTTCAGGAAAGGGAAATACGATATTATCTGTGCTAAAGAATGATTTATAAAGAGCTTGGCTATGTTCCAAACAAAGTGAAAATATACTGCGGGCAAAGAATTTGACGGACGAGGTTCGCATTTTAAAGTACATTCATGTTCGTTTTTTGAATGCTGCCGATTTTCAATTCCGAGTACATATTTATAGTTCCGTATGTACATGAAAGTATAACTCACGATTCCTCGAAATGAATGTATTATACATTAAGAAAGAAAAAAAAAAACCGTGTATCATCTTTAGAGAATTCACCGTAACTGATGCTACTAGAATTCATCACGTGAACAAACGTCCCATACACACATTTGGAATATTTCAAATACATTTTGAGATTTTTATCTTTGTATTTCTCCTATGTGTATCTTTCATAGATATTTCAGGTACTTCTTTAACATTTTTGCTTTGTAAACATCACTAACGTAAATAGCTATTATGTTTCTGTGAAATTGATCATGATGGTGTTTAGAAATATATGAATGGATTCATAAGTTTTTAAGGGAAAAAAACAATTTTTTATATCTATTGTATTGCTGTTATCTGCAGTGAGTTATTCTCTTTGGTTTGAAATACTTTGGAAAAGAACAACTATTATACTATCTTTAATATATTCTTATTGCACGCATTTGCCTGAGAAATAGTGAAGTATGTCAGGAAGTGTTGTATGCTATCTCTAGCAGCGTAAGTGCATGTCTAGGTGTAGGTTCCTTTATGTGGCCATTGCTGTTGTCCATCTTCTAAATTTGAAGGGGGGGGGGGGACTTGTTATACTCATTTAATTTTTTGTATTTTGGATTTTCCGATTTTTGTAAATGGATTTTTAGACTCTCTGTCCGAATTAGTATCAGCTCTTTATTTGGCAGTGTTGCACTCAACATGGTTTTCTAATATTTTCCAAGTAAACGCATTTTGTATTTTGAGCTCGTTTCAACACTGGTGTCTCTAAGCAACTCTTTAACATTAAATTTTTACTTGTGATCTGTTCATGAGTTTGCTATAATTACCAGCAATTAACAAGGTTAGCAATAATGATTTTTGGCCCTTGCATTCTGGAGGGAAAATACCTATGTGCGGAGGAGACATATTGCTGTGGATTTTTCAACAATGATAGAAAAGAAAGTTGGCAAACAGTAAATGACATTTTAACAATTCAAGTATAAGCAAATCATACAAATACTGTGTGTAACCCTGAAGGGCAACATCCCATATTTTTATATTTACAATAATTTGTTTTTGTCATGCAATATCATTGACGGTACCTTAATTTCTTAATATACATAACCACTGAAAAATTTTAATCCCGATAAAATTTCAACAGGACATAGTACCGTTTTAGTAGCGCCACTTATATTGCAAAAGAGACCTTCTAGAATAATGTCGAAGATTCGCGTGACATCATTACGCTTCTTTCTCATCATGGCATCGTTGAATACTTGCCAATTAAAGGGTTAAATATCTGCATTTATCAGTGACATAATGGAGTCGACACTCGATAGAACAGCCCTTCGTCCAGTCGAAAACCGACGTTATATCGGGAGGGTCGTAAAATCGAAAGTAAAACATACTTTGTATATAAGGTAGAGTGGGGTTATACCGAACAGCGGGGAATTCCGAATACCGTTGTTCTCCGTCACTGTTTGAATCTAGAGGGGTCTGATTAGCGTTGCAGCCTGACGGCGTCCACTGTAAACTCATTGAGAGGGCGAATGACTTTCTAGCTGTGTTATTACGAGTGGTGTGTAAAAAACAGTTTTTTCGTTTTATTTGTGACTTTTGTTGGCAGCGTTAGGTGCTACTGCCGAGTATTGCCCTGATCCACGAAGCAATTCCGAACAGTGTAAGCTCTTACAAAAAAAATTTGAACTTCAAGTATAAAGTCAAATGTTTTGTGGTTTTTTAGTAGGGAATGAAACAGGGTATCTACCTATACTATTTTGTTTTTATGAACAGGTTGTGATAAATATATAAATAAATAAATATATATATATTACTCAAACAATTGAGTAATTAGAGATTTCCTTCAAGTGCATTATCCGTAATATTTGGGACTTATCGTACCGCTCGTTGCAATAAAATGGTCGCAATAACGTGGGGACGAGCGTCGCCTGTAGTTATAGACAACGTTTCAGTTGTCACAATTTTCCGTTAACATTCTGTTCAAAGAATTCCTTTTTTATACATTTAACGCTATTGACGCTTGTTTGGTGTTACAAAAAGTTTAACTCTTCGTTCTCTGGAATTAACCTGAGCTCACTCAAAAAATTCTAACACTAAGAGCTTTCTAGAGCTCACTTACAAGAAATACTACAGGGGATTTGAGTGTGGTTAAAATAAATGTCTTCGGTGTCTAGACTTAAGAATGTATTTACATATACATTGAAACTGGATAGGCCTCATGCTAATAGAGACCGGCCATTTATCATTGTTTCTTCTAAAGTACTGAATAGTGATTGAAAATTTTTGTATTGGACGTTCTCGGTTCCTTTACATGTTTCTAAAAAAGAAAGAATGAAATGGGAATAAATAGCAGCACTCTGTTACAAGTTGATACCACACCTGCGATTTTCAAGCCCAGTAAAAGAGGAAAGACAGCCCATAAACAGCGGAAAGGATTCATTGGGCGAAATATCATATGTCATGGGCAATCCAAGTGTCATGATGCCATTTTGAGTGGTGATGGAAAAAAATTTAATTTGTACAGTTCAGATAGCTGGAAATGACATTACTGACATGATATCAGAAAAGAAGAACCAAGTTACCTTAAGCGTCAACAAGGAAGCGGAGGTGTAACCGTCTGAGGGTGCGCTCAATGCTAGTGGAAAAGTGGAGTTGACTGTTATATCTGAACGTCCGAATCCTCAGAAATGTCAGGAACTGTTGAATAAGTATCTAATTCCCCTTTTTGAATCTCAGAATATCTCCACGGCTCAATTTATCAGGACAATGCACTCCCCTCACAATGCAAATTCGACCTGGGAATGATTACTTGCGAATGGGATTCCAGTGATGGACCGGCCCGCACATGCTCCCCAGACCTCATTCCTATGGAAAACATGTGGGCTACAGTGGCACTTGAAGTGCATGAGCATGGCAAGCAATGCAAGAGTGTTTCAGAACCTGAACGAGCGATCTTCAAAGTGTGGCAAGATATTCCTATAAACCATTGTCAAAAACTTGTTGAATCGATGCCTAGACGAGTGTTTGGAATTATAAAGAACAATGGGAAATTTACTGAACGTTGAAAATGTAATTGAACATGAGATTTTTTTTCGGTCATAAGAAATACAGATATAAGTTAAATTATTATTTTTATATAATAATATATATTAATAATATTAATTAATAATTTTAATCCTGCACAGTCAGGGGATTCCTAGTTAAAAAAAGAATTTTCACTTCGAAAAAATAAATTGTTATTTATGCAGAATATTGTAAGTGGCTTCAACATTTCAGGACACACCTCATTTGTCTTTTCGCTATCTTTCTATTTCTCTTAGCTACTGAAGAAAGAACTTGATATAGCTCAGAAACGCGTCTAGCTGTTCTTATTTTGGTATTTTGGGGGTTTACTAACGTTGCTTGCCTATTAATATTATCTCATTAAAATGCAATCTATCTCTAGTTGGCCATAGTTCGTAACCCCGCACAATGTTCCTCAATCTCAGCGGGCAGCAGAAATGCTTGTTTCCATTGTTTTGTTGGAAAATAGCCAGAAAAAAACCCATCAATTATTGTAATTTTTTTCTAATGGTCTAATGTTGTCGTCCCAGATTTTCTCACGAATCGTGCGTCGAGAAACCACACACACTTTCTGTCATGTTTGCTATTCATCGGCGATGCCTCAGAGGAATGTATTCGAGAAGTACGAGCGTGGTGTTCCTTATACGAATGGTTACAAGGCAGAAAACCTCAAATCCCATGAATTCACGCTCATCCAATAAGCTATGTATTTTTCTGTTACAATCTTTCTGTTATTCACAAGTATTACAAGTTTTCTGTTATTCACAAAACTCTCATACTATTGAATTCCATCGCGATCAAATTTTGCACAGAAACATAATAATATCCCCGTTAGTGCACTCGAAATATTAAAAATGTTTGAAACATGTATTCATAGATTTATTATTTATTTGTAAAATACATAAAGGAACCTCAAGAAAGCGTTCTAAAATATTCCATGCATGTATAGAAAGGCGTACGTTTCCGTGATGTATTCCAGCAGTATTAGTTATGGTGAAGTCTCTAGAGATGGATACATGTATTTTTATGAATAATAAAAGAATATATTTCGATGTAACTGGATATTTTTGAATAATCAATAATAATATGATGTATTTTTCTGTAGGTATATTACGGTATGTATACGGAATTTACAATTGGCCATGTCCAAGTGTGAAAAGAACCGAATTTACTTTAAAATTCGAATATCGTTCGGCAAATGTTTCACCTGCAATACAATTTCAAAGGCCAAAACAGACAAAATTCTCAACGAGGTGGCTGAAAAAAGATTCCCATAAAAATATGGTCTTAGCAAAATACAGCAGCCCAATAACAGCAATAATAAAACAATTATTATGATAAAATATGAATAAATTCACTGCACGTCAAAAAATATGGTTGTACTCATATGTCTATATTTTCATCATGGCCACGCTTTATACAGAGTGATTCAGAAAAGATGAAAAAAACTTTAAGAGTGATAGTACGCACGAATACAAACAATTGCCATCAAGGAATGCATGGTCGCATGAATCGCAATCACATGAGCGCGTTTCGAAACGGCCGCACCGCAAACGTTAAAACGGCATTCCCGTTGAAATTTATCGGGAGAAAAAGAACACCATGCATGCAAATATAACCTGGGGAAGAAGAAGAAACGGCATGCAAATCTGCGTCACAGCGAATAAAAGGCGCAGACGCCAGCCCTGTGAAGTTATTCCAGTGTGCACAACAGCGCTAATAGTTGTAACGTACGAGATAATTGACGCACTTTAGTAATACTGAAAAAGCAGACCTTTCCAGAGTTGCAAACGGAAATACCACACAGGCAGCAGGAATATACGGTGGAATGTAAAATGCATGTTTGCTTTTTCAGTATTACTAAAGTGCACCATTATCCTGTGACGCAGATTCGCATGCGGTTTCTTCTTCTTCCTCAGGTTACATTTGCATGCATGGTGTTCTTTTCCTCCCGATAAATTTCAACGGGAATGCCGTTTTAACGTTTGCGGAGCGGCCGTTTCGAATGTTAGACCATCCATTCTTTGGTGACAATTGTTTGTATTGGCGTGTGCTATTTTCCCATCCTTTCTGAATTACCCTGTATACGTAAATTATGTTAATAATTTTGGATCACTGATGACATTTTTCTTTAGCATATTCATAATAGACTATCACGTTTATTCAACGTGGTGATTCGCCACCGCGTGTACAAACTTCTGAGGGGAGTAGTAGATATTTCAAAGGCGAATTGGAATTACGTGGCAATGCAGGGTCGGAAATTTTTTCCTGAAGCACGCATCACAGAAGTGAAAGGACACAGCATAAGTGAATATGTATTATAACCACTTGCCCCTGATGGGTTTTCAATTTTTTTCTGCACATTTTTTCATTCTAAGACTAGGAATTACAGGCAGTTATAGAAAATCGTACTTAATTTTCCAATTTAAAAATATTGATGATTCACATGTTAACTTTTTTATTGAAATTAGAATTTTTTTTCACGTTATATAAATAATCTAGTTTTTAGATAGATTATGTAATTAGATTACAGATTATGCATCTAGTTAGATATTATATTGCTGTTGCATGAAGCCATGGCGTTTGTGCAAATCTAGTTAAATGTTTACTTGATGAGCGGTCTCCTCCTCGCTTAAATGAGCGCTCTCCAAGTCAATTTCGGGAAAGAGCGGATACCCGTGTCTGCCACGGGTAAATCAGGCAAGTGGTTAATAATAGATGTACATGAGAAAAGTACCAGATGGATGATTTTTTCTCCGCCCTCGATATATACGTCCCTACTCATGCTAGTCACATAAATGTGCAAATTTTCTCTTTTTCTTCTAATCAGCCGGTTGGATACCTTATTTTGCTATCTAAGTTTTGCCTGAAATTCGAATGTGCCGATTGAAACACATGTTATAAAATATTTTATGAAAATAACTTCCACAGAGTAACATGGGTAGGGTAAACATTCAAACGTATGGTCTCCAAATAATTACGGCATACTCCAGTGCAGGACGATCTAAGCATCAGAAAAGGGAAAGAATGGCTTTAATAGACCGCGAAAATACCTTTTTGAAAATGAAGAATTTACTCTAAATTTATTTATCGATAATTTATTTCTACACCCAATTTTCTAATCCGAATGTTAATTCCCAGAGTTGGTGAGGAGACACATGAACCTACTCAAAATTGTGTGAAAGCTCTCTTCTAGGAACCAACTGACCCATTTCAAATGCCAATGAGTGAATGAGTTCCGTGCAGTGATGCTGTATGCCGTTGAAAGGGTAAAACACAACCATGCTCCTTCCTGTACAACAAGCCGATCAACAAAAATATAGTCCGAGAGCTTTTTTGTATTAGGCCGAGATTACACTATAAAAGTTTGATAAAAGTTCGTTTATAAAACTTGAAAAATGCAATTAATATGCCGATCAGTTAAGTTCGCTCGAATGTAACAGATGTGTTTATTGGTTACATTTTTCAAGTTTTATAAAAGAATTTTTATCAAAGTTTTATAGTGTAATACCAGCCTTACTCACGATATATCTCACGGAACTTTTTTAATAAAATTCCGCAAATTTATTATATCATTTAACCAAAAATTATGTTTTATAAGTGAAAATAAAATGGCTTATCCGCTAGCATCAACTTTAAAAAATTTCGTAATTCACTCGTTCCGATTCCCGAAACATTTATTATCGTCACGTAATTTCCCAAATCTCTTTCCAGACATTTTTTTTCCACAAATAAAAATACATCAACATAATATAAAAAAATAAAGATAAATCCAGAGAATATAAATAAAATTGATGGGAAGAATGAAAAAAAAAAATGCATTTGAGAGTGTCAATTCCATATTTTACAATGCAGATAACGCTACGGCGGGTAATCGGATTCCAAGATGTTTGCTTAAAAGTTTCACTTTTCCTCACAAACTTCTTGAGAAATGTAACTTTGGGAAATATGTATCCGTTTCTCTTGAGTAAGAATGAAGTAAATCTCTGAAGTGACACTTCTCTCTTCTCCCGGATAACTTTTCCTTTTTTTTCTCCGTAGATATCGTGTAGCGAGGGGTTAGGAAATTCACGGTCAAAAGGAAAAATTTGAAGGCACCTGTCAAAAATATGAGACTGATAGTCGAAGATTTTTCTTGGAAAATCCGTTTAAAACTTCCCTTTTTTTTTTAGGTATCGTTGATATTTTTAGGCTCGTGTTATTTTTAGACGGCTTCAAACTTATCAAATATCATGATAGTATTTTTATAGTGCTATGCCGTACAATTGTTTTTAAGGGGAATCCATTCTCTTACCTTCATAATCCATTTGAATGATCTGATAGAAATGTATTTATCTCATTCATAGTCTGTTTTTCTGCCGCTGTGGTGGTCGAGTTGTCATGGCGCCGGACTCGCATCGCGAGGATCCGGGTTCAAACTCCACCTTCGTCGCAGTGGTGGTCGGCTGAAGTTGGTTTTTGGCGGTTCCCAACTTCGAGGCGCGAATGCGAGCTGATCGCTCAGATAAAATGTCTCGCCGCAGAGAGGACTACACACAACGGTATGATTTTTCATTCATTACACTTCACTCACTATGAATTGAGAAAAAGCTCATAGTTTAAAAAAACTGATTGCAGATGGCAGCACTACACATAACAGGCATTACACAGAAACAAACTTCACGGTAGGTTCATTATACGAACACAGAAGTTCCGCAGAGGAATATGGACGAGGTGCATGTCTGGTTTAGTAGTATGTTTTTCAAAAGTAAAACTAAATATCGAATATATAATAGGGGTCTGAGTATGTTGGTATAAATATTCATAGTATATACACACACAAGCACATGCAAATAATTTGAACTCGTCAGATGATGTCATATACATATTTTCTCTTTATACAGTCGAATCCCGTTTTAACGAATACCGTTATTACGAAAATCTCGTTTTGACGAGCACTTCTCTAATCTCCCAGATAAGTTTACATAGGGACATTTTAAATAACCTGGAATTTCTTCATAACGAAATTTTGTTGTAACGAAGTTATTTCTACGGTCTCTTGGAGTTCGTTATATTGGGATTCGACTGTATATATCGTGTTTTTCTCGAAGACAGGATGATGATTATACGATGATACAATGTGATGGTGATCTGTTACGCACACGGATGATTTTTTGATGGAATAAATTATCGTGAATTTCAATCACTGATGAATGCTTCCTTTAACCACGACCTCAGAGTATGCATGGTATTTAAAACTCATTAAAAAAATTATGTTTTTTGGGTGAAATTTTTTTTTTCAAAACTCTCCCTGATTCAATTTATTTCCTAACAGGCTTTTTGGCGATCTTCTTTAATTAGATCCATAACCTGTTGATAATGCTGTCGAACTTAGTTAATTGTAAGTTCAAATTCACTGGAAAAAAGTACGAATTACCCAAAAATCGAATTGTCCAATTGATCTATCCTATATTCGTAAAAAAACTTAACCATCAAAATTCACATGGGATTCGGTAATAATTATCAATATTAGAATTTTATCATCCATTACGGAAGTGTTTTCCAAATTTAAATAATTCATAGCTGATTTTAGCTGCCACATTATTCCTCTGTTTTGGAATCAGCATCACTGTAGAGAATTTATTGATCATGTCCAAAGCGTGATTTTACGGAAACAGTTTATGATCATTCATTACGAAACTGTTTCCTAAAATTTTGCTTTATTATAAGAGTGATCTCGTATGCTACAAGGAAATATTCTTTCATTTACGTATTACACGATTTGTAATTTTCATACTGAACCAGGATAGAAAGATTCAGATTTTTCCACTTTGATTCATAGGTTAAACAAGGTAATCGGTATCGAGTGTGTACACGTTCTCGATGCAATTCAGCTGAACAATGTTAAAAAAATGAACACCGCATTTAAAAAAACAAGAGTAGAGGAAAAAACAGAAGTTTTAAAACTTTTATTTCTTACAAGATTTGTTGTTTAACAACTCGATCGAGAAAAACAATGTTTGACATCTTGTGTAATTTTGTTAAACTAAATTTGCTCAAACAGAAATCATGATTTTGTTTCCAACTTCGAATTATCCAAAAAAATTCGAAAAAAGGTTCGAATTACACAAGGAATTTTAACATTAAATTAGATAGAAAAAACTAGTAGGATGTTCGTAAAGATCGAACTATCCAAAAAATTCGAAGTAACCAAATCCTATTATATTTAAATCTGGACTGGTTGAAGGCCAGTCTAAGTGTCCGAATGATACCTTGGGTATTTCAACCAATTTTCAGAGTTAAATAGCACTGTCATGGTAGGATTTCGTTTATGGACTATATTTTTATTGATGGATAAATTTGGAACATGACTAAAAAAAAAAAAAAAAAAAAAATGCTCCTATCACTTTACGTGAGAGAATTCATATATTATGTTGATTTACTTCAATATAATGAGTTCATTATTATGATCATCGTCACTTCATTTTTTATGTTGATTCATTATTCCTGACTCTAATCTATCCTCCCAGAGTCAGCTCCAACCATTCTTGCAGTATAATATCCATGTGCGAAGGTTTTTAACAACTGGCGATTGCGAAGATGAATTTTGGAAAGAGAAAATTCAATAGCCTTTGCGGGGAATCGAACCCACGTTCTTTCACTTTTCTGGGGAACGCCCCACATCACAAGACTATAAAGACAACGAAATCTCGCACTCTCTCCTTGAAGCTCGTGTGCACTGAAAGGGACCGTACATGGACGGCCTGACCTGACTCGGGCCATACTCACAACCGTTGACGCTAACACCAGATGGCGACTTATGAAAGGATGACGTCACTCACGCTATACATACGAAGGTTTTTAACAACTGGCTGTTGGGAAGATGAACTTTGGAAAGAGAGAAAATTTTCAACTGCTCTCTCTCTCTCTTTGCGCGGGGACATCTCCGCAACAGCTAATTGTTAAAAATCTTCATATGTACAGCGAGAGTGGCGTCACTTTGATAATATCCATGTTGCGAATATAACGTGAAGTTTGTTCTTGTGTAATACTTGACGGTACTATAACATGCATCGCCCAGAAACAAATTTCACGTTAGTTTAACAACTTGGACAGGCACATTTCAACATGTGCCAATACGTTAGAAGTTCCTCAGAGGAATATGTGCGAGGTGCATGTATGGTTTTGAAGTAGTATAATATACCATGATTTTTCTTTGACTGCTTACAGTATGGCAAATTGAAATTACGTATTGCAATTATATATTAATGATTTTAAAATAACATTAAAATTGTATTTTTGATAAAGCATCCAATCCCAAAGCTCGTTATGAGCAGTTTACTATTTTTTATCGATCGTTGTTTTTGGGAATGCGACAAACGCGATATATTGGATTTAATGAATCTCTTGAACTTATCGATAAAACGATAATCCCCTACCGCAATAATTTTTCTTGGTCATCAGAGTATCGTTATATCGAAATGTAACTAATTCCAATCATTGCCGATGTTCGCAATGATTAAGGAGGGAAGAATCAGATATTTACTGACTGTCAGTCGGATCAGACAAGGCCCGAGCTCTGTCCCTTCACGAATTTTAGCCCTTTACATAACTAGGGGTCAGCCATGTTGGGGGTTATTAAAAATCAAAGCGCCATCTATCGGTGGGCACCCCAGGCTAGGTAGGCAAAGGAATTGTTTTGTATGTTCTTCCCCCGGATCGAACGCGCGTGGACCCTGAAAATATTTACCGACTGCTACTTGTGTCTAATGTTTTTGTTTCTGATTGAATTTATTTATTTTTTCTTTCACTTTTCATTATGTCTGCCTAATAATTTCTCAGCTTGTCGCGTCAAAGATAATCAGAAAACAATTTCTTTTTTTCCATTGTGTTCTTATTTTTCCAAAAAGAATCATTGCTAATGACTCCGACCATATAAACAAACATCATTTCACCAGCTCCCGCAAAGTCATCTGCAAATTCATTAAGCATACTAGCTTTTGTTGTTATCTTCTCCCCAAACAAAATCAGCAAAATGCTACATTGTACGAAATTTCCCTAATGATCTCCAATCGATTTTTCTTCTCGGAAACATAGAAACTACGTCTCAAGACTCTAACCATTTCTTATAATAAAAATAAAATAGAAAACGATAAATGGATAAACTGTAGGTTCCCTGTCGCTTCTTCCGAGCGCGTATTCGGCGGCCATCTACGATAATGATGTAAAAATGCGGTATTTTGCCGATACCTGAAGAAGAAAAACAATGAGAACAACACGAAATTTTCCGAAGATTTTTGAGAGATTTATAAAATCGATGAATTGTTGAGGGTTGGAATTCCAACACACACACACTGTCTTCTCCATTTTCGGAAGAATGTGCCATGTATTACTCGTATCTCAATGGTTATCTTTGTGGTACTTCCATCCGAGTGGAAACGTTGAAGAATGGAATATATGGATTTGCTGGATTGAAAGTATGTTATGTCATGCTTTCCGTTGGGTTTTTCTGAAAGTATGTGTGTTGGAAATATTGTATCCAAACAAAGCTTGGACGATAAAGTATCATACGCGTTCAAATTATTTCAATGTCTGAAATGTCAGCATGAATCAATAACATGAGCATGAAAAAACGTAGAATAACAACCTAAAATTGTACAACTACATTAAATTCTCAATATTTATTTGTAACCATTGTATTCTTTTAGAGAAATTGTTTACCAAATATATAGGACCAATTTATTTGCCATAAAAGTTTGTACCTTTTCTATTTTGAATGTGTATGCAATACATGCTCGGTTTCATTGTTAAATACGTGTCTCTTCGCGTTCTCCTAAAGTCAAGCAGAGGCTTAGTTCGTCCTGAACTGGAGTACGCCGTAAGGTAGGGCTGGACAAATCGCAAAAAAAATCTAAGAGCCAGAACAATTTTTTTAGGCACCAGAATTTTTTTTTTACGGGATTAAAATTCACCGGGATGGATAGCATGGGCCATTAGTTATTAATGCACCGTCAATCAACAGCTTCGAGGGGGACACGTGGATCGTCTTGTAAGGGAAAATTCTAGGTTTGGTGTCGTAGGGAGTTTGCCTTTAATAGGGTTGTAATTAAATGGAATAGCTTACCTCCGGGTGTCATGAATTCTAACACAATTAACACGTTCAATAAGAAATACGATAACGTATTTGAAGAAGTCGAGAAGCTATTCCATACTTAGATTAAAGCAATCACAATTTTTCCGATGAGCTGTGCATTACATATTATTAATTATTTTCGAGATAATATGCTTTTTTTATTGGGTTGCTGTATTTTGGTTACATTTTATATCTATATTTTCCATAGGCATCTTTTTCAGCCTTCTCGTTGGGCAATTTGCCTGTTGTCGTCTAAAAAATAGGCTAAACTTTTTATTAAAAAAAAAAACCGCATTACTTTCATCACTTGACTAGTATCTTCCTTTATGGTGGCAAACAAAGTTGTGTTTGTATTTGTACTTGTATTTTGTAAGAGGTTTCGAAATTTGTTATTCTATAAATTTCGGTTTTTTATCCTAAAACCGTAAATATTCGAACTTAAATCCAGAACCAGTAGCCATCCCACATTATATCATTGTGGCGTTGCCTATTTATGGCGAACAGATATTTTTACAGAGATTTATTTTCAGAGACAACAGTATTGTTTTCAAATGTGTATAAATATCCGTTCTGTTATCTCCCGATTGTTTTTTACGCTTTTTTTGTCATACCTGCAATATCTATGATCTAGTCGGTGACGTTGCTGGCAGCGCTATGTCACGTCAGCTATGTTAATTTTTGTTTTTAATTGAATAATTCGTTATATGATTTTAACCCAGTAATAGTTTGACTGAGCTTGATAAAATATCAGCTACACGGCTTATAAAGTTGAAAGCCTATTCAAAAAAATTCATGCAAACTTAACATCATATATGACGAATTATCCAACTAAAAACATGCCAGCAGTGTGACCGGCTGGATAGCAGATATTGCAGGTATGGCAGAAAAAGCGCTAAAAACAATCGTGAGACCACAGCACGAGTATTTATACACATTTGAAAACCATACTGTTGCCACCAAAAATAAATCTCTGTAAAAATATAATATCGGTTCGGCATAAATAAGCAGCGCCACACCAAAATTTCACACTTGTTACAATTTTTCCACACCATACTAGATAGATCTTTCCTACTTTATATCAGAAAATTTGCTAAACTCAATCAGACAATTTGATAAACTAAATCAGACAATTTGATAAACTAAATCAGACAGTTTTCTACATTAAAATCCTGAACTTTCTTACATTGTATCAGGAACTTTTCTAACTTGAATCCAAACCTTATCAACACTAAATCAGGAACTTTTCTGCTTTAAATCTGATGCTTTCCCCACGAAAAACCGCGAACATTTTTGCACCGAATCAGGAACTTACTCTACCCTAAATCAAAAACTGTCTTAACCAAATCTGAAACTTTCCTGCAATAAATTCATAATATCAAAATCCAGCATCCAAAACATCCGTAGTTTAAATGTGCAACTTTTCTGTCTTATACAAGAAACTTCAAATTCTCCGTTATTCATCTACATACATAGGCCTACATTGTTCTCATATGTGCATAAAGAAAATTTATTACGGAATTTGGGAAAAACGAAACAGGACAATGTAAACAATTTAAGTTGATAGGATAAGGGAGAAAAGGTCATTATTTTGACCAGGTCATAATAATGACATTGTCTACCTCAAATCATCTCCTTAATAATCATCTTTAAATTTACATCAGAAAATTTGATGTCCCGAATCCACAAGTTCCCCGCATTAAATCCACATCTATCTATTTTCTTTCCAAAATCTGCAGTTTTCTCACTTTAAAACTAAAATTTGAAATTTTCTTGTACAATTCTAGAACCTTCCCATGCTGAATCTCAACTAATGTTTCAAAATCTAACGCTAAAAAGTGTACAATCTATCAGTATCTGCTTCTTTTAAAGAATGTGGTATTTACAAGTACTGGTTACTTTTATCATGACAATTTGTTTCTGTTTAGGCTAACTTAAAAAAAAACAAAAAAAAAACTTTTAACATTATTTTATTACATGAAGTGCCACCAAACCATTCAAACAGAAGGAGATAATGAATATGTATTTGAAACGAGGATAAAATGTTATGTCGGTCACATAATATTTGGTATTTCAGTCACACAGGCTTCATTCATCAATGATTACAAAAACAAATCTAATATATAGTTAAACACTATTTTATCAAAATGGTACTGAAATCTTTTCTATAAAGTAAACAAAAATCCCAAAAAAAATCATATATCATGAAATGAAATTATTTTAACATCATGAAACTTCTCTTAAATGTTTATCCTTTCTGTCAAAAACCAGTTACGAATCCCTATCCAGGATATTTTAGGATTTATTTTAATGCAAATTCCTTGGACAATTTGCGACAGAAATGATTCTTTTATATATATTTTTTTCTCGCAGATAGGTGTGGAAATTCAGGAAATTCAGAAACATTCACGTTTGAAGTTCTTGGATACAGTGTCAAGTTTGAGCCGCGAAGTCTCTAGCAGAATAAAATAACAAAAAAAAAAAAAAATAAAAGAAGAGCTCCTTCTGGGAATTCCCCCAGAGGAGATTCGGAATTTTTCCCACGCGATTTTATTCCTGGCATGCAAATGATCTCGGAACAGGAAAATATTTCGTCGGGATCGACAAAAACACGTTCATGGAATACATTTCAGTTGTCACTTCACGCTTCAAAAGAATCCTAAATTCCTTCATATATATTTCACTCCTTAATAAAACTTATTTATTTTTGTTGCTGAGTATTTTGATTCCGTAGGAAACCATTTACTTCTATTACGAAAATCTATTTCGATCGAAAACAGTGTAAATAGGTTTTCTTCTTTGTAAATTTTGTGAGGGAAAAAACTTACTAAAATAGTTCCTAGCCATTTTCGCTCCCACACCCTGAGTGAAATGCGACTTACTTTCCCGCACCAACCACTCATGTTAGAAAATTAAGTTTTTCTGTAATTAACTCCAATTAATTAATTTATATGAATTATTTTGCTTATTATTTAGTGCCTTTTTTGGCTATGGCGAATATTTAGTTTTTTTTGAAAAATTATTCAAAAACGAAAATAATTCAATTCCTGCCTAACGGAAATTGGGACTTCCAAAAAGTAACCCGGTAAGCGGAGTGACGTGTGAACCGGCTGACGCACTAACGAGGTTTGACTGTGTATATATATATATATATATATATATATATATATATATAGATAGATAGATAGATAGATATTTTTCCTTGATTTGAAATTATATAAAACACAATTACAAAACATTTAGCGGCTAAGCAAGCAAAACAATAACCGATACATATCTGTCTGCATAAATAATGACGAAACAGAAAGAAAAAGAAAAAAATCCACATATACGTATAATGACACCAAGAAATAAGTGGCAACAGGAATGGAGTTCATAGACAAAAAAAGGCATTTATAGCAGCGTATGCAAGATAGGAGAAGATTACACTGCAATATGAAATAGATAATTTAAATCTTCTTAAATCTACTTGAGTTAACAACAAGATTTTAAATTGATAAAAAAAGTTATACATGAAGATTGTTCACTTATTAACTGAGGAAGTAAATTAAATATTTTGGGAGCTGAATGAAGGAAAAATTTTTGGAAATGCGTTTTATTTAGCTTTGGACCTGTATAGTATGATGTCTAAATTGTATTCCAGATTTATTTAATTTTAGATTGAGATGGCCACTCTATTCTTTTATAAAACATTTTTAAACTTTTATAAACGTGCAAATGTTGTAGAGGGAGTAACTTTAAGATTGAAAAAGTGGAAATGTATGCGTGAGTCACTTTTTACTCAGAATGATACGGATAAATTACTTCTGTGTGACGAAAAGTGATTATTGATTATTACTTCTTCGCTTATTCATTCCAGACGCAACAACTATAAATCAATGTTTCTTCGAGACTTGACTAAATTTTTTGACGTTTTCCTTGAGTCATGTTCACGACAGTGTCAAAATCTAAGCACCACATGCTAATAACACGAGCTACCAATGATGTAAACAAACCGCGGAATAGTTTAGGTTAGAGAAGCTATCCATTCTTAAAATATGATAACCATAATATTCTTTATGGGCATTGTATAATATTTTATCATGTGTATATACTGTTTATAATTTTTGTTAATTGCATTTTTAATTGGGTTGCTGTATTTTTGAAATGTATGACATCCATATTTTTATGGGCATCTTTTTCTCAGCCACCTCGTTGGGCATTTTGCCTGTTGTGACGTTGTATTTGTATTGTATTGTAAATAATAGTATTTTTTTTTTCTCAACGCAACGATAGCTAGGCGGAAGAAATGCGTACAATGCAAATTCTGCTTGATATATTTCTGCAAGCGAAAGCCAAGAGATGACGAAATATTAGTGGGATTCATTATATTTTTTTAAGAATTGAAAAATTCAATTTTTATCGTTATTTCAGTTTCTCTGATTAATCAGTCAACATGCTGTAATTTTTTCCCCCCATCTCGCAGCTCCGGAAAATGCTCTTCCGAAAGTGAGGTTTCTCATCATGTAATAATGTTTATAAATATATATCACATGCAAAAATCATAATCTCTTAAATACTTGAAGAAATATTTTCTTTAGGATACACTATATATCATATACCATGGTGGGTACTTGATGAATTTTCTTTAATTTCTCAAATGTATGAATAGATTCCGTACTTGGATGAAGGCAACAATAATCTCTTATGCATTATATAATTTAATATATTTAATTTTAATGTATTATATATATATATATATTACTCGAGGTTTCAGTTTTTTCATGAAAATAGCTTTTTAATTTCGGTTACTAAAATTTCGAGTAAAGGTAATTTCATAATTCCGCTTGGTTTACCGGATTTTGCCGCTACGGACCGTCGATCCTAGAGGCGTACATCGAATTAGAACAATAGAATCCAAATAACGCGTGAGCCTTAGCTGCGTCATTCATATTGAAAGGTGTCGTATTTATTAAAAATAAAGAAATAAACTTTTTATACCATGTGTGCTCAAAAACCGAATTAGAAAGTTACTGTCACTCTGTTTTTCTCCTGGGGCCAAAAAAAAATTCTACGTTTCTAAATTCAATATTCCCTGAGATATTTGAATTCAAAAATCGGTGGAAATTTGGTATAGAGCCTCATAAACGAGGGAAAGAAGCATTGTCCGTTAGTTTATGCTGTTGTCTTCCAACTTCGCTCCGATTTTTGTATTCCAATATCTCAGCGAATATTAGAAAAGATGAATGTTTTTTTTTGGCTTCAGAAGAGACAGAAAAGCTTTCTTATTAGGTTTTTGTACCGTTTGTAGGTCTGTTGCTCGCTGTGAAGGGGAGATCGGGAGAAATATTTAAAGGGAAGATCGGATCGTGTTCACGCCGTGAAGTTGGGAACCACAGGAAACCAACTTCAGCCGATCACCACTGTGGCGACGGTGGAGTTCGAACCCGGGGCCTTGTGATGCGAGTCCGTCACTATGACCACTCGATCACCACAGTGGCTACCATACCACCTGCATGCTATATGCTGAAGTTAATCAAGAGGAGGCTACTAATGTCTCTACTTACGCTGAAATAAGGAAGGCAGGGCCGTGTCTCCAGTGGCGGCGAAGCCGGGGTTGATGTGGGTGAACGGGCACCTACGATAATTTATAACTCGGGAATTGGCATATGAATTAATTGAATTGAATTTCCTACTCAAATATGTAGACTAGAACCCACACAAGCTCCATACGCTTCCGACGCCCCTAAGTATTGTATATGGTCGCACACTTGCCGTGTCTGCAATAAGACCTGGGTTCAATTCCCGGCAGATACTAGATGATTTTTTTTTTGTCCGACTTCATTTCTGCAAAATATTCACAGACGTATGTTTCCTTAAAAAACATGGAACTTCAGTAATGTCTTAATGAGGAGAGCGAAATAATTTTCAAAGTGTCTTCGAAGCAAGAAAATCTCCCCATAGCTTTGGGTACAGAATCAGTGTTCGTAAAAGTTTCACGGTAAAGTTCGTTATTGTAAACTCAACGTTATACTCATTAGTGTGAATAGGTAAACATGAATGGGGGTTGTCGTGCTGGCGATGTTCAGGTAACTCCATGTACGCTTCGATCACACGTTTGCGAAAAAATTTAGCATTGGCATGAGCACTAAAATTTAAGTAAAAATGACACACTAGGGGAGACTGCCAAAACATCGACTTGATCTTCTCTCTGTCAAATTCTTTCCCACCACTTCATTAACACGTGCTTTATCTCTCATATCTTTCGGATGGGTAGATTGCTCAGAAAACACACCGACTTTAATTATACACAACGTTTACTTTAGTACTTGACTTGAATTGTAATAGACTAAGAGCAGAATATATCCACTAACATCGCTTCAACTTGTTAGTGAATATTCAAATTTAAATACAAGAAAAGTTAACCGGGCGAATTGCACTTAAAGCAAAGCTGGTATTTTTCTGCGTATTAGTCACATACCCGATGCCCAAGACTGACAATGCGTTACTTGCGCGACAATGCGAACATTGATTTGTTGGAATTTTCAAGATGTTTTTGCATTTTTAATACTCAAAAAAATTCAAATCTTTATTTTTTTTCTGTTTTTTTCCTTCAAACTTTCAATTTATTCTGAAGAAATATTTCCCTTCGTTCAAATTTTTTCAGCCACAATGTGATGCAGGGTATATTCATCTCCACATAATTTTTTTTTCAGGATTTTAGTGCAAAAGTTTATGTAATAAATCACACTTTTCCCGGAGGCACTTTCTCGTGCAAGTCATCTTAAGAACACCCTGAAAGTTGAGTTTCAAGTGTTGCCCCACGCGTCTGACGAAAGCTCCCCTAAGTTCATAATCATCATACTTATACCTCAAAACTTACGTAATCCTTTGAAGCCCCGTTCGCATGTGCAAAGATTGTGATGTGAACGCGGCTTAAGACAAGGTTTACCTCCTTGAGATCAAGAGAGAAAAAAATTCAGTGAGAAAAATCAACCCACACATTTGGGCCACCGGGTCCGAAAGGGTTAGAGTACCAGGTTAGTGTTTAAAAAAAATAGTAGCACTCTGCATAAGGAGTAATATATTACCAGAGCATAAGGCAGGGCCGTAATTAGGGCAAACATTATTTTGCCGCCCCCACAATCTTAAAATTCGATGATTTCATAACGGTGTCATTTGTTCCCACCTAAAACTGCACATCCCCCCCTACGTAGTTTTGGCCCCACATAGGGTATATGCCACTGTATTTGCAAAATATAGCATAAGAAAATTATGGAAACATCTACGTTGCGCTGTACCAGGAACATCCGATAAAAAAGTACGTCCCTTTATCTTATAACTTCTGTATAGAAAATATCACGTTAATATATCCGTTAAGAGAACATCATGTTATAACTATTATAAATACACAATAATATTAAAAAATTGAATTGTTAAATAACAACGATGAGAAAAAAGCGACCGCCTTTTTTTTTTTTCTTAGTTTCCCACCATCGATATTGCCAGGAAAAATTTTAACAATCTGTTACAAGTTTGCCCTTGAAGTTGTGTCCGAAAGTTGTCGACTCTTTTGTGGATTTTCTCATCAAAGTGTCGAGCAACGAACATAATAACGAATACATGCACAAGAAAAATTTAATACAGATATTTCTAGACGAGAGGGGCTCTCTTCCGAACTTATTTGACAAGCACATCAGCTCCGGCGACATGTAAAATATATTTTTTTAATAAAATTATGTTTTTTGCCATCTATTGTATTCGATTTTTGAAATAGGATGTTTTAATTCCCACGTCAACATCTTCCGGCACATGTCAGATTGGAACATTTTCCGCATAGTTTCACCGAGTAAAACTAAAATACAATTTCGAATTTTTCTTCAGATTTCTATGTGTATCGATTTCCATTTTTATTACCTCCTTTTTCTTTCCTTGCTATAAAATGGCATTTTATCGTGGTTTCATTATCTCTTCTTCCAAAAAGAGTTTTTTTTACATAACGATGGAATCGGAGATAAACCAAGGCCACATACGAAGGTTTTTAATAACTGGCTGATGCGGAGATATATTTAGGAAAAGGAGAAAATTCATGCTGGGAATCGAACCCACGTCCTCTGTGTTGCTGGGAGAGTGCTCTAGACCAGTGGTTCTCAACCATTTTTTGTTCATGGCCCCCTTTCAACCATTTCTCATTCCTGTGGCCCCCCTTGCGAACATGAATAATTTTCAACTCCCCCTTCCTTTCTCCTCCCCCCCCCGTTTTCCCATTAGAAGATAATTATTCAAAAATTATCTGAAGTGTAAATATTTTTGAATTTAATTTGATTAATTTTTAATTTATGAAAATAACGAAAAAGCAGAATAAACATAATAGAATACAGTAAAAACAGAATAAATCCCTTGGGGTCACAAAGGGTCTGTATCATCGTAATGTTACTTTTTTGTGAAGTTTATTATTTTGTGTTTTTCTCAGTTTGATTTGTATGTTTTATGTGTTGTGTCAGTCCAATTAAAAAATATATATTTTTAATCAATGTAAACTCTGCGCTTGAAGACGGCACAATGTCATCAAGTTACTCTTTACTGGATGAAATTTTTATTATTTCCAAATTAGTTTTTTTGTGTAAAAGATTATGGTTGCATCGAGAAACGTCAGTTGTAGCTTCCAAAATAAGCATTCTTATAATGATAAAAATCGCAAAAAGTGGTAGCAAGCAGTTTTGTTAATTTTATTCTCTTCATGCGGATAAAAGTAGTAATGCGGGAGTAGCCACACAAATGAATCCCAATTGAAAAGTTCATCCTTCCACATCGTTTTCAACAACAATACATGTATCAAGGATATAGGTTCATGTTGTAACCCTACTATGAATTTAAAAAAATGAACTAAAATACGTGTGAAAATTTTTTAAATATTTGTTTGAACCATTCATTCCAGAAATATCATGTACGCAGTGACAAAACTGTTCGTGTGAACATAATAATGATTCATTATCAGGATTTCAAGCCCAAATATAAATAATCAGATTTTCTAATAAGAAAATTATTAGTTTGTTGACTTCAATTTCGATACGTGAAAATCTGATATTTCATTGGATGACAAGCTACCTTCAAGTGGCTTTTCGGTTCATAATGTGACCGCTCTCGCAGGCGAACGAAGCAACATGCTAGTTGGCTTAAGCACAGCACAATATTTCACATAACAGTCCGTACCATATTTAATATACAGGGCACATAGGTAACGGGGCATATGGCATTTTTTACTGGCGAACCATTGGTCCTAGAGGCATACTTCCAGTTGGAAAAAGCACCCGAATAATGTGTAGTACTCAGATATTTGATTCATGTTGCCAGGGGTTACAGAGTTATTAAAATAAAAATGTTAACTTTTTATGCGGATACCCTGTGCCCCAAAACCCAATTGGAAAGTTGTTTCCCGGTCTCCCACAAAAAAATTCAACGTGTCTATCGATAAGTTCAAATTTTCACTTCACAATTCGAAGAAAGTTGGAAAAAAATAGCATTAAATGAGGGGAAACCATTTTACCCGCATTTAATGCTGTTTTTTCCCAAATTTCCTCAAGTTTTCGAATTCGCATATCTCGGTGAATATTGCACTTAGAAACGTGAAATTATTTTCATACGCCTTTTTAGAATTTTTTTTCTAATGTCCACACAACATTGTTCTTGTAGGATAGGACAATTGCATTGAAATTATTTAGGATGCTGCAGGCCTGTAGTAGGGCAGTTAAAAGGAAGCATTACAGTATCGATTAAAAAAACTTTAAAGATGTGGTGTCAATCTTGGAGGAAGTCCCAATACAGGGGCGGCTCGAGCTTACATGGCACCCGGGTGAGAAGCCTCATGTGCCGCCCCTACTGGCGACCCTGCCAGGAGGCTGATAGGGCTTCGGTGAAGGGCACCTGGAGATAAACCTGATTTTTTTTTTCAGAAGAAAGCAGCCCCCAGTCAGATTTCTCACGGCCCCTTCTATAGTTAATTTATAGCCTGAAAAAGCCAAAAAATTATGAGAATTATCCCGGGCTCTTGTGGGGGCCATGGGTGAGGGAACCAAAATGCACACATGGTCCTTGTAATAGAGTACAGGGGTGGCGCTTGGCCATGCGACCCATCGCGGCCACATGGGGCACCGCTTAAGAGGATGCTAAATCCGGGGTGAATGGGTAAAAAAAAAATTCCATTGGCCAAAAAAAACCAAACTGTCGGCTCTGGAGGGGTGCAAAATCCGTTGATAATTTACGCCAGTGATATTCATACCAGGAAACGATAAAAAAAAAAAAATTATCGTAGAAATTAACGTGAAATTCAACCACCGAAGAGAAATTTAAGAAAAGTTTCTATTCCAGAAGCGACATCTGTGGTTTTGGTGGAATACCGCAGCCAAACCTGTCCGGAAACTGTTGATTACAAATTAACATGCTTAATCTCGAAATCTCAAACAGATCTCAGTATCGCGAGACCTCCCACGCCATGCATGCACTGAGACATCGCTGACTAGGGTTGCCGGATATCAAAAATTGAAACACAGGACATATGTTTCTCGGAGAGCAGCTGACTTGAAACATAGATGGCAGCATTGCTAATAGCGTGCTTTTGTCGGAAAAATCGAGATTAAACATCTTGCCTTCCTATCTGCTACAGATGTCGTCACTACTCTATATATATATATATATATAATCTCGAACTCACTCTCCTTCCACATTCCTAAGATTGTTTTATATACATTAATTTACATCATTCATTACATTTTTTGTCCAAAAAAACCAACTAATGCACAGGATGACTACCTTTATCGCTGTCTAATAGCTATTTGCAAAAATGTTTTATTTAGAGATAACTTCTCTCCAATCAAACACAAATACAAAGCCACAACAGGCAAAATGTCCAACGAGAGGGGGTAGAGGCACCTCCTGTCCCTTTAGACCGATGTTTCCCAAAGTGGGCAATATCGCCTTTGAAGGGCAATGCTATGCCCCCCCCCCCTGCTGCGGACCCACAGTCACTATGCGGTCGTGTGGTCATCGTGTTGGACTGTCGTCCTGAAGATCCAGGTTCGAACCCCGTTGACGGCACAATGGTGGTCGGCTGGAGTTGGTGTTGTGTGGTTATCCATCTTCGAGTCGCGAATGCGAGCCAGTCTCACATTTGATAAAGTCTCTCCGCAGAGAGCAGGCAGACCTACAACACGATACTGACAAAACATGAAAAATTGAAGCATTTCCATTTTTGCTTATGTGTAATGCTTGTTATGTGTAGTGCTGCCATCTGCAATCAGTTTTTTAAAGTATGAGTTGGGTATGAGTATCAACTCATAGTGAATGAAGTGTAATGAATGAATAATTGTAACGGAAGTGTAATGAATGAATAATTGTAACGTTGTAGACCTCTTGCTCTCTACGGGGAGATCTGCTCGCATTCGTGCCTCGAACTTGGGAACCGCAGAAAACTGGCTTCAGCCGACCACCATTGCGGTGGCGACGGTGGAGTTTGAGCCCGAATCCTCGCGATGCGAGTCCGTCACTATGACCAATCGACCACCACAGCGGCTAGTAGTAGTAGTAGGGCCCCTACATAGTGAATTTACAGTGTGAAAAAGCAAAATATGATAAGAATCATCCGGGCCCCCTGGCTAGAGCCTTGCCAGTCCTACCTATGTGGTGGCGATGGAATAGATCAGGGGGCGATAGAAGCTGCGGGTATAATCCGTACAATCCCATGGGGATCACTTGAGTTGGCAGATCGGTGACAAAAAAAAATTCTGATGGTACAAAAAAGTTTGAGAAACTATGAACTTGAAATTTCTTTCGTCATTTCTTTCTTCATGGCCTAGCATTCAGCTCCCGAATTACCAGAATTATTCATAATTACTGAGCGCTGAAATAGTTTTTTTGGGTGCGAGACCACAACTAGATACCGCAATTGGGATCTTTGGCGGGGCCCCTGTATAGTAAATTTATAGTGAAAATTAAAAAAATAATGACGTTCATTCCGGACCTTCCGACTGGAGCACTGTCCGTCCCAACACTAGTTGTGTTCAATTTCTAAATTTTATAATTATCGAGTTCTGTTCAGATACAGGCAACCAAATATAAATTTACCCATGCATTTCTCTATTATTATTAGACGTATTGGGTGCAGACATAGATCTGCACCCGGGGAGTTCCGACAACCCATAAAACTCACTCTTCCCCGGAGCCAGCTTCTTGGTTTCCGCCTAGGTGATTGGTTGACGCGCGGACTCGTAGTTAAGATCAAATTAAATCGAAAACCAAGTTAACTTTGGACCGTTAGCTTCAGGGAACCGGGTTCAAACGTCCGAGAAATTATCACACGGGACTAAAGACACCTAATAGACGTCTTGACTCCCGGTGGGGGCCTCCACTCTGGAAACATCCAAAGCAACCCTTCAGAGCGAACCGTTAAGGATTCCTCTCTCAGGGATTGGGCGATGGTTAACCATCGCATGCGATTCGCCCTTTCGGCAACCATGCTAGTCAGTAATAATTACACAGGTGACTTTAGCAACCCGAGGACTTCCCAACGTAATATATCCCAAGTTCCACTACGCTTACGAGGCCCCGTTCCCTTCGTTCTCTAGGAACGCATCAACTGAATTCAATCTAGTGAGGAAACGAAGTCAATCAACCAAATGAACAGCCTATGTCATCAGAACTCCAGGTGCAAAGTTCCAAAGATTCCCTTTATATAAAACTTCTGACACTGTTGCAGCAGCAAGAATAGGATGCAACAACATGAGAAGGCCAAATTCTAAAGAATGAAATACGGATGATCTGCGCAACAATTGAACACGTTGCATGCGGAAGAGCATTCTTAAAATTCCGTCACTATGCGATAAGCCACAGAAGCAGACTGAGCTTTATGTGGGTTTACTCAGTTATTACTCAGCTATTCCTGCGTATCAGCAGAGGCACGGAGGCACTCTTGAGGGCCAGGAGCGTATGCGGTATCGATGTTTGTTGTGTGTGTGTGGGGGGGGGGAACACATAAGGAATTCTTTCCAGAGGAAATTCTGAGTGTATAACCAACCTGCAAAAAGCATTTAAATCAACAGAAATTGATTAAAATAGCACATAAAAGGTATTTTATTTCGATATTTATCCCCCGAGGGAGGGTCACGTCAATGAGCTACGAGTGGTCGAGAGATTCTCCAAAATAAAAGCTTCCAAATAAGAAATTCATTTTTATTTAAAAATGCGTCTAAACTAAAGAATGCCCTTATTATTCGGCTGAGCTAATTTTATCAAATTCTACTCGCACGATAATCAATATATCGGCTCCTTCATCCGTCATGCCAAAATCACGAATGCGCAATGTCCTTGCAAAAAAAAAAAAAAAAAAAACAGTGGCAAATGACGTTTGAATGTTTACTCTGCCCATGTTACTCTATAGAAGCTATTTTCCTAAAATGCTTTGTTACATTTGACTAGGGTTACACATTTGCATTTCATTCACAACTTAGATAGCAAAACGTGATAAAGAAAAAAAATACAAAATTTGTACATTCGTGGTATGCGGTGGACGATATCAACAGGCCAGAATTTTCGTTCGTGGGGGAGACCGATTTGGCCATCTTTCTCCTTTTCTCGGTAATTTTCTCACATTCCGGGGGGGGGGGGGTAGGGAAGACCAGACACCCCCCCCCCCCCACATTGGATATCAATTTAGTACTTTACAGGGTGACTTAGAGAGAATCACCCCGTTTCAAAATTGTATATTTCTTGAAAATGAACGTGAATAAAAATGTGAATTTACGGGGGAAAATGTGTATACGTTTTATGAAAAAAATTTTTAATGATCGATTTCAACTATAGGATCATTTTGAAATCGAATGATTCTTAATCACCCTGTGTACGAAAATCAAGGAGACCATACCCCTCGCTACACTTCCATGTTGCATAAGGTACTCAGCCAACGAATATCTCAATCTATTCTTGGAGCTCGTGTACATTGAACGGGACCATACACGGTAGGACAATTCAGTCCAAAGCTCACAATTGTTGACACTGCCATCAGATGTCGACTTATCCGAGGATGATGTCACTCCCCGCTATCCATACGAAGGTTTATAACAGCTAGCCGATGCGAAGATATACAGGGTGTTTCAAAAAGAGTCACCCGATTTGAAATGCGTATATTAGGAAAAATACTGAAAAAAGAGACACTTCAGATTAATTTTATATTACATGGCTAACCATACAGTTTTTTTACAAACAAAATTAAAGGTGATCAATATGTCCACCTTGGGATGCACGGCATATGACTATACGGCAGTCAAATTTGTCCCAAACTTTTGCGAGCATGTTTGCATGAACTGCTGCTGTTATGAGTATCTTCAGCTGGAAGGGGGGGAGGCACATGAACGTAGTCCTTTATGAGCCCCCGCAAGAAGAAATCGCACACTGTGAGGTCCATCGATCTTGGAGGCCAGTGATGTTTAACGGAATCGTCAGGTCCCGTACGGCCGATCCATCGTTTAGGAATGCGATTGTTCAAAAATTATCGAACGTCCAAGCTGTGGTGGTGTCCCGCGTCCTACTCGAAAATGAAGTCATACGAAACGGTTTCTAACTGTGGGAAAAGCCAACCTTGACAAACACTGAAGTGGCGGCCGAAGGAAGAGCGTTAGCGCTACCTGTCGGCAACTGCATTAAACTGGAGTTTTGCCCCTTTCCGACTTATACATAATTCGATCAAAACTGATTTAAAGCTGAATAGTTGGTTTATTTATGGATTATTAACAGTTTTGAAGTCCCCGTACCGATATTTTAAAGCAGACAGAAATAAATATGGACGCCTCACCTCCCCACAGCCTCAACCACGGAGTCTACTGATATAATGCTCATGCATATGAATTGGCATCATCATCATCATCATGCACCCCCCCCCCCTCCCCAACCTTTCAAGTTTTTTTCTGGCTATGGAAATAAACACGTTATTTCAAATATATGTTTTGAGTCATCTGCACAATAAAACTGAAGAATGGAGCTTTTAAATACGCAAGCGTTATATACGTACAGGGTGATTCCGAAATTCCCGTTGCAGCATTTTACTGGCAAACCGTTGATCCCAGAAGGCATATTTCCATTTAGAAAAAAAAATGTCCAAATGACGTATGTCAGATACGTCATTCATGTTGCAAGGGGTTTTGTACAGTTATTAAAATAAAAATGATAAATTTTGATACAGAAACACACTCTGTTCAAAAATCTAATTAAAAAGTTGTTGCCCTGTCTCCCCTGGAAATCAACAAAAAAACGTTTCTAAGTGCTATATTTGCAGAGGTGTTTGGTTTTAAAAACCGGAGGAAAAGGTTGGGAAAGAACAGCATAAATTAACTGACAACGCTTCTCTTTACCTCGTTTATACTGCTCTTTTCCAACTTTTCTCAGATTTTTCAATTCAAATACGTCGGTGAATATATGAGATATGCACTTGGAAACGTTTCAAAAAAAAAAATTGCGGCAAGAAGAAATATGGAGTCACCCTGTATATAAATCGTCACCAATCGATCTAATCACTCATTCGATCCAATCATCCGATTTTTACTATACCGGTGTTGAAACTGTTTTTTGTGCTCGCGAGTCTGATGAGGAGGTGTTTTTTCAGCAAAACATCCGCTGATTACTTCAGTAGATTGCATCGAGGCGATATATGACGGCGTTGCGTTTCGATACCCATCATTCTTTTAATTTTTGTTATTTTTCTAGAAAGATTTTCTTCATTATTTTAAAGAAAACAATTTTTTTTTCCACCTCTCAGTCTTTGTCCTTTATTGAAGAAATTCCTAGACTAGAACTTAACTTACATGTGCACGCAATAAAATAATAATGCCCATAAAGTTAGAGTCGATCCGATCATAAGCTTGATGTGGTGTCGGATATTACTTGATCAGAAACCCTGTTAGTGTGTGGAGACATCAAAACTTTTCGTGGATGGCGTTCTTCCCATTAAGAATTTACTGTGTTGGAGGGAAATCGTATGGCGAGATGAAAATGACGTTTAAAAATAAAAAGTAAGTCAGAATTTTTCAATTTTCCCCTTCAGTGATTATCAATATCGTTGTAAGCATCATACTTGACAGCTTATATAATCATTCGATATGGTTGTTTTCCGCGAAGCTAAATCGTATAGATGGAACGGGGCAAATTTGCTGAGACTTGGAATATTAATACTGTATAGTGGAGATACTGGCTAACAATTTTTTGAACAAAAACTAATGTTATTCAGAGTATATAGAAAAAGTATTCAGATTATATTGTATATTCTTCAACACATCGACATAAGAAAAGAGCAATAAACCAAGATGTCAACCAAAACGAAAAACTTTTTTTCAAACAAAATTGTGAACGAATCAAAACTCTCCTATATACGAGTAGAAATGCCCGAAATATATAATATTTATAACTTTTACAAAGATACAAACATTAGATTTCGCTGGAAGCTTTCAAAAGTGCTAAACGGTAAGTTTTTGTCGTTTTAGATTAACACTTGTATCTAAAGACTGCAAAAAATGCAAACGTTATGCCATAATACAGGACGTTTGAACGCAGCTCTTCGGACGGGGGACACTTGACGGGGATCATTACAATTGTTAATTGCGTCTTATTCATTTAATGTATATTCTTTAATAATAAATTTACGAACAATAAAAAATAGCTGTAATTAATTACGTCTTATTCGTTTACTGTTTACTCTAAATACATATATGCATAATAAAATGAATATCAAATAACAAAATTATGAGTAAAATAAAATATTTCATATCACGCACACACATGATCAGTATTACATATCATAATAATATTAATATTAAGTTATAGAATACTTTTATATAGGCCAAAGATTAGAATTTGATTTCGATTTCCTTCACTGGAATCAGCAATAAAGATGTCATGTATCCTTCGTTTCATTACAAGCATCGGCCATTGTAACACGTGTCATCATTGTATACTTCAACATGGCTGAGGTAGTGTTATCGGAAGAGTAGCAAAGAAATTTTTCCCGAAAAGTATTCTATGAAAGTATTTTCTAACTTAATGATATTATTATTTTGTTATTAATATTGATCACATTATATGACACTTTTGTTGATGTGTAAATGTGATTTGTAATATGACATGAATAAATATGGCGTGAATGATGAAACATTTTATTTTACTCATAATTTTATTATTTTATATTCATTTTATTACGCATACGTTTAGAGTAAACATTAAATAAATAAAGTAATTGTTTACAGCTATATTTTATTATTGGTAAATGTATACTATTAAAGAATACTCATTAAAGGAATAAGAAGTAATTAACGATTTTGTAATGATCCAACCTATTGTCCGGCATCCGAACATCCTTCGTCCAATCGTCCTCCTCCGTAACAATTACATACGAATGTATTTGAGTGGAGTTTTGTAACCATCAATAATCCCGGGGGAATGATGATCCTTAATACGAACTACACATGACTGGACACCAAGCGAAGATAATTGGGAAGATTGTAGAGTACGCGCCCGGAAAGTGCGAGGTTGGTGGTTCGATTCCCCACCGAGGAGAATGTGACTTTTCTCTTCCAATTATCTTCGCTCGGTATCCATTCATCTGTACTTCGTATAATTAGCGGAGAGGTTCATCGTTAAACTCTATGATCCTTAATGTTGAAAGTGTTTTCACACTCAATGTTCATGTTTGCAGAATTAAAGTTTGATCTCCTACCAAATATAGGTATTCATAGTCAAGCAGAAATTCATTAAAGAAAAAATAAACTATTGCAACATATATATATACACATTAGACTACAAAAGAATTTTCAAAAAAAGCATTGGGTTCCCCCCTCACACATGAATTTCGCTAAATCGATTCCCAATTCGACTTTCAAATTGGTTCAAGAAAAAAACTACGGGGGTGTAATTGAGTTTTACACCTTCAATTGTCTTCTACTATCTATACATTTTATTCAAATAAATAATTTTTTACCTTAAATTCGCTTTATTGTGTCGAATAAAGGAAACTAGTATTGAACTCAATGGATTTTCTTGTCAATGTGACAAGTTTCAGGAGATAATGGTAATTAACTAAAAAGAGATATAATGCTTTCGAGCTTATGCGCGAGTTCAATGACAGATTGGCTACTTGGTCGAACAAAATGGATTCTGATCCTTGTGCCATCCATTCTAAGACACGTGTCTTAAAACTTATGTAGTTATAAAAGTAAAATTTGAAACTATTGTGTATCGATTTCATTTAATTTAAATTCGCGCTTTCTCCACGTTGTCCTTAAACGAGGGCATTCACTTTTATTGTCAAGTAACGTGACTATAAGACATTGTATTAAAAAAGTAAATTCATGGTTATGGAATTGAAAAGGAGAAGAATAAAATATTACATCGGTGACTTCTAATAAAAGAGCTACTGGGTATTTCTGATGATTTTATTTCACATTACATCTACTGTTCAGAAAAGAATTTCGAATTCTTACGTCAAACTCTTATGAAAAATGCAGTATTGGTAATCAATTTATTATATCATACACGTAATGGATGGAAGGTAGTCACAGGTGTCAACCACAACTTCAGTGCATTCAATAGCTGCTGGAAATTGTGTGATTGAAGATTTTGTGGAGTGAACATGGTGATTTCTTGATGTGAATGCTATCAATCGAACGAGCTCAAACCTGGGAAATATGGGGGATGGGGGGGGGGGGAAGTACTGTGGAAAGTTTTGATCATGCTCTTTTAGCCGTTTTTCGCTTTTATTGTCCCTCGACATGTTCGTATCACTGTTCTAAAGTATCCCCTCACACCTTGTCGAAGGCAGTCAACATTTATGGATGCACCTATAAAAATTGGTTTATAACCGTATTGGTTTAGATTTCTCTTTAAGTTATGATTGAACCCACAGATAATGCACAAAAATATTCTCCGGACAATAATGATGAAATCATCTGATTATATTCTCCCCGGAGTGGTTGCACTGTGTTTGTTCTAGGAGATTCTTCGTCTAGTTCTGCAGTAGCCATCTATTCCTCTGGAGTATGCACGTGATTATGTATGTAAATGTACTCATCTTAGATGGCAAAACCTCCACACAACTATAAGTCCTATTTCGATACCACCAGGTGAATTACAGCCTCATATACCGATGCAACTAATTCATAATGGATACAGTGACAGTTCATGCATGTTAGAGTACGGTGTATAATTTTAAACTCTGAGATTGTTCGCTTGTGTGATCTCATGCGACATTTCAGACACAGATATTGAATACAGACCATGGACCAGGATCGCTAGTTTTCTTGTAGAAACTATATTGCTCGTGTAATTTAATTCTTTAAAAATTCCATACAACACTTTAGTGCCTATCTAGTTTCATTTGGACATGGAACTGATTCCGTAGAAAGTGGCATCATCTTCGGTCAGAGTGAAAGTGCTTCAAAGCTGACCGACGCAGTACAGATGAAAATGCATCGGTCAGCTTTGAAGCACTTTCACTTTGTCCGAAGATGATGCCACTTTCTACTGAATCTTCTTTCCTGGATTTAACTTCGCATGAGCCAGCTACTACTACTAGTACTACTTAACCGCACATGTACATCGTACACATTCCTCTACGGAATTTCTAACGAATCGACACATGCTGGAGAATGCGTATTCTGAGTATGGGTGTGGCCTTAACGTATTTATGTTGTCGAATTCCGCTTGTTTCGTGTTCGTGCTGCCATCTGCCTTCCATTTTCTGACGTGAAGATGGAAATATTTCCTTGTTATGTTAGTATCGTGTTGTTGTGGTCTGCCTGCTGTCTGTGGAGAGACTTTTTTAAATGTGAGACCGGCTCGCATTCGTGCCTTAAACTTGGAAAACTGCAGAAAACCAACTTCAGCCGACCAGGTTGGTTTTCGAGCAGCTTTCATGAGCCAGCTGTCGAAACCTTCGTATTTTTACTATAAATCAGTG
Source organism: Pholcus phalangioides (assembly GCF_987345545.1). Taxonomy (NCBI): domain Eukaryota; kingdom Metazoa; phylum Arthropoda; class Arachnida; order Araneae; family Pholcidae; genus Pholcus; species Pholcus phalangioides. The sequence continues at coordinate 107,100,198 of NW_028301608.1, forward strand.
GTTCTCAAACTTTTGTCACCCGTGGCTCCCTTGCCCAAGTCATGATTAATATGCGGCTACCCAGAATAGTTTGGTAGATATTTTCCCGTATAAATGAACATCTTCAAAGCACTTAAATAGACACACAAACCAATATCTCCAGCTCTCTACGACGCCTAAAGTTAAGCGACGCCGCTAAGAGCAGCGACGCACAATTTGAGAAGCACTGCTCTAGGCGGTTCCCTTCTGATACCATTCGAGATATGCGAGTTGATTTTAGTTACCATGCAATACAACGATAAAGTACACGCGGATGCTCGCAACAAGCACTTTATTTCACAGTTTCACGCTATTTACGTAAAAAATTTGGTCGCATTAACAGAACTCGACTGTATATATGAAAGTATACATACAGGGTGTTTCACGAGTAGCATCTGAGAGGGATAAAAATTTTGGGTGAATTTTAAAATAAACTAAAATGTGTAAACTATAATTATAGTTAATTAATAATTATAATACAAAAGGGGGGGGGGGAAATTCAGCTGTGGCATTTGCACCTCCGTGGAAAGATAATGAAGCAAAACATTCAAAATTTTCACTGAGCCTCCAATAAAAAAAAGCCGTTAATGGAAATTCAAATTAATTTATACAAATTATTAGAAAAATTATTCCCTTTTTTAGTACCAAAAGATTGATAGATAGAACCGCTCACAACCCCGGACTGATGTAAATCACCTTACTTCAGTTATCTCAAAAGAGGCAGAGTTGTGTCGGAAAAGTTAAAGATTTATAGTAGTGGCTCCCCTTGCTCGCAAGTATCGAATCACTCACGTTGTTCTCTCCATGAAGACAGCCATCAACTCGATGCAACGTACAAGCCATTTGACTTGTGGTGATGCTGTCGGCAAGAGTGTGTAGGTGTTGGTTTCGAATAGCATAAATCTGCCAACACCTCGTTATGTGTGCGCGCCTTTTCTTGGCCTCTCTTCCGCTGTTTGGGAGAGAAGGCTTTGGTTTCTTGCAGAGTAGAGATGTCTTTTAACTGTGTGTCCGTGTATTCTTATTTCGTATATATGTGTTAACGTGCCGTGTGTTTCTTCTAATTAATAAACCGTATATTTAACCGTATCTAGAATTGAACAGTCTTAGTGGAGTCAAATAAAATTTAACTATGGATAAATAGCTACTTCAATTTAAATGTCATTATCACCTCCGGCAACCACATATGGTGCCCACAAACTGGTGACTCAGGACTATCGGATATTACCTTCTGAAACCACTGTTCCAGTTCAGCCTCGTACGTTACAACGAATCATGAATACCTCTCTGCAACGTGGATTTTAATTTCAGTTTCGTGGTGAGTGAATATTTCTCTCTTTCGTAGGACTATTGCCGTCTTCATTCTTTCGCTATGGCAAATCCGCAAGCAACTGCTAGTCAGACTGAACTTTCTCTTTCGGGAACCGAAGTCTCACGTGTTTCATTCCGTGCGCCTCCATTTTGGGAAGCCGACGTTGATTTATGGTTCCTTCAAGTGGAATCCCAGTTTATCACGGCAGGCATTACCGCGGATAAGACGAAGTTTCATTCGGTGATTTCTGTTCTCGACACAAAAATCTTGTCTTACGTGAGTGATTTAGTAAGTAATCCTCCCACACACGATTTATATGAGACTCTAAAGAAACGTATTCTTTCCCGATTTGCTCAATCTGAGACTGCTCGCTTGAAATCTCTTTTTCATGAGTGCGAGCTAGGCGACAAAAAACCGTCCCAGCTACTTTGTGAGATGCGAAACTTGTCGAATAACACAATCAGTGATGATGTTTTGAGCACATTATGGCAGCAAAGATTACCCGTCAGTGTTCAACAAATTTTGTCGATTTGTCGGGATCCTCTTGACTCTTTAGCTCAGATAGCTGATCGCATATTAGAAGCTTCGAGTTTCAACGCTGTCGTTTCTCAGGTGTCTCAACCTCCTCTGCCTTCTTCAGAGTTGCATGAGCTTAAAAAAGAAATTGCATCGCTCGCTACACGAGTCGAAGAGCTCTCTCGTTCTCGAAACCAATACAGAGGTCGGTCGCGAAACAATTCAAAAACTCGTGAGCGGAAAAAATCTTCAGATCGCTCCGATCGACGCAAATTGTGCTGGTATCATGCTCGATATGGTGAAAAAGCACATCGTTGCATTTCACCTTGCCAACACTCGGAAAACTAGTGGGCAATCCTGTTACAGCGGCGGCCGGAGATTGCCACTTTCAAAGTCGCTTATTCATTTGTGATAGAAAATTGAAAATTCGTTTTCTTGTTGACAGTGGTGCAGCTGTGAGCTGTTTTCCTAAATCACTTGCCAAAGTTTCCAAGCCTGACGACCTTTCGTTATATGCGGCTAATGGCACTAAAATTCACACATATGGAACTAAGCATTTTGAACTTGATCTCGGACTGAGGAGAATATTCTCATTCAATTTCTTAGTGGCCGACGTCACAAGTCCTATTTTGGGTGCCGATTTCTTGGAGAGATTCGGTTTACTTGTTGATGTCAAGAATCGCCGGTTGGTTGATAATTTGACAACTCTATACTCTCTTGGTGTCGTTACCACTGGTCCTTCTCTCGGTCTAACTACAGTTTCTGGTGCCACTACATACCATAAAATTTTGACCAAGTTCCCAAATCTCACTGGTTCGGTCTTAAATTCTCAACCCAAACCACATGCCATTATCCACTTCATCGAAACATCAGGGCCTCCCGTCTTCGCAAAGGCTAGACGTCTTTCTCCTGAAAAACTTTTTGCCGTCAAGAAAGAATTTAACTTGCTTTTGAAGCAAGGCATCATTCGTCCTAGCAAAAGCCCTTGGGCTAGTCCTATCCACCTAGTCCCAAAAAAGACAGGTGGTTGGCGCATATGTGGTGATTTTCGTCGGTTGAATGCCGTAACTACTCCTGATCGTTATCCTATTCCCAATATTCAAGACTTTTCTTTCGGTCTGGCTGGAAAAAGAATATTTTCTAAACTCGATCTTGTAAAGGCATACCACCAGATTCCTGTGAAAGAAAGTGATATTCCCAAGACGGCTGTGATTACACCGCACGGTCTCTTTGAGTATGTTTTCATGACCTTTGGGCTCAGGAACGCCGCACAAACATTTCAACGATTCGTTGACAGCATCCTCTCGGATCTCGACTTCTGCTATGTTTACTTAGACGACATTCTTGTTGCGTCAGCTGATGAGAAGTCGCATGAACAAGATCTCGATGTGTTGTTCAAGAGACTAAGCGAATACGGTTTAGTTCTCAATCCTGACAAATGCCAATTTGGACTCAAAGAAATTCAGTTTTTAGGTCATCTTGTGTCAGAAAAGGGCATTTCCCCGTTGCCGGATCGTGTTACCGCACTTTTGGACTATCCATTGCCCAACACAATCGATGAGCTGCGACGTTTTCTGGCACTAATAAATTTTTATCATCGTTTCATGAAAAACGCTGCCTCTACGCAAGCATGTTTGCATGATCTAGTTAAAGGCAAACAAAAACGGGATAAAACAAAAATCGTCTGGTCTGAGGAAGCAAAATCTGCATTCGAGTCATGCAAGGAAATGATTTCCAATGCTGCTCTATTGGCTCATCCTATTTCAAGTGCGCATCTCCTTCTAGCTGTCGACGCGTCTGATTTCGCGATTGGCGGAGTTTTGAATCAAGCAGTTAATGATCAAACTCAGCCATTAGGATTCTTCTCGCGTAAGCTAACTTCAGCTGAACGCAGATACAGTGCGTACGATCGAGAATTGCTAGCGATATATTCAGCAATTAAATATTTTCGACATATGCTGGAGGGATCTGACTTCGAAATTCTCACAGACCACAAACCATTGGTCTATGCATTTTCCCAAAAAAGTGAAAAATGTTCACCTAGGCAGATTCGTCATCTAGAATTCATTAGTCAATTTTCAACCCGTATCAAGCACATTTCAGGCGATCGAAATGCAGTAGCCGATGCATTTTCAAGAATATCGGAAATTGAAATACCTCCTAGTATCGATTTCACCGAGATGGCTCGCGCTCAGGATGAGGAAGAATTGCGATTACTTCGTGAAATGGACTCAGGTCTCGAGTTAAAACCAATGACTTTCGGTTCTCCTGAAGTCACTCTACAGTGTGATGTTTCCACTGGTTCAATTAGACCTTACGTACCGTCAACGTTTCGCCGCGCTATTTTTGATGCAGTGCACAACCTCTCCCACCCTGGTGCCAAAGCTACTACTGAAATGGTTCGCAGACGATTCATCTGGAAATTTTTAGAAAGGGACTGCAAAGAGTGGTGCAAAACTTGCATCCATTGCCAGCGATCCAAAGTTGGTCGTCACACACATTCTCCTATTGGTGCATTCGGATTACCTTCCGCAAGGTTCTCGCATGTCCATATTGACATCGTGGGTCCACTTCCACCAAGTAAAGGAAATCGCTACGTTGTGACTTGCAGTGACCGATTCACCAGATGGCCGGAAGCTATTCCTGTACCCGATCAGACTGCTGAAACTGTGGCATTCGCTTTCCTGTCGAATTGGATCTCCCGTTTTGGCGTTCCAGAACGCATTACTACGGACAGGGGTTCTCAGTTTGAATCTGAACTCTTCCGATCTCTTGCGAAGTTGCTGGGTGTGGACAGGGTGCGTACTACCGCTTACCACCCACAAAGCAATGGAGCCATCGAGAGATTCCACAGGGACTTGAAAGCTGCCATCATGTGTCACGCCACTGAAAGATGGGTTGACGTTCTTCCTACCATTCTACTCGGGATACGCTCAAGTTTCAAACCTGATTTTGGTGCTACGCCGGCGGACATGGTCTACGGAACATCTCTGAGGTTACCAGGAGACTTCTTCAAAGATTCCGGTAAGCACACCTCAAAATCTGATTATGTCACGAACTTGCGTATGACTATGTCAAAGCTTCGTCCTTCGCCTTTGTCCAATCATTCCTCAAAAAACATTTTTGTGCACAAGGACTTGGCCAGATCCACACACGTTTTTGTGAGGGTTGACACTGTAAGGCGTTCACTACAGCAGCCTTACCAAGGACCTTATGAAGTTTTGAATAGGACTGATAAATTTTTTACTTTGCGTATCAATAATGAATCTAAGTGTATTTCTATTGATCGTTTAAAACCTGCATTTTTGTTTAATTCTCTCGAATGCAAAGAATCTAATGTTTGCAAATCATCTATATGTAATGCCCCAGCCTCGCCACAGGGCTTCGTCACGAGGTTCGGACGGAAAGTCCGTTTTGTAACACCTTATCAAGCTTAACGTCCTTCGGACTCGTGGGGGAGTACTGTGGCGATGCTGTCGGCAAGAGTGTGTAGGTGTTGGTTTCGAATAGAATAAATCTGCCAACACCTCGTTATGTGTGCGCGCCTTTTCTTGGCCTCTCTTCCGCTGTTTGGGAGAGAAGGCTTTGGTTTCTTGCAGAGTAGAGATGTCTTTTAACTGTGTGTCCGTGTATTCTTATTTCGTATATATGTGTTAACGTGCCGTGTGTTTCTTCTAATTAATAAACCGTATATTTAACCGTATCTAGAATTGAACAGTCTTAGTGGAGTCAAATAAAATTTAACTATGGATAAATAGCTACTTCAATTTAAATGTCATTATCACCTCCGGCAACCACATATGGTGCCCACAGACTGAAATGGACAGCTGAACCAAATGACTAAGGAGAAAAATTGCACGTTCGCCCAGTGGCACATAAGAGCCGGAGTCCGCAGCCTGGGATTCGAAAGAAATATGGAAAAGACTTGTGGGCAAGAAAGAAGAACAAGCTGGCACGTTGAAGTGGGAGAGATTTGAGTATGGTCTAAATACATAATATATACAAAATATTTATATACAGCGCCTCCACTGCGACGGGAAACGAAGAAACAAAGCCTCCGTCCACAGTGCTGGGCTTACTGAATTACTCATATACATTATTTTACATTACAAAAATTTCCCTTTTTTATACTATTGGGAATGTACATTAACATTACTATGAAGGTAATACATATTAGAAAAAAATATCACCAGCTCATAATACAAATATTCAAGGTTACAAAATTACTATCATACTATGAAATTGTATATACAAACACATTCATAAATTATACAGGGTGTATTGCTTTAATATTATGGTTTAGGAGCCTAAGTGCGCCACTCTATATTGAATCTGCATCTGTTTCAGATTCTACTTCCGAACCACTAGTGGATTGTTCACTACTCCCAGTTATTATCAAAATACTTTCTTTATTATTCATCAAATAGCCCAAGACTTGTTGTAGTTTTCAGTACCAAAAGAAATTTCCCTCCTTCTTTTAGTACCAAACTTTTGGATAAAATTTCGCCGAGATGTCAGAGATTGAAAATTTTATTTTTTGCAACGTTTCGTGTATTTTGAAATTTTAAAACATCTATTTATAGAAAGCAGAAATTCAAAGGTTTTGATGGCTGATCGTCGTATATTCATTCAAAAGTTACGGGATAATTCTGTGGTGTGTTGTCAGAACATGATATCTCCAAAAAATGGCTTTTTGATCTAAAAGTAGGTCTTGCTAATTATAACTAATTAGAAGTGAGATAAATGCACAAATACGTGTGTACAGCTAAACAACATGCTGACGTATGATAGTTTCATTTGTATTTGTGTGTATGATTTATTTTTGATTTTTAAATGACAATGAAAATGCTTCTACAGTCAAAACTTATGCTTATACAGGCAAAAACTCCGCGTATAGACTTTAAAAATTCATAAAAATCGGAAAAATAACCGAAATAAAAAACGGTTTCCACAGATTTAAAGCATCGCCTAGGTCACGGGAATTTTTTTTCTCAAAAGACAGGAAAAAAATTACTGAAAAACAGCCGATAGGTGGCGCTGACGGACACTAGTCAAAGAAAAGATACGCAAATAACGAACTGAATAGATGATAAGGTTTTCATCAACGTACAGAATGTCCCCAAATCGTTCATTACAGCATTATATTATGTGCTGCACATGACCACCATCGCCGGGGTTAACACATAATTTTTATAATGTGTGGTGGTCATGTGGAACACATACTGCTATAATAAAACGATTTGGAGGCATTCTTTTCATTATTTGTCTATCTTTTCTTTGACCTGCGTACTTCAGTGCTCCCTATCGGCCCTTTCTCAGTTATTTTTTCCTTGTCTTAAAAAAATCCCCGTGACCTAGCGATGCTAACCCTGCAAACCGTTTTTATTTCGGTTATTTTTCCGGTTTTTATCAATTTCTAAAGTTTCTACAGACTTTTTTTTGCCCACCCTGTATCTCAAAACTGCGATTTTGGAGTTATCACATTCTGACTAAACACCTCATAGAATTCTTTTCAGTAGAAATAGGCGTATATTTAACGAACTGAAATTATTTTTGGTTTGGGAAGCAGCGTAGAAATTTTTAAATTTATATTTCCTGCAGCTACCCTCTTATGGGAATGAAATACCATTTCCTTCGTTATACTAATTATTTCCCACATTATATTCTAATTTAAAACATCGACAGTGAAACTGCCATTCCCGGGACACTACGCAAACAAAAACCATGTATCAAAATACAAAAACTCATAATATTAGAATTATTTATGACGCATGAATAAAAATATACGATTATAGTTTAATTAAGAGTTACTTTATCATTAGTCATTGAAGTAATTAAGAAAACAAATTGAAAAAAACAACAAAATATCTAGTTAACTATTTATTATTAATTCTAATAGAAATGCTTCACCAACGGATCACGATTCATTTAACTCAACGTATTTTTATCCCCCCCTCAATCCTGAAGTTCCGGTATTTTACTCCATTTTCTCCGGTAACATTGTAACTCAAAGGACTAACAATAAATAAGAAAAGTGTCACGTACGGTACCTTTAGGAGGCAGGAACACTCCCGGATGTTACAAAATACATTAATTTATTTTTCCGACTTGTTAAGAGTAATTGAGACTAAATGATAGAAACTCTGTTCCATTCGATTCCGCTCGAGTTAATTTAATCAATTCGATGGCTGGTAAAAAGGAAGAATTCCTGGCCAATTGTTAATTTTGAACGCGGCTCTTTGAAAACTGTGCGATGTTGGTGGAATGCGCTGGCTTCTCTCTCCCACCTCTTGGGGGGTAAAAAAAAAATAAACAAATACTGCAATACATTTACTTTCACGTGGAGAACGGGTGCATCCAGTAATGCCAAGAATGCCGCTAAATGAACTCGCGTGTTTCTAATACCGATGAAGAATGTGTCGTGGGACCAAGTATCTAGAAGGATAGGTTCGTGGTGAAAGAAGAGGGTGTTTGTATCCATCTAATTTACTTACGTGATGTTGCACATGGTCTGAATTTTCTCAGTATAATGTTTCGTGATCTTATTACGTTGTCCAGTAATTTTGTGTCTTAAGCAACAGCAGGGTATAATACGTGAATATAAGTTTCACCGACAGAACATCCCAATCTAACGGTTTCATCAAAGAGGTTTTCCATGAAGCCACTATGAAAAGGTGGGTAAAGGTCAGATTAAAGTAACGCACAAACTCGTTATGTTGTTTTTCCGCACTTTTTCTTAGATTTTTGCACTGAAATATTTCAGCAAATATTGCAGTTAACAAAATGATTTTTTTTTTGGGCTCTCAAGAGAGACAACAACTTTCTAATTGCAAGTTATAGATACACTGTAATTTCAGTCACAAAAACCGTACAAAGTGATTTTTGAACACTTTTTTTTAGCATTTTCCAAATCGAAACCACAGTTTTACGACGAACGGTTGATAAGATAAAGGTCGAATTAGGACCCTGTATACAACTGCTAAATTACATAATTTTACCTGCACTTCTGGAATTCCCAAAGGACCATGTCAATGACTTCGATTATATTCGACAATATTAGTTCTTAGTTTCCCATCAATGCCATATAATCCACGCACGCACGCGCGCACACACACACACACACATCTCTGCCAAAAATAAAGTCGTAAAAGTTTTTCTGCACGTTCTTAGCACGCTTTAGAAAAAACTGTTCGTTTTGATCAGGGATTTTATGCTTAATATCCACATTTACCTATCAATGGATATTTACTTCCTTGAAGACGATGGCATACATCAATCTGCAAAAACTTGGTTTGAATTCCACGGAATAAAATTCGGGCACGTGAACTATTAAGTCTCTTCCTAAATCCAATCGACAGCCCGTGTGGCTTATTAGAAAGGAATCAGAGGATTAATTCTGCTCTTCTGGGATCCAACAAGAACCTTGGTGGAACACTGATGTGAATCTGGATAAAACAAATGGTGTGAAGACGCTGCATGACCTCATAAAATCAATGTCATGACTGGGTGGCCAGATGTCCCGAAAAGTGCTTTCGAGTCGACTGTTTGTCCCTGTTTACAATTAACGTGATCGAAGATCAAACAAATTATTTTTTGATATTTAGTTGGCAGAAACGTTTTGTTCCGAAATTTCAAACTACCCACTTGAATTTAGTGGACTACTACTTCACCAAACATCAACTCTGGCCATATCGCTATATTGCAATTTACTGCCATTAATGAAATTTAGTGGACTGTCATCAAACTCGAACATTATTCACGATATAGTGTCTTTTTTTTTTATTCGTCTCAACAATATAACTTCATGCTCATACAAAGTAGTTACACAATATTTCTATTGCATTGTAGGTTTGCGTTCGCAATTCGACACTGAACTGAACAAACCGCGTATAACAGCAGCACATCCTATAGATTAGATATTATTTACAGTGGGAGTATTATTTAATAGTTACAGTGGATATTATTTACAGTATGTGACAAGGTTTCATCACGAATAGACAATTTTATTCACTCGTTGCCGTTCAATTCATCATTAAATTTTCTCTCTGAGAAATATTTTTCAAGATGTCTCGGATTTTATCAAGGAATTAGCATTATGTCACGGTTTTTATAGACATTTGTTCCTGTTTCGCAGTTGCATGATCTGGCCACCCCAGTCATGACGATTGATGTATATTTTTTGTTGAAAATGATTCAACAAAATATAAGAGTGTGAGGCTTCAATTGTTTTGCCAGACTGTTCTGTCGTGTAATCATCGTCATGGACTCTCATCGCAAGGAACTAGGTTGGAACCATGTAAGTAGCACAGTGGTGGTCGGCTGAAGTTGGTTTGAAGCGGAAAATTAGAGAACCCGCTCCGATTTTTTGAAAATTATTCTCGGTAGAGAGGCGATTCAACACGATACTTATATAACACAAACATTCAACCACAGGTAGGTCATTTTCACTTCAAACTATGGAAGAAAGATTACTGTACCAGTATAACATGAAACAAGCATAAATCTGGCAACATAAATAAGTTCCAATACACGAAGGTATCGATAGTTAACCGATGCGAAGATAAATCTAGGAAAGAAAGTTCACCTGCTCCTGCGAGGAACCGAACCCACGTTCTTTCACTTGCCGGGTGAGCGTGCTAGACCCACTACACTACAAAGGCAACGGATCCTCTTTCCTTAGAGCTCGTTTACGCTAAACTATAGGCAGCCAGAAGTTACTCGGGCCATAGCTCACATTGCTGACATGATGGCGACTGGCCCGAAGATGATATCATTTTCGGATAAGTCGCGATCTGGTGCTCATCCGACAAGTGAGACGACGTGGGTTTGATACTCTGCTGAGGCAGTTGAATTGTTTTTACTGGATTTATCTTCGCTCAGCCAGGTGTCGAAACCTTCGTAGTTATTCTTTTTTTTTATTCACACAGAAGTGCATATAAATATCTCTGACCCACCAAAATGTTTTCTGTGGACAATTTTTCTATCAGTAGTCTAAGAAATATCTTCACTAAATCTAAAGATACATTATATCTATTTACGGGACAAAGTCCCCATGGGCCGACAGCACCCAAGGATATTCGTGATCCGGCATACAACTGAACCACGCAAATTCCACAAACACGACATCTTGAGTGGCTCCATCAAGAGAGTTCAGTCTATCTTGTCTTGAGATGACGAGGGATGAAGAACATCATCATGGAAGTTAGTTGTTAGTCGATAAAGTAGATGAATGAGCGATAGATAAAAACGGGTGCAATGTATCTTTATGTAATATAGCCAATTTTGTTTTTCCAAAAACAGTCCAGTCTTCAGCAAGATAAAAGCTCTCGCAGGAGCAACGGCTATTGAAATCTATTTGCTATCAAAGTGGATTAAGATGGTACATGGAAACCATTCAGTGTTGTCGGAATCGACAGCAGGGATATTGCACGCCGCACCTTCCCACCATATCACTGCCAGCAAGGAAACATCCAGTGGGATCATCCGTCCATCCACAGCTTCGCTGGTTTCTCATGGCATTGTGCTAGCAAACACGGTCGATAAGATGGAGATCTCAAGTACCAATGTGCCATTGCTTCTGCCAGAGGTTATATCCACCGGGAACTCCTACACATTCTCATTACTCAATACCCCCTGTTTATGGGTTACGCCACGGAGAAGCAGCAGTCAGCTTGGCGGGAGTAGGCCACCAAACACCTACCGTTACCTAAAAATAACCCAATAATTAATACCCAGAAAACTGCTCGGTTAATGCAGGGAAGAATAGCAGAAAACCGCAAAACGGTGGCAGACAAAGACTTCATGCGTGAGAATAAGTAAAATAAAAGGACTCATTAAATACTTACCGCGTATCTACCCATCCCGGCACGATATGCAAATATCTGTTAATTAACCTAGAGGATATTAATTAAGATCATTATCGTGAAAGGTCGTAAGACTAAAATGGTTACTGAACACCTTATCTCTATGGAACAAATTTCTATGCGCTTTCTATTTGGACTTTGATGCATCTAATATAATTCAAGCCGAACACACACTTTCATCATCGTTGAGAATCTCTAGCATAACGTATTGCTTTTTCCTCACGATTTGTGTTCCTGCAAGCGTATCCGCGCGAGTTTCTCAGTGTGGACACACACAGCGAGCGCCGAAACATTATTACATTATAATGAATTCATAACGCGCTGTTTGTAAAGCCGTCGGTACGGCAGCAATCATTCCAGACAACTATCTCAAATGCATGTTTGTTAGGAGATGATGGGAAAATAGGAAATGAGTAGGTTAAACCAAATGTTTAAATTGTTAATTCGACTAGATTCAGGTTATAGCTACAAACGATATATATTCATCCCAGGATATTATATAACCTTAATCGTATTCTCACCATTGGACATCCATATGGGACAATATACACTTTTCCAGTGGTTATATTTGGACGAAATCTATTATCTGTGAAATTTAATGAAAATAAGTTCATTTGATCATTTTTGTCGCACCACGGTCATTTTCTGCACACGAGGGCTAATTAGACTGGGACCTACAGTTTATGCCGATTCCGAACGGCAGGCTTGTTTTTTATACTCGTCGAGGGGTTGGCGCGCTAACCCCTCGATGGGGGACTCGCTGCGGTAGCAAATTTTTCTGTGGTCATGTCGCGGTTTCTGTTGTACCCCTGTGTCAGGAAAGTTTTCTGACAAGGACGAACCGGTTATCGAACTCGCGACACCTCTGCACATCCTTTGGTACTTTAGGCGAGTATCTTATCGACCTGGGCTATCGCGCCCATAAAAATAAGTGATATGTGTTTGCGTTCATGAAATAATTGTTTTACGGTAAACAACACACGTGAATACAAATAATGTACAAATTAAGAAAACAGAACAAAAACATGCATTCTGCCGCTCTTATCGGTCCGACCCAAGAGCATCCAATCCACGAGCGTAACCTCGTTGGGCATTTTGCCTGTTGTGGCGTTGTATTTGTATTTGTATTTTTGAGATAGTAATATTTCAATTTTTTGTATCGCTATATAAAAGCGATTTTTGGCAGTATCTTTATTTGGGTAATTTTTAAATGATATATCATCGACTGACATAAAATGTAGGATTTGGAGTTGAGGAACATTAACACATACAATAGATCTTTGTAAAATTACTTCCTTTTAACCGAATCGCTTAAACGTAAAAAGGGAGGGGGGGGGGGGGGTCATGTCACATTTTTTTCAATTTTTATTTTTTGATGGATTCGTGTAATAGAGACGACAACGCATCGTTTCATGGTAAAATGGGTCAAGTCTCGCCTCTAAATGCTGAGAAAAAATGAACGTTAGAAGTAAAAAGGTGTCTAGTCCAAACGTGACCCCTTTTTACATTTAGTTCTCAAGAACGCTAACAGATGGCAGCATCGTTGTCAGTTGAGTTACTTGCTTTTGTTTCGTTGTTTGTTGTTATTTGACATTATTAATAAAACGTAGTCGTTAGTGAATCATGTAAATAACATCAGACTGTTCAGACTCTTCTTTGTGTCAGGAGGGAAACGTCTCAAAGCAGGGGAAAGAATGTCCCAAAAGAAAAAAGAGGTTTATTTTTCTCTTACCAAATACTATCAGTTTTCTCTTCGCGAATATTTATCCCATACAGTGAAATGTACACAATACATCAATGGTATTAGCTCACGAATCTTCCTACTAAGAAGACCTAGTGTACCACTAATAGTACCCCACAGAAAGGCTTATTCATCAACATAACTTCCAATAACCAAAGGAAAAATGAACGACTTGGATAAAACAAAAAAATACATCCCAATATAGTAAAACGATTTTTGGGACCAGATTTTTAGTGCACCAACGATTAACTCATTAGAAAGGCAACCAGAAGAACGCATAGGAAGTAGCCAGAAATGTCGTTCGAGGGGAGGACCAAAGTGATAGAACAATAGATTTGGCCATCTTTTTCCATATTTTTTTCAGCCATTTTCTCACATTTCGGGGGGGGGGGGACAGACCTCCAAGTTCCCCCCTCGCTACGCCCTTGAGAAGAGGAGTACTTTTGATTCCTTGTCTAATAGAAACTTTGTATAGTATAAAAAGCTAAATAAAGTTTGTTTCATTGCGTGCATTTGTTTATGTGTTTTCCTGAGACTTTACACTAAGGAATTGGGCTCTAAAATGTTTAATTCTAAAAACGGGTCATGTCCATACCAGACTTTACTATCTCGTGGCTATTCTTAAGCAATTAAAATTTTAAATCCTCTCTCATGGCTGCATTAAATGTATTCGCAGTTTACAGACGCTACAATTAAATTTTTTACTAAAAGCAAATTATTCGACAAGATACACGTTTTTTGCTTCTCCTGAAAACTTGAGAAAATGAGACATGACCCCTTTTTACATTTAGTGATTCAACTGTAATTGCCATTACTACGGTAGAAATTGTGTATTTCTTCGGAGTTTGCGGTATATATATATATAAAGTTTTCAAGAATGCGGAAGTTAACAACATTCTGCATTCTTGAAAACTTTCTTTACAATGAAATACATATCCACAAGCAAATTAAAGGAATACCAATGGGGACCTGCTACTCGAGCGCCCTCTTGCCAACCTTTTTCTACACTTCTATGAACAAAAATCCAAATTGCAATACAACTTTGTTGGCTTTTGTTACATTGCATTTTCAATAAATGCAATTTTAGCAGCATTTTCTCCAACATCTATCCTGAAGAGCTTTCTCTGAAGGAAACGACAAAAGAATTCATAATAATGTTCCTGGATGTAAAAATATACAAAAACAGCAATAAATGGGAAACAGGTGTTTATGACAGAAGAAAAGCCACTGGCATTAAAACATCAACACCAAAATATTCAGAAACACACTCATTTCGCAAATTTGTAGATTCGGACACATTTGTAATAACAAACAGGAATTCAATACAGCACTCCTCAATCTTTTCAAAACTGCATCTGGCAACAGTATTGCAACCACCTTCTTCAACGACATTTCCAGAAAAATCGTTAAAATAACAATCTCTCCTTTCTTGCAGTATGTCTGGTGATTTTTTGACTACATTTTTTGGACTTTTTTTTTATTTATTTTTGACTTTTTAACTTGTTTTTGACATTTTTCATAATGCTTGTAAAAATATTCACTGTAATTACATTCCTGTAACTTTGTATATATTTTTTCCTCATGATTCTTTTTACGACAAGTTAATGGTACCAGATGTGCACCAGGAGTGGCGCAATGATAAGATGCTCGTTTTGCACAATAAAATTTACCGTCGAGGTCCATGGGTTCGTTTCCCGGCATAGAACGCCAGAGACAAGTTCTTCACCTACTGGGGCAACCACCGAAAAACCTGCGCTGGTCGGAAATATCCGTATGACGATATATGACCGGAAATGGCGCGCGGTAGAGTAGATACACTCCAGTGATCGTAAACATTCCCATAGGGAATTTGTAACGAATTGTGTGTGGGATTTTCATGCCAGAACATGTCGTGTGTTACGCTTATTTCATGATTTTAGCTTATACCGGTGTTGGCATCTGTCTTCCATATTCCGAAGTGAAAATGCCAAATACCTGAAATTTTCACGTTACGTAAATAAATATTGTGTCTAAGTGTATCTTCTTTTATGCCGATGACTTTTCCAAAATTGGGGAAGTGGGGGGGAGAAATCAAATATAAAATGCTGTCGAATTCGGCAAATGGGTAGAAGGGTGTTTATTGCTAACTAACTCCCAAAATGGCAACATGGCTCGCATTTGCGTCAGGAGAGTTCGAACACCTACTACTACTTCAACGCACATGTACCTTGTAAATATTCCTCTCTGCAGAACTTCTAAGAAATTGGCACGTATGGGCTCTGTACGTAACGTGAAGTTTGTTTCAGAAGAATGCTTAGTTATACGTTTTCAAGAAGTGTTGCCGTTAATCTTCCGTACTCGGGGTAAGCAACTCGTTAAGTTATTTTTGCGTGTGGTGTTATGTGTGTGTGAAACTTTTAAACGTTGTTGCTGCCTGATTGCTCTCAGTGGAGAGATTTTTTTTAATGAGAGATCGGCTCACATTTGAGACTTGAAGTTAGGAAAATCACAGAAAACCAGCATTAGTAAAAATTTCAAACCTTGATCCTCATGATGAGTTCAGAACGATGCCCATACGACTGCACAGTGGTTATCAGCAACGCACTAGAAAACAGTAACCATTCATTGTTTAAGAGATTTTGGTTTAAGCATGGAAAATGGGTCGGCATAATATAATCACACACACTCCAAAGCAGCTTTAAATTGAAGATCAAAGCCTAACCCTTTATTCGAACGTGTTGCTAGCAACACATGAGTTCTTCTTATTTTTCAAATAAAGACGTTGTATGTTTTGAGCTCGTTTCGACATTGATGCGTCAAAGCAACTCCTAAACATTCTATTTTAACTTGTGAGTTGTTCATGATGTTTCTATATTTACCAGCGGTATGTCTCAAAGGTACACTCATGTCTCTTATTTCTTGACAAGCCAAGCAATAATGAATTCTTACCCTTGCATTACAGCATGTGTGGAGGAGACATATTGCTGTGCAATCTTCAAAATTTATAGAAAAGTAAGTACGCAAACAATAAACGTAATTTTTTAACTATTCAAATCTATGGAAGAATCATACAAATATAGTGTGGCCTGAAGTGCAACATCCCAACTTTTTTCAAATATTCACAATACATTTTTTATTTTCTGTCATGTAACAACATTCAGGGGTGTCTCGTTTGCTTAATATAACTTCTCAAAAATTATCCTCCTCTGGGTATTCCATTCTTTGCCATTAAATTAAAGGGTTAAACGTAATAGTGGAAAATGATGTTTTCAAATTGAAATATTGATATTTTCGTACGAAAATATATTGTTCGATATCCATATCTTATTAAAGAATTTTTATTATATACGCGTATAATGGAATCTTTAACAAGTTTGAGTAACACTTTCAAATATTTATCCAATATAATAAAATAATTCGCACAAAACACTGTAGTTATAGTAGAAATATTAATAATTTAACGATTTTTAGTAACAAGCACAAAAATTCTAACCATCCACACAAACCATAACTAGGACGCGCCTGGAAAATATACTCCAACTTACAACAACAAGATGGCACTCCGGTAGTTTCAATTGTCTGTGGTATTTATCTTATTTCTTGAACCTAATGAAACACATGGATGCCTTTCCACTAAATTATATAATTCAATTACCGATTTCGTTCCATTGTTTCCCCCCTCCCCCCTCTCTCTTTCTGTGAATATATATATATATATATACTTATTTATTTTCATTTTTTTTTAACTCGTAAAAATGTTCGATTCCCTAGAGGAAATCGATAAAACAGATCCATGGGTGAAGGAGTATAAGTGAATAAAGCAAAAAGATTAAAGCTCATTTTTCTAACGAACAACCAAATATTTCATAGCTATCTAATTTCTCAACACAAAAGCCGATTTAAAGAAGGAAAAAAGAAGGATTATCATAAAATACCCCTCGTCGGAATCGATTGGAAGACAAGAAATGTAATTATCTAAGAAAAATTATTTTTTTACTTTTTCAAATTCTTTTACAGTGGGTTTAATTTCAAACGCAATCAACAGGGAATGGAAAAATTCTCGGATTTATATAAATCAAAGTACGTTTTTGTTCGCAAAAAATTAACGAATTATTCGTAAACGAAAGAAAAACGTTGCTGTTGCGGTTTATTCGATTTTGAGTATATTTTGATTGTTTTAATCATCTCATAAATTTAGACGATTTGATACCGCAGAAACTGTGCCAATAATCAGCAGAAAATTTGTATGTGTTTCGATAACTATTATCGAAGCACAGGCAATGCGTGTGACACTTGTAATGCAGTTTTGAAGTGCAATATTGTTCGATGAGTAATTAATGAAACTAAATTAACATACGAAAGCAATCTTTATTACCAATCTTTAAAATATATTCACACACAAATCTTACATATAATTATATTTAATGCTTGTAAATGTATATTTGGCGCCTGTGTGCATTTATATCTATGGTGGTAATATTGCAACTCGATTTAATCGCCATTGTGGAAATGAGAACCACGAGGTTTTCCAAATTGCCGCATATATATTACTTGGTTTTATTTCTCCAAATAACAACGATAGAGTGGTCCGAAGCTACAGAAATTCCTCTCTTGATACTAAAATAACAAATAACAGTAATATACGGTAAAATCTTGACAAGTTGAATACGCAGCAGCCCTAGATTATATAGAACACGAATCAAGCATAACTTCGACAATGGATACAATGATTCAGTTCAGCGTTCGAAATCATTAGTGGTTCGAGACCAGTGGTTAAGCAATCCGACCACCGAGAAAAAAAATGTGGTGGTCCGCTGGACCACAGGTTGCTAGTCAGTTTGACACCTGAAAATGTCTTGTTTTTTGCTGAATATGCTAAAAAAAATTCCACGCATTTATGTGACGATATTTTGTTTCAATTATTTCGTAATCAATGATGCTGTTTGAATCTTAGTAAAATAACTATTCAGTATCTTATACTTTCTTATTAGGAAATACCTTTTGTAAATCGTTTTTTGAAAATGTAATTTAAAAAGGTCTCTTCAAACCTCCACACTTGTTTATCGATAAAGCCACAAAATCAACAATAGTGGCTTCATGAGGTTTAACTACAGTTCTAATTGTTTTTTATCGCTTTCTCCACCCCTTGGTGGTTATACCACGCTTCTAAATGACAATATATTTGAAAAAATGCATTATTGTTCAGAAGAGATTTTTCTTTTAGCGGACCACTCATGATTTCTGTGGAGCAGTAGGTTCTCGTATTCAATGGTCCATGGGACAAGTGACTTTTATGCTTCAATTCTAACGCTGCAATGAATTAGAATTTCGGATATAATTATCAATCATTTATTTGAAATCCCGAGTCAGTCCCAATGCACATTAAATGGCGTGCACTGTAGTAGATCTAGCTGTATGAAAAAGAAACTTTTTTCAAACACTTCATACTTTTAAATGTAATTTTAAAAGTACCCATATCTAATCATTATATCTTAATACGTATAATATCTACAATGATAAATAATTCTAATTTTTAAAAAAATCAAGTAATAACGCGAAATTATAATCCAAAATATCATTAAAAAAACTACCACTGACATTTGCCATGATTCATATAGTTAAGTTAAGTTATATATAACTAATATAGGGTTCATTGGCATTTTTAATTTATGAACACAAGTAAAACGATACTTTCATAAATACAATATTATCCTTAATAGATATCTTAAACAAATTACTATTTAATAAGATGAAAAATGAAGGATATAATATTTTAACGCAATGAAGATAGTAATTTCTTTATCGTAACTCACATTTATCTTCTTGCCCGATAAAATATTCTCTCGAAACTTTCCCTTACATATACCTAACTAATGAGGCAATCATTGAGATGAGTACACGGGGGAGAAATTAAAAGTTTTTCGTTTCTGTTTTGGTTATTTAGTGGTAGAATAATTACACTAATATAAGAGGAATCTATTTTAACATTTGCCACCTGGAAATTCATTAACCAGAATACTTATTATTATTATTTTTTTACATTATCCGTTTTTCTCTGGAGTTTTTCTTTTTCCACCCGGCGACGAGCTGCGCTCACTCTACACGAGAGAATAATTATAATTGCCTTTTGCTCTGCCTTTTATTAGAAAGTATGTTACAGTATACTTCGAGATAACTTCAGACAGTAGTGTACTACAACACTCGAGTAAATAATGAAACCCCCCAAAAAAAAAGCGGGATTTGAAACATCCCTATTCAACATTCTTCTCTTTTTTTTCCAATTAATTAAGAATACTTTCCCCCTCCATGTCTTAATTTGGGTCACGCTCCGGAATTTCTTATATGCATAACGCGGCGTAATTAATTGCGGTACTGTACGAGAAAGTATTAGTTCTTGTTTTTTTTATGGGCGTAAGCGTGGTATAATAATTAAAATACGTGTTTCGGTTTGATCGGGGCGTTTTCTTCCGCCTGTTCTGTTCGTTTTTGGTGCTTCAGCTTATACCTAATATAAATTTTACTAGTGGTTATCTATAATTAATTCATTTATTTAAAATTATAAAATAATATGAATATCAAAAAGAAGTGCATGATAAACATGGGAAAATCGAGGAGCTATTCATAGATTAAGACAACCATAATCTTTCTGGGTTTGCGGAAAATGCACCGCCATGTAATTCAGCATTAGGAAAATTGACCGACTAACACTTCACAGACGCATCAAATCGACGGGTAACAGTTAACTAGTAAGTGAGGGAGGAATGACTGAGTGAGAGAGTCGGTAAATGATACAGAAGCTAGTGAACGAGTGACAGAGTGAGAGTGGCTAGTGTAACTGAGTGAGCAAACTAGTGAGTGAGCGACTTAGACATATAGTAATTGACCTAGTGAGTGGAACAGTGGTAGACTGACGGAACTAGTTAGTGAGCGAGTGACAGAATGAGTGATCTAGTGAGTAAATGTGTGCTTAACCTGGTGATTGAGCGCGTGTGGCAGAGTGAGTGACCTTGTCAGTGAGTGAATGAGTGACAGAGTGAGCGACCTGGTGATTTAGTGATAGAATGAGCGACCTAGTCAGGAATTAACAGAGTAAGCGGCTTAGTTAGTGAATGAGTAACAGAGTAAGCGGCTTAGTTAGTGAATGAGTAACAGAGTAAGCGGCTTATTTAGTGAATGAGTAACAGAGTAAGCGGCTCAGTTAGTGAATGAGTGACAGAGTGAGCGACCTGGTGATTTAGTGATAGAATGAGCGACCTGGTGATTTAGTGATAGAATGAGCGACCTAGTCAGGAATTAACAGAGTAAGCGGCTTAGTTAGTGAATGAGTAACAGAGTAAGCGGCTTAGTTAGTGAATAAGTAACAGAGTAAGCGGCTTATTTAGTGAATGAGTAACAGAGTAAGCGGCTTAGTTAGTGAATGAGTGACAGAGTGAGCGACCTGGTGATTTAGTGATAGAATGAGCGACCTAGTCAGGAATTAACAGAGTAAGCGGCTTAGTTAGTGAATGAGTAACAGAGTAAGCGGCTTATTTAGTGAATGAGTAAAAGAGTAAGCGGCTTAGTTAGTGAATGAGTAACAGAGTAAGCGGCTTAGTTAGTGGATGAGTAACAGAGTAAGCGGCTTATTTAGTGAATGAGTAACAGAGCAAGCGGCTTAGTTAGTGAATGAGTAACAGAGTAAGCGACCAAATGATTGAGTGTATAACAGTGTGAGCAACCTGATGAATTGGTGATAGAACCAGTGACCTAGAGAGTGAATGAAAAAGTGAGTGACCAAATGAGCAACCCATTGCCCGAAAGGGATATAACTCTATAGTTGGTTCTAAAATTAAATCTGTATGAGAAAAATTGTAAGTAATAATAGAGAAATTCAACAGCGATAGTCGCACTTCCGTAGAATGATAAAGTTGTTCAAGCTTAGAACTTAAATTTTAATACAGCCCCAATTAAAAGATGACAATCAATGAAATCTTTGTGTTTTTTTCACTAATAATAATTCACTCCGTGAAATTTGGATGAAAACACATTGTGAGACGACCGTGATAGAAAATTCTGATTTTTTTTTTCCACTTTTTTTTTACATTTTTTCAGTCTTGGAAAAATTTTGTGACTTGGTTATGTTAGCACGTTATAAGTGGTAAAAACTGAAAAGAGATAGTGAAAGAAATTTTCAGCCAAAGATATCTCAGTGAGTTTTTTCCCCCGTATACTATGGATAGAGAGAGAGAGAGAGAAGCAAAAACAAAATGAATCCGATTTTGTTTCTTCGATTTGAGAAAATAATAGGTAATTTTTTAATATATCATTTTAATTTTAGAGAATATATTACATATTTTTTCCCTTTTCGGAAGCTCTCGGTGAAACACCCTCTATATGTTTTGATAGAAAACAGTGTCCGTCTATATCGATGATTTTAAAATTCTAATTTGATTTATGATGCGGTATCGATGCTAAAATTTAATAAGACCTGCGGAGAACACTTTAACACTACAGAGATGGATCGGGAGATTGTACGTTGAAAGACGGGCAGAGATCTTGACCCAATCTCTGACCTCATAGCTTTCTCTGGCAACTTTTGAACATTTTAATATTTTAAAGCATGACATAATATTTTCATGATAGAACAGAGTTGTAATAAAGATTTGGTTGGTGTAACCATTGATCGATTAACACATTTTTATAATCATTAATTTTTAAAGTATTCTGTGCAAATGACCTCTCTCGATGTGCATCGGTGTTTAGGGCACTCGGGACTGGGCGATTTGTATTTCCTATATATGGAATGCGGAATTTCTCGCATTCCGCATATAGGAAATACAAATCGCCCAGTCCCGAGTGTCCTCAACACTGACGCATCGTCAGTGGATTCCGGTGTTATATAGCCTCTAGGTTTGCGACACGATCTCCCCGTTAAAAAATCTCGCCACAGAGAGCAACAGTCGTACAGCAATACAATTATTCAATCATTACAATTCACTCATAGTTAGGCAGATGGAAGCACTACAAATAACAAGCACATGACACAGAAACAAACTTCACGTCAGGTTTACATACATACACATTCCAACATGCACCAATTCGATAGAAATTCCGCAGAGGAATTATGGACAAGGTGCATGTGTGGTTCAATAGCCTTTAGGTTTTCAATAGGATCAACGAGTGTGATCTTGATATTTTTTTCGTCGAAGGAAGCATCTGACGATGCTCTTTCCGAAGTGTTTCAACTAAGCTTGTTGATTTCGATTTGAAAAAAAAAAAATTCACATAAAGTAATTCCAATGATGTGGGATCAGTATCTGTAAGCAATGAGTTTCCTCGTAATATATTTTGGGGCCCTTGCCGTCCTATTAACGAGGAAGTGTTCCACGATATTTCATTCACTTTCATCTGCAGTAGCTTTTTCGTTACCGATTGACGGGATATTATTGAAATATCGTATTTTTATGGAAATCAGTTTTCGTTTGGATGTCGGACCAGGTCCTCGTTGATGGCTTCGATGTGGTTTGCATTTACTGTTTCTTTTAGCATTTTGCTAAAAGAAGGCATTGTTCAGGCACAATTTCATTCTGATTCCCACATTCATCTATCCTCAATACTGTTGCTCAGGACCGTCTTAAGAGCATCATAGGCTCCCGGGCCATGTGATTTTTCCTCGCAAATTCTCGGAAATTTCAACTCGTGGTAATTGTTGTGAGGTCGCCATTCTCCCGAGGCCCCCGGGGCGTGCCCGGTTAGGCCCATGCGTTAAAACGGCACAGCTGTTTCTTATTCCATAAAGTTTTTGCCCGGAATAATTTTGATTCTTCTCAGAATTCTCATTACCAGCACCACTGCTTCTGGATTTTCCTCACGAAATGTTTTAAAAGTTATCTCTTCCGTGAACCTGCGTCTTTTTTTTTCCATTTCTACAGCAATCATAAGCACATGGATATTTCTATTTCTCAAAAGAAACAATTTATCGGACAAAATGACAAATGTACTTGACAACAAAAGCTGAGTCGCCTGCTGACCGACACCCACAGATAGGAATGGAGGTGGAAAAAGTCTTACGAATGGGGATTAGACCGTATTAGATGCACGAAGAGACTATCAGAATTTCGATCACATAAAAATCAATTGTGACAACGTTGATACTATAAGACTGCGATTATGTTCTGAAAGATTATTATGTATATTAATATTGAAAGCATTCCCAGAATATACTCGAGTTGTATTGTTTAAATTTCACGAAATCCGAAGTCATTTCACTTTGAACTATTATTGTACAACACATGTTTTGAATTTTTGATATATATATTTTCTTTTCCTATAATCATACTGCGTACTTCGCCGCTCACAATGGTGGCGAAACAACGTAATACAATTTTGTATTTATGATTATTTGTGTGTTTGAATTTATGTATATGTATATATATTTTTTTCCCCATGAAAAGATTGTATCAGTTTATAATTTTTTTTTCATGATCATAACCCCAGTATTGGCAGCCTCTTGGGTAGTGTTATTTTTGCGAATGTAACTGTTATTTAATAAAATAAATTGCAATTGAAAATTGAAATTAAAATTCTTTTTGGCTTCCTGGAAGGGCTTACTGTCTCTTGGGACCACATAGTGTATATTCGTTATATGTATACGTCTATCTATCTTTTTCTTTTTATTCCTTTTTTATTTGTTATTGCCCAGTATTTGTGTATTGTGTATGTATTTGTTTACAATACAAAAAAAAATATGAGAGGGTCAGTGTGACCCCGTTCCGTCTTTCTAGGTATATCCGTTCGTATCTCCATCGCTAAGAAAGATAATAAACAATGAGGTTTAGTACACAATAAGAACATGATAATTCAGGAAAAGTCGAGAAATTTCTAACCTTTTGGTTCATTCTTGCTTGAGATGTGGGAGCAGAAAGAGCACGTCGGGTCACACAGACCCCGTGCTAATTTTATTATCCCAACCCCCCACCCCCGATTTTTCTAGTGTTAATTTTATTTCTCTCGAAACTTTTTAAACTTTCTCTATTCTTCATAATTATTACAATTTTTCGATGACTGTAAACTTAAACCTATTTCAATTGTTGAGTTAATTCCGATTAACTCCATTTAGATAAGTTTCATTGGTCGTTTCATTTAGTCACTTAGATAAGTTTCATTAGTCGTTTCATTTAGTCATTTAGATAAGTTTCATTAGTCGTTTCATTTAGTCACTTAGATAAGTTTCATTAGTCGTTTCATTTAGTCATTTAGAAAAGTTTCATTAGTCGTTTCATTTAGTCATTTAGAAAAGTTTCATTAGTCGTTTCATTTAGATAAGTTTCATTGGGGGCGCGGTAGCCCGGTCGATAAAATACTCGCCTAAAGTACCGAAGGATGTTTAGAGGTGTCGCGAGTTCGATACCCGGTTTGTCCTTGTCAGGAAACTTTCCTGACACAGGGTACAACAAAAAACAGCGACTTGACCGCAGCAAAACATTGCTACCGCAGGGAGTTCCCCCCATCGAGGGGTTAGTGCACCAACCTCTCGATGAGTATAAAAACAAGCCTGCCGTTCGGAATCGGCAATAAATTGTAGGTCCCGGTCTAATTAGCCCTCGTGTGCAGAAAATGACCGTGGTGCGACAAAAATGATCAAATGATAAGTTTCATTTAGATAAGTTTCATTAGCCGTTTCATTTAGATAAGTTTCATTAGCGATTCCATTTAGATAAGTTTCATTAGCCGTTTCATTTAGATAAGTTTCATTAGCGATTCCATTTAGATAAGTTTCATTAGCCGTTTCATTTAGATAAGTTTCATTAGCGATTCCATTTAGATAAGTTTCATTAGCCGTTTCATTTAGATAAGTTTCATTAGCGATTCCATTTAGATAAGTTTCATTAGCCGTTTCATTTAGATAAGTTTCATTAGCGATTTCATTTAGATAAGTTTCATTAGCGATTTCAGTTAGATAAGTTTCATTAGTCTTTTCATTTAGTCATTTAGATAAGTTTCTAGTTTTAAGCAGCTTTTTCTTTGAAAAAAATATCCCTTTATTAAAATCACATTGAAATATATCTGATAGTTCAAGTTTCACGATTGCGTCATCTTCATATATTGTATCTGAAAATATCTCTTTTCTTTCTATACTTCTAATTTCTTTTTTTTCTAATTGAGAATTCTCATGTATTTATTTTTCACATAATTGAATGAAGTTTACGTTACGCAATTGTTGTCAGAGTAATATAAAAAAATGCATAAAAAATAAAATAATAAAGCCATAAATTTCGATTTACTCTCTATAACAAAAATTTTAACTTATTAACAGGTTTCGTAGCTCTTTTTCTTTTCAAGTACGTATTTATTTAAAAACCGATATTCTCAAGGGAAAAATTACAACCGTAAAAGCGAAAAATGCATTTCCGTGAAAAAAGTTAACACGTCATTTAAAGTGATTTATGGCCAAAGCATAAATATCCGATAACTCGAATTCATTATCGATCTTACTCTACTACTCTTGTCTTAATAGAAATTCTTAAATAACGAGCTCATTCGTGTTTTTCATCCCGTGAAGTTCGCTTTTTTTATGTCGATCATGATCTTGTTGTGTAATTTTGAATTTAGGAAGTATCTGATGAATTGTCTATGATTTATTCACGTGCGATTTTCTTTTAGAATGGCCCATTATTGAATTTATTCGACGGTAGATACAGATATTGGATACGAAAGACGAAATCTTTTGCGAATTAGAAGGTACGTAATTTATCATTTCATTATACTAATGATATTTACTTATATACTTGTTTATTTGTAGTGAGGGACGTAGTTGTGAAATTTTAAAAGATAAAAACAGATGTTTCATACACACATGTTAACGTGTATCAGCGTGGATAGTGATTGAATTGCATTTATCCTCTGTATCCATAGTGTGTCGAAATGCATTATGAATTTATTTTTCGGTGTATTTGCCTTTTCATTGTCTTGTCTTGCGTTTTGTGTTGTCCTGTTTTGTATTGTCTTGTTTTGTAATCATGATGAAAATTTACATATGAAACATTGGCATTATTGTGAAACTATGAATGAGAAAAATGAACCTCTGAGTTATTTGAACTTGGTAATGCTTTTATTTTAGACCTACTGACAATAAGAAAATTTTCAAGTCTAGCAAATCTGAGTGTTTGTGTACATGGATATGAAGCAATTTCCCTCAAATTTTGAATTTCCGATGCATGAAACGATAAGAAAAAAACTGCCCCTATTTTTCCCGTGTTGCGGTGAACTATCTCTTTTGATAAGATGTAAGACGTGATAACATTTCATAATAGAAAGACATCAACAGCTAGAAGAGAAAGATCAGAACTTGCTACGACCTAACAAAAAGTATCAATAAATTTTTATTAAAACTCTTCGCTTACATGAATTTTGAAGGCATTCATTCATGTACAAAAGAAAATTATTTGAATTTTCTCTCCGTTTTTTAATAATGAAAATTATTGCATCATAGCTAAAAACTAAATTCCAGAAAATCACTCATAAATGAAACATCGAACATTCATTTATGTATAACGCTTGAGAAACAGTCACGAATAAAAATGTATATGATCATAATACGGAACGAATGCATGAATTACAAATCCTCTCTCGTATGTGTTTCCTCAGTACACAACGAAGCGCCGTTCTATTGAAATAGCTCCACTTCATTCATTTCGTGAGAGGCTAACGTCATTAGCTTGGCTGACAGCGATTACGAGCACTAAACGGAGGATAAATCGGGAAAAACGGAAGATCGGGGGAAAAAAAAAAGATTTATCGCTGAAGGTGTTTCGAAACAGAAACATTGTATCGATAAACTGCAAGACTTGATGACCATCATCGATCCGTAACAAATCGATTCAGAGAGGCATTACTGAGACATAGTTTCAGAAAGACATTCGAGTGCCTCTTTGCCTCGCAAAACGCGTAGGAAGTTCGTTTTCGCTATTCTATTCAGTATTTCCTTGATGATGACAATATGTCTCTAGAGTGGAACAAATTCCTTATCATCAAATGGAAGAAACGCATTCTCCAGTGAACTATTTGCAGAACACTTTCTGAATTTCCCACAAATTTAATTACTAAGCATATATACTCTAATCATTTTTTTTTCTCTCTCCTTGTTCTAAATTAGGTTTTCCTCTCTAATTAGTTATCTTAAAAGTATTGAACTTTATTCCGTCCGCAAACTATAAGAAATAAACGGCATTTTGAGTAAGTTCGACTCTATTATATAAAACAAAATATTTTAATCAAATAACACACCGAAAATTAAAATGGTGAATCGGCGTTAATTAATTTTTCTACTACGAAAGCATTCAAGCCATGCTAATAATGAATAAAAATTGTGTTAAAACTTTATTTGGTTGAGAATGGCAACAAGTAGAGGCTATGTTATTGATTAGTAATAATTTTGCCGGCGTCACAAATGTTTTCCGAATTTTCAAACCAGCGCCGGTATATTTGTGTACCAAAAACGAGTACATGGCCTTCCTAAATGTGCAGCTTGTGAATATTCATGTTTTACAGTCCATCTCTCAAAAGTTTAGACACTATAGGTTTTTGAATGTGCCATGGGGATACCGTTTCACAAATTTTGATTTATTTTATTTTATTTTTGTTGTATTTTACAAAGCGGTGGAGCTTTAGGCTGAATTATATCATCAGGCATATTGTAGAAAAATAACATACTTTAATGTGGCAAAAACTATTATGTAAAATGAATTAAATACAGTAATCGTCAGATCGGCAAAACATCGTGGCAAGGGAAGTCAAAAGGTGAACATCAACAGACGGATGGCATTGACACATCTTGGCAAAATGATGTCTTTGGTTCAGACAAATCGTGGAAAATGGAAACGTCATCAATCAAATGAGAAAAGTTCATGCTTTAGAGAAACATCCTGCAATACCATCTTCTGAGTACTGTGTGGACTATCAATTATTGCTGCCTCCTTCTACTAAAGATTCGAGATGTCTAGAGACAGCTCCCGAACCTGCTGATGGTGGTTCTGCGATTGCTGCCAATGATTCAGTTGGGCATCCTCAATGCTCTGCAGCGGTTTCGAGTCAACCCTGTTTTGTTCTTCGTAGGTCGACACCGGTCGAGAGATTCATTCGATTGTGAAGGGGAAGAATGTTGTGAGAACTGACCCATTCTTCGTCCATCGACACCCCTCCCCCACCCAGAAGGCGATATTGTCCACTTTGGGAAACATTGATGTAGACCGTTGATGAAGCAAGAGAGCATTTGGCTTTGAACTATCTCGATAGCTCTGAAAGTACTGAATAAGAACGATGGCGGACCGTGATGGCACACTGTGATCTTATTATTCGTATTAAAGAAATCGATGCAATAGTCTGGCATGGAGAGTATATGTAACTTAATAATTATACTGACACTACTCCGGCCTATGTAGAGCTCGATGCGGTGGTCGTAGTTCATTGAAACTCGGTATATACGTTATTAGGATCATTGGGGGGGGGGGGGGGGTAACTGCGATAAGAAAGCGCTACTTTTTCACCTGGTAGTCAAAAAGTCAACTATTTTTACTGAATATTTATTTTCTCCCCCATGGTCCATATATCCTACATACAAAGTTTCATCAAAATACCTCCATCTGAATGGGCTCTACATGCGTCTGAGTAGTGTCAGTTTCTTTCATAACCAGCTTGTGTTAAGACCTCGCATATACACACACAACATTTTCCTGCATTTACCGATTCGTTAGAAATTTCGCAGAAGAATGTGTATCAGGTGCTTTGTAGGGTTGGGCAGTAGTAGTAGTTTTCTGAACCCCGCCTCCAGAATTTATTCAGAAATCCCCTATATACCAGTGGTTCTCAATCTTTGTTTACTCGTGAATCAATTTTTACTCTATAACTTCTACGGCAGAGTCTCGTAGGCCTCTTTTTTAATTCATTTATCAGATTTACTACTATGTTTTATTGCCCTGAAGCTGCCGCGGAGGTAAAGCACACGGAGCATGGGTTAAGAACCTCTGATCTGGAGAGTTTGCAAGTATGTGAGTGACGTAAAAAATGTGCAAGCATGTGGATGATTAAAAGAGCGACCCAGAGAGAGCAAGAGACCAGTTCGATGATTGAACAAAAGAGTTATCTAGGGAGTGTGTGAGCGAGGGAGTGACCAACATAGTAAGCCTGAGAGTGACCTAAAGAGCGAAGTACTCTGTGGGTGAGTGACCAAAAGAGTGGCCAAAAGAGTGGTCAAGAAAGTGTGCAAGCGTGTAACTGATAAAAAGAGTGATCAATAAAGTATGTGTGCATGGGAGTCACCTAAAGAACGAAAGACTGGGTCAGCGAGTGGCCAAAAGAATGTTCAAGAAGTTGTGCAACTATGAGAGAAACCAAATTAGCAGCGGTTCTCAACCTTTATTGACTCGCGGAGAACGTTTATATACTTTCTATGGCGGAACCCCGTAGGACTTTTTATTCTAATCAAATTTACTGATTTATTTAATTTCCTCGAGCGGCCGCGGAACATCGGTTGGGAATCCACTGACCAATGCAATAACAAACCGACTTATGCCACCCTGCATTTACGTGGTCTCACCCTGAAAATCTTATGTCATTATCTGTGAATAAACGAAACAAGTAGCTGAATAAATACATCTAGCTTTTTTTCCTCTTATTCGGATTTCTAAAATCATACCTCGTCTTATATTCAGGATCGTCCCATATGCGAGTAAATACGGTACATTTTGCAATAATCAGATACGAGACGCATATTGAGGAGAAACAGTTAATTGTCCCCTAAAAATGCTTTCAAGTATATGAAATCATATAATCGAATTTTCAACAAACTCGAAACATTTTGTTACAAAATTTAAAATTAATTACTTTTTAATACAAAATTAAATAAAGTTGTGTGAAGTTTTAAATGGGAACTTTATTTCCAAAACTTCAATTTTGGCATTATAATATTGTAAGTTTGGAAGTTCTCCCTGCAATAGATTGCAATTTTACCCTGTGCTGTGGAAATTGTCGTTGGTCACGATGGATTGAGACATTTCAGCTACCAGTTATTCTACACCTAAAAATTAAAATCATTCTACACATTGAAGCTAATATTATCTTATAATTTAGAAAGCTACAACGAGATCAATTAAGGAGTGTCGTCTTTTACCTCGTACAGCAACAACTTTGTCCCGATTTTCTTGTAAATTTTAATGGGTTTAATGAGTTTTTAATGGTTGAAACATCTGTTGGAATCGCAGCGGGATTTTTAACGCCAAACAGAGAGAGAGAGAGAGAGAGAGAGAGAGATGAGCCTGAGCCAAATGTTTTGAGAGAAATTAATTTGAGAGATTCTGGATTCTCTCTCACTACAAATTGAATTAGTTGATCAATATTATAAGAATAGAATTTGATGTATAAAAAAAAAAGTTATATAATTTCAAATATTCAAATTATTTATAGCGTTTAGATTTTTCTGGCAGTTATAATACATTGAACTAATATTTATATTTAATATTACTTATCCATAAAATATTTGAAACTATACTATGTAAATGTCGAATAAATACATGAAATGTGTGTGAGGTTCTTAAAATTTTAGGGATTTTGTACGCACACACGCACACACAAAAAGTGCAACACATCGCGGTTTATTCACATTAGACTCAGCTTTTATTTCGGAGGATGAACACGATCGATGTTTTGATAAATTAACGTTTCGCAAAACGCCGTTTTAAGCTACTAATCTCGGTGACAAAAGCTTTAATGCATTCAGAATAAGTCCAGAGTTTCAACCCTCGTGTATTGGTTTTACTATGATTCGAAAACGTCGTCGTGTGGATTTATCAAATTATTCGCAAATCCACAACCAAATAATACGGTATTACGCGGGATTCCAACGAAATAAACACTGGCGCGGCTCCATAATCCGGGATTCCTCTTTAATCCCCCGGAGGATTTTTGTGAACCGACTGAGAGAAAGAGAAATTAGATTTAGCGAAACGCAGATTTTTCGAAAGCGAATGAAATTAAAGTGTATTCATTCGATATAAAACTCCGGAGATTGCGGGAAAAACTCCAGTTAGGAAACCAAGGATGTATATATATGTATAGGTGAGAGAATTGATTTACAGAGAGAGTATAGATTTGACTAATGGTACGAGACCCCGCACATGCATCTTGTGCACTTAACTCCAATGGATTTCCTTAGGAATCGTTACATGTCGGAATGTGTGTTATGAGTGTATGTGTTTATGCGTGGTTGTATTTATTTTTTCGAAGCTGTACTTGCTTTACGTTCTTGCTGGTGCTGTGGGGGAAAAAAAAACACCATTATAAAATTATCGAATTTTAAAGTTGTGGGGGTGGCAAAAATCCTAGTTACGGTCCTGGTCTGAATATAAAAGATCTTGATGTACATATAAAAAAAAAACACACGTCATCAAAATGGAGCAATGTACTTTGTGGTGTTGGTCCAATGTTTATCTATATTTTTTTCATGGAAAATCTTGTCAACAGTTGTCCGCTATATTTTAATATTTAAAGTTGGAAAGCCATTTTATAAACACCCTGTATGCTTAAGAAAAAGTAAATTTATAAATTAGCTTAATTAATAAATTAACCATGTGGGACAATGACTGCTATTTTTTATTTCAAAAAGATTCATTGTGATTAACTGATGCAGTGCTGAAAAGAAGCAACAGTCAAATTGACTGCCGGTTTCACTATAGGTAAGAGATACTAACTCCCGGCCCGGCAAACATCGTTCGCCATACGGGGTTCCCCGAAGATAGCATTTATTTTCTCCACAAAAAAAAAAATCAACTTTATATATCTTACACCAGAGAGCAGCCATTAACAACTCGCGAGCAGCTATTTAGTGTCCCTGGGGTTTATAATAATTACTTCACTTAAGTATTACATTTTACATTGTAATTATCTGGCACTATAGGTATAAAGTATAGTCCGGCCCTACTACTGTTAAATTTTGGCATCTGTCTTCTGGTTTCTCTTACTCCTTCAAAAGAAAACAGTTTTTTCATTGTCAGCACCTGCCCTTGTATTGGTAATTGCATATGATATCTATAATGTTTTATGTTCGAGAAAAAAACAAAACTGAAAAAAAGAGTGTTTTAAGCTATTTCTATCTGCACTCGTGACTTATGTGAAAAAGGCAGCAGTTGATATTAATAAACTTTGACAGTTTGAAGCATTTACCGATTGGATACATTACAGGGTGACGGCTAAAAGCGCTGACCCGTTTTATATATCGGCATAAAATCGTACCATTGAATTGGAAGCAGTTTAAATCACCATTTATTTACTTACCACGATTCAGTGACACTTGCTGTATATACAGTAACCGATACGTGCACTCACATCAATATCTTCAGAGTCATATTTATTTGAAGGGATAAATCTCTCCGGACTGAGACAACTAGTAGAATTCAAGTAGCAGCGGTAATTCTGTTTCTCTGTTGTTACACAGTGCGCTGAAAGAAATTTCAGAATTTACAGCGAAAGAAAACAAGAAATCAATCTCGATAATGGTGACTTTTTTTTTTCCACGGATGTAGGTTGTCATCTCATCCTTTTAACATGGCGACAGCCGTTCAGACCGTATGACAGCTCATCGGTCAAAACCAACACCTATTGCGGGAACAGCTCAATAACTATAGAAAAGCACCGAGGATCCGGATTTTAACAATGCCCCGTCGATCGTGATGGATCATTGCTATTGTTAGACGGCTAATGATACAAGGACCTGCATTTATCCACTGAAATTCAGTAGCGTGGATCTGTGTGAAGACAGAGCGTTGGGAATCGGGAATGGCCGTTTTATTTCTGGAAAAAAAAACAACTAAAATTTGCGATCTATATAACATGTAAAATGACAATTCATTAAGATAATTACATAACTAATTATATATTAGAATATATTATTATATTGATACTGTAATATGTTATGCTAATTGATTAATCAACGGGGCCGCAACTAGAGAGGCATCCTAAAATTTAGGTTTGCGTGTGCTGAGTCAGAAAACAACAGAAACGACTTGGTAAGAAAACCACACGTGGATCAAAATGGTATACCAGCAACCCCGAAATTTATTCGTACCCACGATCGACTAGACCAGTGATTCCCGACGTGAGTGTTAACGTCTCCTTGGGTGCGATGGATGGTTCCAGGGGGGGGGGGGCGGTAGAAGCTACAGGTATAACATAGGATCCTAGGGGTTAGATTGCGTTGGGGGCGATGGCATGGGACAAAAAGGTTGGGAATTTATGGACTACACCATACATGTTCAACCCATGAAACGCGGGCCAGATCAATCACCTGATGTGGCTCGCGATCTCAAATCAAACTTTGTAAGAATGAACTAAAGTGGCACATTCTCAGATCACTTCAGTGAGCCGCAGCACATTTAAAGATCATTCAAGTGGCCCTCTTTTCCCCTTTTCACTGGCTTCATTATTTTCATCTAGCATTTGTATCTAGGAAAAGAAAACATACATAACATTTATATTATTGTACAATGTATTGCATAATATTTCATGGAGTTAGCTTCTCCGCATAGCTTTTCCCCGTGTGGTCATTTAAGTTTCAGTTGATGATCGCACCAATGATAATTGTTTCGTTTTAATCGCCATCTAG
Organism: Pholcus phalangioides; assembly: GCF_987345545.1. Classification (NCBI taxonomy): domain Eukaryota; kingdom Metazoa; phylum Arthropoda; class Arachnida; order Araneae; family Pholcidae; genus Pholcus; species Pholcus phalangioides. The sequence continues at coordinate 107,134,259 of NW_028301608.1, forward strand.
TGTCAACTTCATGAAGTTGGAGTAACTACATCTTCATGTTGACAGCAAAAAAATCACTCTACGGTGCGTGTTTCAAGGGAAAAACGATTGTGCCTCTATGGTATAATAGTAAGTGCACCTGTCTCTAGTATGCAAGAGGTCCTGGGTTCGATGAAGAGAAACAACACTTTTTGTCCTGTCCAGACCAGACCAGACTCAGAATTTTACGATGGTGTCTGGCCCTGGTGGTGAGGGCCATTAGCCAACAAAGGGACTGGGGCCCCTTGGGGACCCCCGGTGAAGGGATAGACAAGTGAGTATCTGTATGTGTGATGTGTTAATGTGTGTAAGTGAGGGGAAGGGGTGGCGAAAGGCTCTTTTTTTTTTTTTTTTAATTAATTAAACTCTTATAGCAAGATATTATAAGAGTGGTCGTTGGTCTGCGGTTATTGAAATCTCATAAATTCGTTGTCATCGTAAAGTTACGTTGCAATGCGACAGGTAAAATGGCGGCACAACCTCACGTGTTAGTAGTTAAAAGCGAAGTGAGATAGCGAAGAGAGCTGTGAAGAAGAAACGACATCTTGCTGAAGGTGATGCAATGCGATTGGCTTATTCATGGCAGGGCCATGATTGGTCGGTGGTGAAGGGTGAGGGAGAGAAGGAGAGAGAGCGGGGAAAAATCGTTAGTATGTTAGGGGAGGGAGAGAGGGTGGCAAAGGAAAGTAAGAAAGACAGTGGAGTACACAATGATACAAGAACACAAAAAGACAACAATATAAGTGGCCCGGTTGGGCGTCTCTCAAGAAGAAATGGGTGTTGAGATATCGGTTCATCTGAGGGTACGACAGAAGAGATGAGCATGAGGGAGACGTGAAGAGCTGCCATCTATCGGGCAGTTCGGAGTTTAAAGTCTTTCCCAGTCAAGATCGTTTATTTGAAGGGCTCTTCGATGCGTCCATTTTTCTGCCGGATCGTAGTCTATTATGTCCCGCAGATGTTGGTGTGCAGATGAGGCCATGCGTTCAAACTGGGAGTTATTTAATTTTTTGATATATGAGAAAAGATGGGGTATGTTAAGGTCAGCTCGAATATTAATATTGCGAATGTACCATGGTGCCCTGAGAAGCCTGCGGAGAATTTTGTTTTGTTGTTTTTGAAGGGTAGCGATGTTGCCCTTACGGGCGGGGGTCCAAACGGGGGATGCGTAGAGCATCGTGGGTCTCAATATCGATTTGTACAGTATAGTCTTATTGTTAATTGTAAGTTTAGCACTGGGGAAGGTAATTTTATTGAGCATTCCGAGTATCCCGTTTGTTTTATTTCGAGTTATGGCAATGTGTTCCCTGAAGAGCAATTTCTTGTCAAGGGTGCACCCAAGATATTTGACAGTGTCGGCCGGTTGGAGATTCTGGTTTCCAAAGCGAAGGGGAAGCTGTGGAAGCTTTTTCCTGTGCGTGAACCACATAAATTTACATTTGGAAAAATTCATGATGATATCTGATTCACGGCACCATTCTTCAATGTTCGCAGCCTCGTCTTGCAGGTTCCACAGAGCATATGCTGGATTTCTTGCCCCACAGAGGGCGACAGCGTCGTCGGCAAAGAGTGCAAGTTTTCCGTTTCGGGGCGAGGGAAAGTCGTTAATATAGAAGAGGAAAAGCTGCGGGCCTAGGACGCTTCCCTGCGGGACAGATGCACGAATGTTGCGCTTAGTTGAAAGGGAGAAGTTTTGTTTAACCTGGAATGTACGTCGAGTGAGGTACCAGAAGAAGAACACGATGAAGTGGGGGGGAAAATGGAGGTCGATCATTTTGGACAAGAGTGTTGAGAAATTGCACTTGTCGAATGCCTTGGATATATCGCAGAAAAGGGCTGCGACGGTGTCTTCGTAATTAAAGGCATTGGTTATATAGTCAGTGACCCGAAGCAGCTGTGTGACGCAGGAGTGCTCGGGGCGGAAGCCATGTTGGTCGGGTCGAATTATATTGTGGTCAGTTGTGAACTTGTTAAGCCTAAGGGCAACGACTTTCTCGAACAGTTTGGAGATCCCAGGTAGAAGGCTTATCGGGCGAAAAGATTGGGGGAGAAGGGGGTCAGTGCCTCCTTTGGGTATGGCCTTTACTATGGCGTGCTTCCAGGGTGTTGGGAAGTAGCTTGTGGTGAGACAGCGATTAAAAATATTTTCCATTGAGATGAGGATGGGGGGGGGGGAGAAGCTTAAGGGCTCTATTGCCGATACCGTCGACACCAGGGGCTTTTTTTTTTTCGAGTTTTTTAATAAGGGACAAGATTTCAGCAATGTTGGTGCGGGACATATGGTCAGGGCAGTTATTGATGTGACGGTGAATGAAGGCAGCGCTTCTTTTTCGGTTGTTCCGTGACGTCACTAGTGGTTGGATCCTATTGGGTGAAAATTGATTTTCGAAGGCGTCGGCAAAGGTTTCAGCGATGGCGTCATCGTCAAAGATGAGGTCGTGTCCCTTTTTAATTTTCGTTACCCGGGGAGCCCTGGGTTGACATATGCGCCAGGCTTTCCATAAGTTGCCGTTTTCGGCGGTGGCGTTGCTGACAAATTCAGTGAACCTGGTGTTGACAAAGTCGTCGACATCTTTTTTGATCTGTTTTTGTAGTCTATTAAGCAGGAGCTTGTCGGACCGGCGATGGAGGTTCTGCCATTTTTTGCGAATTCGGTTTTTAAATTTAATTTTTTCAAGAATGTCCCGGGGTAGGCCGTATCTCAGGTCGTTATGGGGAACTTCAGTGGTGGATTGTGTTATGGCGTCTTGGATGCTGGCGGTGAGTGTTTCTACTGCTGAGTCGATGTTAGAGGGTGTGGGGGGCGAGGGGTCAATGGGGGCGGCCGCTTGCAGTATATCTTGAAATTTACCCCAGTCTGTCTGTTTGACAATGCGTCGTGCTCTTGGGATGTTGAATTCGATCTCAAAGAAAACGGGGTTATGTGGCGAAGTGAGAAGCGCCTTCGGGTAAGTTGTTATGTTGAACAGAAAATTTTTGGAGATTCCGAAGTCGAGTACGTCGGGGTTGTGGCGTGTGTTGGAAGGAAAGTGCGTTTCGTTTATGGTGGAATGAATATCGAGGAAATTATTTAAGCAGAAGGAGCGAAGTTGGCGTCCTGCTGCATTTTTTTTTTTACTGAACCATAAGTGACTTTTTGCGTTCCAGTCGCCCCCGGCGAAGACTGGCGTAGTTCGGTTAAAGAGTGTGTCGAGAAGCGCAGTGTCTATTGGCTGGTTGGGCGGCTTGTAGACCGCGCAAAGGATTATGGGAGATTTGTTGATGTAAGCTGTAATGGCCGTGGCCTCGATGTGAGGGGAAGCGGGGAGGGGAAAGGGGTGACTAGAATAGCAATTTTTCAGTAGGATCGCTGTTCCGCCCCCCCGATTATGAAGTCGATCAGTGCGGGCAATGGTGTACCCGGGGAATTTAAGTTTATTACTCGGGAGTAGCCAGGTTTCGCTGAGAAGAAGAGCGTCGACTTGGTGTCTCATGGCTTCTGAATGAAGCTCACGTACTCGATTTTTCACTCCGTTACAGTTCCAAGCCATTATTGTGAACGGCTTGGTGGGGGCGCCGTTATTATCAATCTTTGTTAAGAAGGGTGGAGAGGAGGGCGATTAATGCAGAGATGGTCTCCTGGGATAAGGCAGAGAGCTGCGTACCAAGAGAGTTGACTAGAGGATTATTTTCTTTTGGGGGCGACGGATGGGTGATGGTTCCAGGCAGGGGGGGGGAGGGGGCGGGTTTCGCCGAGTTTGTGGGGGCTTCGCAAGTCTGGGGGGTGGGGGGTCTAACCGGTTCAGCTGCTTGTACTGGGGGGGGGGGGTTTGTTGTAGGGAGTGGTCGCTTTGGACAGAAGTGTTGACATCGCTTACGCCACTGATATTAAGTCTGGGCGTTTGGTATAGGAGTTCATAAATGCATATTTGGTATTTTCGTCGGGCTTCGAGGGTTTCGAGTTTCTCCTTCATTTCTGTAAGTGTGAGTGAGGGTTTCCCCTTCGCCTGGGGGGGGGCGCCAGGCCTGATTTTGGCGTGAAGTTCCGTCTGTTTTTTTATGAGGTCGGTGAGGTTGGAAGGGGGCGACTTTTGTTTTGGTCTGTCTATGTCGATTTCTGGTTGTCGAGTTGATCTGATTTCGATGGGGGCGGCACCGTGTTCATACGTTTCGTCGTCGAAGTCGATTAAGGGGGCGGTTTCAGATAGCGGGGGGAAATCCGCTGCCTGTGGGGGGGCAAGACTAGGGGGAAGCTTGGGTACAAATGTGCGACCGCCATTGCACAAGGCAGGGGGGCGGGCCGGGCAGCCTGGGAACGTGGCCGTGTGTTTTCCTTTGCAGAAAAAACAACGCAGGTAATTATTATTGCCCTTGTGGGTGCAACGGGACGTTTCGTGGCCCGCAGAGCAGAAGGCACATATGGGCAGATTTCGGCAAAAAAGGGCCGTGTGACCGGGGGCCATGCACCGCCTACATTGGATTGGGGAGGCTCCCCCTTGAAAGCGTTCGACCTCTATGGGGGCGCCCTCGATTTCAGTGACATTGGCAAAATGTTTGTTGTCGATATTGACTTCGACTATGAAGAGGGGGAGGAAGCGGCCAGTGGTGTAGTTCCTCATGTTGGTTATTTTTATTGTCTCGATTCCTTGTCCCTTGAGGGCGTCTTCGATTTCAGCTGGTTTTACATTTGCGGGTAGCCCTCTGATGACGAATTTGAGAGTCTGGTCCTGCTGCAGCCGGTACGTATGGTATTTGAAGTTTTTCGAGTCGAAAAACTTCGTGGCGGTTCTGTGATCATTTTCTGAGAAGGTTTTAAAGACAATGGTGCCCCCTGTTGGTTTTGCCTCTGGGGGGTGTTCACATTTTTTGCGGACAGCTGCGAAATCCCGGAGCCAGGTATCGCCCCATCGTGAGAGAATTATAGCTGGGATTTTAATTTGATTTCTTCGACTGGGGGCGGCTTGAACTGGAGTCGGTGTGGCCACAGGGGGGGGGGGCGCTGGTTTCTTTTTCCTTCTGTAGGAAACTTTGGTGAAGCCATCTTGGTCCATTGGGGCTGCGGTTGAGGAGGTGGAGGGTGGGGGCGAGGGGGCCAAGGTTGGTGAGGGCTGGGGAGTGGGTTCATCGGGTGATGTATCACTTGTGATGACCGGGGAAGGGGGGGAGTCTAACGGGGGGGGGAGCGTCGGTTGGGACGTTTGTTATGTCCGAATCGTGCTTTGGGGGCGAGTTGGGTGGGGGCGTTTCCTCGGTGCTGTCGGTTGATATGTTGTGGGAGGCTACTTCATCTGGAGCCAGGGTTGGCTCGGGGAGTTCTTCAGTGGTGGATGAGGACGAATTTGTGTCGTCGGTACTATTTTCTGTGGTGTCGGTTACGCCACTGGAGGTCGATTGAGTTGAGTCTGTCGATTGGGTACTGTCCTCGAGGGCAGTAGAGTTCTCTGTATGAGAGAAGTGAAGTGTGAAGTTGATCGATTCATTGTCGCCAGAGTGGTTTGATTCATCTTCGGAAATTGGGGGCGAATTTTTTTGGGGGCGACTTTTTTTCCTCTTTTTATTTTTTTTCGGAGTTTCGCTGGTCGAGGGTGAGATCCCTTCGATTGGGATAGGGGTGGAGATAATTCCCAATTTGAACGCGCGTGACGTTTTATGAGTACATGAGGCATCTTGGAATCTGTCGAAGAAATCCCTTGCCTCAGATATAAAATTTTCGATTAATGGGTTTTCATTTTTTTCGATTATCTCATCGATTTGATCTGGGCGATTAAGCGGAGTTAGCCTATTAGATAGCTCCGTGTAGCTTGTTGCAAGCGAAAGAATTGCTTCGTCGAACTTACAACTGTTGAACGATTGATAAGGTGACTTATTAATTGTATTCTCCTTGCCTTTGGCCCATGTTAGTAGGAGATTACCAAAATCGATGCGCTGCTCCCTTGTGAGCTCATCGAATGCAAACGATTGGCGCTGTAATTGCGCATAAATGACGTCATCCTCAGTGGTGGCGAAGGGACATAACACACCCATTCTCAAAATAGAGAGCGCTCAAATAAGACCACTTACCTTGTCTTTCAGTGTCCTAGAAAAAAGGTGTGTAATCCATTGCACATGGGGGGGGGAGAAAAACAAAAAGTCACTGGGGGAAAAGGGGGCGATGTAGAAGCGAAGTGGTGATTCTGCGGCTAGCGCACCGGAGAGCCTCGCGGACAAAGTCGCTGCGGCGGTCCCGAGCAGGTGTCACCAGCCTTAGTTCTGAACTACCGTTGGAGAGCGTCGATCTCTATTCGGTGTTATTTGAAGATCTTATGAGATCAACTTGTGGGACCCGTCCGGCCTTACTGTGGCCTAGGTCCCCGGTTTTTTCTCCCTTGGCCGGGCGGAACTTCCTTCGCACCCGGACCCCTACGGGAGAACGTGCGTCAGCAAAAAGCCGTGTCCGTCGGAACTAGCTGAAAAAGAAGAGCGTGACAGTAACGTACGGGTGTCAGCATGCGAATGATTGATTTTGTTGATTGATTTGACTTTTTGTCCTGTTCACCTCGGCATGAGACCCAGAAAGTCTATTGACTTACTGTGCACATTTTTAATTTAATGCAGAGCCAAGTTTTTTTTTGTTAAATGTCAATTCCGCCATCAAAAAAATTCTGACATGACCATTTAGTGATTTGATTTTTGTTGTCAATTGCGAGCATTTTACCTTGTGAGAATCTCCCTTATGTAATTAACTAATAAATTTGATTTTTTTAATCCTGTTAATCCCACTAAGCTTGCGACCAAAAATTATTGTTTCGTTTTTTGTACTTTTGTCATTCCTAGCCATTTTCTTTTCCTCTTCCCCTTTTTCAGGTATTCTTCGCTCTGGTGACAAATCCATTATTATTTAACATCACCTCTTAACAATATTTCACCACATGGTGCCGTGACCAGGATTTGAAAGGATTTTGAAAAATTAAGCCGATCACCCATTTCCTGCTCTGAAAAATATTTTTCAAACCTTAAATTATTAATTAAATATTAAATATTTTTTAATCCTTCCAAGTGGCCGACTGTTAAATTTAGCCCAGCTTGTGACAAGAAATCGTGAAGTGTTTCAAACATTTCCTAAAAAAAGGGCTACCTCGCGCCGAAGTTCGAACAGCAACGCCAGGACTTGACCCCGGGATAACCACCTAACTTCGGGGTGCAAAAGCAAAGTGTTGTGAAGGATGTACATGTCGTCACACAATAATTTAAACAACCTGTAGTTGGTAGGATTCACCTTGACAAAGTTGACAACCTTGACCGTTTCAAGAACGTTTCGCAAATTTGGAGGCAACGGTTTCGATGCAGGGATCTGTCTGTGCAGTGAGCCCATTTCATTTTGGGAGCGACTTCTGCCACGTGTGCACGACGGCCTGAGTAGCAACTTTCCGTGGATTTCCCTCCATCTGTTGTGAGACAATGCATTTTGACCATTGAATTCTTTTTTTAAGGAAATAATGATTAATTGCTCAAATACGTCTTTAGCAGTCGTGACATATAAAAAGATTTACTTTTCTCTTTCAAGTACTTAACAATTACAAGTATCACAGAATACTGCGCAACGTCGGTACTTTCGTCGACTTGGATGGGAAAAAAATATTTGTCAGAGGTATTAAACTCATTATAAGAGCACTTTCCTCTGCATCTGGCAGCATCTTTTCACCAATAGTGTGATTTTTTCCTCGTCTCGCAATACAATAGCTAATGTAGTTCTTCAGTGGTAGGAAGATTCAAAATATGTTTTCACGTTTACAGATGCAAGGTATTTCATTTTGGTGTTTCAGTCCGCTTCCGCACAGATCTAGTTTTTAGCCACTGATCCATAACGCAAATCACGTGAGTAGTAGGTGCTTGGTAGAAAAGTTGACGTAGAAAATTGTGGGACTAACACGCTCACGCCTCAATACAAACGCCCACAACAAAAGTTTAACACAAGACGAATTAATTCTTCACTTTTATGCACAGCCCGGCATGAATCAATAATGAAATCTCAAAATCTAAAACGCCGAAGAAAAGTGAGCCGAGAGGCAGGAGTTCATGAATCCCGATCATAGGTTGGGTGCGGGCGGGAGGCCGAACCTTCCAGCGGACGCAACCCCTCTGTTATAGAAGATTTCATTGATAAGGAAAGGTCAATATATTACAACTGACAATACCAGTAAAAACCTCTACCTACTTTTAAAATTTCTTTTTAATCTTTTTAAATTATTTTCTTCTTTTTTTAGATGGATGACCATCATTACCATTTTCTTTTCGCGTTCCCCCTAACGGCCTCTCGCGTACCCCCGGTTGGGAACCGCTGACCTAAGGCAGCTGTATACAAGTAACTAGAAATTCCACAAGTAAGAAATCAGCTGTAAGGGAGTCATGATTGGTTGTTTTTTTAGTGTCAAGTACGTAGGGTATATTTCCCAACTTAGTTCCATAAAATTTTCGAAGTTAAAGATATTGAGGACATCGATGTATGTGAAACCCATGAGAGATTTGATGTTTGGCGACAATTTTAGCTTAAAAAATGTAGAAAAAGTTTCACAAAGACATTAAAGAAGCATGTGCTCATGGACATACCCTTAATTTTTTTTTTTAAATAGATGCCATTAAAGTTAACTTTCTAAGATTATTTTCTGCCGAAAAATGCAGTTATTTTTTACTGTCGCCCTCTTTTTTGTTCCTCTTTCGTGAAAAAGTCATTCACTTTTTGCAAGCAGACCAATGAATTTGCTAAATTTTATTGCTAAATGCAAAATTCCGTTGATAAAGGCTAAATTCTGTTTAAGGAATATTTTGACACTAAAACACGGAAAAAGCTTTTGGACCGAGTGGAAAAACTTCGACTTAAACAGATATTCCAGTTATAAAAATTCGATTTATCGTGAATTGACTCCATATAGGAAATTCTAGCATATTTTCTAGCTATGCGGGGTGGCTTGGTAACATTTTCGGAACGGACAGAAAGAATGATGAAGCAAATAATATCTCCCGGGGACTGGAATTTCTACTATATCCTGGATGCTTTCTATCTCGCTCCCATTTGAAATTCAACAATAAAATGTCGCTTCCGGGATTTTATAGCTTGCATTTTTATTATTTTTTTTTTGTCATTCCACTTGCTGTGAGAGGTGCCATTATGTTCGAATTTGCAAATGTGCTTCCGTCACGTGGATCTCTCTCTCTCTTAATGCTTCAGATATCTCTGAAAAAAAACGTGAGTGTGAATTCGCATAAGAGCTATACACTTCATCTCTTCAATGAAACACTTCTTCTGTTCTGCAGTGCAGTTTTCTGATCGATGAGTCCCCGTATGTATCACTTTATAAAGCATTCCAAAAATTATGCGAAAGTACTAGTTTAAAACTCACATTTAATATCGATAATGATTTAGAATCTGAGAAGTCATTAGTGTATATAATGTAACTCAAACTGATATAGGAAAAGATTCCGATTGGATTTTCGTTGAGTATATGGATGGATTTCGATAACGTTACGCTTTGATTCTTTTTTGTCAGTGTAGATATAATTGGAGAAAATTTCATTCCGCATTGAACATTGTCAGAGTACACATCAGTATTCGTGCTTTGAAATTCAGTTCAATCAGTTTTACAGCAATTAACATTCATAGGATCAACCCGAAGAATTTCTGTAATTTTTCTCGCTGAGACTTTTAATTAAGAAATAAGTTACGCGCATATCTGTACTCCAATCGATTACTTTCCTTTAGTTCGAAAAGAAATTTCAAATACAGTCAAGTGCCCATACTTGGGTGCAGCGCCCAAACTTGGGGCGATTTGGGGCTTTTTGTTTCAATACACTGGTATCCATGACGGTTGATGCTGATTACGTTTAAAGCAGGTGATGACGTTTGTTTGTTGTTGTTGTGTTAGTATTCCGTGATTAGTTTTAGTAGTGTAGAACATATTTCGGTGGAAAGAAAGTTTTTCATGCGTTTGCCTGAAAATCGGCAAGTTTCTTTTGATGAACTAATACAAATACAAATGCAACGGTTACAACAGACAAAATGCTCAACGAGGTGGCTGAAAAACAATGCCCATAAAAAATATGGATGCCGAATATGTATCTAAACTACATCAAAAATACAGCAACCAAATAAGAACAATAAAAAAAAAACAATAATTGTGATAAAATATAAGTATACTTCCTAAAAAACATTGTGGTTCTCGCATCTAAGTATGAAGAGTGCTTGATTTATCTCAATATCGTATTTCTTTTTAAACGCGCCAATTGCGTTAGAATTCACGATCCCGGGAGATAAGCTATTCCATTTATGAACGGTTCTATTAGAGAAAAACTCTCTGAGACACCCCAACCTAGAATTTTCCTATCGGTGCTGATGTCTCCCTTGTCGAAACAGTTGATTTACGGTGTATTAATGACTCATGGTTGATTCTGTCTATCCCGTCGAAAATTTTAAACACTTCGAACATGTCATTCCGATATCTGCGCTCTTCCAATGTAAACATTTTCAAAAATACAAATACGAGGTTACAACAGGCAAAATGTTCATCGGGGTGGCTGAAAAAAAGTATGCAGTTTTCATGTGGGTGGGTTTGAACCCTTCCCATCTCTGACCAACCCACGTCTTATAACTTTACACGTCTTACCAACCCACCCACAACAGCACTAAAAATCATCTCTGCCTCTACGGGACTACACTAACCCCGGTTTTTCGTTTGCTAAACGAAGGCTCGACCCTTAAGCTATGGAAACAGCTTGTTTCAAAAAAAATCACTCAAAATTAGCTAAATATAAAAAAGTTTATTAAGTGTTAAAACTTTTGCTGCCGTCTAGTCATCTTAATTCGAAACAAAATCGCAACTATCGCTGTCTATATAGGGGTTTTAGTTCAATGGAATAAATGATGAAAATGGTGTGCGTGACCGTATCTGAGGAAAACAGTTCAACATGAATTCGCAATAGGTTATTTAAATATACTTTTTTGCTGAGAAATTTTTATTTGGCCGTAAAACAGGATGACGTGTTAAAGGGTTTAACTATATTCTTTTTCCACAGATAAAGAAAAAGAAAGCTCAATTTCTCTAGTTTATAAAGTTTGCTTAACTGCTTTGTTATAATGTGTATGTAGGAAAAAGCTGTTAAAACAAACATAGATCCATTAAACACTCGAACGCGAAATAAAAGAAAAGAAAAATATACTTGTATAACGTCAATGAATGCTATAAATGGCAACAGGGGCTCCGTTTAGACGGACATTAAAGCGCATAAAACCACCAATTCACTATGGATGCTAAAAAAAACAAAAAAAAAAACGAAACGTTGTCTTCATTATAAATGTTCTAGAAAGATCACAACCGTGTTGAAGCTTGCGATCCAAAGGTTTTTGATGACGGTGATCAGACGCCGCGACATTGTGATTTATGGGAGGTTGAATTCATTTTCATGAGTTTTTCGCTGACTCAGCTCAATAAGAAATGACAAAAAAAGAAAGTTTATGATTTTTACAACAAAGTTACAAATTGCATGTGGCCTAGTTTATCGTTTGAAGAATGGCTTCTTGACGATGCCGAAATCGATTTCGAGTGGACAACGTTGTTATTGATTATTGTTACTTGGCATTGATACCAATATAATACACAGTAAAACCTTGTTAAGCCGTCACCCTAATAAGTCATCACTCCGGTTAAGTCGTCGTTTTTCTTCAGGCCCTTCCAGCTTTCATAGACAAGACAACAATATTATCAAACCCTCGTTTACTCGTCGCTAATTTTAGTTAACTCTTCACTATGAAAAAGTTTGAGAGAAAGGAGCAGATCATTTTTATGGCTCCTATTGAAATAAACAAAACTTGTTAACAGGTTAACATCATTGTCATATGCTTAAAAGTCACCATAAAAGCCTATGAAACAAAACGGAACACTTTAAGTAACCGAAGTTACGCTGGGGAAGAAGTTCATTGCCAACTAAGGTTTTTAAAGCGTTAGGGACCATTCGAGCTAGATCTGATTTCTCCATGGGCCCCACTAATTTAGGGCTTCAAATTTAAACGATATATCTTTGTTGAAAAACCAGACATTATTTCCAAAGTTGAGGTCTTCTAATGTTTACGTTCCCTGCCCAGGGCTCCCCTCAAGTTATAAGTAGTTCCTAAATGTTCGAGATTACTTTGTAGTTGTATCATGAGCTACTGATGAAGAATTAAAACACTAAAATTTTAAATTTCATCTGTATGTAAAATTAATGTGTAATAGTTCTGTTGTGAAGAAAAGCTAACTGTTCTAACAGTTACTCTGATTAGCCTAAATTAAAAATTACTAGTATAAATCAAAGTGTACCAGTATATTTTACCACAGTTAAGTGATAAGAGCTCAAAAAGATAAAAAATTTCCTATTATTATCTTTTTTTTGTAATCTATTAATTTTATTAATATTGTAATTTTGATTCATATTTTAATAAATGTTATATTACTTTAAATAATTTATGATTTTCACAACATTGCGCATTTAAACTGATGGCACTTCGCTCAAGTCGTCACTCCGCTTAAGCTGTCATAATTGTTCGTTAACATGAGGTGACGACTTATCGAGGTTTTACTGTATATGCAGAACATTGAAAGTTAATCATTACAACGGAAATATTATCCATGAAAGTAACAACAATTTTTTCGCCAAAATATTTTATAAACAAATAACGAAAATTCAAAAAAGAATTGGATGAAATCAATACTTACATATATCATTTCATCTTTTTCGTTTTTAATCATTTTTACTCAAGACCAAATAAATGATTTCATCAGGTAAATGGAGAAAAATATATTTTTTTAAATTTTATTTCATTGATTTGTCTCATTTATTCCCTAATTAAATTTTGCATTTGATGGCATTAGGGAACATTTACAAATTTTGAATCGCATTTTTAAACATGTAAAATATTTTTCTAGAATAATAATAATGGAAATCAAATGCTGCACATTCAGTATGAACAGCATGCAATTGCTTGGAGCGTGCAATCCGAAGGTTTTTGATGACGGTGAGATCAGACGCCGCGACATGGTGATTTATTGGAAGTGGAATTCATTTTTTCATGAGTTTTTCGCCGATTCAACTCAATAAGAAATGAGTGAGTGCTCTGTGCTTTTCCTCCAACGTTTTTACAACTGCGGGCTGGCAAAAAGTAACCTAATAGGAGAAATAATATGAGAACTAACAGAAATTAAATAGATAAGAAGAATAATATGCGGACCGGCGAAAAATAAATAAATATATATAGGAAGAGCAATTTGCTGACAGGCAAAAATGCATAAAATAAATTAATTTGCGGACCGGGAAAAAATATGATACGGGAGAAATGACTTGCGGACATGCAATAAATAAAGAGAAAGATTAATTTGTGGGCTGACGAAAATAAACAAATAGGAGCAATAACTTAGGAACTGGTAAAAATATCTAAACAAAAGAAATAATATGAGCAACAAATACGAACAAGGGAAATATTCGAAGATTAGAAAAAATGCCACGAATAAAAGAAATAATTTGCGGACTGGCACAAAATACAAAAACACTCGAAGTAAAAGCATTCCACTACTAAAGATTGCACATTTCATCTACCATATCTAAACTAATGCAGCAGCTGTATGAATTGAGTGAAATGTTTCGCAGCGGTTGGAGAACACTTACCCATATTACACTCGACACGTAATAATAATAATGATAATAACAATGGGTACCGTGATTTCCTGTAATGATGTCACGGATTATCTAAACACTTCTGTTTTGATTCTAAGGTTATATTCTACTGATTTTTATTTATGTATTTCCTTTCACTCCAGTTAAAAAATTAAATTTTATGCTCCACGATATAGTCTCATGTATTTTCATTAATATTATAAAATTCCCAAAGAAAACTTGAAATGTAAGTTAAACGCAATTTAAACGTTTTCTTCAATGTTAGTGTTTTTAATTCCATTGTATGAACATTATGTGTAGCGTATGAAGAGTCACCAAAAAATATTCCTTCGATCATTTTTTTTTAATGCGGCATTATTTACCGGTAATTACAGTAATTCAGGTGAAAATAATTTTGTGAGATTTTATGAGAGTTTTAGATATCTCAGAAAACAATATTTTACTCCGAATACAGTCGCACCCGATATAAAGGACTCCGATTCCCCGAATTTCTTTCTTGAATTCTGACGAAAATAGTTATGAAAACGAATAAAGCCCTCCGATATATAAGGAACTGCTATTAATTTTTTTTCTTATTGCTCGTCATCCAAAAGCACAATCCGAATATTTGACTTCCCTGGATTTGACTCTCAGCAATTCTTTAGAGGCAAACAAAGAAAAGGGAGCAGAAATCTGTTGATTTTTTGTTATAGGCGTCATTAAAGTCATTTGAAGTAAGCGTAGGAAGGTTTCAGAGGAAAATTGGTGTACACCAATACCTTGAAACATTGTGTTGTCCGCATGTTAAATTCCAGTAAAGAAAAGTTACTTCAGGTTTGTTCTTGACAAGCAACGAATAGTTGGTCATCTTAAGAGAAAACGTTTTTCGGTTTGCGGAAACTATGGCAATTCCGAAAGAATTTGGTAAAAATGTTGGACGAACCAAAAAAACTTCCATCAAGCAATTTTCTCACATGCATCCTGACTATATATTCTTAAGTGTATATATATAAGAGGTTGAGTATTTCCTAGAAACAACAGTCATTAAACAGAAACTCACTTACTTTGGCCATGTAATGCGCACAGAAGGCTCAATAGAAATAATGGTAATGCTTGGAAGAATGGATGGAACGAGAGGAAGAAGCAGACTAAGCACCAGATGGATAGATGAGGTGTTGCAAAGCACTGGAATGAAGACCACCTTGGCTTAGAACAGACCACCTTGGAGAGCCATGATCTATAGAGTCACCAGGAGTCGAAGTCGGCTCGATGGTTCCTAACAAACAACAACTGAAGTGCCAAAAGTGATGGGATACCTCTTAATATTGCTGCACTTTTCGCCGGGTAAAAGGAGGCTCCCACTCGATATTAAGAGGTATCGCATGACTTTTGGCACTTCAGTGTATATATACACACACAAACACATATGTATATTTCAATTGCTGTCAGAAATAACTTGTAACACTTGCCTCAAAGAACGTAGTTTTAAAATTTGCCGTTTCGAGTGAGTTTATGCTCTTGATCAATTTCACCCTGATTTAATGATTTCTCGCGATTCGTTAAATCGGGGTTCGACGATATTGAAAAAAAAACCACTAGTATAGAGTGCATAATACTTTTTTCACTCCGTAGTCAAGAGCAAAAATGGGTTCTTCCAGAAAATTGTCTTGTGTGATTCGTGAAAATTTCAAAAACCTTTAACTCGTTTTGAATCGCATCTATATGTGAAGGAAATCCTTCCGAAACTCTCGCACTCTACAGAAACAGAGTGAGAATTAGCATAGAGCTATCGTTAACCTTTTGCAAGTCAGATCGACCGAATAACATCGATCAAAGTATCGAAAGAGGATTTGGAAGTTCATTCACCGCCGACCAACGTGAGTGTTTAATAAAGACAGGCTTTTCTCTCCTTATACCGTAAAATCTTCTGAGAAGAGTGTTATGGTGTGTGTGTGTGTGTCTGGTCCCTATACTTTGCGAACTTTCCGTCACCCAGTTTAGGGACATAAATCACGATATTTAGAGTAATTTGGATCAAGAAACGATAGTCTTGATACACACACATACCGAATGGACACAGAGACCATTACTTTAGATTATCCCGTACTTTAGAATAGATCAAAAATGTTTCACTTCAACATCGTGTCTTCACTGAAATTAGATCGATGGACTTCTATCGATGACGAACTTCATCAATTCTGAAAACCAACTTAAAACTTGACTTTTGAAATCGCAATCGGAATTGTGTGAGAGTTTATTTATTGTTTTGATGCCAAAATTGTTATAATTATTTTTTTTCTAATGTGCATTAAGAGGTTGAAAGGCAATTAACTATTCAAACCCCACAGTGGTGGTCGGCTGAAGTTGGTTTTCTGTGGTTCCCAACTTCAAGGCGCAAATGCGAGCCGATCTCCCCGTTAAAAAGTCTTGCCACAGAGAGCAACAGTCCTACAACGGTAAATCATTCAACCATAACACTTCACTCATAGTTAGTAAAACTGGGGGCAGATGACAGCACTATACATAACAAGCATTACACAGAAACAAACTTTACGTCAGGTTGCAGTACACGTACACGCACATTCCCGCATGTACCGATTCGTTGGGGGGTTCCGCGGGGGGGGGGTGCATGTGTGGTATAGCAGTAGTAGGTAGGGGCTCGGGGATCCATGATGTTCTTAAGTCAGCCACCTCGTTGGGCAATTTGCCTGTTGTGGCGTTGTATTTGTATATTTGTATCACATTGATGAACTATAACCACCTACGCCACCTATCAAATAAAATTGTTACAATTCTTCGATTGAAATTTGCAACCATGTTTTGATTAATAAATCTCATAAAAAGAAACCATATATGATATAAGCTAATATTTATAAGTAATATATTAATTAAATTGCCAAGTTTGTCTCGAAATTATAACAGTTGTTAGTTGTTGATGGTAAATGATTATCAGTAAAAACTCGCTTAATTAAATTAATTAAATATTTTGATTCCAAACTCGCATTCATGAGGCGAAAGATTGTGTACACTTAGCCCCAAAAGCATGCAAGTCATTCTACCAAATATGTGCTATGTAGCACCACGCTTTTCCTCAGCGAAACCCTGTCGTCAAACAAGTGCAACAAAATAAAATACTTAGGCGATATACCAGAGCACACAATAGTATATCAGAAATCATTACATAATGAAGGATTTGAACATTAAAACCATACATGACTATTTAGTCAAACTATGTAGAGGATATTTTAATAAGGTTGAAACATCAGAATATCAGCACATAAGAGACATCTCGCCTTATCCTGTGGGATAGATGTTGAGGTTTAAGCACATACTGGCTTGATATGGGTCAGTGAATTGGTTTAGTTTGGTAAAAAGTGTAAATAGTTCAAATTCTCTCTTCATTGGTAGAAGGTATAGTGTTGCATATATATCGCATTTAATCTTGTAGCATGGGCTGTGAATTTTGCTGTCTTTTATTGACACGCCCTTACACGCGTACAGCCATCTATCACATACAGTTTCTTAACTTCATCAGCTCGTACGGAGCAGCATGGAACAGGGAAGCTTATGGGAGTCTTAAAGACTCGGTACGCCCTGAGAAAATGTATCTACCTCAGTCAGTCAGGCGTAGGCTTCCTGTGATTGTAATCGAAAATATTATGAAAGTTAAGGATAGTCCTAAATCTTCTAAATATGACATAGTGGCCTCTGGGTTCCGACTGAAATTGGCAAACAGTACATACCCCTGAGTCATTCCTTAGCCATCCTGGACCAGTAGTGCGATTTCGCCGTGGTTGTATATTTTAGTCTTTTTTAAATTACTTAGAGTTTAATATTTGCCATATTGTGTTATTAATGTAGGGGGAAAAGAAAGCTTAAGCAGGCAGGAGGGGAAATAAAAATAAAGGAAGGCACTTAACAGGGCAGTGACAGAATGTCACTTCATCAGCCTGTTATAGCATCATTAAGTTTTAATTAATGTTTTTTTAACATTAATTATTCATCATAATGCATATATTACCATCATATTAGTAAATGCGATTATATGTTATTAATTGCGGGGAATTATGATTATTTGATTAAATATATATTATCTACAAGAGCTTGATATTTTGCAGTTGATCAAATTGTTTACACTATAAATATAGTTGCTTATATTTGTTTATATACATTTTTCACAATCCCGGTATCTTCGGTCTTTTCATAACCAAAACATTTTTGAGTCTGGAAAAAGCTGATTTTTCGGTTAAGTAGATATTTCCCTAAGATTTTGGTATTCTGACTCTTCAAGAGTTTGGAAGAGATTATTAGTCACCTTTTCAGCAAAGGTGTGTATGATGGGCATTCCTGTATCGTTTCTTACACTTCTATTTCTGATGAACCAATTGACTCCCAGCATAGCTCTTATTGTTTTGTTTTCATATTGCTTTAATTTAACCATGTGTTGATTGCTCGTGTACAGCCACACTAGTGCAGCGTATAAAAGAATGGATCTGATAGCCATTTTGTATACATTTAATTTGTTCTTGATAGTCAATGTTGATCTGCTTGCAAGTATGCGTTTTAAAGTGTGTTTTGCTACGTCCGCTCTTTGTATTACATAATTGCGTTGGTGCACAAATGTCAGTCGTTCGTAAATTATTATTCCCAAGTATTTAGTACTTATAACAAGTTCAATGAATTTCCCCTAGTGTTCAGTGCCATCTTAAGGCATGGGCCCACCCTCAAGCGAAGAGGGGCCTAACAAATATGAGATCTGGTTGAAATTTTCGAGTTGTTTGGTAGGGCCTCGGAAGAATCAATTGGCCCGGGGGCCCATGATACTCTTAAGACGGCTCTGCTAGTATTTAGTACTTATAACCGATTCAATGAATTCCCCCCGCCAACCACTATTCCGGCATCTGGTGGTTTACATTAAGACTGTCTTGTTTGCTAAGGATAATTGTTATTTGCGAGTTTTATTTATGTTATTTTACCACGCACAAATAACAACTGTTACAATTTTGAGGAAAACTCGATCATTTAACTAAAATAATTTTTTGTAAAACATATATCAACTAATTTCATATCTTATTGATTTTTCTCATTCGTACATATATCAAAATTCAGTTACTAAATTCAATGGAAGAATTGTAACAGTTTTATTCGATAGGTGGCGAAAGGGGTTCTACTTCATTGATGTCTTTTTCACGTGTAATGTATAATGCGGTACGGTATAATTTTTTTCGATATTTTCTAGAAGGCATATTTTTGCTGATGGACTGTTATTTTTACCTGTTTATTGGTTATGGACAAAAGTGCCTAAGAAAGGCACCATTTTTTTCATGGTGAATAAGTTTCTAAATTATGGCCGTTTAAAGTCTGAGTATACCTTCATGTACACAGAGTTTTTTGCTGAGCAGGAAAAAATTCAATGTACAGCACATGGCAGATATCGAAATTGTGTGAGTGAAATACAAGACTATGAGCCCCCCCCACTATCTGCAAAAAAACAGTTAAAGAGCACATTTAGTGTAAGAATAAATATTTTTTCTTCTTGCTGCGATCATCTCGATGCAGGAACCTCAGTTGAATAGAAGCATCCACGATAAGATCTGGCACAATGATTTATGATAACAAATATTTAAATTAGGAGGTTCTACCTATAGGCCCTCTTTCATTTCGCTTTAGGGCTATGATGTTGTTGGGACAGCAGTAGGGACACACGTTTTCTGGATGAATATTCAAAAATTTGTCCGAGTTCTGTAGAACACCCTCATTATCATCAAGGGTTCTGTGAGAAACTTTACGTTGGCAACCCCTGATATAAAGAACAGATATAGGTATATAAAAATGAGCAGTCCGGAGGAATGGAACATTCCGGAGCCGAAACAGCACCACACTAGAGATTCTTCTATTATGGTGTTGGCTGAAAGAGGTATTTCTCGGAAGATGAACAAGGAATCCAGACTTGAGCTGGAGGATTCGACTAAAGAAAGAAAGTCAACTAGAAAAATGTTGATAAAGAGCTAAAAAATCCTTGACAAAAAATCGAAGAGAAAAGGCCTAATATTTTTTTTCAAAAACAATCTTCTCTAGAGATAGGTGGCACTTTTTGGAAGTGCGAGAAATAAGGTGTGTTGAAATGAATTAAGCATTGAATATGCAAAGAGTTGAACAGAACATTTCAACACTGAGAAGTATTATATTTACTCGTGCTTATTTATCCACTCGCGCTTTCCTTTCAAAATTATTTCAATGCGCAAAAATTTTCGAAAGTGAAAACGTCACATAATAAATCTGTCATAAAAAATGCCGCCCATCGTTGCTAATCGTTGCTTCATGCCTTGCATCGGCCCTGTCAACATTAGAAGCCTGTGATTAAGAATCAGAGAGTGACCGTTTGCAGTTTGCCGTGTTCATTTTTGCTTCTTATTGACAATATTTTTTTATCATTTTCATTTTTCCCCCACTTTATTTTTAAATATTTATTTTCGCCAGAGAAGTTCATTTTTGTATACTAACTCTGTCAAAACTCCAGCCCTGTCATTATTACCCTGTACCAGTTTTGGGAGTGAAAATACAGTGTGCCATAAAATAAGAAATCTAAATTTAACACGCCCCCCCCCCCCCCAGTCATCCAGCTTCCAATTAGAAGGTGTTGCCCTGTATCTCCCGAAGCCAACAGAGAAAAACATTCCATGTTTCTTAGTGCAATATTCGAATACAAAACTCGGAGAAAAGTTGGGAGAGGACAGCATAAATGAGGTAAAGGAGCGTTGTCCGTTAGTTTTTTTCTGTTCTGTCATTTTTTTAAATTCAAATATTTTAGTGAATATTCCACTTAGAAACATGGAATTTTTTTCTGTTGGCTTCAGGAGATACAGGGCAACAACTTTCTAATTGGAAATTTGAGGACTGTATACAAATGTTTTTTTTATTATTTTGTCACACACTGTAGTTTCACTCTTAAAACTAGTACAGGGTAATTTTTGAACGCCTTTTGAGCATTTTTTAAATTGAAACAACTTCTAGAACTGACGGTTGATGAGATAAAAGCCGCATTATCACTTACAGGATATCCTGTATAATAGAAAGATACATTGCATGTTGCGGGAAAAATCACTAAACAGGAGTATAGAAACAATGGGGACTTAAATGAAAACTTTCGCTCATAGATAACAATAAAATTTCGCAATGATAAGAAACGAGGTAATAAAAAGAAGGGGGGGGGGGTGCTTGTATTAATTTCTTCCATTTCCGCGCGGAGGAGATGTCTCGTCCCTGATCGTTGAGAGGTTGAATTACGACTAAATTTCAGACGTTGGTTCATAACCTCATAATACACATAGATATTTAAGAACTTGAAAAACTAAATGTTTTTAAATATTGAAACAAAAATAGCATATACTTAACAGGTTAAACGCAATTTCAAACACATTTTTTTTTCTGTCAATTATAATACAACATTCGGATATACGCTTAACATCTCTCTCAGCTAAAGATTTTATTTTCAATATAGAAGTTGTAAACTCTTGATTTTCAGATAAATCAGAATGCAAACGATTTTTAATTGATATCCTCATAATACCAGTATACTCAGCTTTCAAATCCAAATATACTGTATGTGCGGTGTATACAAAACTTTTGAATGCCGAAATATTTTTTAAGGGATTATATTTTCGGTATGCGTCTTGTTAGCTGTATAAAATCATGCTTCAAGTAAGGGAAATTGTTGTACCTTAATCATAGTAAAATCTTGAATCACTTGAAATAGTTCTAATATAGTATCGCATTCCAGCTGATGTTTTTGAAGGGCAAGAGATCATAAATACAGAAGTATTGTTGAAAGGTTGAAGAACTCTGATGTGTAAAACTGTGTTTCGTCTTTCTAAATTTATAATTTCAATCTAAAATAAATTGGGAAATTATAAATTTAAGTACGGTTCGAATCGAACTCAGACTGTGGGCCGGATACAAAGCTCTCGTAGACAATATCTGACCCGTCGGCATCATTCTGTGAGATCTCTGAAGTACATTATACTCTTCTCGAAACATTTACCATTTTATATTAATGGTGTTTTGGCAATTTTGGAAATGATTCCACGACTGTGATCATTTTTGTCGCACCACGGTCATTTTCTGCACCGAATTAGATCGGGACCTACAATTTATTGCCGATTCCGAACGGCGGGGTTTTTTATACTCATCGAGAGGTTTGTGCGCTAATCCCTCGATGTGGGACTCCCTGCGGTAGCAATCTTTTTCTTTGGCCATGCCGCCGTTTTTGTTGTACCCCTGTGTCAGGAAAGTTTTCTGACAAGGACGAACCGAGTATCGAACTCGGGACACCTCTAAACATCCTTTGGTGCTTTAAGCGAATATCTTATCGACCTGGGCTAACGCGGCCTCCACGATTGTGTTCGTTCAAACGTGTGTAGATGTAATAACTGGACATGTCATGATAAGCATCACAGGAATTTGTGTATTTTTCCCCTTTTTCAATCAGGTTCCATTTCTATTGTTAACAAACTGATTTCTTGCGGTGGATTTTTCCTTTGAAATTGTTTTGCCGTCGGTATACATAATACAAAAATAAATTTTATACAGTAGGGAAAACTATTATACTTCTAGAACGGTAACCCTTGGAACACTTGAAAATACTATTAACTAGCTGATATTTTTGGAGTGCAATAGAGAAGGAGTGCTTTTTGGAATGTATAATATTACAAATATATAACCTTATAACTAACTAAACGTTGATTCAGCTTTTTGTCTTTAACATTGAGAAAGATCTCACAAGTAGGCGCATTTTAGTTAGAAAATTAGGTTCTTGTTTGTGCCGTGTTTCTTCTCAACATTGCAAGTTCAGCCACCTACATTTAGTGATTATTATCTATGCAGCCACCGGATGAGCCATATCAAGTGGTCAATTATACCAAACACTGTGAATAACAAGGAAACGTTTTCTTGATATTATGCCGAAGTGAACTCGGTAAGAAAACTCATCTGAAAATTCAACTTTCACTAATTTTCAACTCTTCTTTTTCTTTTAATGACAATTTATATTTGAAATGTTAGTTCTATGCTTTTCTCCTACAAAAACTTCAGCTACTCATTTTCATTTGCTCTTCATTTGGGTATCGCCTGGTTAAATCTGTTTGAAAAAATAAAGTTTACAGTGGAGGGATGCATCCAACGAAAAACGTTTACCAAGTGATTAATTTCCTTAGGAGGAGAGGTGAGAAAATATATTTTGTAGTTCACCATTGTATAATATTCCATTTTATAACATTGTGGACTTTGTATAATATTTCATCATGTATCTGTCATCATCAAAAGGCAGTTTGTGAAGTGGATAGACGAGAATAATGTACTGTCGGATAATCAGCATGGGTTCAGGAAGGGGAAGTCATGTGTAACTAACCTCCTTTGCTTCTATGATCACGTGACTAAGGCTTTGGGTAAGAGCAAAAATGTAGACGTTGTTTACCTTGATTTCCAGAAGGCATTCGATCGGGTCCAACACGGTAAACTCTTGAAGCGTTTACACGAGATTGAAATTGGGGGCAACTTGCTGAATTGGATAGAATCGTGGTTAAGAGATAGGTCGCAACGAGTTATGGTGAACGGGGAATTCTCTGGTTGGACAGGCGTCACAAGTGGAGTTCCTCAAGGAAGTGTCCTTGGCCCCATACTTTTTTCACTTTTTATCGATAAACTCGACCAGGGTATCGATGGGATAACTAGCAAATTCGCAGATGATGTGAAGCTAATGGGGGTAATCGGGAATCAAAGCGATAGGGAGTTGCTCCAGACCAACTTAAACAGGATTGCAGCATGGGCAAATGAATGGAGCATGACGTTTAGCGTTGATAAGTGCATGGTCGCTCATTTTGGTTCGAACAACCTATGGTTCTCTTACGAGGTGAATGGTGTCACTATCCCGGATGCAACTAGAGTCACCGATTTGGGAATTCTCATTGACGAGCGGCTTTCTGAACATTGTTCAGCGGTGGTCAAAAAATCGAATAGAATGCTTGGTCTCATTTTCAAAAAGGTCTCTTCGCGTTCTCCTAAAGTCATTCTTCCGCTTTTTCGAGGCTTAGTTCGTCCTGGACTGGAGTATGCTGTAAGGTTTTGGAGACCATACCTACAGAGGGACATAGACTTGGTTGAAGGGGTGCACAGAAGAGCTACTCGTGTCCTTATTGGAACACGGGGCTTGAGTTATGACGAGAGACTTCATTTCTTGAATATGTTTACATTGGATGAACAGATGTCGAGGAGATATGATCGAAGTGTTCAAAATTTTCTATGGGATGGATAGGATGGACCATGAACTTTTAGTAAACCGCTAATCGACTGCTTTTACAAGGGGACACCAGTATCGATTGGTAAGGGACAATGCAAGGTTATGGTGTCGCAGGGAATTTTTTTCTAATAGGGTTGTCAATAAATGGAATAGCTTGCCCCCGGAGGTAGTAAATTGTAACACAATTGACACGTTTAAAAAGAAGTATGATAAACATGTTGGGGTAAATCGAGAAGCTATTCATACTTAGAATAAGACAACCATAAGTATTCTTTATGGGCATTGTATAATGTTTTATCATGTGCATATATTGTTTATAATGTTTCTAATTACATTTTTAATTGGGTTGCTTTATTTTGGAAATATATGACATCCATATTTGTTATGGGCATCTTTTTCTCAGCCACCTCGTTGGGCATTTTGCCTGTTGTGGCGTTGCATTTGTATTTGATTTTACTTTCTACAAGTAAAACATATAATAATGATGCATTTCATCAACATGAATACGTTCCTATCTCCATTATGGTTACTTTTGAGCTTATTTATTAATGATTATATTTGTGTCATTATTTTGATATTTTTATTTCGATATATGATATGCGTTAAAAATACTCTCATTGTATTATATTTCCACAATATTCATGTATTTTTTTGTCTTCGTAATTTTGATCTGTTCCAAGGTGCAAGACCCAATGCTTGGAACATTTTAACCAGCTCTTTTCCCATTTGAACCCACTGTACTCATTTGAGTACACTTTAATAAGAAAACTATTGAACTACTGCAAATTTTTTCGGAAAAAAAAACACTCAACGAGAAAATACTCAAAAAATGGCAACAAATGAGTTAAATTTCACGTATCATGGTAATGGTGGAGCGGAAATGTAATTCTAATATCACCCGATTTCTCATACAGTATACAGATACTGAAAATGAAGTTGGTGAAATTTTACGGCAAAATCTGACATAGGAAAAAACCTTTGATTAATAATATGTTCCGAGGTATAAGTCTCCCTTCCTATGTAAGAATATTGAACTTACATTTGTATGTACCGTATTTTCATGCGTATAATCTGTGAATTATACTCGTACTTTAAGAACAACGTTACATTTTTTTTGGTGTGGATTATTCATCACATTGTTTTTGTCACTTTTGTTTCCGAGAGGTTCAATTAGACATAAATAATTTCAAAATTAATTTTTAAATTTTTCAAAAAAGATTTACGCATGGCGTATAGATGTGAGAAAAGTAAATATTTTCCTTTCCAAAAACGCGAATAATAATCAGTTCGATTTCGCAAGATTAAATTACTGATGAAATAGATTTTCATTCTCAGATCTTGTGCGACTGTATACGTAGGAAAATATACTTGACTTAATTGTCTTAGTAATCGTTGCAGCTCCGATATTTTCATAGTGAAATTATCTCTTGCTTTCTAACTATCTAAGAGACATTCGACATCATATCTCCGTTGTACTCAAGTTCAGTAACAGCTTCAAATTACGTCGAGGCTAAAGCAAATGAATTTGATAAAACAACTGTAATATTCCC
Source organism: Pholcus phalangioides (assembly GCF_987345545.1). Lineage (NCBI taxonomy): Eukaryota > Metazoa > Arthropoda > Arachnida > Araneae > Pholcidae > Pholcus > Pholcus phalangioides. The sequence continues at coordinate 107,159,756 of NW_028301608.1, forward strand.
AGTTATATATTTTTTCCCCTTCCATTAAGATCCCAACACCCGAAGAAAAGTGATCAGCAGCAATTTCACCGAAATACATTACCCATTAGTATCCTAGAAACATCGAGAAAAAAAACTAAAAGTAACAAAACACACAAGAAATAATGATAGAACATCTTTATATAATCACGCGGTGTTATTTATCTTCAAATAAATCCCAAAGTGTTTACACACATTTTGGTCGAAAAATAAATATTTGTAATAGATACTTTACAGAGGAAAATGGATATCTCCGAAGCGAATGAAACATCGCCAATTACTCTTAAGGTCACATAAAATCAATTAAGGCAGACATTAGTGGTAAAAAACTTCAGACAGGAAGACCTCTTCTTTGATAGAACTAACGTTTATACAGAAATTTTACCACTTAAAAAAATGTTCCTAAAGCTAATAAAACTTTGTTTGCCCGTGACATTTATTGCAGGTATATATCTTGTGTTATCAGTATTAATCCTTTTCAAAAGAAGAAGAGATCACATTTCCATACCCTAAAAATATTAAAAATCTCATATTTTCTTTTCACTTTAGGTAACAAAGTTCCCTTTCATTTTACTTGTATCATATTTCTTATTATCCGTAGGTAATGGGGGTTATTAGACTTATGATAAGACATAAATTTTTTATAGTCTCTTATTTTTCTCCTTATTGGAAATATAATCGCATTTGTGAAGACAATAGTGTTTTTCGAATAAAATGAATTATATATGATTCCAAATGTATATTGTTATATGAATTGCATATGTAAAATATAATCGTTTATGTAATGTGATAAATAAAAATCACGGAAAGTAATGCGATGAAGTAGTTTCATGGAATGCAATTATAGAATCTAATATAACGATTGATATGGAACTCAAATTATATAGAACGAGATTGATCAGATTATACAAATGCAGCGATACAACAGGCAAAATGCCCAACGAGGTGGCTGAGAAAAAGATGCCCATAACAAATATGGATGTCATATATTTCAAAAATCATATTTTTGAAATATATTTTATATTCTCTGAATAGGATCTAACATGCACAAAAAATTAAAAATTAGAAAATTAAAAATTCATTATTTTGGATGCTTTACGCTGTATATTTGTAATTATTACCAGGAACAGTAAAGATATAGATAAGTTAATGGTCAGAAAATAAAGAGAAATATTTTTTATTTCATGTTTTAAAGAGGGCCCATTCCATAAAATGTAAATACCCAAATTTACGACCTGTTCCGTGTAATTTTGGAACTACATGAATTTAAATTTTAGGACGAAAACAAAACCATTGAAAAAAAAAACAGAAGTAAAAAATTATTTCGTTTTTGTCATAAAATTTAAATTTCTATAGCTCTACAAATGCATGGAGGCGGTCGTTGAAAATTTGGGTATTGGTGTCTCAAATTCAAAGAAAATATGAGTCGGTCACATGCAACTGAGTTTAAAATGTTTTGGTCGATTGGTCGTGGAATTAGCCCTCTGAGAAACATGAGATAAAACATATTTATACTTCTGATTTTGTGACCTTTTACTCATGTCCATAGGGTTTACCTTCTCTAGTAAAAATTTCAAACAATATCGTGAAAATCGTTCAAGGTGTTGCATGTTTTAATTTACGATAATGTAGAATCATACTAGATCTGGATTGATGTAAAAGGTCAAATCGCTCCAAATGTGGAATACAAAAATTGCTTGGCTCATAAATCGAACAAAAAAAAAATATATATATATTTATACACAGTCGAATCTCGTTTTAACGAAAACTTTTCTAATCCTTAAATAAGTTTACATCGGAACAGTGTATCGTGAATTCCGATATTACGAAATGAAAAATGTTTTATAACGAATTGGAAAAAACTAGTTTTATAAAATCAGCAAAAGAGTACAGAACCTTGCGGAAATGATCTCGTAAAATCGGTTTCAGAGAATTAATTAATTAACTTGCTGAATTACAGAGGAAGGAGGCTTGTTCGTCTTTGACTTGTAGAAGTGTGGAAAGAAAATTTAACCAATACGGTGAGTGGAAAGAAAAAAAATGTGGCCCACACACGTTAAAACACGGCACATCTCCATCTACTCTGCCTACTTTTTTCGGACCAAGTTGGAATTTCCAATTCAAACAGCAGTCATACGATCATATGGAAAAAAGACTAGACTTTCAAATTTCCAAGATATCGACGTAGCTGTCTTTACAGGACATTCGTTCAAGATATTTTCCAGAAGCATACATAGTTTCAGGACATTCGTTCCCAAAATCTGCCAGTTATTATACTAGTCTCATATGAGAAAATACTTTGGAATTTGCATGCGCTTTTGGATGCGAAATATTTCAAGCATTTGTTCCAAGCATTGCACGGGTTTGAGCACGCGTATACTTCAGAGGAATACTTCGGAGGAATTTGTTGTTTCATCGCCTTCCACATTGTACAAATAAATAGTTTCAAAAACCATATTTAACAAATAAAACAACGGATTATTTCCTTCAAATATGTTAAGCAACTAAAGCTTATCCAAAAAAAAAGAAAAAAAATTCAATGCCTAATTTCAGTCAGTGATTTGAGTTTCTTTGAGTTAATTTTTTATTCATTCTTATACTAGCTAGAATGTAAATAAGTAATTTTTTTCTTAGAAACGAACTTCGCTACAACGATTTCTTCTTAAATGAATACAAAATCTAATAAATAAAATTCTTAAAATCGGAAATTCCTTCATAACGAAATTTCGTTATCACGAAAAGATTTCTTCAGTTCCTTGGAGTTTGTTATAACTGGATTCGACTGTATATGTGAAATAAAGATTTCCAGATGTCTTGTACTCCAAAGAAATGGCAGACACATGTCAGTACCTATACATTATTACATGAAACGCGTGTTTCACGTACTCATGGTACTGACTTCGCGTATTTGATTAATTAACTAATTAATCATTATTATTTTCTTGTTAAAGGGCATGATGACATGCAATACAGGGTGATTCAGAAAAGATGAAAAAAAAAATATACTTCAAGAGGTGATGGTATACACGCCAATACAAGCAATTGTCATCAAAGAATGCGTGGTCTAACATGAAGCGCAAATGCGCTTGCGCGTTTCGAAACCGTCCGAAAACGTGAAAACGACATTTCTGTTGAAATTTATCGGGAGGAGAAGAACACCTTGCATGCAAATGTGACCTGGGGAAGAAGAAGGAACCGTATGCAAATCTGCGTTCACAGTGTATAAAAGGCGCGGATGCATGCCCTGTGAAATTATTCCAGCGTGCAACCATTCGAACAGTTCTAACGTACGGGGTAATGACTCTCTTTAGTAATACTGAAAAAGCAGACATGCATTTCATTTACGGAGCTGCAAACGGAAGTACCACAGAAGCGGCACGAATGTACGGGGAGCGTTTTCCCTACAGGCGGTTGCTCGATCCGAAACCATTTGCGCACTTGCACCGGCAGCTGTGCGAAACGGGATCCTTTCTTGCTTCCCGATCCGATGCAGGTCGTACAAGAACCGACAGAACGGATGCACACGGTTTCTTCTTCTTCTTCCCTAAGTTACATTTGTATGAATGGTGTTCTTTTTCTCCCTATAAATTTCTACAGGAATGCGGCTTTAACGTTTGGGGTTATGCGGCTCATCGATGTTTACCTAAAATAGGTAAGCATCGATGGGGGGGGGGGGGTGTTTCCGATTTGCTGACTTTTGATGATAAGGGGGGAGGGGGGATTTGGAAAATGCTTACGTCATCAACCACCCTTTATAAAAAAATGAAATATTCTTGATGGTATCTTACTCGGTGCGCCAAATACGAGAAAAATCTGTTGATAGTTTGTAGGCAACTGAAATAACATTCTCCCTAATGATAAATCCCTTTTCACAGAGCCACTTCAGCTATATCTAAATGTTTCACGGATCCTTCAAGTGCTCTGAAAATGTTTCCGGGCCGTTTAAGTGCTCTGGAACTGTGCCACGCATCACTCAAGTGATCCGTAGTTATGCCACGGTTCTCTTAAGTAATCTGGGAATGTTCCGCGGGTAACTTGAGCGATGTAGCACCACACCGGGGGACCGCTTAAGTGCTCTAAAACGGTGCCACACGTCACTCAAGGGATCTCTAAATAAGCCACGGATCGTTTAAGTGTTCTGTAACTGTGTCGCGTGCTACTTAGGTGATCTTTGAATACGAAAGTGATCTTTGAGGCCTACCTGGATGACCTGAAAATGTGCCGCGGGCCACTTAAATGCCCTGGAATTGTGCCACGGGTCATTTAAGAGATTTGTAAATGTGCCGCTAAGTTCATTTTTACAAAATTAGGTTTGGGGGGGGGGGGCAAGCCACATCAGATAACCTTCAGGGCCACATTTGGGCTGCGGGTCAAGGGTTTATCATATATGGCTTAAAGGGTGGGTCGCAATGAATTTTTTAAAGAGAAATGTTTTGAGTTCTTACCCTTTAAATAGCATTGAAATTAACAGAAATTGATCATAGCATATAAAGGTACTTTCTTTAGAAATTTTAATTTTTTTAAAAATATTTTTTGCATTAAAAAATTATTATTTTTTCGTCTAAGGGGGAGGTGCACGAGCCCCCTATGCCCACCCCTCCCGCGTATATTTCTGATCCCACCATTATGCGTTAGAACGTAGGGGACAGTGATGACGAAATTTTGCTGACAAGGGGGGAGGGGATCCGAGTTTTGCTGACTTTTGCTGACAAGGAGGGAAGGGATCAAAAATGGCTGAAAAATTTGCTCACGTAATACTTGAACGGACCCTTTGCGGGGCGGCCGTTTCGAAACGCGCTTTGCGTTTCATATTGTACCCTGCATTCTTTAACGACAATTGTTTCTATTGGTGTGTGTCATATTGTTTTCTATATCACCTCTTAAAGTTTTCCCCATCTTTTCTGAATCACCCTGCATACACAAAACAATCAAAAATTTTTTTTTGATTTCATATTCAACTCTGGCTTAGGTATGAAGAATATTCAGAAATATATTTTTAAAAAAATGTCAAAATAATTAGCGGACAATTTCAGAATTTATCCGCTTATAAATAGTTTGCCTAGAAAAATTACATAAAATCAGACGATAAAACTAATTACGTAAAATTAAATAAAACACCTAATTTAAATTGATTAAATAACAAACTAAATTAAATTAAATTAAGTAACTAATTATATAAATTAGGTCAATGCCGAATTTAATTTCATTCCTAATTATTAATTAAAGAAATAATAAATCATTCAATTGAAAATAAATAATTTCCTAAATAAATGATAAATAATTTCCTAAATAAATGATAAATAATTTCCTAAATAAATGATAAATAATTTCCTAAATAAATGATAAATAATTTCCTAAATAAATGATAAATAATTTCCTAAATAAATGATAAATAATTGATGAATAATTGATAATCAAATGATAAATTAAATAACTAATCATGCCAGACAGAGAGCAAATGCTACCTTAAATAATACGAAAAATGATACGGAAATTTTTTTCAGCATTTCTGAACTCAAAAACATGTCAGGATTCTTATTTTAAAAGATGATAAATTTTGTATGCGAACAGCTTCCGCTGTTTGTTACGGCATTCGTCCTAGCTTCTGATATATGGTGCTCGTGTTTGAGTATTCAGTTCATGGACTATGTATCATGATTCCTGATATAACAACGGATCTCCAAGAAATGAAAATTTCATGTATTTGTTTTACACCGTTTCAAAAGTATTCTCAAGCAAAATATTTATCGATAAAAAATGGTGTTTCTACAAAAGATAGTAATGTTGTTTTAATGTTCACTGTTATCGCCGATAGTGGATATTTATAGGGACTTTATCGAATAATAAAACCAACAGGCCGGGATTACACTATGAAAGTTTAATAAAAGATATTTTACAAAACTAGGAAAAAATGGCCTAATATAATAATAAGCCTATTGTTACATTCGCTCGAATGTAACCGATACGCTTTCTGGTTGCGTTTTAAAAAATAATTTTCACAAAACTTTTAAAGTAATTCTGGGCTTACAAAACGTAGCAAATCCTCGAAGTTATTTTGAAAACGATATATTATCGACAGTATTGGAAATACACACACTATTTTTTGTGACTTTTCATTATTTCTGTACTTGAATCTGTGTTCAAAAAATTTAAAACATAGAAAATTTTGTTCGGGAGATATCGACGTTTATACCTAGAACGGCCAAGAGCAGCCATTTTTGACTGCTATATGCAAATTGTATATATTTTGTTCTTGTGGTGGGGGTTAATGTAAACTTTTGCTTTTAGGTTTATTCCCTACCATTCCCTGACGGCACACACACATAACACAACATATATTCAGGAGGAACATATCAATAAGAAAAAATAAATGAAATAATGCTATTTGTTTTGCATCGTGTTACTGGTCAATCTAAAATGTCTATTGGCAGGGGCAGTAAAAAACTATATATTATTTGGCAATAGCCTCCCTCTGTTATCAAAAAAAGTTGGGGAAACTTATATTTTATTTATTTATTTATTTTCTGATCATTCACCAGGCAAGCTAAGTTTTTGTTTTAATTTGACATTTCATAACTCTTCATGCCGCCATCTGCTTTGAACGCTTCCTAGGAAGCAGAAGTTCATTCACAGTGTGTAGAAATGGCTCTTAGAAAAAGGATGTTTTAGATGTTTCAGTACAAAATAGTCTAATTTTGTCAGTGCTGAATGATATTTCGAACAATAAATCTGAGACTGAAGAAACTCTGGAAAACGAAAATCATGATTGTTTTCTGCTATATCTACCCGAAAGGTGATCCCGTTAGTGATTGGTCTGTATCAGATAATACCATAGACTAAAGGTATACTATTATTTATGGGTAATACCGATGACAAAGAAAGACAAAGATGTATTTTTTTTTAATTGTATATTCTTAAGTTAATCTGTAGTATATGAAATTTCAATAGTGCAAATTTACGGTGGCATAATAGTATATGTTATCTATAGCGTGCGCGAACAACAAAATAAAGTGAATAAAAAGACCGCGATATACATATAAAAATGTGTACATCATCAAAATGAAGCAATGTACGAAGGGATGTAAATGCAATGTTTATCTATCTTTTTTTTTTCATAGTAAATCTCGTCCACAGTTGTCCTCTAAATTTTAATATTTATAGTTGGAAAGCCATTTTATGGTCACCCTGTATGCTTAAGAAAACTCAAATTTCTTCGAAATTAACAAATTAACCATGTGGAATGCCTGTTAGTTTTTATTGTAAAAATTTAGTGTGATTAAATTTATTGGAATAAAAAGAAGCAGCGGTCACACAAAATGACTGTCAGCGGCCCTTTTAGGTATAACGCATAGTCCGGCCCTTCTAGTGCTAAAGGGGGTATCCCCCCCTCCTCCTTTATGCCCCCTCACACGCCAATTCACCTCCCCCCCCCCCAAACGCTAATTTCCCATTCATAGAATATCGTAGGAACAAAACAGAAAAAAATTCTTCAAATTTTAACTTGGATCTATGCATAGGCACATGTAAAAGGACCCACTGAATCCCAGATTTCAGATCAAAAAGTAACTCCGTTGATAGTTCGGTGTTAAACGAACGTTTCCATTTATTTCGTAGAAATGTTTCAGTTGGTCTATAGGTGAATGCTTTCTCACTAGATGGCGCTTACTTGGATTCATACAACTCGACGGTGACTTAATAGGCGTACACTGACGAATAGAAAAATACAAATTCTTGATCCAAACTTCATATACTTGAATAATATTGTCATTAAAGACGTGCTGCATATCGCATACAAATTATTACGTGGCTTATTACTGACGTATTCTGGAAGAAACCTTGAAAATCTCGATAGCGGAAGACAATAATAAATACATACTCCCCTAACATTGCATATACAACATTTTCCCGTCATCAATCATGATTTTTAGGAAAAATGATGAGCACATGTCATACTAACCATTTCCCACGCACAATCATGCTACTGTTTTGCCCTGTAATAGCCTTTTAAAATATATATATGCTAACCGCTTGATCTTAATGGGATGTAGCGTATTGCACCGTCATTATCATCACCGTTACCATAATGATGACATAAATAAGGATTTAGCATTTTAAGAAATGTACCAAGCATAGGCTGGGTTTCTTTATTTGAAACCTGTCATTGTCATCAATCAATCACCACTGGAATTATTACGTTGCTTTGTATTATAGAAGTTTTAATAAAGTGTTAAAAGTTTACGCGAAAAATTTACAGGGCTTTTGATAGGCTCCACCATCTACGAATTTCAAACGGGCTCCTTCATTGATTTTCATCTGAATGTATAGTGCAATAAAAATTTAAGACCTAGTGGACTTGTGGGGAGACACGCATATTGATATTTAAGAACAGGGGTACACAACCTTTTCAGTCCGCGGGTCACTTGTGCATTGAAGATTGAAGGACCGGACACATCCCTCTTCATATACATTATGCTGTAATAGTTATGACTCAATCATAATTAATCATAGCCATTTTAATTCATTTGACGAATTTGTCAAACACATGCTTTTTTTGGTGAATTACTTGCTTTTGACGATTTTTTTGGCTATAATTGAAACAACACGGTGCCTATGTACAGGGGACATGGAAGAGGGGTTCATCTTACTGATCAAGTTCCCAAAGGGTAAGCCTCAAGGAACCTAAACTATAAAATGCAGACACAGAAGTACTAAGGCTGGGAATCGATTAAAGTTTTTTGATTAACCACTTGAACATTTTAATCGATTAATCGACCGATTAACTGAATATTTATTATAACTATATAATGTTAATAAATGCTATAAGTAATTATATATTTCATTCATTTAACTCAATTTATTCGGTAGATGTAAACGAATATAGGAATAGGTTAAGAAACTGAGGCTGCCCGCCTCAAGCAATTTAATATGCTGAACATAATTGCCATAACCTGTAATTTCTTCATTTGAATCTTGTCGTTTTTTTTTTTAAATCGATTATTTTTAGTTATTATTCACCGATTTCGAAACTACTTTCGATTACAATTACATTTAAAAAAATAGAGGAAAATTCAAAAGAAAAATCGAGACAGCAATTAGGAAAAATCAAGAAATTTGTTGAAAGAAAAATTAAGAAATGCGTTAGAAAAAAAAAATGAAGTGCAAAATAGACGAAAAATAAAGAGTGTACAATACAAGAAAATTAAGGAAGAATGTAAAAAATAAAGTAATTGAAGAAAATTTAAGATAGAAATTAGAGGTAAAACTAAATAAGAAATTTGAAGATACATAAAACGAGTAGAAGAAAAATTAAATGAGAAATTTGAAGGAAAAATAAATGAGAAATCTGAAGTGAAGAATAAACGAAAAATTAGGAAAAAACCAAATAAGAAATTTGAAGAAAAATTAAACGAGTAGAAGAGAAAAATTAAATGAAAATTTCGAGAAAACCTAAATAAGAAATTTGAAGGAAAAATTAATGAGAAATTTGCGGAAGACATAAATAAGAAATTCGAAGAAGAATTTAAGAAATTTGAAGAAGAATTTAAGAAATTTGAAGAAGAATTTAAGAAATTTGAAGAAGAATTTAAGAAATTTGAAGAAGAATTTAAGAAATTTGAAGAACAATTGAATGAGAGAAATTTAAGAAGAAGAATTGAATGAGAGAAATTTAAGAAGAAGAATTGAATGAGTGAAATTTAAAAAGAAGAATTGAATGAGTGAAATTTAAAAAGAAGAATAAACGAGAAATGTAAAGAAAAGTTAATTAAGAAATTTAAAGGAAAAATTAAGTGAGAAATTCGACGGAAAAAATAATTGAGAAACTTGAAGAAAAGTTAAATCAGAAATTTGAAAAAAAGTAAAATCAGAAATTTGAAGAAAAATTAAATCAGGGAAAATTAACAAAGAATTTTAAAAATAAACCTAGAATGTAATTAAAACAAATTAATAAGTAATAAAAATCAAGGAAAAAATTTCCAAAATTTCAAAGATAAATTTAATTCAAATAGGATCCCAGCCGATTCAAACACATCCAACGTTGACAAGCAACGTCTATAATGAGAAAATATATTCCTAACACTTACGAAAAGTCTATCCATAACGAAAAAAACAGAGGAAAAGAAAACAGGCCGTTTTTTCCCCCCTTCACCCTCTCCGATTACTCGCCAACGACAGCGAAACACACGCCAACGATTGGCGACAAACGACGCGAGAGTTATCTCTTCCGCCCTCCCCCCAACCAACTATACCTCCAACATCGCTAAAACGGGTGGAGGAGGGGAAAAAGCAATTGTGGAAAGTTACAATGTTATACTCCCCGGCGTTGGCAATACATCCACGCCGCACATTCCTCCTACCCAGCTGAGTAATAAATAATAATAATAAAAAAAATCGCGGAAACATCGCCAAATAAAAGAAAAAAAACAACGTCAGCGGCAACGGCGGCAGTAGCGTAGTGGCCTCGTGCTGCCAAACAAACTTATACAGTGTTGCGAATAAAGTCTCTACGTCCTGTACGACCTCCCCTAGAGAGTTATTGAACACAAAAAGAATAACAAAAATTGAATTATTTACGTTGTGGTATTTAGATGTTTCCGTGGCGGAATATTTCTTTTTTTACCATCCCCCACTCCTCGTGTGGTGGCGACAGTGGCGTACAAATAAAATTAAACTTTACCACGTTTCCCCCAGCTGAGTAGGAGTTTTATTTTGAACGTGCGATCGCAAAGTATTACCAACTAAACTATTCTGAGGTTTTTTTTTTGGGACACGTCTACGACCGACCGTCGTGGCTCGGCTCGTCGTGGTGGTGGTAGTAGTAGTAGTAGCAGCGGCACAGCAGCGGCAGCCAGCTGATATCAGCGAAGTATCTTTTTTGGGAGAATCAGCTGTTTTTCCGCCGAAGTATATCAGCATCAACATCATCGACTTGGACGATGTTAAGACAACGCGGTAATGAGAAAGTTCGGTCTCGTTATAATAATTTGTTGATGATCATGATGATTGGCGAAACGATTGTTGGAGGAATGATTTCGTGTGCTGTGTTTCTGTGATTGTTGTTGTTGTTTATATATATATTTTTTCCTGTTGGGAGAAAAAAAAAAAAAGTCATGACGTCTCTTGTGTTCAGCTTCCTCTGTGCTTGTGGATTATTTGTCTTCGGCTTACCGATTCTGCATACAGGTGAGTACTTATCTAAAATATTCGCAAGTGATTATTCCTGTTAATTTGATGAATTTATGCTATTGATGAATCGGTTTGAAAGACTATGATTGGGGACTCAAATTTACGGGTCAATTTACGAGTTGCCCGATTAATTTACGGGCTAACATTCGCAAGATTAATTCACAATTAACAACACAAGATTGTTGTGAAATAGATCGCATTGTTGAATTGAATTATACATTCAAGAAATTGACTGAATACCATTTGTCCCCCTAGAGAATTTGTATTTATATTGTTTTAATCTAAAATTAGGTCATTAGAATCCTATCTGAAGTATTTATAAACAACTGTTCATATAAATTTGATGAATGCTTGCCTTTGAGTAATTACAGTGTATCGTTGCGTATTACAATTAACGGGTTACTTACTGTCAAATTTACCGGTAAACGTTTCAAGATTAATTTACACTTATTCTTTTAACATGGGTTAACATTAATCACGAGAAAAAATATTAATTTAAGCGGTGATTTTTGTTGAAATGAAAAATACATTAAAGCCTGAATAACAGTCATCAATCGTCACCTCGGGAAACATTAGTTTTCTATTGTATTGATCTAAGTTATCAGAAACCAAAAAAGTAAATGATCGGATATCGAAACTTTAATTTAGTGAATTTGTATAAATTATTGTCAGATTATATTATGGCTGTGCATTTATATCTGAGCACCTATAAATTCGTTGATTGTATTATCTGGTACACGCCTCGGTTAGTATCTTTCATATTTAGGTTAAAACAGCAGTTCTTATTTTATTAGGGGGATCTGTGAAATGGTTTCGGGGGAGTTTATGAGCTTGGAGGAGGAAACAATCAACTAGTTGTTTTAAAGTCATTATGTTGTGAATATTTATGTTGTGTTATGTTTGTGAATATTATTCTTCGAAGGGGTCCGAGGTCTTCATATTATTGGCACAGTGGTTCCCTGACCATCTATCTTATAGGCACAAAGTTAAAAACCTATGAGTTAACCCTTTATCTACCATGTTAGGAAAACTATAATAAGAATAAAATGATAATGGATATAAATAACAATATATATGTAATGATAAATAACAAATTTTGGTTTTGTAAATTATTTGGTAGGTCATTTTAGTTCTAATTAAAGGGAAAAAACTGTTCTTCTAAAAATTAATTAGTGCATAAAATTATCTAACCTAGTTGAGTATCGCCGGTAGATAAATCGTTGTAGAGGCCAACAATGAATAATATTCAAAAATGGCAATAATGTCAGTTTCGTAGGCCTTTGCCTAAACAATCCGGAAACTGCATGCATTTCATTGAACGCCGGCTATGTGAAAGCCTATGAGAACATTTTAAAAATGATAATAGTTTCTGAAGAATGTTGAGCAGATCTTTTAATTTGATAACGGAGGATACATTTTATTTTCGTACAGTGTTGTAATTTTTGAGAAAAAAAATTAATTTAGATGAAAAATATTGAAAATTCACATTATTTTCTAAAATTATTTTCAAATTTTTGATCATTAACTTGATCATATGAGAGCCTACCTTATTCAAAATTGTAACTTATTTTGAAATAAGCATTTTCTTTTACTCTTTGACCATAGCAAAATATATGATTATACAATATACATATATATTAAGGTTATACAGCTGTAATTTTAGCTGAATGCCCATCAACTCATAAATTGTACTGTTCGGTGTAAGTGATGATTGATATCGTACTTAAATATGTTTAATGGGTGAATAGAAGCATAGTGATAGAAAGAAAAGAAATTATAGTTTCTGGAAAATGGTTAAATATCCGTTTTTATCTAATCGCAGTGGATAAGTTTATCTTAAAATGATAATTTTTGATATATTTTCAATTAAATAAAAATATTAATTTGCTAAATATATTGAACATTTTTTTCAAAATTTTGGTTGCTAATTAGGTCGTATAAATTATCTAAAAATTTTTAGTATACAAATATACAGCTTTTGGGCTTCACTTAATATCAAGATATATGTTTTAATCTAAGCACTTGTGATTTATAGTGGTATTGATATAGCTGAATGCTCATTAATTTGCAAATGACATTGTCCGGTGTGGGTAATGATAGATATCTTGCATAATTAACGTAGGTTTAATGAGTTACTGAAGGAATAGTAATAAAAAGAGAAGTGATAATATTACCTGAAGACATGCAAATTAAGTGTTTAGTAATGGTGGATAAATTTTATATCAGTAATTATAATATTTTTGATTAGGTGGAAATATTAATTTCACTGTGGAGAATTTATATTTCTTTTCTGAAATTATATTTCACCTTTTTATGCAAGAATTCGGTCATGCGAAACCTATCTTATTCAAAACTGTAATTTTAAAATGTAAATTTTCTATTTTCATTGTTTGGGCTTCATTTATCAGTAATGAATGCATATGTTCTGATTAAAACGAAAAAATTGAAGATTTGCATCAGTATTTATAGCTAAATTCCCATAAAGTGGTCAATTTTATTGCCTTGTATATATCGTGATTGATATTTTGCAAAATTAGGCCTAAAGTGTGACAGAAAGCCTAGTGAAAATAAAAAAGTGATGACACTTTCTGACAAATTTGAAGTAACTGTTCTCATCCAATAATGGTGGATACATTTTATATTAATAATATAATCCTTGAGAAGTTTTTAATTATAAGTCAAAATATTTATTTACTAAAAATATTGAACATTTACATTTCTTTTCCGGAATTATATTTCATAATTATTTTATGAATTGGGTTATGTAATCTGTCTCATTCAAAATTGTAATTAATGTTCACAAATATAAATTTTCTTCTTTTTATTATATTCTGCCTATTCTTATCTAATCAAATAAAAAAAAAGTTATACAATTTGTGTTAAAAAACAGTAAAAAACAAAATACATTGAAATTTATTGTATAGTAGAAAGATATTGTTAATTTTTTTTCATGTTTCTGTTCAATAACATATGAATAGTTTTCAATTGAAAAAAAATGCAATAAAAAGCCTATCTATTACTATTCTAATTCTAGAAGCTACTATTCTTTTAAATTTCCTATAAGATCTTATTTCAATGTTTTGTGCATTTCATTGTAGCGTCTAATAATTTATTTCAATTTTAGATATGACTTTATTTCAACTATTAATATTTTTATTCATCTCAGGAATATTGCCATGTTAACATAATTAATTTCAATTAAAGACAACTTGAACAAATTAATTTGAATGTTTATCTCGATTCTGCCTTTTTCTTGCAAAATTAATATATTTAATTAAATATAGTATTTAATAAATTTACATTAATTTTTAACGTCATCATCCAGAAGTTACCAATTTTTCTACATCGGTATAGAAAATATTATACATTAGTAAGTATTACCGATGAAATCTGATAATATTTTCACACTAATTTTTGAAAATGAATAACATTGAACGAATTGATCATTTTTACGCTGTAAAAGAAACTCTCACAGAAAATTTTAATCATACCTGAAATATACGATTTAATTCTTGTAATTACCTAAAAATATTCATTTCCATAATTACGGGAAAATCTGAAAATTAAAGATGTGAGAATTATCTGGAGATACCCAGAAACCAAATTGAAATTGACGATCAATTTATGTAAATTTCCGATAAATTCTGTTCGCACTCGGTTCGATTAGTATTGATTTTTTTTTTCTGTCTGCGAGTTGATATTATCTGTAGCCATGCGAAGCTTTTGCGCCATGCTTCCAATTAAGAGATGGCCTTGGTACAGCTGCCACCACTGCAAATGACGTAATGTCCAACATCCAAAAGCTAAACCCCTTCGCTTTAATTACGCAACCGACGACGCTCGGGAGGAGTCGAGTCCTTGAGAGCAGATGATAACATTTTAAGCACTTTCAGACACTTTGTTGTTTGTGCATATTCCATTCTTACACATGTGAAAAAAAATATATATATATTTTTTTTTTACTTTCTCATTTTTATCATTTCAAGCAAATATTGGGATAAGAAATGAAAAAAAAAAAGGGTTACCAAAACCAAATGAATATTAATGCAGATTTCTGATGGATATTCGTTCTTACATCACCGTATAGGTTATATTTTGATTCGTTTCTGAATAATCATGGATTTATAAATTTAAAAAAAAATTGCTGTAAATCTTTAATATTTATATTCTTATATTCTCGTGCTCTCTACGGGTTCTGCGACGATTATCAAAATTCTTACACTCGTTTTACAAATTTTTGTTTTTGTTTTATGGGAAATACATTATTATGTGGGAAAAATGATTATATATTCTTATATTCCAAAGTTCTTTGAGTTCGGGTAGAAATATTCAATTATCGCTTTCAGTGGCATTGACGAGATATCTCGCGTACTAAAAAAAACCTCTTATTTCAGATAGGCAAGCTTGGTCAGATATGTAAGCCATCGCGAGGTCCCGGGCTCGAACCCCAATGTCGCCGCAGTGGTGGTCGGCTCAAGTTGGTTTTCTGTGGTTCCCAACTTTGAAGTGGAAATGAAAGCCGATCTCCCCATTAAAAAGTCTCGCCGCAGAAAGCAACATTCCCACAACGGTAAAATCATCAAACATTACACTTCACTCATAATTCGAAAAACATGAGGTAGATGGCCGCACTATAACAACCATTACACAGAAACAAGCTTCACGTTAGGTTCACAACACGGACACACATATTCCAACATGTACCAATTCGTTAGAAGTTCCGCAGAGGAATATGGACGAGGTACATGTAAGGTTTAGTAGTAGTAGTAAACCACATAGGCTAGCATAGATATTTTCAGGGGTGGGAACTCTGCGCCAATTGCACCGCACTGCGCCAAAATTAGCATCTTGCGCCATCCTGCTCCAATAGTGTATTTTCGTATTTTTCTGCTCCAAATAGCGAATTTAGCTTCAATATGCCCGAAATTTTGGAAAGAACGCCGAAAAATTTTTGTTCCTGCTACTATCGCCTTATTTAAACTATCGGCCCTTCATCGGGCTTTCTATCACGAAACCCCGATAATATCCGTTATCGTGCAACTGAAGACGGTTTGCAATGGTTTTTCAGCTTTAAAGTGTAAATGTGAGTCAGTTTCCGCTTTCAAAAAAAAAAGTCGTCAGTCGAAGCAGCAGAAATTACTATAGTCGATAGTCATTGCGTCAAATCCCGATGTTTCGTGAAAAAAATTTTCATTCCGAGAGTAAAAAGAGCATGTCCGCCGAATCACGAATGTTAATTTAGAAACTTTGCCGAATAACGAGTGTTAAATTGCCAATATCGCCAAATATCGAGTGTCAGATCGCCAACCTTGCCAAATAATGAGTGCTGCATCGCCAAACATCGTGAAGATCCTTCCGAAATTCTCTCCCATATTGCACAGTTGTTTTATTTTGAAAAGGGGTGAGGGTTAACGAAAATATTCTTGTTAATTTTGCTGCTTCAATTTATAAATATCTGCTCCGAATCCTGAATTTGCTGCTCCAAAACTGCTCTGAATCCTGAATTTTCTGCTCCAAAACTGCTCTGAATTCTGAATTTTCTGCTCCAAAACTTATCCGAATCTTGAATTAGCTGCTCCGAATCCTGAATTTTTCTGCTCCAAAATGGACTTTCCCACCTCTGTATTTTGCAAACTTGAAATCTCAATGGAGTACTTTTTTTTTCCCATTCTTCATTTTGTTTCGCAAACTTCTTGATGTCACGGATGCAGATCAATCTTACACTGTAGCGAAAGTTAGTTTCGTGCCCGTCCCCAACTTCTAATAAAATCCAAAATGCGTATAATAATTTGCGTATCATAAAATATTGCAGCAATAAATTATCACGTCTACAGTATCAAATATGTCGTTCATGCAAGGGTAGTAAATGAAAATGATTTCGCAGACCCCTTACAAAGTAATCACGAACTAACAGGGGTCCACGAACCAAAAACTATACTCCTTAAATACAAAGGCCACAACAGACGAAATGCTCAATGAGGTGGCCTAAAGAAGATTTCCATAAAAAATGCTGATGTCAAATATAACTAATATACAGCAACCCAGTAAGAGGATATATGACGAAAAAAAAAACTATTAAAATTACTTAGGATACTGTTTATAAAAAAAGTTTATGGTTTTTTTATCTAAGTTCTTACCTGCACCTGCTGAAAATCGGTATAAAGCGTATTCGATCAAAAAATAAATGACATTATATAGGAGCTTTAGTGCTTTTTACTATGCCGAGGGTTTACTATGCCTATATAATTTATAAGTATAATATTTGAAATTTTCCCCTCATACCCAAGGGGCCGTTCAAGTATTACGTCATCATCGATGGGGGGGGGGGGGAATTGTGTTTCCGATTTGCTGACTTTTGATGACAAGGGGGGAAGGGGGGTTTGAATAATGCTTACGTCATCAACCACCCTTTATGAAAATATGAGTTAGGATTCAGAGGAGCAGAGCTGACGACGAAATTTTGCTGACGGGGGGGGGGGGGGTCAAAAATGGCTAAAAATTTGCTTACGTAATACTTGAACGGTCCCCAAGGGTGCCACTATTTGTAAAAAAAAAAAAACCATCTGGATATTCTTGAAAATCAGTAGTATCAACAGTACTGTAACTACCCATTCCTGTCAAGAATTAGCATTTAGGCTCATTCTTGAGCCCAGAATAGGCCTAAACGGGTCATTCTACCCTCCCACAAGTGGGCCCTGTGGGGGTGCACCTGTTGAACCTGCCTAGTTACGGCACTGAACATCAATAACTTTATTAATGGAAAAATTATGTTTAAAACAAACTGACTTTTCGGTACTTGATAACGGATAAATAATTCATACAAATTGCAATTGAAGGTTAATATTTTTCCTGATAGCATTCTAGAATGAATTTTTCTTCAAAACTAACTATATTCAGAAATTTACCAATAAATGCCACTATAAATTGAAAGATGGAAGGAGATTTTTTTTCTTCTTCTCTTGCTTGTATTTATTACCATTTTTATTAACTCCAGACATTTCCTCATGTTTATTACGCGGCTACATTTTCACACATTTTCCGCCAAAAAAGTTTCTCAATCGTGACGCATAAATGAGCGCTTTCTTCTTTATTCATTTCTTTATTCTCCGTCATGTGTTTCCATCGTTGCTTTAGTTTTTACGATGCACTTGAAAAACAATGTATGTATATCATTTTTACGCACGGACGCTTTTTTTTTTCTGCGAGTTGCAGCAAGATGTTTGTGGTATATACCTATACATACAGAGTGTCCTGTAAGTGCTGATGCGGTCGGCCTTTATCTCATCAACCGTCCGTCGTAAGGGTATGGTTTCAATTTAACTAATGTTCAAAATACGTTCAAAAATTGCGCTGTACCAGTTTTAAGAGTGAAACTATAGTGTGTAACAAAGTAAGAAATCTAAATTTTATCCGATTCCCCTCTGTCCTCTAACTTCCTATAGGAAGTTGTTGCCCTGTATCTCCTGAAGCCAACAGAAGCAAAATCCATGTTTCTTAAAAGTTACGAAAGATTAGAAAAAACGAAAGGATAGCACTCAATATATGCGATTAAAAATGCTTGTATGAAGAGGTGGTATTTTTTCTGCCTGAAAAGTGACTTGAAAAGTGTGTCTCTGGTGGTTAGCGCACTTGCCCGGTATGGAAGGGGATCCGGGTTCGGTTCCCGGAGGAGGCAAATCACTTTTTTTTCCAAATATCATTTTCGGCATAACATCCAGAAAATTTAGATTCTCAGTAAAAATGCTTGTTTACAGACGTCTTATATCGCCTTTTGAAGTTTCTGCCACGAATGAAGGATCACTCTGTAAATCAGCTCGCATTTGCGTCTCAAAGTTGGGAACCACAGAAAACGAATTTCAGCCGATCATCACTGTGGGGTTCGCACCCGAGTCCTTCACTATGATCACTCGATCACCATGGCGGCTCTATGATAGGCAGCAAATCTGCAAATGGAAATCGGCCGAAGGACAATGATTGGTCCTTATCTATATATCTCATCCCAGAAGTTGTAGCCGTGTATAATTTCTTTCCATGTGTATCATTACCGTAAACTGCAGTAACTTTAGGACAAGTATTGCTCTATTCCTATTATTGTATCCGTACTGGGAATGTTAGCAACATGATTTTTGGGGGAAAATATAACTACCCTCAGCTTTCTTACCATGCTCGATTATTTAAATTAATTAATAAAATAAATAAAAGGAGAGGCATAATTTATTTTCTACTCTGAAAGCCATATTAGTCTGATTGCTACCCTAATACTGGTCTGTAGAAATTTTGCAATGAAATACGTAAATTTTTTTGTTTGTTTCTAAAAATTCAGTTTTTCCCCAGTAAAGTTCTTTTTGTTCTTTTGAAGTTTAGGAACTAGACATTGCATTTTTATACAGCTTTCAATAATTACGTTAATCCTTTAAGCGGCAATACGAAATCACTAAACCCCCCCTTTCAAACTGACATGTTTTTTTTAATGAAGTAGGCTTTCTCTCCGATTTTCTGCAGGTACAAAACAGCACAGGGAAATGTGTTCTGTCGAAAAACAAACTTTAAGTAGTATCTGGACTCGTCAATGCTAAATTAAGGGGCTTTAAGTGAGGCGAGATATCTCGTCAATACCACTTAAAGGTTTGAAAATAAAATGATCTGTAATAAGAAAATAATATTCAGTCAAGTTTTAAGCTACTTTTTATGAAAAATACGGATGCTGGAAAGTTGTAAAAGATTAAAAATTCTCCACGTAAATTTACAACGTTTCATTGAAACAAACAAATCGGTAAAAATCATGCAAATAATTAATTAATTCAGATTATATTAAACTCTTATCGTCATGTTGATAAGGAAAGAAAATGAATCACTCTTCATGTTTTTTGACTACAAGAATTTCTTTTATCAAATTCGTTGCAGGGCATGTATATTTTCCTTGCCTTCTTCATACAAGTAATTTCGAATTCAAAGATCAGAACAAAATTGTTCTAAAATCACCAAAATTTGAAGAGCTATGTCTTAATGTTAACCCGTTAAATGTAATGTTTACATTTCATTTCGTAAAAAATTACCTAATTAACATACAGAAATAATTCAAACAGTAAATTAATCATCATAAAACTATAAATTGAGCAATTACATAATTTTTGTTTCCATTTGACGCAATTTTTAAGACGTTTTAACAAAGTTATTATAATCACTAAATACAAGAAACAAGGCGCCAACAATCAGAAACATCACTCAGAATATACTTGGACACCTCAGCGCATTACACTAATTGTTGTGAACAATTCTAGATCAAGAACGGAACGGTGACACGAAAACCTCAGCCCGCAAAATAATTTCAAATATGAAAATAATGCCTGTACTAAAGCTAATCCAGTTTACGGTTACGGAAGATGTTGAAATGACATATGCCGGAACGATGAAAAATGTAAATAAAAACTAGAAATTCAATTGTCCGTCAGCTTTCTGTGTGGGCACACTGATATCGAAAACCTCCCGGAATCCAGTTGGCAGTACTTCACCGAAAGATAATTAAATATTATAATTAACACTGGCCTCCGATTTAGGTGATGTGAATACACGGAGACTGAGGAATTTACTGCTCCGAAATTTAATTTGCTCTGATTTCAGTATCCGCTCAGGTCCGCAGTGAATAAATGATGGTGAGCAGCGGTAGCAGTAGCTTCGACCTTATTAGCTGTTTCGTAGTTCGTTACAAAGTAATTCGGAAATTTTAAAATTCATTGTATATTTATTCAAGCAAAATGTAGTCATGGCCAGAATTTCAACTTCAGAAATAACTAAGGAAGTAAATGATTTTGCAAGTTCTAAATATATTTTTTGTCCATTGGAATGAATCGTGTATTTATAGGCGAAAACCTAAACACGTTTCCGTAACCATGCCACGAGTAATCTATACAGTGCATATAAAATTGGTTGTCCGTGTATGTTCTCCATAGGAATCTACAATTTTAGACCGATCTTCGTAAAATTTTGCATATATACCAAACCGGGTCCTACTTGGCCGATAGGCTACTTTAAAAGTTAGTCATAGCCGGAGAAACGTCCGAAATGTGCTAGAAATTGTCGAGCAGCAATGGTTTTCTGGACTCAACAATAACTTTTAGAATGTTTACTTTGGTTACGGTCGTTCTTAAACCATCCGTTTTAGGGTGGTATTCACCGACATGGTTTAAACTATAGTAACAATTTTTGGATAAGAGATCGACACGGATTGGTTAAAAACTAGAATTTAACCAATCCGTGCCAATCTCTTATCCAAAAATTTTGATTACAATTTAAACCATGTCGGTGAATACGGCCGTACGTATTCACCGACGTTTATTTCACTAAAATGGTTTGTCATGGCTTTGATGCTCTCAGCATGGTGATAATCTGGCCAACGCTGGTAATTATAGCCAGTAGAGAAGTATTTTTAATACATTTATGGTTCTTTCTCATCATAATTAACACTGGATTTCAAGAAACTGCTTTTCCCTCTAAAGAGTTATTTTCTTCATTATTTTTCTTCATATTCTAAAATAAATTCAGTGAGTTTCATATCTATTTTATATGAAATTTTTCATCGATAATAACTTGCGGAATAAATCGTGTTTCATTACGAGGGAGATGTTTTTGTGACTATCATTTTTTTTTGCTTCACAAAAACATATGTCATATCAGTTATTATCGTGTTATACCAGCTTAACTGCATTCATGCCTTCTGGGGTTTGCATGTAAACAGACGAAAATAAATTGTTCATAGTCATAATAGAAACCGATAACAAATGAATCCCATCTCCTTATATAGCAAAAAAACATCTTTAAAATATTTCAGCTTAAAAATGCTCAAATGAAATTTACTCTTAAAATATTTGACTGAAATTTTGTATAAACCAAGATTAAAATGCAGATATTTCAATAACTTTCCAACATGTTAACTTTTTATCGAATGAAATGTTTTGGTGTATGGTATATAAATTAATTATTCCATTAATTTAACGTCAATTTAGTTTAATCTTGCAATAAATGCGGGAAATATTATGTATTTACCAATTCCCTACAAAGATGAATGTTACATACCTTCATGGTGATGAGAAAAAAAATGTGCAGATATCTTGAATTCTATCACTTAAGTATTCACACGAAATTTTATGTGAAAGAAACATTAACATCAACAAAAGGTAATTACCGTATTTTCCAATGTATAAGGGCTTTTTATATGCTGCAATTTTAATGTTTGTTGCTTTGTATACACCTCTCACATAATGTTCATTAAAGAAAGAAAAATTTTTGTAAGTCTGTCTTATATATATACACCTTACTGATTTTTTAGGAAGCTCATAATATCGATGATTAAATTTGGAAAATAAGATATACTCTTTTAGTACATACAGTCAAACTCGGTTATAACGACATCGAAGATTCCACGAAGTTTTGTCGTAATAACCCAGGTTGACGTTTTTGAGGTCTTTCATTTGTAAGAAATATGGGTATAATCCGATGCAATCAAATACTGTGCATGAAATTTTTATTTTGTTTTGATTATAGTGACCACACAATTGTAAAAAATACAGAAAATCGGTATAATAAATACGTTATATCACCGATTCTCATCACAAATATTGCCCATTGTCGGCATAGTTGCGGATATTGCTTATAAATAACGTTTAGTGAGAAAAACAGTGCTACAGCATATCTACTAAAATGTATTTTATAGAGAAAGAAATGTGGGATGAATATTTATATTCATATTCATTATGGCACAATTTTCAATGTAAATATTACCTTCATTTCCAATTCTGGTAAAGATCAGAACTTAAAGTAGGCTTCATTGAAAAACCGGCCAATTTTATAGGATAAATAGTCGGGAAGAGTGAAATATATGCGGAAATGTGATTCGTATACGCCGTGATCATGTCAATAAGCAAGTTATAATGTCTAACATGCAATAAATCTCTTTTTTCAACATAAGTTATATACAGAACAACAGTCGAACATTTCCTGGAAGTGATCAGGTCGTAGCTTAAGCATTTCTCGGAAAACGTCTTCGAAACGGGAACGAAAGCGATGAAAACTTCGTAAATATATACGAGCTGATTATTTTTCATCGATGTTATAAGCAATGTTTATTAACATTACTCTTTATGGAAATCAACCAAGACTGCCAATTACTTATTTATAGCAGAAGTGTCGTTACAACCAAGGTCGTTATAACCGAGTTTGGCTGTATATTAATAAAAAATTGCATTGAAATTTCTCAAAGTTAGAATGGCAGAAAAGAATTATATGCAAGACTTAAAAGTTAACTTTGAGATCTATATAAGCAGTGGCTTTATTAATCAAAAAACCCCGGTATATTCTACAGAAGTAACAAATTAATAATAATGGAGCTATTAAAATATTTGAATTATAATTCAAAGTTTATTTGATAAATATTGATGCAAGGAAATGTGTAATAATTGCATCGAGTATATATTACGGTATTAAGAATTTACTTTTGGATGCCAAACAAGGAAGGTGAGGTCCATAATCTGCTTCGAAGGAAAGTTCAAGGGAAACAACGTCATTATACGTAATATTCTTCCCGGAAGACTTCTTCTGAAAAGCTAATTTGAACAAACACCATGTTTCAGCTACTTTGAGTCGGAGGGAAGAGAAAACAATGGCCTCAGTTGTGGCTGGCTCCGAGGGTTAAAATAATAGCAAAAGAAAAGAAAATATACATACTTACTTACATTATATTTGAACTAACATAATAGCCAGCAGTAGCATTTGGATCTTGTTTTCTCAGGGCGGAAGAAAGTTTTAAGCAAATACGACAAGTGGCACAATGTGTTTGAAGAAAATACAAAGGAAGAGGCTCTTACATCTCATTTTGTGTCATCCCTTTAGGTTTTTAAATAATGTATCGATGACTTATTTTCCGGTGGTTATACAGAGAATAAACTTAATGATAATATGGTTTGTTAAATTTGAAAAGGGGTCATTCAAGTATTACGTCGGCATCGAGGGGGGAGGGGGTTTCGGATTTGCTGACTTTTGATGGCAAGGGAAGGAGGGGAGGAGTGGTTTGAAGGTTGCTTACGTCATCAACCACCCCTTTTTAAGATATGAAATATCCTAAGCTGCTGACAGGGGGGAAGGGGTCAAAAATGACTGAAAATCTGCTTACGTAATACTTGAATGGCCCAAATATATTCATTTGTAACACACATTTGGAGTGGATACATTTCTGAAACAATTACAATAAAAATTGCATATAGGAAGTATCATTTCATATCCCGTTAAGTATATATTTATGGAGCCGATAGCCCTTATATAATCCGATGAATCATTTTTGATAAACATTTCTTGTATCAGTTGCTATGCATCAAGACAGTACTAACAGTTTTTCCCAATACTGTTCTAGATGCATATTTCACGCATCGAAACTCATTTTTATACCCCTTCCGAATTTTTTTAAAGAGTGAAAAAACACCTAGTTTTTTTTTTTTGTTTTTTTTTAATTTTTAAAAATATGTGTGCGTAAAAAAATACATTGATTACGCCGGTGCTATTCCCACAAAGAATGCTGTAATACGAATATATGGGGTTTTAAGATACTGTAACTTTGAGTCACTTTGACGTCTCCTTACTTTCTGTGGAGATTGTTTCAAATGGGAAACAAACTCGCGTTCTTTCTTCGAGGAACTTAACCACTGTGAATTTGCTGGTGATCAAAATTTAGCGACGATCGGTCTGAAATTGTACTTGTAGATTTGTATAGGGAACTTACACTTATTACACACAGACACACAATCAATTTTATACGTATATAGAGATCACGTTTACTCTAATCACACACTGCATACTATTTTCTAGTTTATTTTTATACAATGAAATCCCGTTATAACGAACTCCAAGAGACTGGAGAAATCACTTCCTTATAACGACATTTCGTTATAAAGTATTGTTCCTATGTAAACTTATCTGGGAGGATTAGAAAAGTGTTCGCTAAAACCAGATTTTCGATATAACGGTATTCGTTTAAAACGGGATTCGACTGTGTGTAAATTTATTTTCTTTGTGCTTGTGTTCTCTATAGAAATATATAATTTAAGACCAATCTCCGCCAAACTTTGCCTACATACCAAAAAGGATCCGATTTGAGCGATTGGCTACTGCAGTCGAATCCCGTTATATCGAACTCCACGAGACCGGAGAAATCACTTCGTTATAACGAATTTCAGGTTTTTGTATTGTTCCTATGTGAAATTACCAGGGGGATTAGAAAAATGTTCGTTAAAACGAGATTTTCGCTACAACGGTATTCGTTAAAACGGGTTTCGACTGTATAAAAGTTCATCAGAGCTGGCGAAATTCCCAAAATGGGCTAAACACTGCCAGTCAACAATAGTTCCTGGTCTTCAAGAATGACTTTCGAAATTTTTACTTAAAAACAGTACGCGTTTCAGACATCTTTAATCCTTCACAATGGTTGTAACTTACGCAATGCTTCCGGTATATGGAGGTAAACCTGGGCCGGGTATTTCTGTTAATGCAGTAAAAACTTGTTTCCTCATCTTCTTCAGATTTCAAGAAGTCCATTAAATTGATTGCATGAATTGCAATGGCACGAAATGTGAGAAGAACATTCTAAAAACAATAATTAAAAAGAGTATTAAATATAAAAGGAATTTTAGGGAGACATTTTAATTTTCTAAATTCCATTTACTTTCCAAAATCATTTTTTCGCATAAGACTGTGTAACTACTAAACTTTCAAAATCGAATCCAATTTTACACTACAACCAATTTTTATCCGCTTTCTTATTGAGAGAAATGCACTTATTGTTAATTATTAAAATTTATTAAAATTCAATTCCATATCTGAATTTCATTTTCTCACCCTAAAAATCCGATACATAACGCGATGTAAATTCCATTGTCCACTTATTACCTATTCATGCTTATTTCTCATATTAATTGAATACAATGAGAAATGATCATTTCCTTAAGCAGAGAGCTATACAATACTTCTCCTCTGTCTCTCTATATATAATCACGTTTACTAATCACACACACTACACACTATTGTCTAGTTAATGTTGTATAAACTTGTTTCTCACCCTCTTCGTATTTCAAGTAGCCCATTAATTTGAATGCATGAATTAGAATGACGAGAAATGTAAAAAGAACTTTCTAGAAACAATAATAATTTAAAAAAAAATTATAAATAGGAACGGAATTAGAGAGACTTTTTTTTCCCCTTGTTCAAGTAATTCCGTTTCGATTTCATCTACGGGGAAAAATAATAGAAATAAAACAATGACAAGAACTAATGTTTCTGGTTCCATTACATTGTTTTAACTACTTACTGTTCTTCTTACATTAATCATTACGAAGTTGTTTCATTACGAACGAGTTCATGAAAAAAAAGGGGGGGGGGATTTTTTCGTAATGAAGCCATTAGATGGAAGAATCTTTATTTTAATATTGTGTGTGTGTGTGTGTGTATTATATGTACGTATTTAATGAAATGAATCTTGTGGAGCAATTCTGTATTGTCTTATTTGTATACGGTACACATAATTAGATTCCTACGCTAACGACTGCTAGACCGAAACTGTCTGAGTATGAAAGTGAATTGATGTTCTTATGAGAATGCAATGGAAATTATTTGTCTTTTTAGTTCTATGAATAAACGTACTATATTAATTTATACTGATGCACACACTTATTAAAATTGGTTCAGTTAAACGTATACTATTATATAATTTCAATTTCCCGTATTCCCTGAATTGCTTTTGTTTCTATGCAATTTAATATGAATTTAAATTTTAAATTGTGGAATATAGATTTTTTGAATATTGGTGTTTTGGAAATGTTATGGATATGTAGAGCAGGGGTGCGCACAACCTCCGGCTTGCGGGCCAAATGCTGCCCGGCAAAGTTATTCCCGTAGGAAAGTATCAATAGGCAAAAAAACGATATAATATAGGCTGAACATATTTTACCCTCGAAAAATCGCCAATTGGCTAGAAATGTAGAGCAGATGAAAATCTCAGTAGATTCATGGGAAAAAAACCGTTTAATTTCGTAAATATATGAAACTGGATGAATTGTTTATGATAATTGAAATCGTAATATCTGTATGCCGAAGATAAAGGGCACTATATCATTTTTCGTCAATATTAGGTTGATGCCAAATACAAATACAACGCCACAGCAGGCAAAATGTCCAACGAGGTGGCTGAAAGCAATAATTTGTTGTACTTTTGTTACGCTACACACGGGTATAAAGCACCAAGTCATATTTCAATAAATAATAGAGATATTCACACTTCATAAAACAGGCAAGCTTCATAGAAAGACATACTGAAATATATCTTTAAACGGCTCTCCTGTATAATTTCCCTTTTGTGACGTGCTGCCCTTTACCTTCGGCATACAGATATGATAATTATAATCATATTTATCATAATATAATTTGTAACATTTAAAAATAATCTTGATCCCTGATTTCAGTAAAGGATAGAAATTCAAAAAGTTTCACGTAAGGAAAAAGAAGTGACATTTTTTTCATAACAAATAATTTGAATTTACGGGAATGTCCCGTAAAATCCGAATCATATGGTCACATCATGCATACTGGTTTCTGGATCATTGATCATTGTTGTCGCACCACGATCATTTTCTGCACACGAGGGCTAATTAGACCGGGACCAACAATTTATTGACGATTCCGAACGGTAGGCTTGTTTTTTATACTCATCGAGAGGTTGGTGCGCTAACCCCTCGATGGGGGACTCCCTGCGGTAGCATTTTTTCTGCGGTCATGTCACCGTTTTTGTTGTACCCCTGTGTCGGGAAAGTTTTCTGACAAGGACGAACCGGGTATCAAACTCGCGACACCTATAAACACCCTTTGGTACTTTAGGTGAGTATCTTATCGACCTGAGCTACCGCGCGCCCCTGGTTCCTGGATTTTTAGCGTTGGCAATATCGCATATCTGGTCCACGGTCTGAAAAATGTTATATACTCGTGATGTAGACAATTTCCCAAATACAAATTATATCAGGATCGTAGTGGTATGATTCATCATGAATGCTAATCAACCGATGGAATGAATCGTCTTTTTGACTGAATCATACATTCAAAAAATAACATCAGTTCTCAATGGACTTGATTTACGACACTGGTTTGACATCCGTTAGCTATACATAAGATAATGGATGTGACGTATCCTTTCGGTATGGAAATAGACGTGGATGCCACTCGAAGTGGATCAACGCACTCCTCAAATGAACCCATGAATAAAATATGTAACTTAATAAGGAGCAGACACGAATCCCATTGCATACTTTATTATCCTATCATGATTTATCCACTTTCTTCCTTTTCTATTATTCTACGTTTATAATGAAGCTCCATAAATATATATTTTTTTCCATTCATTGTAGTCATTAGCTATATTATGAAATCTGAATTATCCGGTTTTTATATATATAACTCTCGAAACTTCTAGAAACTCGAACAACGAAGCCATAAAGTCATCTGTAAAGCAATTTATTAGGGATTCCAAAATGAAAAAAATGGGAAAAAAAGCATTATTATATGATCCGATTTCTGATGTTTTGCTTGTTTCGCGAACAAATTTGTTTTAAGTATCTTTTATGTTGCATTTTCATACGTACGCTAACAAACATGCACATAGACTTGTAGCGCAGGTAATTACAGTCTCATTAAAATTTCCTGACTGATGCTTCATTTTTAAATGTCTTAATTTCTTTCCCTAAAAATTCAAAGTGTCACTGAATTAAGAGTTCACGTATCCAACTGACGGCTATGGTTGAAGGTAAAAGCGGCTTACAGCAGTTAAAAATGCGGCGCGACAAGCAATCTGAACTGCACTATACAAAAAAATTATCCTAAATATTATTCCTATTTTGGGTAAATTTCAAATGATTACCAGCAAGGAATGAGGGAAAAAAAATCTCAACTCTTTTTATTTACTGTAAATGAGTGATTTGACTCATGTACATGTCATCATTTATGTACTACTGTTCACGTGAAAAATTCTTAGAATGTTGGCTTGAAAATGCTCAGGACATCCTTCAAAAGAGTTAAAACCACCTACAATGACTAACTGAAGTAATAGTATAGCTAATTTTATGCATTACACATTTTTCATCTCACGGCAAGCCTACGTCATATAAAATGAGGAAAAATTGCCATAGTTAGACATTCAAATTCTTATAACATCCATTTGCCGTAATTTCAATTATCTGAGTTCAGTTCATGTTTAATAATTCATGTTTTTAGAACATCCCACTTTGTAAGATAGAATTTCGGTCAGGCTTAGACTACGTACTCTTGTATGTCCTCTGCACTTACCTTGCAGTTCGTACAAATATGACTTTGTGAACAGAAGTAGTACAGATAAGACCGAATGCATTCCGTCTAATACATCTTTGGAAGGTTTTAAGACGTTATTTCAAAGACGCGTACGCATCCAGCATTTATTTTTGAATTCTTAGATACACAATCACACATGGCAGGTGAAAAGATGACAAATTGTATAATATGAATGGATAATAATCACATTTTATAACAGTAATTTCATACTTTGAGTTTACCAAATCAACTTGGAATGTGGATTAGAAGGTCTTCTTCAACACTTGATGGTATGTAAACAATTAAGATTGGGTTGCTGTGTGTGTGTGTGTTGTGTAAAGGCCAAGGGGTCATTTAAGTATTACGTCAGCATCGAGGGGGGAGGGATTCGGATTTGCTGACTTTGGATGACAAGGGGGGGAAGGGGGATTTGAAGGTTGCTTACGTCATCAAACACCCTTTTTGAAGATATGAAATATTCTAAGCTGCTGACGAAATTTTGCTGACAAGGGGGAGGGGGTCAAAAATGACTAAAAATCTGCTGCTTACGTAATACTTGAATGGCCCCCAATTGATAGTGAAAGAGTTCCTCTTTTCCAGTTGCTAAAGCCATTTACGTCCCATATTGTATCGTCACAAATCGTAGGTACGCCTCCGAACCAGCGCTCGCCAATAAGCATCTAGATGCGCGATTCATGCATCAAAAATTCTCCAAATTTCACTGAAGAGTAAATTTTAGGGTTTTTGTAATAGAGTTGTTTGTTTTTCTTTACATAAGAATATCCCTCTATATTTAACAAAACTATCCCTTAAAATTTTGGAGAGGATTGAAATTACAGTTCTCAAAATTATTTTTTCGGATAAAAATGCTCAGAACTGGCCCCCATAGTCAGCCGATCTCAACCCAATTGAACATTTGTAGGAAGAAGTTGAAAGGTATGTTAAAAGCTCCAAAACACAACCTTCTAATCTGAGACAATTAAGAGCTGCCACTTCGCAGGCATGGGCTAATATTCCTCCTCAACGATTTCAGAAACTTGTAAGTCCATGCCTAGAAGAATATCTGCTGTCATCATCGAAGGCAGGCTTTAACCCGCACAATATTAGTGGTGAGTATAGCAGGGTGTCCCTAATTTTGTGTACCCTGGGTGTGGTTCCGTGTGTATTACCATTGTCAAACATATTTTCCATGTTCCTGTACACATAAAAAGAAATGTAGGAATTTATTTGTAGACAATTTGCTTCCCCCGATTACGAAATCAAACTCATTCAGGTGATCTCAAGAACATTACAGTAACATTATCGGGAAAACGTCTTCCAAACTATGCATTCTTTTTTTTTCCTACTCTTACTGACTGACAATGGAATTATGAGATTGCTAGGATGAACTCAGTAGCCATGAAGCCTTTTAATCCAATAGAAAACCCTCCCGACATCCGTTCTTGTCGAGTTATTCTCTGAGACGAGTACAGTAACTCTTAAGGTATCAATTCATTCAAAAATAATATATATATATATATATATATTCTTCTCTCTGTAATTTCTTATCTCATCAGTTTCTTTCTTTCTTGAATTTCTGACCACTTGTTGTTAAGAAATTGTGACATAATTCTACTCTCGTATTGTCCCTCATATAATTTCGTTGTCAATGATGTCTATTTATTCCATCCATCGATGAGTATCTTTACCTCGTCGTATAATATTTTCTTTTCAACTTCTGGATCTCTCCTTAAAAATTGGCATTAAAGTGTATTTAATGATCACGATGACAGTGATAGCAATGCCAGGAAGAGCTTCCTCTTGCTCTCGTAATTTATTTATTAGTGTTTTTATATTTATATATTCCGTGTAATTCTCATGGGGTTAGTTTTTCCGCCATCATCATCAAACTGTTAGGCCAGGCGTAACCTTTTCCCCCTCATTATTCCAATGGTAAAGGTATAGAGCTTGGTGTAGTGATAAATACACGTTATTTCAGCTTTTAAGGTTTCTTTTTTCAGGAAACATTAAGAACGATGGGAAACTATTCATTGCGTGATTTAGTTTTCTTTATATACTATTTGAAAAAAAAGTCGAAAAATACCTCTGAAAAGTCTTTAAAAAGTTTATTCAGGAAGAGGAGGCAATTTTGTTACTTTTATTGCGAGATTTCTGCGTGCATTTTTCACTGATTGAAACGTCAAGTATATGTTTGGTTTGTGGAGCGTAAAATCTTGGACATGATCATGCTTTGAAACAAGAAAACTTACATTTTCCCAGTTTTATACGTTATTTCTCTGCATGGTACGTGCTGGTGTGAGACGAAGAAAAAATATGGCGTGTGCAAAATTGCAACAGTAAACTCTTGATTTGACTGAGTGAAATTCGAGGATGCAATGTGTGGTTCTGGTGTTCTGCTCTATCAATCATTATAAATACAGTCCACGCCACTCATTTCTATCAAATCGGTACCCAGAGTTTCTCATAATAATTGAACGATAACTATATCTGAAAAATTCCCGTTTTCAAGTACGGTGACTGTACACGTGTACTGGTTGAATGAGAGAATTGTTTTTCTTTGCACATAATTGGTTTCAAGTTCAATCGTTTAACTTTTTTTGAATTTTATTCTAAAACGGGACTTCTTTTTTTGTCTTTGAGTTAAAAATGCTGCATTTGTTCTTTATTCAGCCATTGTGACGCGTTAGAATGAAACTGTCTAATATGTATTGCCAATCACGATATCTTTTATAATGCACGGTACGTTCCATACGTACATTCGCTGGAAAAAGTTTCCCAGAAAAAAAAAAATTTGAATCAGGTCAACTGAAAGAAACTGATCGAAAACTGAACAGAAGAAGTTTTTTTTCTTTTGCCATACGTTTGCCTTTGCTATAAGAAGGGCCTTGCTGAAGCAGCTCCACACGTAATCCTACATGGATCGCGCGGTGAATACTACGGGCTGATTGCTTATGGAAATACGACATTAAGTATGGAAGTGTTTGTCAACGGGGGGGGGGGGGGCTGATAACGATAATTAACGGGGGAAAAGTAAGTTTGGCTAAACCTTACCTTCAGAATGAGCAAAAACAAAAAACTTTCGGTGAAAAAAAAATCGTAACATTATCCCAACTCCTTAATAATTATGAAAATTTTTTCCCATGTTATGATATTAGTCTGTTCTCTTCTTTACAAAAGTGACAACGGTATCCGAATGATAACAATATCCATGATTAATATAAGCGGCGTCGACTGTAGATGATTTTTCTCAGCCCGAATACATCAAGGAAAGAAACACTCTCGATATTAAGGCCCAGACGGAAACGTATAGAAAAATTTCATGATCACCGCCAGGAATCTGGCAAGCACACTGACAAATATACCACAGAGACATGGACATATCTTTCATTTTTCATATTTTTAATCACGTGGATTAGAAACAATAAAGGCGTAATGATTACGATTGGGACTAATAACACTGATAGAAAAATTAAATTTTGAAGAGGACGGCTCTCGCGGCGTCTGATCATCGGAGATAGTCACATGTCCTATTGGACGGAACGAAGTAATGAAACAGAGTATACCTTTCATTATATTACGCACAGTATTGCGACACGCTGAGTAAAAAGTTTTACAAATGCCCGTCGGATGGCGATAGCAGAGAGGAAATAGTGCCCGAGTGGTATGGTGGTAAGATGCTCGTCTACCATCGTGAAGGTTGTTGTCAGTTTCCCGGGTTCGAACCCAAGGGAGGATATAGATAAGATATTTTCCCTAACGAACTCGAGGCGTCCACCGATAGACAGCGCCTTCACTTCCA
Organism: Pholcus phalangioides; assembly: GCF_987345545.1. Lineage (NCBI taxonomy): Eukaryota > Metazoa > Arthropoda > Arachnida > Araneae > Pholcidae > Pholcus > Pholcus phalangioides. The sequence goes on from NW_028301608.1 coordinate 107,193,126, forward strand.
ACCCATCTCACTAATGGCAGTAAATTGTAATATAGCGATATGTCCAGAATTGGTGTTTGGTGAAGTAGTAGTAGAGAGGAAATAGATTATTTTTCTCAACCCACATCAAGAAATGGGACTTTCTTGCCGGGGAGAACGCGGGAAGAAAAAGGTTCCATTGTCTGTCCCTGGGAATGGAACCCTGGCGTTCCGGGTTAGCGCACAAACAGTTATACCACTAAGACACATACTTCTTTTCTCATCTTCAGGCAGAGTGACATGATGTGCACTGAAGTAGAGAAATTCCAGCAGTCTTCTTCAACTTCAGCAAATGCCTGCCAGATGGCGGCAATAAAGATGGTTTTTTACAGAATTTTTCCCCTATATCAAGGAAGGGGATTTTTTGGATAAAGATGCCGAGACGAAATGTCGGATTGGTTAACGCGCTAGTCCGGATAGCAAGAAGATCGAGGTTAAATCTTACGCGGAGACCCTGAAACTTTTTTTTCCGAATTAATCTTGGCATTAATATTAACAGAAGACTCTTTCTTTAATTATTAGAACTCTCCAGTAATGTTGATCTGCTTGAAACGCATTTTCTTTACTTTGACAATAATAATGGTCTACACATATATCGCCACACGGCGATTTCCAACCAGTGGAAGTTGGGTGGGAAATTAGGGCGCCATCTATCGGTGGTTGCCCCAGGTCTGGTAGGTCAAGAACTTGATTATAATGTGTCTTTGACCGAATTCGAACTCTTCGAACTTGATAATTTCCATAGTGGAAGGCGAGTATCTTACCACTAGGGAGCTGCGTGGGTAGGCATTACTGGGTAGTGTACGTTGGTCGTATAAGTGATAGTGAATATAGTCATCTAGCTAGAACGAAACTTATAATTAGTTTATAAGTTTCACGTCAACGTTCGCGTTTCTTCGGCCTGTTTCGTGTGTTTTCACATTTTCGACTCTAATATGATGATTTGTGAACAGAAAGAGAAAATTGAAATATAGTATATCAGTTCGTCAGGGTGCCTTGGGTGATCCTTCTTTTTTGTCGAATATCATCAATCTGTGTGAAAAGGCGATCCATGGGCACGATCTAAAGACTACATAAGAGTGTTGTCGAGTTTCGAGCTGAGTTCTATTTGCTTTCTGGGCTAATTGCATGTACATGTTGAAATCGCAGAAGTTGAGACAAATGTTGTCAAAATTATTCGTATTGTACACATTGGGCTGCCACACACCATTATTCCCATGCTGCCATTTGTTCTTTTGTTACAGAACTTGTCTCTAGAATTTTCGGTATATCCCCGGAAGTAATTTCTTGCATGGTTTCTTTTATCGATTTCCCATGAAACATCAACTAGATAAGACGGAAAAGATGAAACTTTGCGTTGAGATGAGAAGGAAATACGTTACGTTAAGTGAAGTACCAAATGTCGAAATACACTGTTCTATATAAAAAAAAAGACATAGTGTAGGCCTATTCATAACGCACAGTTGATTCAGTGATAAAAAATTCGAATAAGTACAGTCAGGAAAGAAAAAAGTAGAAAGACTTGGAGTCATTTGACCCAAAGACGTTACAAAAAATGGTGCTTCTCGTAACGTCTTTTTTCAAGAAAGGAAAAGTTATAAAACAAGACGGTACGTGGATCATAGAATATTAGATAATGGAAGAATACGTTTAGTGACATAATATATTACTTGATATATACGAAATGATAGGATCGTTGAAAATCAAGAAACAAGCAAGACAATGCGTAACATGATCTGGATGAGAGAAAAAGATCAACGTTATAAAACCACAAGATAAGTAATTTAAACCGAATGGTAGAAGGAATGAAATAAAATACGAGCATGGTGTCTCACTTCAAGATGATAAAAAAAAAAAAAATACTGCGAATACCAGACCCAATACGTCTCGTTACGCATTATTAACATCAGCATAATGAGTTCTCGAAGACATGGAGGAATTAGAATAACGTCTCTGCGATCTCATTCAATTTTTCGCCAGTTTCCAATTGTATTATTTAGGTTATGCTTATTCGCTTTTGGTCTTTTTTCCTTCGTCAGCGATCGTGTTGTGTAATGTGATGCATATCGAAGTAGACAACATTGTTGTAGTTTCAAGTTAAGAATTTCTAGAGGTATAATGTTCCTAACAGTGCTAATGTTCCTAATTTAATGACAGTGATTTTTCTTTTATTGGATTTATCTGAGAACTTCCTGATAGAGAATGATATATTTTGATCGGCCTATCTCCGTGTGTCTTTCTTAAAGAAAAGTGTCTTTCATTCCGATAATGGAAGAACCATGAAAACTTCCGCGAGACAAAACCACTAAATTTTTTTTTGTTTAAATAGAAGAAAACAGCAGCGGGATTATAAAATCGCTGAAGAAAGTGTATGGTGATGATGATGCACTTCAGGTATTAATCAGGTATGCACACAGTCTCTAAAACTGTGTATTTGTAATGAGAAGTGCGAATTTTTATTATTTTTGAGGACAAATATCTGTAAAATAGGATCGTACGTGCTTAAAGGAAGTATCATGAGTAGTATCATGAAGTATCAAGTATTTATCCATTTAATTATTTGCATTTGATTGCATCATTTGCATTTCATCTCTTTCATGTTAAAGTTAATTTTTGAGTGTTAGTTTGATGATTTACATTGAATTTAAGTTACCGGCATGAGTGTTGTTGTAGAAGTTTGCGTTAGTAACCTTCGGGGTCTCTTGCACGGATTAGTTCATTTTGCATTGATTCGTGTGGAAGAAATCATTTCGGTTTACAAACGAACTCCACAAGAACGAATTAAGTTCTTAAACCGAGGGTCAACTGTATTTTTTCTATTATTAATTTTTAATAATAGAATGGGAACTTTTAAATAGAAAGAAGAAAAGTTCTCATTATATCATTCCATTCAATATTTATTTATTTGTGATTAATAAATGAAATCGACATGAACGAGAATGCCGTATTTTCAATATCCTTCATGCTAATTCTCTGGTTATTTGGAAGCGAAATAAAATGACAAAATATTTTTGATTTTGTACAATAAGCGATCCCCCCACGTAGATAACTTTTTTGGCTATTGGCCGAGTCTGAACACAACTTTCTTCACATGCCGTTACATGAACATTCATTTTATCCCTTTCGTTTCTTTATTCCATTTAAAGTCTATGGCTGGACACTCCGTCGGGGTTCCATTCGTGAATTTCACTGGCGTGTATGCAATATTGAAACAAAAGTATTTTGGTTTTGTTATTTCTTTTTTGTTATTCCTTTCTTGGTGTTTGTTCTATTATGTTTCCGCTTTTCCTCTTACTCCACGGAAATGTGATTGTTCTCGTCTTCTGTTGTTACTCATAAAATATTTGTATTTCTTTTTACACATATTTTTTTATCACTATTGCTGAAAGCCATTGTTTTATGGTAGTGCTCTAGAGAGTTATTTCATGCTACATACTGTCATGTCTCTATTTACATTTATAATGAACGAATAGCTGTTTTTGTCAAACCTCATATTTGCTCTTTTCAATATCCCCCTCTTTTCAATATTCACTATTTGAATAATGTTCGGAGGATAATTCTCAATATCATGAATAAAGAATCTACTTTTTATTAATGCGTTAACATTCATTCAGAACAAAAAACGATTGAGATTTCTTTAGCGATGATTTTTCAATGACTGTTTTCAATAAAGTGATGGTTCGGTGATCAATGTTGGATACGATATGGACTACTTCGACAAATACAGGGTGTTCTACAATGGACTCCCTGATTTTAACTAAGAAGTCTTAAAAATCGGATACAGAAGTTACAATTTTAGTTATAAATGTTTCCGATAGGTGATGCTGCACGCACAATCTCTTGCAATAGAAATGATTTCTTTGAACTGAAAAAATAATAGTTACAGAACAAACAGAGAGGAAAGAAAAAATATTTTCTGTGAAACTTTTTTTAAATCCACAAATGTATCTTTCTTGAACTTATTCTCGTTCTCCAGCTTTCCGAATGACACTTAAAGTTCAAATTCAAGTGCTGCCGTCTGATGCAAGCCCTCAAAGTTCATATCCACCATATTCCTAACTCAAAACTTGCACAATCTTTCATGTCACGGCTTTACTCCGTGCGGCCAAAAGAAAATATTCTACAGTGAGAAAATGAATCTCCACAATTGCGGCACCAGGGTCTGAAAGAGCATTTTCGAAACAAAGCATTTCAGTCTTCATAGTTTGTAATCCACAGGAGTGAATTGGTAGTTTAGGCCAATTATTAAGATTATTATAAATCATTATATATCCAAAAAAGCGAATTCCACGGGTTCTTCCGTGGAATTCGGATCAAGAACATCTAGATAAATATTGATTACAGTCGAATCCCGTTACAACGAACTCCAAGAGACCGGAGAAATCCATTCGTTACAACGAAATTTCGCTATAAAGGAATTCCAGGTTTTCACATTGTTCCTACGTAAACTTATTTGATTAGAAAAGTTTTCGTTAAAACGACATTTTCGCTATAACGGTATTCATAAAAACGGGAATCGACTGTATTTTGGAAGTGAGACATTTCCGATTTATTCTGTTTCCAGCATCGCTGGATGCCACATCAAAAATTCTAATTATTTTATGAGAGAATGTATCAAAGTCTCATGAATGCTATTTTATCGAGCATCAATATAACTTAACTTTTTCCCCCTTCTTTAGCGGCAAATAATAAAAATAGATGCCAATAGCCTTATTTTTTTCCAAGTTCATACCGAGCACTAAATGAAAACAGATAATATCTATTCACGGCCAGGGAAGAAAAATGCTCATTAGAATCCTATATAAAAAAAAAAGACTCCGGAACATTATCAAACTCATCATCGTTCTTGTTTGAATATAAAAATAAAATTCACAAAAGGTAGCGAATTTTCATCTCTCGCAGCCGAAATGATTTCTTTGAAATGAAAATAACAATAGTAACAGAGCAAACACAGAAGGGAAAGAAAAATAATAATTTTTTCTTTGAAACTTTTTGATACACAAATGTATCTTTCTTGAACAAATTGCCATTCTCCATCTTCCCGAATGGCCACTTAATTTCTCACCTGTGCTCAGGTGAAGAATTTTCTTTGAGTATTCTTTTATTTCTTCAATAGAAAAGCATGATCTTAATCAAGTTCAGCGAGGCATGTATACGGCACAATAGAGACAACTCATTCTCTTAGGAGCCATTTCCCAAAAGTTCAACATTGTACGGTTTCTTCCCATTCTTTTTCTTTTTTTTTAATAAATTTTATTTTTAACTTTTTCTTTTTCGACTTACTGTATTTCTTTTCGAGTTTTTTTTTCTTTCATTTTGTGCCAGCAAGAAATTTCTGGCGCAAAATCCGTAAAATTTCAAAAATGTAATTCGTGGAGTCCGTTTTTTTTGACGTGACTAGCGAAACGGTACTTTACGTTTTATGGCCCTGTCTCTGTGGAAGTTGCATTTTTAACATGCGTGAGGGTTTGGGAATTTTTGAAACGTTCACGTGTTGTTACATTGATAGCTTTGTATTGTCTTTAGCGCTATTTTAAGTCTGTGTATACGTATATGTTTGCACGCGCACATAGTTTAGTCATACATTCTAACAATGAAATGCACTGGAACCGTTCTTATTATACCCGGGTTGTCCCAAATTTTTCGCACAGCGGATATATTTGCATCCGCTGACTTTAGAAACATACTTTCAATTACGAAAATGACGCGCAGTTACTGAAAATATCTCACATTTTCCAAGGAGTCGTTTACATAAAAAAGGTAGAAAAATAACTCTTTATGCAGACCCTATGTGCTAAAATATCCAATAAGCGAAATGCAAATACGGCTCCGAGTAGTCATTTACAAAAGATTCATATTTTTAAAGGGGAAATATTTGACTTTGAAGTTTTCAGCGTGTGTAGTCAACGGGTGTGCAAAACGAAAACCTTCGCAAATTGCGAGAAATAGACTGAAATAAAAGTTGTAAAAACTTTGCAATTGTCAAAAATGTGATTGTTATTTATCGTGAATAAAAATATAAAATGGGTGGTTCCGTTCGGTTTGTATAGAAATAGCATGTGGATGGGCGCAACAATTCATTTTTTTAAATAAGTATAACAATAATATTTTTTGACAATTATTATTGTTCACAATATCCAAAAAATGACAATTCGAGCCAATGAAAACTTGCTAACACGTTTTAAGTTGCCAAAAATCATAGTGATTTCATATATTTGATATCTCGATGAATATTGCATATGAAAACATGGGTTTGTTTTTGCAAGTTATTTTTCGGAGCATGATCTACATTTCACGAATTGGAAGCTTTGCCACTTACGCACAGCTGCTGCAATTAAGTTTCAATCCGTAGCTTTGTGTTTTTAAGTACATAAAAATGTCGGCTTCGAAAAGAAAAAGTGAATTATTTTATTTTATTTATTTTTAATGTATATATATGTATATATATACGAGCCCTCGAACAAATTTTGAGATTGCACGTCATTTGAAAACTTTAACCGAAAGTGTCCCTCAAGTCAGCGGTGGCAGAGACATTCGCTGTGTAAACAATTTGTGGAACATCCTATACATTAACTCCTACAATGTATTTTTAACCCCATTTTGCTAGCTTTCACCAGACCTTTTTCGACCTCTGTCGAAAATGAGAAAAACGACTATAACATTACCTAAAACCAGCATTTATGACATCTGCATTTTTACGGTAATACGAGTAAATTAAATGACGACGTCACTATCCACACAAAGGTTTTTTGACAACTGGCTGTTGCGAAGATAAATTTCTAGAAAGAGAGAAAATTCAGCTGCCTTTGCGGGGAATCGAACCCACGTCCTTTCACTTTCCGGGTGAACGCCCTAGACCACTAGACTGCAGAGGCACCGAATACCTTAATCTTTCCTTGGAGCTCGGGTGCACAGAAAAGGACAGTACATAGACGACAACCTGACTCAAGCCAAGCTCACAACTGCTGACGCTGCCACCAGATGACAATTTACGAAAGAGGACAACGTCACTATCCGCTATCCATACCAAGGTTTTCTAACAACTGGCTGTTGCGAAGATGAATTTCTGGAAAGATGGCAATGCATGGATAACGGAGAGTGACGTCATCGTTTCATAAGTAGTCAGGTACGGCCCTCCATGCACGGTCCCTTTCTGTGTACAAGAAAGATTAAACTGTCCAAGGAAAGATTAAGATATTCGTTACCTCTGTAGTCTAGTGCGTTCACCCGGAAAGTGAAAGGACTTGGGCTCGATTCCCCGCAGGAGAGCAGTTGAATTTTCCCTCTTTACAAAAATTCCTCTTCGCAACAGCCAATCGTTAAAAACCTTCACTTACGAGTAACTACTCGAAAAGTAATTCATATCTTATCATTTATTTGTTCTGTTACTGTATCTTATGATTTACCGCATCTATAAAGAAATAAAAAACGATGGAATGAATGTATAAAAAAATGATAATTTTCTCAGAAATAATTGATTTCTGATTCGATTCTCTGACCACTTTTTCTTTAAATCACGCTCCATGTCACTTTCCTCGAGCTGCTAATTAACCCCAAGATGACAAAATGATGAGGAGGGAACTCTACTACTATTTAGGGTTTGTGAGATTTCATTCATGGGAACATCATATTTCGTGAAGTCACAAGTCGTATCAAATTTCAGGATCCATCGCCTAAGTCAGGATACGACCAGCTGATATGGGTAATCAGCCGGTTCTGAGGAATCACGACGTAAAAAATTAACAACAAAAAGGGATTCACTCGTTTTCGTATTTCATTATCATTTTATGAACAGACAAGTGGAACCTTACATTTCATTTCTTTGTTACGCCACTGTGAATTTATGTAAGCGAACGAGCACACCGAAGAGACAAATGCCCTGAAGGAAATATGGTAAGCCTAGGTATTTTTATTGTTTTGTGTGTTTTGATACGTTTCTATATGTACGCCTTTGTCAGGCCGGATAGAAACTTTTAGTAGGACGCAATGTGGCCCACGTGATAGGCAAACTTTTCGGTCCGGCGGCCAGATATGTACTATCGCTCGCGTGCCAGAAACTTGTATGTATAGTGCGATGACCATATTATGACCTGTATTTTAGGGACATTTCCGTGATTTTTGACGTCCCAACATTTTTGGAAAATTTCCTGTGTCCTCTTTTGTTTTCAATGAGGCTTACTTGAACTTTTGAAATCAATAATTAAGTTTTTTCACAACTTAATCATAATTATCATAATATAATTTATATCATAATTAATTTTTGTCATATAAAAACATATTCATCTCACATATTTCTCAAACGCATACGTTTTGTTTGGTCATGTTAAAATTTGTGGAAGTTCCGTACTTCCCATATTAACGATTTTTCAGCAACTTTAGTGATAGTTGGCAACTTTACTTCTTGCCCTTTTTTTGCATGTAACTGGTAACTTGTCTTATTTTCTTTGAAAATTTTTTGGCTGTAATTGGCAAGTTTGCTTTCCTTTGAAAAAAAATTTCATTAGTATGTATTCAGCAACTTAACTCGGATTTGACAAATTTTTTTGTCGATAATTTGTGATATTCCGTATGTTTCCCGATTGTCTGTCTTCCGTATTGTCATGAAGGAAATATAATGTCTAGGTATCTACCTGAACACCTTTGGCAGGTCGGATGGAAAATCTTGGTGGGCCGTATTTGGCCCGCGAACACTTAGTATGCATAATAACCAGTTATTTTGGTAGTTTTGATAAATTTCCATAAATTTATCACCGGTAACTATGCATACTACGAAAGCGTCGTTAGTAAATTTGATAAAAACTTAAAAAAATAACACATTTACCGGCGATTATATGCATAATACACACGCTCATTATTGAACATGATAAATTGTTCGAAATTTGTCACATTTGCCGATTTTTATACGTAATCACCATTTTGATTGGTAAATATGATAAATTGGACCCATTGCCGTGATAAGATTTATGATGCGAATGACCGAATGTGTGAGCTAGATCCAAATATATAATAAACTCTGATTTAATGAATTTTTCCAAACGCCCTGAAAATAATCCCTATTCCTAACCCCCATTTGGCGAATTCTTACGTAGGACCTGCATATAACGAACTCCTCTTGAGCAAATTTTACGATCGTATCCAAGATATAACGTAATATCATTCAACAAATTGTTTGATTTAACGAATTTCTAAAATTTTTTTGTGCGTATACAATCAGACCCTGATATGGCAAACACCTATTATGCGAATTCTACAATCAGACCCTGGTATACGGAACTTATATTCAATCAATTTTGTTATTATACCCCGATATAATTAACACTCTAATTTAACAACCTTTAACCAATCACGCCGCTTGAGTATCGTGTATAATCACTGGTAAAAACGATATTTTTTAGTGTTTATAAACTTCACCAACGACACTCGGGTGTTGCGCATAGTCACTGGTAAAAATGGTAATTGCATCAAGCTTACCGAGATGATTGATGATTATGTATAATAACCGATTTATCACATTTCCCGTAGCATATATATCAAAATATATATCCTCTACACATTAGAGAAATATTGTTTCTAACAAACTACATAAAAGAAATATGCAATCGCATAATAACACTGCACGGAAAATATATTTCGGTTTTTATGAGTGTTACATCAAACTCTTAATCACGTACATAATTAAAATAAACAGCAGTGCGATTTAACAATTGTCAAAAATTATGTGCATGTTTTTGTGGGCGATGTCATGCCCTGTAATTTATGGAATCCGGCGTACCTATGCGAAGAATAACACGGTTTATGTGTGTTTTCAAAAGTTCCCTTTTTTGTACTTCTTAAGACCCTGGCATGTGATATATACGCTCTCTTACGCCTTAAAAAACATGCCCCCAACAACATTAGCTAACCATTCTGTTTTGGTATATGCCATAACATTATTCTTTTGCTATTCATCTGCTACTTAACTCCTTTGGGCACACGCGGGTTATTGTTTTCTGTTTGCTGCGGCATAAAGCGGTTGAAACATCGTTGTTTGTTTGGAAACCTATTTTCCTGATAATATTATGAGAAAAAAAACCAAAACATAGTGATAGCGTCATCTTTGTATTATCCATGAGGAGATTACATATTCACTATATTTTCACGTGCCTCAAAACAATGTATCGATGCATAATTCTCCCTAACTTCCAAAAGTATATACAGTATTAATTTTTTATAGTTCTCCCTTTGTTTTTTAAAGACAGAACCACGAGAATCCGTACCAAATTGGAGATAAGTTTGGAATTCGAGGCATATGTAGCAAAAAACTATGGCGGTATAACATGAATATAAATTCTTTTAGCGGAGCAGAAGTAACGTGGCAGAAATTACGATAATGCACTCCATCGGTGCTGTTCGTAGTCTATGGATTATATTAATTTATATTTATAAAAAAACTGAATGATATCGACAAAAATAGACCCTGACGTTTCGCATAAGCCACCAGTCTATTTTATTTACTTCACGTACAGGCATTTGACAACAAATTCGGATTATCTCCATCTGACGAATCGGCGATAAATCTGGTAACCTTGTGCAACCTTAACAGCAGGTTAAAAAAAGGAAGCAGGGGAAAGAAAAATAGAACACAATTATTTGAAAAAATCTATAAAAGAAAAAAAAAACCAGTATAATGTATAAGTGGATAAAATAAAGTGCATTTTCCCGTCTCTTTTCATCCTCACTTTACGTGTTCACTTTCGCTCTTATATGTGAGGGAAAAATCATTAATAGGGAAAAAGAAAAAAACGTGGTGGAAAAATAAGAACTTCGGCTCTAATAGGGTTTCAATAAATCTTCGCGATAGTGAGGAGAGGGGAAAGAAAACACAGAGAACTGGATTTAATTTATTCCACTGGCGTGATCGTAATGGGGTTAATCTGTAATAATTCGATTATGATACTTTGAAATCCCAATTCAAAAGAACGAAGAGTGCTCATTAGTTATCATAATTGATTAATTAAGAATATCTTGAAAAAAGTTTTTTCTAGAAACAACATCTTTGCTTACCATTCACCAGAAATTGACGATGGACTAAAATCTGTAAAGTTCTCTTCCAAGCCCAACAGCTGCTTACGCTACAACTGAGATAATTATGAAATTAGCAGGAAAAGGGAAGAAGACATTTAAGTACTAATTGTTGCAGCTTAAGAAAGCCAGAGTCCTTTTTGCTACTCGATATATCATCTCGGAAATGCATTCCTTTTGAATCGCGCAAACTAAACAAAACAAATGCTGAAGAAAATGGGATTCAGTTTCAGTTTGGAAAAGGGGCAAAGCTGCTCACTTGTCGGGAAACTATCAATTTATCACAACGAGATGAACCATTAAATATGCGTATCCAACTCATGGTAAGGTTCAAGTGTCAGCATCCATCGTGGGATGCTCGTGGCGAACATAAACAGGAGAGTTTTCTGCTTCGTTTTGACGTTCCCGAGTTGCCATTTGTTTTGAACGCCAAGTGCCGTGATCATTACTCTAACCTTGACTGTTCCTTGGAAATCTTAGTGCCATTTGGTTCTCATTGGATAACACTGTTTCCTAATACGAATGGGCATCCTTCCGGCTAAACATACTGTACAGTGAACGAGAATTCATCTTATTTCTCTGGAGAAGTTTCTTAAAATGCAATATTTATTAAGTTATACATTTCTTTGTGTTTCTTCTATTTGATATTCACCGGATGAAGATATTTCCGGTGTATCGATTTATTTTTCTTTTATTATGCGTTTAAATCATGTTATAATGATAAAGTCTTGGCGTCCCCCCGGGAGTAGTTTAGATTTAGTAACAGCTCGTCTTATTTGAGCTCTTTTCCAATGTAGAATAAATTGGATTACTTTGCTATAAAGGCTTTGCTTTTGTTTGTTTGGCGGGAGTCAAGTAATATTTTCTTGTATTAAAAAAAAAAAGCGTTTTTGCATCATTATGTTCGAAATTGAACTTGAATTCAAGTCTTGGGCAAAAAGGTATAATTTTTTTGTTATGAGGTGTTTCAAAAAAAGAACCGTATATTGGTTCAATTGGAGTATATTTCTCTCTATTACGTAAATACATTTTATGCAATTTTTTCTTTCCGTTAGTATCAATCGTGAGTTGTCCTGATTAATGTATTAATGTTCGTTATTTTATCTTAGTTTTATTATTGAAGCAAACTGCATTATAAATCAATGAAAAGTGCATGCGGTAAAACATTTATTCACAACTTGTTTCATTGAATTCTGGCTCAATTTAAACTTCATTGGGGTTTGTGTTTCATTGAATTAAATGATTAATTCACGCTTCATCAGTAGATATTTCATTTAATTCATGCTTCATATTAGCTCGTTCACCCTGATGCGATCAAGCTCCTTTTTAAATAACTATATCATATCTACATGTACAATTAATATCAATTGAAAACCATCCGAAATGTTACATGTATTTGTTTTGGATTTACGTCTTTTAGCATACATATAAATATAATATGCTGTCGTTGTCATCATCTTGGCATGATGCCTGGTACACATAAAGGAAACAACACTCGTTCGTCATAGAATAATGTCAAGACCGGAGATACGAGTGTGAGACGTATTATTTGATGAAGAGCTACATGTTCGGGAATGGGAGGGTTACGAACTCTGTGTAATTGACGCCGTGGATACACTTTTATCAGTTTCTCAATAGGGTTACGACATTTTGTCTCGAAATGATGTTTGGTTTGAAGAGATAAACGCCTGCAGATAAGCTACTATATGTAGTTTACTCGTAGATATACAATTGTGTGTGCTCTACTCTTTATATATTTTCTCCTATTTTTGGAGATTTTCGATACTTGAAAACCATAAAGAGAAATAAGAACATTGCTTATTTTAAGCTTATCTCTTCATGTTTATTTTGAGGTAATGAATGTATTTGAAAAGGCTGAAAATTCAGATTTTTCTCATTCATTCAGCATTGTCTAGTGCGCAAATATTGGTGCTATTTACATTCAACTTAATTAACTTAATTTATATGCACTGATGTGCGTTCCCAGTGAAAGTTTCTGATAGTTTAAATATGAAATTTTCTGAGACTATGACGACTCATTAAGTTTGATGTATTAAAATTAATGCACGTTTTTATCGAAGTTCCCAAACTTATTTTTGCAGGTTTTTTTTGAGTGCCGTGCAATGGACCTTCTAATTAAAACTGTTCATGAAAGTTGAAGAATTCGAAAGTACCACTGGGAATTGAAAACGTTTCGTCCAAAAAAAATCGAATATGAATAATTAATTTTCTTCTAAAAAATTGGTATTGGAAAAATAAGGAACAATAGTTATTTAAATAATATTCCTTTGGAAATATCAATGGTTATTGTATTAACTATGACTATGGAAACTCGTCATGCTTCACGCAGTTTCCTTCAAAACTACTTGCTAATGATATTTATAATCAGTAACTAATTACAGTTGAGTACGCGATTCATTGTTTCTGGCTATGTTATGCTATATGTCCAATCCAGCTGTTCTTCAAAACATCCTTAAACTCAATCTGCACATCAAAAAAGCTTTCGGCCTTGTATTTTGTTTAATGATATTCTCTTGAATTTGGGATTGATTATTATTATAGTTACGCTTTAATTGTTGACGTATCATTAGATTTAGGCTTGATTTACTCGAAGTTTGTGTTTTATTGGATTCAGGCTGGATTCTATCTTTCATCAGTATGTTTTTTTTATTGAATTTAGTTTTAATATATGTTTTAATAGTTAATGTTTCATTGAATTCAGGCTTGATTTACGCTTCATCAGTTTGTTTCTATCAAATCCAAGCCGCATTGAAACTCCATCGGTTTACGTGTCACCATTATCATAATCGGTTGATTCATCCGGGAAACGTGCATTGCTTTACTCTATCAGAAGCAATTCGATCATCAACGGAAAAAAACACGATCTACCTTGTTTATACGTGACCATATACGTACATTTATTATTACATCATAACAATTATGGTATGTAGAGAAAGATGTCCTTTACAATTGTTAATGCACGATTTTCGGAAGACTGGCTATATCTGGAAATTATTTAGAAAAGAAAATTCATCTCTGCCACCTTAGAGCGTAGTAGGAAACATTCTATCTGTTTCCATAGCTTAGAGGTAGTAGAGCACTCGTCCATCATACGAGAGACTGGGATTCGAGTCCCCATGGGGGCAGAGATGGATCATCATCTCCAGAAAAACCAGTCTTCCGAAAATCTTGTAATTATGATACGGCTGCTATTGACACAACTGGCAAAATAAAATGAGCATTATGTTATATTTTCTTTATTTCTCTTAGAATGCTACCATACTTCCGTGAGAAAAATCTTAAATGATCATACACAAAGAAAAGAAAAGATTTTTTTTAAACGTTTTCCTTATTGCAATCCCATTGTCCTCGTTTATGGGATTCGGTCTGCGTCCATCAGCTAGGAGATCATAAACGGTAAAACGGAACTCCATCTTTAAAAAATAAGCATTACACTTAAGTACTATTGTATTTATTTATGTAACCGCAAAGAAGAGTTTCCTTATCGGTTGTAAAGGAAAAATAATTCCTTTTTCGAAGAACAGTTTTGGGAGAGAATTCCCTCTCCAAACGTTTAAGAAATAGCGAGAATAAACGCCTATGGATTATTACGTGAAGTTCAAAGTGCTGGTCACAGGCTTGGGAACACGTTGCTGCTTTCTTCCAAGTATTTGTAGCAAAGGGCCTGCTGATAAATGACGATATGGAAAAATTTGTAGTTCAAGAACTTTCTAAATATATTTCCTTTAATTTTAACCGTTGAGTCTTGAAGCAAATTTCCGATTTTTGACAGCTAATTGCTGGCACACCGCTCTTTCTCAATGCTAGGAATTTGTTCATGGGAAGTTGATATTTTTCCTCAGACCATAATTCGATACATTTTGTCACGACGTGATGTCGGAAATATCCTCCCCTTTTTGTGATTTCGTGAACAGAAAATAGGTCTAAAAAATTCTTCAGTGATGTACAAAATATTGAAATCGCAAGTTCGAGGATACAGTCATGAGCCATATTTTGAACACCCGAAATTCCATATTGAAAAGGAATTGTACATTTGATGATATTACTTCCAGCTGGGTACACAAATTATCATCTAGTACTGTTATTCTTTAGACCAGGGGTGGCCAACTTCTTTCTGTTTGCGGGCCTACATAATATAGCGTCGCGGGCCACATCAGTGGTGCAACTTCGGTGTATAAGCCGCTCCATTATTAATTGAATTAATTAGTTAGTTAAATTAATTTCGTCACTAGAAATGAGAAGTTTGTAAGGAGTTTGTTAATAAAGAAATCTGTTGTTGGAACCGATAGTTCAAATAATGATCATAAATTTAATTTTTTCACAGTACTTTTACCTTTTCATGGGCCACATGCGGCCCAGCTGTTAGCTACCCCAGCTTCATACAACAATACGTATCGGTATCAAAAAATATCATGAAATGTTCGCACATATTAGCTTGGAATTTTTCGCGAATATGTAGCTGATTTCATTATAGATAACTGCTCTCATTAATAATTCATTTGAATTAATAATTAATATTAAGTAAATACTTCATACTATTTATTTAAAAAACGTACTTGTTTTTTTAATCTAAAAAAATAACATTTTTTTGATCTTGTTGGGACGTCTTGGGCCGCCAATAGTTTTGTAGCGATACTTATTACCTACAATCAATTAGCAACCAATATCCAGTAGATGGCGTTAGTCATCCAGGATATCGCTGAGTGCTGGAAATGTATATTTATATATGTATATGTGTGCTAATTGAAAATAATGCCAGATTTGAAATCAGCACTCCAAAATCATCCTAAAAAAATCACTGTGTTCTTCCTGTCTATCCATGTTCTTCCCCATGATTAAACTTACGGGCCTGACGGCTACCTTCACGGTGGAAGAAGCGCTGTACCACTCGGGCACATATTTCATGTACTAGAGCTAATGATTTAGCGATATTTAGCGATATATATAACATTCTGTTTCCTGTGTTATATGGTCATAGAAATATAAATAAACTCATTTGAATGGATTTACAAAGACTTTTCACGAAAATTTGTTCAACAGTGTAATCGGTTATTTCAAATGTGTATCATGAAGATTATGGTAAAATTATTGGATTTAAAACGCACCCAATTTCATCAACTGATTCACGAAACAATGTGCTGAGCCCTAACTATTTTTGTCATGGTATACCCATATTTAAACTATCTGACTCTCAAAAGTCAAATCTGTGGCTTTATAATCGAAACCTGTGTATTCACTAACGAATCATCACTCTTTCAGAAGCAATGCTCGCTGCCGGACATTCATAGACTTTATTCATTTCCTTTGATGTTCATGAAATAGTCAATATTGTATGGTCTAGTTACTTTCATGAGTAAAGTATAGTATCGTTTCGAGGGTTTTGTAACAAGTATTCTGATTCTCAATCGCTTAGCATACCTGTAAGTTTCTCTGTATTATAAACTATATATATACACTTTACATCCATGTTGAAAAGCCAAGCCAGAGATTTCAAAATAATCAATTTATCAAGTGTATAAGAGGTTATTTGATGCCAAAAATATATTCGGTCGTCTCTCGCGTAGAGACTCTATCTCGTTTCAATGAACTCTAAAACTATGAGCAAATCATTAATCAGAGAGAAAAATGATCAGACTGAAAAGAGACTTGGAGAGGATCCATAAGTTTCTGGAGCAGATATAGCGGGCATATTTAGTGTGCGCTAATTGGGAGATGCACCATCCTCAACTTTGTCTCGACTTAGTTCATTTTAAAAATGATTTTCTTCTCCACCACGAGCATTGCGATTACAACATGCTGCACACTCTGATTTATATACTGAATACCGTAATACGTTTCCTGTTGGTTCGTTATGAATTCAGTTTGCTACTATGGAAAAATGCCTATATAACTGTAATTAGAGTCGAGAAAATTTATAACTTTTGACAAATTACTGTTCTCATTGTGTAATGACAGTGCTTATTCAAGATAACCTTGAACTCGGTAACTGGAAGAATGAAGAAGCTCATGTGCGTGGGTTGAGGAGACGAGTCTGTTTTTCACAAGGAATGGAGGGGGGGGGGTATATTATACAACTACGTCAGGAAATTTCTCATACACGTCGTCGATAAATCCTAAAGCCGGGCAGATATACTGCAATATTTTGTGGACAGTAACTCAACGGGCACCCGTATAGTAAATTTATAACACTAAAAAATCAATTAGTTCACATATTCGTTTCATAATGAAAACTGACAGTTCGTATCAATTATATACAGTCAACACTCGTTATAACGACCATGCGTTATTGCGTTTGTTCCATTATAACGACAGGTACGATAAGTACGATGATTCAATCATCACACTTCATTCCACTTCTGGAAAATGGATGATAGCACTGAAAAATCAGACGCAAGACTATGAACGCACTCAGACCGTTAGGTACACACACACTCACAATTCTGGCACATTTCACTCGGTAGTAAATGCTCATGGTGATAAACTGGAGTTGTGCTCGGTTTGAAAGAAAGGAAACTCCACGTGTGGGTTGTACTCTACATGGGACTGACTGATTACGACATTAAGTACGGAAATGTTCGTCAACTGGGAAGAGAACACCTTCTAGCCTCCTACATGGTCTTGCAACGTTATAACGATAACTTAGGGGGGGGGGAAAGAATAAGTTTTGCTAAACCTTATCTTCAGAATGCGTAAAAAAAAGCGCTCGACGGGGGAAAAAATTGATAACATAAACCAGAGTTCTGATACTAAAAAACGATTTTCTTCCATGTTATGGTAATGGAGCACGATCCCCTCTTCTTCCATTCTCTCCCAAATGCAGTGGCGGATTAAAGTCCGTTGAAGCCCCGGGCGCCGAAGAAAATATCGGGTCCCTTAAATTAGAGAAAGTGTGAAGTTTGAGTTTTTCGGGCCCCTTTAGAAGTAGGAGCCCCGGGAGCGCGCCTGTCGTTAAATCCACCTCTGCCCGAATGATAACATTATCCGCGATTTTAATAAGTGGCGTAGATTGTAGTAGCTAATAGACAGAATTACGATCGTAATTACTAATTCTGACTGCACTACCAAGTACAAAAATTCATCAAGACGTGAGAAGTACATTATGAAAAATAACTATAAGCCATTAATTCAACAATAATTCAAATGCTAGCGTGAGTTGTTTTTTTATTCTATTCGAAAGAAAATTCTCAAAAGCAATAATTTTGCAGTTATGACAATCGACAAAATATACTTTAAACAAAATATTTGTACGCGTATAACCGGAGACTGGTCCTTGTTTCAAATGTTGAAAATCTCCATTTAAAAATTGAGCCGCTCTATGGAGCTCACGTGCGAAATAACACTGGTGTGCAAAAATTAAGGACGAGGAGGTTTTTATAATGTAACGTCTCGCAAAAGTGTTCCAAATCGGCACAAATAATAGCATAAGATCTCCAAGACGTAAGAACATGGGAAAAGTAAACGAAAGTTTCCAAAAAAAAAATCCAAAGGATAAAAAGAAACTATTGATAAATTAGCTTCGAGTGCAATTGGACATAAGACAGACACGTCCATGTGACAAGTGACTGGCAAAGAAAATCCAGCTTTTATTAGGGGATACGATCACCCCTGACTCTGCTATGCAGGATTTACATCGTCCGCCCATGCTGAGTCAACGAGCTGTTGAGGCATTACTGCCCATTCGTGTTTTAGCGCCAATCGCAGCTCCGGAATCGTTGCTGGCGGCTGGTGACGTGCGGCCAAGCGTCTCCCTAGAACAGGAATCTTCAACCCGTTGCTCGCGAGCACCACGGTGCTCCTTGAAACACTCAGAGTGCTGGATGCTCATGTTAAATTTCGCGCTCGCGATCAACGTTACAATACATCTTGTACGAATTTGATTTCCAAGATATTAAACTTGCCGAAAGGGTGCTGTTCTTTTGATGATTTGTACATGCAGTGCTCGCGAATAGAAAAAGGTTGAAGACCACTGCCCTAGAGTGTCCCACACACGTTCGATTGGATTTAGATGCAGGGACCTTGCCGGCCAATCCATATGCGTTGGATATCTCCACTCTGCACCAGCTCTGTTCACTGCACGATAAGGTGTAGCGTTGTAAGCCATGAAGAGGAGCTGAGGACCCATAACACCTCTAAAAACCACGCACGTGAGGAAGGAGAACTTCGGTATAACAGCTGGTAACAGTAACTGATGAACCTTCTTAACTTTGAACCACCTTGAAAGATGTGCGAGCACCAACGTGACCTACGTGAGTGACACTCACGAAGGTCACGAGTGACACTCTATTACTTTCGAAGGTCACGGTACCAAGCATGATGCTCCCGAAACGAAAACTCCGCCACCTCCGAACCGGTCCTTTTCAGTGATGTTTGAGGGGTTATTGCGTGTTCACTGCTCTCTCCAGATGCGTATGCTTCCAGAATCGCTAGTAATATTAAATATGCTTCCATCCGTAAAGAGTACTCGACTCCACTTTTTCAGCTCCTTTCTTAATTTTTGCGCACCAGTGTACTAAATAACTTCCACCGAAGGAACTTGCCGCACTTTCACAAAGAGTGGTCTGTCTAATGGTTTTCCAAACTGTTCGTAATGGTTCTTCACAGCACTTTCAATCATGTAGAATCGTTACGGTGAGTAGGCCGACGAAGACTTATTCAGTCGCGATGAAAAATTCAGCGAAAATTTCCCATTAATGTCCTGGAAAGTTCAGTTGTATATATACTGTAATTTCGAGTCGATACCGTTTCTCACAGAAATGAAAAAAAAACAACAAAAAAACTGGGTCGAAGTCATTGAAACGTAAGAAGTAAATGATCGAATGTTCATCTTTTTCTCCGATGAATATCACTGTTTTTAATGGATTTCATTTGAGATTCGTATCTTCCATATTCAACGAATTTATTCTGGTTACAAAAAAATCCATAGATCATATAAAGCAATGCAAAAGTTATATTTCACTCTCATTTCTTTGACCATCTGTATGGTTGCAAGTTTTCTCATTAACAAGTATTTTTCAACTTGATGAAATTTTCAAGCGGAAGGAAAAAAAATGATTCCAGTTTTCATTGAAATATATATTCCTTTGATTTTTTTTTGTAAAAATTAAAGTTATAAGAAGAAATATAATTTTGTGTAGAGTAGTTTTACACACTCTTCTTCCAAATTATAAGAGATATTTTTTATGAAATGTTTGAGATGTTGTTCTTTATTAGTGAGAAATAGCTCTATAAAATAATTACCTAAAATTTAGTGTGATTAGTTGAGGAGTATTTTCACTCCTCAACGAAATTTGAAGGAGTAACTTTGAATCTTGATGTGGGAATCACACACGCATCTACATGGATATTGGCAAACGCTGGTGCAGTAGAAACTCTCGATAGCGGACACCCGTGGGACCAAAATTGTTGTCCGCTATTGGGGAGGTACGATATGCATCGGAAACTCTTTTATACGATTTTCACATTTATACGCCGTTTGGATACGCTTGTCATGTTACTGCAAAAGTGATACACACGAACACATACCGGTGGTGACGCATAATCACAAATTGTCTCGATAAAGGAAGTTTGATTAAATTTCTCTGCATTCACATTACTTTAACATGCGATTATGCATAATTACCAAATAAAAATGGAAAGTTTGATAAATATAAAAAACATTATAACCTTTCTTCTCTTCATTAAAGCAATTAATTATTTTTATCCGTACGTGATACGTGCACTACACGTATTTTCAATAAAAGTCGAATTAAATTAAATCCAAGTGGGAAGAAGATATGAACCGTTATCAGTCTTATAATATTGTCTTTCTTCACACGTATTAACATGTGCGAAAGAAACCAACATTATAAACCATTCGGAATCAGCATTCTGAACAACAGTATGTTCAGTTAATCACGCAATTATCTGTCGGATCATCATATTTTCCAATACGAGCTCGGAATTATACATTATTACCGTATTATATGATATGATAAATCTATCGATATATGATACATGATAAATTCTCGATTTATGATCAAAAATGAATAAATTACAGTTTGGGAAAAAAATTAGAACGTGCGATTTTACTGTCCGCTATCGAGAGTATCCTGTAACGGGGAGTGAAATATATTAAATATATTAAATTCTACGGGACCGAAGATCAGTAAAGTGTCCGCTAACGGGGAGGTCCGTTCGGGGAAGGTTCCAGTGTAAAAACATCAGAATTTTTATGTGTATAGATCAGCAATATATGAAATCAAACAGCTCTTGATTATTCAATAATTCAATTACGTTTCTTGTCTGAAGATCTAGTATTGGAATCATACGTACAGTGCACACTGCTCAATACGATCACATTGAGAATCGGGGTTTCAGATAACAATAACCGATTGATAACTATACCTGAAAAATTCCTGGTTTTAAGTTCTAAGACAAAATGCCCCATTTGGTGGAACAGGCCGTATCGAAACTGGACAGCTCCGTTTTTATTTCCGTACACAACATAAAGAATCATGAATTTTTTTCAATTGTTCTCTAAAACAGGATTTTCCCCTCTTTCAAGACAAAATCATTTTTTCTATTCAGAAACTGGTAGGAGTTGGAATGGAATTGTGTCTGATATGCATCAGAAATTACGATACTGAGTGTAATGCACGGTACGTTCCATAGATATTCTTGTGAAAATTTTTTCTGGCCGAAGAGATGTGAATGCGGTCAACTGAAAGAAATTGACCAAGAACTGAAGAGAGACTTGTAAAGTTACACATCCCTTCACTATGGTAAAGCCATTGTTGAAGCAGCGCTACGCATACATTGGATGATAACGGTTATTACGGCTAGATTTGGACATAGTGAACCTGAGTACGGTATTTTCATCAACAACCAGCCTTCTAACCTCTTACATAGTCTTTCAGATCGGTAACGATAACTTATTTGACGGGGGGGGGGGGGATCTCGTGCAGCTTCAAAAGTGTACAGAACAACAAGTACAGAAAACTTCAGAGAGACGGAAAAAAAATTGATAACATAAATCCTTATACCTATTACGGAATTTTTACCCATTTTAGGATATTGGTTCATTCCATACTTAGTGAAAATGATGACAACACCCGTGATTCTATAAACGGCATCTACTATACTTACTGATATTGTGAAATACTGTTTTCCACTGCATTTTATGTAAAAACATAAGATTTACTATTTGTATGGATCAGAAATGTATGGAATTAAACAGCTTTTGAATGTGTTCAGTAATTTAATTACGTTTTGTTTGGAGATTCAATATTGGATCCATACGTATTTGTTTATATGCTCACACTATCTATTTGACAAAAGGACCGCTAACGGTATAAGGTGATCAATATATCTCTCTGATATGAAATCAATGGCGGTATTTCTGCGAGCTATATGTATGTCAATAACGCCATTCCTATAAGGAAATATTTTCGAGTTTTCTCTTATGGATTTCCGTCATATCATCGGATAAAAACTATCTCTATTTACTCTGACACTATGACAGCAAAATTGACTGCGCAGTGACCTATTAACTCAGAAACAGAAAAATAATATTACAATTTTTGCCTTTGATCGTGACTAGACTTACATTGTACCTCAGCTTTGTGTTTAGGCCTTCAAACTGCGCAGCAGAAATCATCAAACCCTTTCAAAATACCATATCTTTTTTGATGAAATAGGCTTTGTTCTGATTTTCAGCATTTGCAAACTAAAGAGCGCAGGGAAATGTCTTCTATTGAGAAATACGCTTTAATTAATATCTGGGCTAGTCAAAATGCTAAAATAAGAGGCGAGTTATTTCGCCAATGCCGCTTAAAGGGTTAAAAATATACTACACTACAAAGAAGTATTGAAAAACAACTTTCTGAACTGAAAAAAAAAAACCTTATGTAAAGTGGAATGCGTGTATAAAATTCTACATTTATTATTATATAATAATATTCCGAGTCATGCAAACGAGGGTAGAAATCTATTTTTCCATGGATTATTTTTTCATTAAATATGAATTGTTACTGATTCTGAAATTATTTTTCTTCAAATGGGAATTTTCATGGATATATTGTAATTATTTTTTGATCAAATATGAACTTTCATGTACTGAGAAACTATTTTCCTATTATCTATGAATTTTCATGGACATTGAAATCATTTTTTCATTAAATATGAATTTTCATCTCAATCCGGAAATATTTTTTCACACAATGAATTTCCCTCAATTCTTTAATAAAATTCATTTTGTGTGAATCTTAATTTATTTTGGAAATGATTTTTCATTAATTATGAATTTTCATAAATTGCAAAATAATTTTTCCTACCAATTCTGAAATTTATTTTTTTAATAATTATGAAATTATTTTTTAATCATTATGAAATTATTATTTTTTAATCATTGTGAAATTATTATTTTTTAATCATTATGAAATTATTATTTTTTAATAATTATGAAATCTGATTTCTGTCATTAATTTTAAAATTATTTTCTGTCATTAATTTTAAAATTATTTTCTGTCATTTATTGATGAAAGAATTTCTCACCAATTCTCAGGTTATGCCTCATTTAATTCTGAAAGTATTTCTCATTTGATTCTGAAATTACTTTTATCATTGGGTCTATAATGTTTTCTGAAAGTAATTTTGACATTACGTCTTTCACCAATTTTGTAATACCTTTTTCCATTAGTTTTCCTCGGTACTTTTATGAATTCTGCAGCTATTCTGTAAGAATTTCCATCGGTGTTCCAAGACCGATTTCCATAGACCACGTGACCCGCGTGACCTTTAAAACCCCCTGACCTAAAGACCGCGATTTTTTAATAGAGTACAGGGGATTGGAAATAACTCTTGAACACAAGGATAATGATGGATAAAATTACGATTTTTTCAAATCATGAATTTATTCAGTTTTCACCGACATTAAAAACAGCCGCGTCCCAAATATTATATTTTTTGGTCTTTTTTTCTTCATTCGCTTCATGACGTTCAATTTCTCATTAAAAGTTTAAGCCTTACTATAAAAGCAGTGATTCCATATCCACGTGACCTGAATAACGAACGCTTATTCCATCATTAACAGCTGACATCACTATGTCTTGTTCGAAATTGTTCGTATATGATGTTTAAAGCACACACACACACACGTATAACGCGATTATTATTTATGCAAAATGCAGAGCATGACGTCTGTGATTTCAGGTTGAGCATCGGTATTATGGTTGACTACATTCTCGGCATGAATATAAAAACGGATAAAATGTTCAGACAAACAATGTTCCTGAAACAACGAAACTTTAATTTTGTTACAAATCGTTTGATGACGTGACTATCCGGGGAAACACGAAACACAACGAATGCGTGTTTAGACCTCATTAAAACACTGCCTTGTCCTAGACGAAAATAACTATATTCACCACTTCAAAATAATTTAAAAAAGAAAAGAAAAAAGATCATTACAAGGGGCAAAGCCGTATCTCTATTTGGGGCTTTGTAATTTTTCTTTGCCCGAAGTGTGATCCGCGACCCGCCTGGTATGTCATTGCAGACGAAAATACTCAAATAAGTAATAATCGGAAATCGATCTACAGGATGTTACGGATTACCTTTAGATTTATAAATAATGGAAAACAAGAACTGAAATATCACTTTGACTTCAATTGTCATAAAAAATTAATAAAATTTAAAAAATACAAGTAAAAATTGTGTGTGTGTAGTGTGTTTTAACCACATTCATATAGTAAAATGTGTTGTCATTTAGAACGTGGACTGGATGTGAAATTTCAAACTTCAAGGTACAGGTATCCCTCGGTTTATACACGATTTCGCTATAACGCGGTTTTTAAAAATTGATTTTAGGAATTCAAACTTGCAAAATTCGGCTTGGAGTTTTACTTTAATCTTGGGAATGGGCTTGCAAATTGAAGATATATACAGTTTATATAACGTAGTTAAATTCCTTGACGACGAAATATACGTTGGATTCGATGACATAGCTGAAACAAATATGAGAGAAATTATCAGATACAACTCGCCAGATGTCGCTGATGGAATTGAATCCGGAAAAAAAGCAGTTCCGGTGAAACTAGAATTTTCATATTTGCGAGAAATATGCGGCTTTTCTCTTGAAGTTTATATAAGGAGACGAAAAATGCTGCTTGTCAGACGAATCGCAACAATTTCATTAAGAAAAGTTATCAGACTAATCATCCCAGGCTGATAACTTTTCAGACTATTCAGGAAAGAAAACAACCACATTCACTGAAATCAATCAGAATTAAAGAGGGCTGAAAAGGTATTGATTCATTCATATTGCCTAAATTCATAGGATTCATTCATAATTTTAAATAATTAATTCATTAAAAAAAGATTCTTTTTTACGTGGTATTCAGTTGAATAAAACCAACCCCAACTGTGTGCTGCAACCCAATGTTTCCGCCGTTCAGACAGACTTTCGCATATTCCGAGTCAGGTATTCGCCATCTTCACTTCAAAGTATGAAAGACAAATAACATCATCGGTACAACACGAAGTGAGCTTGAGTAGCACAGTGGTAAGATGCTCGTCTTCCACTATGGAAGTTATTGTCAAGGTCTATGGGTTCGGAATCCGGGCATAGAACGTCAAAAACAAGTTCTTTACCTACCGAAATTGGGGTGACCACCGCGCAAACTCCACTGGTTGGATATTGCCGTATGACGATATATGACCAGAGTTGGTGTGAGGTTAAGGGCGGTATTTTTTTTTTCAACGACGTGGTTTAAACTACAGCGACAATTTTTTGATGAGATTGGTTTTTAACCAATTTATGTTGATCTCTTATCCAAAAATTGTGATTACAGTTTAAACCATGTCGATGAATACGGCCCAAAGTGTGACACAAAAACGAGCATAACTCTAACAACATGAATACGCTGTGGCCACACATGCACGCATGCTCAACTATAGTCGAATCCCGTTATAACGAACGCCAAGAGATCGAAGGAATCACTTCGTTAAAACGGAATTTCGTTATAAAGGAATTCCAGGTTACCTAGCATTGTTCCTAAGTAAACTTATTTGGGGGATTGTGGAAAAGTGTTAGTTAAAACGAGATTTTCGCTATAACGGTATTCGTTAAAACGGAATTCGACTATAATTGGAAAATCCATATAGGAATGTTTACGAAGTGCATGCACGGTGAATTAGTAGAAGTTCAATGTTTCGTGTCGAATTATAGCAAATGCATGTGTATCGTACATTTGCCTTAATTCAACATGCATATCGTAATCATGAAATGTATCACATGGAAATGATAAATACCAAACTTTATTCGGGAGAAAAAATCACACCCTTTACACTTTAGAATCATCTTAGAAACTTGCAAATTAATAATCTAAATAAGATGAAAACCGACTGCTAATTCTATTCCATTGGGTATAGTTCCTAAAAAATAAAGATTTTCATGGCAATACAAACTTGTTGATACGTCACCAAAAAACATGGTAGTCTTACATCTTCAATATCTAGGTAAATACTGTATTTTATTTAAAAATACGGGTATTAACATTATATACAGGCATAAATATTTGTGTCTTTAACGTAAACTCTATGTTGACTTCATTACTAAACCACGTCCATGGAAGTATCATATCCTGTATACCCCTTCTATAACACAATTACCGACTGATTCAGATGCTGCTGTACCAGAATCGGTTTTTCAGCTAATAATAATTTTTATTTTGACTTAGTGATAAAAATACATACAATGTAATGGAAATGCTTGACTCTTAAAGGAAAGACTACATAGTTCGGTCTACATAGTCCCTTGCCTAATAATGGTCTTAAAGATCGATATCAGAGATAATATAACCGATTGCAGGAAGGTCAATCCTCTTATGAGAGGAATCCAAGTTCTATCATTATCTGTGACCTTTCGGAATCAAATAAATATATATACTCCTGCCTTATATAATAAATCAACGTTGGATTAAGATTCCATAAAGTGGATTGTTATTTGTATTTTATGATGTATATAATATTATGGTAATGGAAAAAAAGAAAAAAGACCAATCTATTATATGGATCGTGAACGAAACATCTGATATTGTTCGTCTTTATTCGAAATTTCCGATTCGGTTGTTTATGGTGGAAAAAATAGCTATATCTCTGAAGGGAAAAAACCGTTTTCAAAGTGGTCCACATTTATTCGTAGTTCTCGTGCGTTAAAAATTTGAAACATAAAAATGCAAATTTATGTTATTCAATGGTAAAACGTACGTATTATGGAATCACTCTCTCTAAAACCATGTGTTATCAAGTACTTTATTTTTCTCCGCATGAATAACTGATATACAATACCAATGATTACACGTTACGTAAAAGATGAAACTTTGCATGATTATTTGTATAATTTAAACCTTCTTGTTTGGTAGAGAAAATGTCCTAGATGCTGAATAGCTCCAGAAACGATAGATAGTATGTAAGAAACCACCTTGCCATGTGCTCGAAAGTGTCGCATTCGTTCATTTTATGCTCCATTAAATGAAGCTTAGGGTCGAGGTTTCACACGCAATTGCGCTCGAATCACACGCCGTAAGAGTGTTGCCGTTCATTGATTAGATGACACGCTTTTCGTCTTGCTTGATGAGTGTAGTAAGGCTTTATAGACGACCCCTGAAGGATCAATGGCTCGATGCCAGTGACACACTTGGCCAATAAAACAGTCGGCTTGGTGCTATTTATTTTTATTGCGAGTTAGCGGTTTTATCATTCAGGATGTCTAGTCACATTAGAGTTGACTTCACTGCAGGAGGTGCTGGAGCTTCATTCTATCGGCGCAGCATGCGAGGATAGCCCTATTTCACCTCAACATAAATCATGTCATTACATTCGTTGACACTTTCGTTTCAATGTGGATGGTATACTGCATGCGATACAAGCAAATGTAAGATACTTCTACACGCTGATTAAAAAAAGATGGGCTGAATTTTTATGAAGGCGTAGTAGGACATGCAAAACGAAATGTTTATCGTCATAGTTACCTGTAAGAGTTGCTCAACTTTGCCCAGGAATATTAAGAAGACACCAACGATTTCGTTGGTGTCTTCTTCATATAGTTTACCTGGTCGGACATAAAGCGTGAAGGCTTAGACGGGCATAAGGGCTAGAGGGCGCTTACTCGTTGGAAACTTGCTCCATAAACTTGAAAGCGTCATTCTTGTGATTTTATGATTTGACGAAGACAACAACGTATGCCTATGACACTACCCTTAAATATGAAGAGGAGCTCATCACCAGAATTTCGGTCGCTGCTGTGAACTGTGTGGAGTACCTGGTGGGCTCGACAGACTTTTTACGTCTCTTACTTTACTTTTAGTACACCGCCAATCGACTGCTTTTACAAGGGAACACCAGTATCGATTGGTAAGGGACAAGGCAAGGTTATGGTGTCGCAGAGAATTTTTCTCTAATAGGGTTATCAATAAATGGAATAGCTTACCCCCAGAGGTAGTAAATTGTAACACAATTGACACGTTTGAAAAGAAATACGATAAACATTTTGGGGTAAATCGAGAAGCTATTCATACTTAGAATAAGACAACCATAAGTATTCTTTATGGGCATTGTATAATATTTTATCATGTGTATATATTGTTTATAATGTTTCTAATTGCATTTTTAATTGAATTGCTTTATTTTTGAAATATATGACATCCATATTTGTTATGGGCATCTTTTTCTCAGCCACCTCGCTGGGCATTTTGCCTGTTGTGGTGTTGTATTTGTATTTTACAGTCCCTCCATCGCCTCTTGTCAGGAACCTTTCATAAACACCGGTTAGTAAGGACAGAGAAATGCCGTCCAGTTTGCTAACCGGTCGTTGTCTTTTGTTAGTCATTGGGTCGGCTGCAATAGTGCCACCCGACGGAAAAAATCCGTCTTCCATCCTTTCTAATATGTATTCTTTCTTCAGGTTATCGTTCCCCACCCACGGAAAAAAGACGGTCGACATTTTTCTTGTCCGGGAAAATCCTGTGTGTGTGTCACAGGGGCCTGAGGCGTGTATTCAGATTGCTGGTCATTCTTTTGAGCCATTTCTGTAGCAGCTGTGCGGACGTGTCGGACTGTACTCTCGTCGCGAGGATACAGGTTTGAACCCCATAGAAGTGGTCAGCTGAAGTTGGGTTTTCTGCGGGTATCCAACTTCGAGGCGCGAATTTGAGCCTGTCTCGTATTTGAAAGTCTCTCCAAAAGGAGCAGGCAGACCTTCGGTACAATAATTCCAAAACGCAAAAATTCAGTCACTTGTCATTTTTCTCTCAAAAATATTGAAAACAGATGCCACCACCAGTATAACACGAAACAAGCATGACTCTGACAACATAAATACGACAGGGCCACGCATACACACACAGCACGTTCCTCCATGAACCAATTTGTTATAAATTCCTCAGACGAATGTTTACAAGGTGCTCGTATTGTTGGTAGCCATTCTTGTAATTATATTTTATTGAATTTCATTTTGAAAATCCCAAGTCCTTATGCTTTCACCTGATCTCATCGATTTTACCATTAAGCACACCCTGTAGAGCCTTTCAGTTTCATTTCCGACCCGGGAAAACTATGACGATAATTGGTGTGATTTGGTGTGTACTACGGTGTTTCTCCGAAAATGAGACCCGATCGTAATCTTATATTAATTTTTGCTTCAAAAAATGCTTTAAGGCTTATTTTCGGGGTAGGGCTTATATTAGGAGCGTCCTGAAAACTCACGTTAAGGCAAATTTTTTGGTACAATAACTCTATATTTTGAAGACGTATGATGTGTATGATGATTACACAAAAGAAATCGACAAAAAGTTGCAAACGCTGAACTTCATGAAACATTTCTTTTGCGCGTCGTGGTTTAAAATAAACAAGAATTTCAGTTTAAATTTTCAGTATCGAACGGAAATACTCGTCGCTTCATTCGATTCCCAACATCGAACTGTATCGGTTGTTTACTTACGGACGGAATTGCACTATCAAAGTTTGATAAAACATCTTTCACAAAACTCGAAAAAAAAACAACCAATAAGCCTATTGGTTCCATCAAATGTAACTGATAGATGTTTGATTGTATTTTTCACATTTTATCAAAGAGTTTTTGTGAAACTTTTATAGTGTAATCCCATTCTATGACAATGGCATTCATTGGTTAGCTGGAATGTGTTCGAGGCCGGGATTACACTATAAAGGTTTCGTAAAAGTACTTTTATAAAACTTCAAAAATACAACCAATAAACTGATCGGTTGCATTTGCTCGAATGTCAGCTTATTCGCTGTATTTCTCAAGTTTTATACAAACACTTTTACAAAACTTTTATAGTGTAATCCCGGGCTTTGGCACAAGTCCCAGCATTACACAATAAAAGTTTTATTGAAGTTACTTTATAAAATTAGGAAAATGCAACCAATAAGATGGTATTATTGGTTGTTTTTCACAAGTTTTGTAAAATATCTTTTATCAAACTTATATTGTAATCCTAGCCACGGGATGAGATTACACACTAAAAAGTTTTAGAAAAGTTGTTTTATACCAATAAGTGTTGATTACGTTCTAATCCAATACGCTTATTGGTTGAATTTTTCAAGTTTTATACAAGAAGTTTCTAAATATTTTCATCGTTTAATACCAGCCATATGTTGCTTCTTTATTCATCAGAAACGCTGTGAGTAGTAATTTTTTTTCGGTTTCGTTGATAAAATCAAAATCTCAAATGTATCAGTTTACGTAGGCGGTCACCTCTCGTCCAAGGAGGCCTACTTGGGTGTTAACTGAAATTTAATTTTTGAATATATTTTAATTAATTTCAAGTATAAATTTCAACGATATCATTTATTTATTTATATTTTTATTTGATAATAAATAATTAAACCATTTTATAATTTTATATACATAGTTTAATACATCCTTAATGTGTATCGCAACGACATGCTGAATACGTCATATTCACGATTTCAGCTACGGCCAATTTCAAGCGCGTTATTGCTTATATCAGGGGCATCCTGAAAAATCATGCTCGGGCTTATTTTCGGGGAAACACGGTATCACCTCGTAAAATTTGACTCATATTTTTTGAATGATCATGTCAGATAGAAATAAAATAAATCAGCATTATATGAATTTACACCGTTCATGTTGTGAAGTTTACGAGTTAACTCCGTAACTGCATTTAGCCTAGCAGTATCGAAGACCTCTTAGATTTTAGAATGACCGGAGACCGTTCCCATAATTGAAAACGAGACGTTTCGGCGTTGATATGTTGGAACTCAACATAGGACGGAGCTCAAGGGAGCATATCGTAGAAATGACCAACATGGCTAGCACATTATATTTCTGAATTATAAAAGCGACACATCTCTAGCTCCGCATAACGAGGCAAATGGAGTTTAACTAAAGACCACATAAGGCGACGTTCCATAAGACGCTATTGTGCATTAATTTCCCGAGTCCCATAATTGCTACTAAGTCGCGTTCCAACTCGTTAATTCAATCTGATTGCAATGAGGAATTCGTGTCAAGTGTCGAGCTGCCGAGCGCCAGTCTTGCCCCCTCGATTCCGGTGATTTACTGGGGCAAAGTCTGGAGACATTCTCCGTGTAGATCGGAGACATCGAATACACGCGAGGTTCAAATTTCAATGGGCGAGAGTTATTGTGTGCCTTCTATTACTTATCAACTGTATTGGCATATAAATGCACAAATTCAATGCCGCTTGTTGATTTTAATCAATTGTGGTAGTGATCGAGTATTGCTTTTTGAACAGAAAAGAGTTGGATGTTTTAAAAGTGACAGGAAATATTTTTATCGAAGAATACTTTGAAAGTATTCAAATAAATAGGAAAAAAGTATCCGAATAACGTTTAGTACTCAGATACGTCATTCATGTTGCAAGCTGTTGTATTGTTATTAAAATGAAAAATCACCTTTTTAATACGGGCAGCCTGTCTTATAATACAATAAGAAACCTGTTGCCCTGTCTCTTTGATGCCAAAAAAATGTTCATGCTTCTAAGTCCAATATTCGCTGAAATATTCGAAATAAAAAAAAAATCGTTGAAAATCCGGAAAGAACGAAGGATAAACGAGGAAAAGAAGCATTGTTTGTTACTTTAGGTCTGTGGGTACGGGCAGGAGAAAAGGTTAAGAACCAAAGTGTAATGCGGCTGACCTTCCCGCACAATTAAGTTTTTTTGTAATTAATTACATTAATTATCCATTAATAAATCTGTGTGTGTGTGAATTGCAAAAATTAATATATATATATATATATATATATATATTCTATAATATAAAATCACAAACAAACTCGAAAAGGGCCTGTTGCTAAGCAACCGAGTGACGGAAGTGGGTGAAATTTTTCAGTGACGGAAATCTGTTACGGAAGTCGGTTTCGATTCATATATCGATATTCACATTCATATATCGTACATTCATATTCATATATTCATATATCGATATTGGGTCGATATTCACATATCGGGACCCATTTGACCCATCGGGACCATGTTATGTGCATGTACCAAGAGGCTCCTACATCCTACAGCAGAGCCCTTAGGCTGGAATTTAGATTTCGAGCCCCCAAACCAGCTTTTCAGGGGCCCCTCTGTGATTAATTTATAGTGTGAAAAATCAAAAAGTGATAAGAATCGTTGTGGCCCCTGTCAGCCCTTCCTTTGTGGGGGGGGGGAGGTCCATGCCGAGAGGTATATATATGTATAATATACACACACAACAGCAGTGCTCCCAACACAGGGTCGGGGTACCCGGGGAAGATTTCACGTATAAGTAAAAAGTTTTCATTTCCAGGGGCCCTTGATGGATCTCATTGTTTTCTTGCTGCTTTAACGTTGAAAAATTTGCGATGGCGGAAGCAAAAGATATATCCAGTCTGCGGCCCCACCAAAAGTATGCGAATTGGTGTCCCGGGTAATTGGTTGGGGGTCCTGGATTTTATTCGTTGGTAAAACGAATACAAATGAAAATTTTTCATGGCACTGGCACCGGGGGATGACCGACAAGCTTCCAAGTCGGGGGCCCCATGTTTACAGGTTTCATTTTGGGGCCCTGGACGAATCTAATTCTTTTCTGTTGTAGAATTCGCAACAGCGGAAGCCCGAGATAAAGCCAGTCTGGGGCCCCACCAAAAGTATGCGAATTGGTGTCCCGGGTAATTGGTTGGGGGCCCTGGATTTTATTCGTTGGTAAAACGAATACAAATGGAAATTTTTCATGGCACTCGCTCCGGGGGATGACCGACAAGCTTCCAAGTCGGGGGCCCTATGTTTACAGGTTTCATTTTGGGGCCCTGGATTTTATTCGTTGGTAAAACGAATACAAATGAAAATTTTTCATAGCACTCGCACCGGGGGATGACCGACAAGCTTCCAAGTCGGGGGCCCCATGTTTACAGGTTTCATTTTGGGGCCCTGGACGAATCTAATTCTTTTCTGTTGTAGAATTCGCAACAGCGGAAGCCCGAGATATAGCCAGTCTGGGGCCCCACTAAAAATCTGCGTATTGTGTCCCCGCTACTGGATGTGGGGCCCTGGATTTTATTCGTTGTAAAATTGATAAAAATGAAAAATTCTCACAGGGGGGTGTCCGACAAGCTTGCAGGTCAGGGCTTCATGGAAATGTTGGCAGGTTGTAATTCGGTGCCCCTGAATGTATCTCATTGATTTTTGTGGTTTAACATTGTAAAATTTGCAACACATCGGTAGCCCAAGATTTATCCAGTGTGGGGCCCCACTGAAATTTAGCGAATTGAATCTGGGGACCCCCATGGGGAAGTTTTCTGGGGATACTTGATGAATCTAATTTGTTTTTTGTTGCATTATTATTATTTTCATTAAAATTCGCTTCTTCAGTAGGCTGGTGCTTTCACACGTCCCTTTCCCCTTTTCCATAGCACGCTGATGAAGTGGGACCAAATAAACAAGATATGTCCGGGAGAGAAGTGGGGGGGGGGGGGGTTGGCCGCCAAAGGCGGCTGGGGGGCAGAGCCCCCCTAGTATATATATATATATAGGCCAGTAATGAGTGGTCAAGAAAAATAGTAAAACAGAAGGGCAGCAGATATTTTATAGATCGCCAGTGAAACCATATACCATTCTCTTCCTAGAGAGCGAGGGACAGTGAGTGACGAGAACAGTTGCAAGCATGCGAGTGACGAAAAGAGTGACCTGAAGCGTGTGCAAGCCTGTGAGCGACGAAAACTTTGTGCAATCACCTAAATGATCAAAAATGTCATAGAACGTGTGCATGCACGTGCATCATTCACTGCCCGGTTTGAATAGGATATCAACAACAGCAGTTTGACTGATGTCAGGGCCCGGCGGTTGGGAAACACTCCCATAGAGTATGTATATAACCAAGAACATGGCCATATCAGTCGGAGAATGTGTGAGCATGGGAGCGACCTAGAGAGTAAGGAACCAGGTTAGTAAACACAACCAAATGATCTACCAAAAACAACCAAGAAAGTGTTTAAGCATGTGAATGACCGGAAGAGTGACTTGGGGGGACAGAAGCGTATTTGCAGGGCTAATTGAGCTATAGCCCCGGGGCGGAAATTTTGGCGCATAAGTGGTGAAAACTACAAAACAACAAATTCCCGTCTGTGTAATATGACAAAACATTCTGCGACAATTCGAGATATCGGAGACATCTTCAGTATTTGAAAACATTCATGTCTTTCTAATGAACGTATACCAGCCAGTTTAAATTAAAAATAAATCAAATTTTATTATTTTCCACATCATGCCTATCTTGTTCTGTAATGTATGTTGAGGTAATCATTTGATCATTTCCGTCACACCACGGCCGTTTTTTGCACACGATGGCTAATTACATCCGGACCTACAATTTATTAACGATTCCGAACGGCAGCTTTTTTATATATAGTCACAGAGAGGTTGGCGCGGTAACTGCTAGGTGTGGACTGCCTGAGTTGAAAATCGTTTTCTGTGGTCATATCAAGGTTTCTGTTGTACTCCCTATGTCGAGGAAATTTGGGTTGAAGTAAAGATGATCGTGTGATGTTAGTCATCATTTGTAGAAGCATATTTTTTACATATCATTTTATCCGACATTTCTATTGGACGTTTTACTTGATATTCAAATACAGTGGAACCTCCACTAACGGACACTCCCCATTAACGGACACTTTTTTGATCCCCGGTCCCGTGGAATAGGGCTTTGATGTATTTCAGTCCCCGTTAACGGAGACTCAATAGCGGACTGTAAAATCAGGTAAACTCTAATTTCTTCTCTAAACTTTTTATTTTTTCTATTTACTTTTCGTCATAAACCGAGAATTAATCATATTCAAATAAGATTATGTTTAATCCCAAGCTCGTGTTGGTGAATCATCAATTAATTACTTAATTAACTGAACATAACTATGATCTGGGATGGTGAATTCGAATGGTAATGTGTTGGTTTTGTTATGTTGATACACGTGTATAATGTTTTGTTATGAATGTTTATATCCTCTTCACACTTATTTGAATTTAATTTAATTTTTATTGCAAAATATGTGCAGTGCACGTATCAAATACAGGTAAAAATAACCAATTGGTTCAATAAAGAGAAGAAAGGTTATAAAAACTTTCCATATTTATTACACTTCCCAAGTTCATTTGGGAATTATGTGTAATTGTTGGTGAAAGTGATAAATGCAGTGAAATTCAATCAAAATTTCTTTATCTAGACGATTGGTGATTATGCATAACCACCTTTGCACACACACTGAGTAACATATACGTTTAGGAACAAATTGCTATTGAAGCCAAACGTTGTATAAACAAGTTTCCACTGTATATATCACCCCCACCCCATTAGCGGTCAAAATTTTTGGTCCCATAGGTGTCCGTTATCCAGAGCTTCTACTGTATTTTCTGAACATTTTTACTGAATGCAAATACAAGCGTGGATTTTAATAGTCTGTTTGCGTGATGCTCTATACACTTTAATTTCTTTTACTATTCCAAAGTCAAACTCTGTCATTATTTTGTGTGTCATCCTTCTCTCTCGTGTACCTTTTCGCTCATGAATAGGGAGGAAATATGTCACGTCACGCATGTTGCCAACTTTCATTGAGAGTTACTTTGTCGTGAAATCGCATTGTGCGCAACGATTATAATAAAAATGCTTTCGGGGTCATCGCTTGAATTTTCTCACTTCCTTCCTCTTTGAATAGGAAATGAATGTCATGTATTTTGATCATTTTACGGCCATTGCGTGCATATAC
Source organism: Pholcus phalangioides (assembly GCF_987345545.1). Lineage (NCBI taxonomy): Eukaryota > Metazoa > Arthropoda > Arachnida > Araneae > Pholcidae > Pholcus > Pholcus phalangioides. The sequence goes on from NW_028301608.1 coordinate 107,229,490, forward strand.
AGTATATATGCTGTTATATTCTGTAGCAAGAAAATAGTTCATATAACGCGTATTGGGGTCCCGTGTGTTGTTCCTATTCCTCAGAAACCATACACACTCGATATAATGATAAACTTTGGTTTTGAAAAAATGTTAATTATAGATTTTAATACCGTGTATGACTCATGTTTGAATATTTTCCCCATACTACACAAATTTGCTTCTATTATACCTACTACAGACTGCTCAAGTACCACTTTCGCAACTTTCAGGGGTCACATGCATCTTAACATGGGGGAAAAGTTAAAATATCATTAAAAATACTATTTAACCATTGATTTATTAGAACTTTTTTCACATATTTTCGATTAAATATTTTATAATATGCTGGTGTAAAATTTTACACATCTCTGACATTCAATTTGTTCAAAAAATTTCAAAAAATACATTTAAAACATCTTGCGCGCATGATAAAACGGCTCATTTCACATAAAAATGAACTAAAAGATTGGAATTTCATTGACTCAATTCTTATTTAAAATTTTTTTTTTTTTATAAATCAAATATTTATGAAATAGATTTGAAATCTTTTTATTCATTTTATGAAAAATGAACCGTTTTCTTCATTTTAATTTCAATATTGTATGGTTACATTGAGATGTCATGTTATTTTATCATGCGCGCAAACTGTTTTTAATGGGTTTTTTTTAAGTTTTAAAAACTTGAGTATTAGGCTGGTATTAGAGTATAAAAGTTTGATAAAAATTCTTTCATAAAACTTGAAAAATGTAACTAATAAGCACATCTGTTACATTCGAGCGTACTTAAGTAATCCGCCTATTGGTTGCATTTTGATAAATTCAATTTTCAATAAGTTTCAATTTCTATATGTTACACTAAATGCGATTGCGTAATAACTGGTTATTATGCATAATCGCAGAACATTTTAGTGAGTATGATAAGTTTCACTTTTCACTTTCAACCGGTGAGGTAGGTGGTCATTGACAAATATGATAAATAGTAATATATGATATATGATATGATTCATACATGGGTAATATCGGGGTTCGATCGTAAAATTTTTTATCATTATATCGGGGTACGACTACGTTCATCATACATACCAGACTCATTTGGATTATTTTCCATATTTACCAAATGCATAATGACAGTGCATATGCACAATGCATAATCACAGATAAAGGTGATAAATTTTTCACTTTCACCGGTGAATATGCACAATAATCAAGCGTCGTTGGTAAATTTGATAAATATGACGCCTGGTTTAATAATAATCATGCGCTTGAAAATAAGATAGCATTTTGCATTTAAAAAAATCGTTAGAAACATTGTGGCTTTAACGTAAATTTGTGAGCACTTTGCGCTTTTAGCGAATGCGTTTTTTTTTACGTCACCATCAGCGCTTTCTTTACATGTTTACTTGCTTAATTAGACTGGAAAAGGAAACAAAGAAGAAATGCTGCGAATAGAATTTTCGTCGCTGAACACGCTTTACACAAAAAACATAATTAAATTTATAAATTGAGTATGAAAAAGGAAACATCCGAACTAAGTTAAATGGCAGGCAAAACGCGGTAAAGCTTTCTGATTTCTTAATAACTTTCTTGGTTTTTTTTTTTACTTTCTTTTCTTGCTGATTCGGATGCAAATTTCTCTACTTAGGCTGTGAGGGAAAATAAAATTTAAACGATATATTGTTATAATTTTTCAAATTTGTTAATTTCTAAAAACCACAGATAACTGTTGTATTTTAGGTCAATTGATTCGGTATATTTCAATCAGGATGGAGAATAATTAACATTTTACACGTGGATCTTGTTCTGTAACTTCGGCCGAAATTACACTATAAAATTTATATAAAAACACTTTTATAAGACTTGAAAAATACAACCAATAAGCTGATCGGTTACGTTTGAGAAAATGCAACTAATCAGCTTACCGGTTATATTTTGTAACTTTTATAAAATATTTTCAATCATAAAAAAAAGATAAATTATATGAATAAAAGATAAATTGTACATATGCATGAATATATAGCAGGGTGCATAGCAAACGGGGTATGGCTTTTTACTGGCGAACCGTTAAGCTTAGACGTATACTTCCAGCTAAAAAAGTTCCCAAATAACGTGTAGTATTCAGATATGTAATTCATGTTTGAAGTTATTCAAGTTATTTATAACTATACGGTTGTATAGTTATATATAACTTATAAAAAAATCAAATTCCTATACAGTCCCCGTGTGTCAAAAAATCGAGTTAGAAAGTTGTTCCCCTCTCTCTCCTGACGCCAACAAAACTCATTCCATGTTTATAAGTGCAATACTCACTGAGATATTCGAATTCGAAAAACGGAGGAAATGAAAAAACAGCTTTAAATGTGGATAAAACTGTTTCTTGGAAACTTTATATATATAAAACATGCCATTCGTTTTATTCTTCTACCGATCACCGCTCCTACCGGGTTATTCCATTTTAAAATCAAGGAGTCCTTTGTAGGACACCCTGTACATAGTAATTCACGTATGAATAAATGAAGCAATTTCTATTTCCTTCTAATACAAAACCGTGCATATTACGAAGAAAAGGAGGTGAAAATAAATATAAAACTTGTTTGGGAAACGCAAACTTCTACACGATATATTTCAAAGTCAATTATTTTTTTCCCTCCTTATACTTCGTGTCCTCATAACAGCCCACGTCCATTTTGTACTTACATTGTGTCGCGTATGTGTTATGAGCTGCAAAATAGCTGGCCACCCTTGACCCAAGAGCTCGTAAATCTTGGCGCAGTGGCCGTCGTGTTTTAGGAGAGTTATTAGCACGAATTTGCTTACGCCAGCGTATATATGCAAGTACTACTTACTCCATTTCTTTCCCTTGTAAAAGAAAAACGTGTTCTCTATTGTCAAGAGTGGAAAACTCGCGATTTTTTTTTCAAGGCGAGATCTTGGGAAGTGATACTTTCGGCACTTGAGAGCACTTCATGCGTGTAGCTTTATGGTCAACGGAAACAAGTTACAAGTCGTGGAAACTTAAACGCGATGACGTATTTAATGCGTTTATTTATCTTATTCTGCATCTTCTCTTCCGTTAGATGTCGTTTTTATTCGAAGACACATGAATTATTAATCGTAGGCAATAATCATTCAATGTAAAGGGTATACTAACCTATAAAACCTTTCGGGATCATAACTATAGTGTTAATCATATATTCAAGTTCCACTTCACCCTCTCGCTCTCTCTCTCTCTCTGCCTGATAACTCCTTAGTAATCTCATCCTAAAGTCTCCGACCGGAGGCAATTAATCTTTGTTCAGGGTCGTTATAGTATAATAATTATATATAGTATATATATTAGTAAGTATATATTATATTACTCAGACGCATGTACTAAAGACGTAAAAAATAATAGTTCAATTTTCGACCACCAGGTTAAAAAGTGGCATTTTTTTTATCGCAGTTATCTTAGCTCGGAGTAGTATCAGTATAATTTTCACTTGCTGGTGAAAACTTGAACTATTTGTTTTTATTGAATATTTACCATGATCCATACATCCTATATACCAAATTTCATCAAAATACCTCCATCAGAATGGGCGCTACATACGTCTGAGCAGTATCAGTTTATTTGTAGTCACCCTGTACATAGTTGATTACTACTATTACTACTGAACCACACATGCACCTCGTCCATATTCCTCTGCGGAACTTCTAACGAATTGGTACATGCTGGAATGTGTGTGTGTGTCTGTATAGCGAACCTGACTTGAAATTTGTTTCCGTGTAATACTTGAAGTGTGTGGGAAAGAGATCGGGGGAAAAAGTTCCGAAAGATGATTTGGTGATTATTTACTTCCTTATTATTTTAATAATAATAATTATTATTATTATTTTCGATTTACCTTACTACGAACAATGACCCCGGAAGAGAATATCATGTTTTCGTTTAAAAAATGGACCGTTCATTATATCTCAAATAGAGTAGCGTTTCAATAATTTCGAGCAATTATTCTAAAATAATATCTATGTCCTATTATAACCGTAACATCTTACGTCATTATTTACATTACCTTTAGAAACATTTGCTTATTTTCTCGAAGAAGAGTTTGTGGTACCTGAATTTGTAATGAAAAGCTTTTATCTCTCAATTCCTTCTAAATTTATCATTATTGTTTTTAATCATTAAATTTGGAAATCTCTCCATTCAGTGAGGATTTTAAACATGAAGTTTTCGCTTTTAGTGTTAATCGAATAAGTAAGCTAATTTTCTCCTATATTTGTGTGCTGATGAACTCGAGTTTTAAAGATGATATTTTTTTCAAAGTTCGCTGAAGTCCTTTTATGTAGTGCGTGACCAATACAATTCGCAATATATGGTACTGTATGAGTGTTTTCCTATTCCTGAGCTTTCACAATAGTGAAAGCCTCAGAAGAACGTTTTAATCAAGCTCGGTGCTGTACAAGTTGGGCTCATTCAAATTCATATATATACAGTCGAATCCCGTTGTAACGAACTCAAAGAGACCGGAGAAATCACTTCGTAAATAAAACGAAATTTCGTTGTAAAAGAATTAAAGATTTTTTGCATTGTGCCTATTTAAACTTATTCGGGGGAGGAATAGAAAAGTGTTCGTTAAAACGAGATTTTCGCTATAACGGTATATTCGACCGTATATCCTGCTATATATTTTTCCTTCTTTTTGTCACCTAATTCATTTCATGGCTTATACAAGGTAAAACTAACAGTAAGACTATGTATTCGGATCACAGCAGTTTTTAACAGGGGACTAACCACAGAGTTATCACCGCTTTTAGATGTAAAAAATATAGTGGGGGAGGGTTATTATTCTAAGGTTGAAAACGAATAAAAATGCTTTTTAAAGAGTTTTATAGTTTTATATAATTCTGGAGGAGAAATGTAATTTCAGTAATAAAGTCGAATCCCGTCAAAACGAACTCCAAGAGACGGAACACAACATAACGATATATAACGATACCATATAACGAAATTTCTTTGTAAAGGAATTCTAGGTTTTTGCAATGCTATCATGTAAACTTATCTGAGGGATTGGGAAAGTGTTCGTTAAAACGATATTTGCTCTACAACGGTATTCGTTAAAACGGGATTCTACTGTATCATGCTGCAAAAAAAAATCAAATCTGATAGTACTTCAGTTTATTTTAATATATTTTATATTTGTTTTTAAATATTTAATCAAATTTATTTATTTGAATATTTTTTAATTTATTTGAAGGGGTTGGCCCACGCTAAATTTTCTAATTTTCCAAAAAACACATTTTCGAATTTTTAAATTTTCAAATTCTAGACGTTTTTCTGCGTCTAACTGTGTTCAAGTTTTTGTTCTACCAGAACTAGAAATATTTAAAAATATTTTGATATAAACTTCTGGCAGGCATTATGTATGCTAAAGTTTTTCACTAAAATGATCTTTTCTCAAAACCTAGTTTTTTTTGTTAGATAAGGAACATTTTTTCGAACATCACTCACTCGAATATCTTGAAAGTTTGCGCGTCTCTCAACACTATGGTGTTATATACTTTAACACGAGGGTTTTTTTTTTTATAAAAATTGTTTAAGAAAAGCTTATGGCACAAAATATGAGAACACGTGCAAATAACATTTTCCATATTATTGAAGTTGAAATCCGAAAAAAATAATCAACAATTAAAATCCTAAATGGCCGTGTTAAAGTGTATAGAAATATTCGTAGTATTTGAGGGAAAAAATTAAGCAACAAGAGAAAGAGTGGATAAAATTTGCTTAAATGTTTCTTAACGGCAGGAGATTTTTCACCATAGGAAAGCATTTGAAGCCAAGATCGTGCATCACCCGTCTCCCCTCAAAAATAGGTTTTTTTTAATTTACTTTTTAAAATTATTTTCCATAATTTTTTTCAAAATTTTTATTCATTTTTTTAATCTATTATTTTATATGTGTTAATTCCAAAGCCAGGAATTTGCCAGTTCGTGGAGAGGCCAATGTCATTGTAAATTGACCCAGTCAGTGTCCGAATTTCGGGTTTTGTTCAGAATCCCTGGCCAAAGTCCGATAGCGAAAGGTGATGTGAGGGTCATCACCAACTTGGATTTGTTTTTCGTGATAATTATGTCAATGTTAGCTTTGACAACCTATCAAACAGCAGTCACGATACGGAAATCCTTTTTTCTTCAAAATTTGACAGACAAAAATTATAAGATATGACTTATATGTGTATATACATATATAGATAGAGAGATTCAAAACGTAACGTACAAAATTTTAGGGGAAATAGAAAACAAAACAGTGTGTGCGTGCGTGCGTGCGTGCGAGTGAGAGAGAGAGAGAGAGAGAGAGAGAGAGTGTGAAACTTAACGTGTATGCTGTCCTCGTGTAAAGTATCGCTAAATAAAGATTTTTCCCATCCCATTATTGGCTTGTCATTTCTGCAAGGTCTATTTTTGTCCTCCAGGTGATCTCATGTTGGTGTTTCCAGTCACACATTCCTATGTGATTCTACTTTGTTTTTGTGTTTTTTATCTACCCTAAAAGTTTGTACGTACGTTCAAGTTTTGAATCACCCTTTTTTGTATATATATAACTTTATATATAAAATATACTATAACTTATACATATGTTTGTATTATTATTTGTATAGTTTTTCCTGTCAAATTTCTCTTCTTTTTCCTCTCGTCACACGAAGTTAATCCGATACAGCTACCGTGTATACCCATGTATCACACATTAGCGATGAAAAGAAAACGAATTTTGCTCCTACCGTACTGGCTGGCCAAAGCTGAAATCATTTCTGAAAATCCGACTTCAGCCAAAACTCTTGGTCAACCGGTGCGCTTTTCAAATGGCCTGTTCTGTGGCAGAAACATATATATTTTTAACTACTCATATGTTTTAATTGTTACATATCTCAAAATTTGGAAATATCGCATAAGCTAATGAAATCATTTTCGTACTTAATGCGAACGTAGTTCCTGCTGAAAGGCGCATGAAATTAATACTGTCGGAGGGAAATGTATTTGAAAAATTTTCGAGGCAACCAAGTAATATTCTATTGAGAAAAAAGGTTACTTTGCGGGTAAAAAATTATGAATAATTATCTTATTCACAATATTTGTTTGTTGCTGATGTACTTAAAGTTGATTATCCCTGTGAGGATTTTTCTTAAGTCATCTCTAATGAAGTTCCGTAATGAGGTTCAATGTTCCTTTCTATTTATATCGATCTCATGGTTCTCTATGCTTGAATCCTCATACTCATATGGCTAAAAATGGTCGATGGTCCATAACATAGTTTCCCAATCTTTTTTGTCCCATCGCCCCCCAACGAAATCTAACCCATAGAATCCTGTTCTACTCGTAGCTTCTACCGCCCTCCTGCAACATTCCATCGTCCACGTTGGGAATCACTGGACCATAATTTAATCTCAAGGGTTATTTTTGAAAAGTGTCTCCAAAACTCACTTCTTTTTCAACATTTTTTTTGCTCGAGAAAGTGGACTTGTAGAGCCAAATCGATCAAATTTGATGGGATGACGTGTGATGTGGATTTTGCTGACAAATCAAAACACATGTCCGGTCATCATGACAATAGAGGAAAATCAATACAAGGAAGCCATACAAATCAATAAACTGAAACCAGAATTATCAAACGTGTCCGAAACGTATCGCGCTTTTTGATTTTTAAACTTTCTCAACTTTTAAATGCCCCAGATAATACAATCGTATCGTATAAAATCAACAAATCGAATGGCGTAGCACGACTCAGTTTTGGCAAAAGACACGATATTTTATTAATAACCGGAAATTTTCCTGCTAGGATAATTTCTTTTACCACCAATTGCTTTTTGAAATTAATCCTGCAGTTGGAAAATTTATTATTACAGATGGCGCTCTGACGGGGACAGAACTCCTGACGTTTTTATTAAATGCAACATTTGGAAATATTGAAAAATATGTTACTAAGATTAAAAAATAAATACACATTTGAGAGTAGGCACCGAGTTTTCAAGTTGTCTTCAACACCTACATTAAATTATTTTATATTTGTTCTTTGTTGAATCAATAGAGAGCACTAACTTTCCTAATGAAAAGCAAAAATGTCCGATTTATTCGAGAAGCTTTATTGATACTGAACCTTCGTCAGTTTTCAATATACAAACTACACTAACGTTGTAAAATGGCAATTGAATTGTTCTCCGCTTAATCGTACTTTCTGTGATGGAATCGTTGATTTCCGACTAAGCGGAGTCGACTGAATCGTTACAGCTAAACTATCTGTCGATGGAAAATGTAACTATTCTGGCTGTAAATGTTTCTGTTGTTTAAAGAGAAAAAAACCAATATATCATTGCATTCTTGTGAAAACAGCATTATTCTATGCTTTTTTGAAGTATTGATTTTTGTTTTCTCTTTTGTTTGCTTTACCTGTTATTGCAAATGTAACTGAAGCCTTAAATCACCGATGACGCGTCAGAGTTCCCTTAATTATCCGAAGTGGAGGAATTTCTACGACTTCTCTTCAGCGACATTGCGTAACTCTTGGAAACATTGATTTTCTATCGTTAAAGTATGTTATAGAGACACTAGTAAGGAAGTTATTTTGTAGCACTTTGACATTACGTAGCTTTATATTTTCCTAGTTTGGGAAGTAACAATATCTCAGTGTCAGAAGTGACTGACTTTTGAACCGTTGACGATAGAAAGGTTACAAAAAAACGTATATATATATAGTCTGTCCTAAATTGTTTGTTTAGCGGATATCTCTGCAATAGCAAATTTTAGAAATATACTATTATCAATTGCAGAAAGTTTGTAAATGTTGTGCGGCTACTCGAAATGTCTTAAATTTCCCAAGGGGTCGTAAAAAAAATATTGATATATTATATATATATATCAAGAAACATTGACTTTTAGCGAAATATTAATGTGACTCTGAGAAGTCATTCGTCAAAGAACTGCGTATTTTTAACTGACTATTTTAACTAGCGCTGACATACACAAGTCAAAGAAAAGATACGCAAATAACGAACAGCATGCCTCCGAATCGTTTATTACAGCAGTATGTGTTCCACATGACCAACCACCACAGGTGATAACACATTGCAGGTGAGTCACAAATCCTTCTCTCGCACTCAGCATCCTTGCTCACAAACACGGCTTACAACGGTGAACTAGTTGTGGATGAGCAGGGCAAGTTCTTATAACCGTCTAATTTGCATATTACCACCGAAGTTGCCCGGTACCAGCAACATCTATCGGCTGTTTTTTTTTTTTTCCCTGTCAAAACATTTCCCGTGACCCTGCATACCGTTTTTTATTCGGTCATTTTCTGGTTTTTATTCATTTTTAAAAAGTTTCTACGGACTTTTTGCCCACCCTGTACAATATTAACGGAGATATTTAACTTTGAAGTTTTCAGCGTTTATTGCCAATGATCGTGGTCGCCAAAGGTAATCGTGATTCACAAGTTGCGAAACGCAAATTGCATTCAATGTTGCAAAAATTCTGTAACTATCAAAATAATTGTCCAAAAATAAAATTGCCATTTATTGCGAATTAAAGAAAAAATAAAATCGTCACGTTCATTTTATTTGTATACAGTCCCTAAAAACGACAACTTTTGAAACCAATGAAAACTTGCCAACACATTGATAAGTTGCCAAGACATGATGATCTTAAATATTTAATATCTCGCCAAATATTTTTTTTTCGCATTTTAAAATGAAATGAATTACGAAATTTTTTGCAAATGACTTTTCAGAGCGGCATCTAAGTTTCAATAGTTTTATCACACGGGGACTGTAAAAAGTTTATTCATTTCTTTATGTATATGACCCTTCTTACAAATTTTATGATTTTAAGTAACTGCCATGTCATTTGAAAATTTTTTGTATTTAAAAGCATGCTTCTCTGAAATCAGCGGTTGCAGAGATATCCGCAGTGCAAACAATTTGGGACAGCCTGTATATACTGCCTTACTCTAATAGAAATATACTACTACTTCCCCTTCCCCATACACTAAGGCCTCCCATATCGCTATAGGTAATTTACTGCCGTTAAAACAAGTCATAGTGGAAATGAAAGAACCATCTGGTTGTGTTCGCCTCAAGCTCTATAGGGAATAATACCTTGTTGTCTACATTCTTCGCCCGTTTAGAACCTGGGCCCTGACTACAACTTTCGCGGTGACAAACGACCTTCTTACCACCACGCCACTCGGGCTCTAGTAAAAACATACTGTCATATACTGCCATTAGTAGAAGAAGAAATAATATATCGAATGGAGAAACGTTAATTCAATACTTTTTCTCATTGGAATTATATTTTTATCGCCAGTGCTTCAAAATATAAAAAGTGTGCGAGGGTGACTTTACAACCTGTATAGTTTCTTGTTTAATTTGCCCTCATAAAAACATAATGACCGCAGGGCGGAAAGAATGCACGGTGCATATTTTCAGAAGATGCAAATACTCTCAGAGAATAAAATGATTTTTTTCAAATAATATATTAAATCAATAAATGTATCTGGGCATCTTTTCTTCAGCATCTCGTTGTGCATTTTGCCCGTTATGGCGTTTGTATTTTTACTTGCATATAAAGATTGCCCTCCAGCATCACTAAATATTATTAAAATCGCATATCCTTGATACATACATATAGAAATAAAGAAACATATTCTAATGACCAAGTCTGTTTCAACAATTTGGTTTCCAGAACAAAGCGATGCAAATCACAGCGTAATTCTTGGCACGTGGTTCTCCCCGACATATTATTCACGAGAGGCAAGAAAAACAGATAACATCCCGTCTATGGAGACTTCAACACACTTACATACATCTGAATATAAAGAAGGAGACTTTATGGTCTCTTCGCTGCCATTAAAATGTCAAAGACGGAGAAGAAAATTAAAACACCGCTTTTTTCCAATAAATATGGATAAATCGCGGCTTCTCGGAAAGGATTCATTCGATTTGCATATTGTTCAAATGACAGGACAACAGATGTCGCTGAATAAACAATACACTATTACGTAGACGTAGAAATGTGCTGGTGTGTTTAGGGGGTTTATAAATATTTATCAACTGAACACAAGCTAGTTTTTCTGTATATTATGCATAGAGTTACTTTTTTAATATTATAATTTACTGTAAAAAAAATTATTAGACTTCTGTTCCGTCGTTGTTTTTTTATGGATTCATTTTGATTATTGGTCTTTTTTATTCAGAAAAAGTACTCGTACCCTTTCCTACTATCACGTATTTTCAATATTGACCTAGTTTGGTAAAGGGGTTTGAAGATTCTGATTCCAAAGCATGTTCGCTTCAGAAATATCCAATACTTATATGAGAGCTTTGAAAGCAAGAGAAAAAAAGATTAATATGATATCAATGAAATATGAGAATTTGTTAGAATTCCCTTGAAAAAGTATTTTCAGTTGTTTGCTGAGGATCTCGGTTCAAGAGAAGCTGATGCAACTCGTGTTTGTTCGGTTGATTTTATATAGTTCCTCTAGACAAATCTTTAAATAGACTATATAGTAGCAAATATTGAATCTATGTTCAGTAAAGAAAAAATCTATATATCACTTCTATATATGGCTTCACTCTTGTATCAAATTTTCAATATATTAGTGATCATAACTGGGACTCTGATATTGCTATGTGAGTGGAGCTAAGAATGGTACCTGCTTAAATTGATCCTCGAGATAGTATGGAAGGTACCTGCTTCATATGGATTCAGGCTTTTACTATATTCACTTCAAAATAGGGAAGAAAGATGGACATCACCAGAAACAACACAAAACAAGCACAACTCGAAATAGCAACTCGGACAGCACCAGAAACAACACAAAAAAAGCACAACTCGAAATAGCATAAATAAGTCAGGGCCATGCATCACTCGCACAACATATTCACATATTCTGACGTGCACCGATTTGTTAGAAATTCCTCAAAGGAATGTGGGCGAGATCCATGTTCGGTTAAGTAGTAGTTATAGGAAGAAGCAGAATATATATTATACTGGGTGGGCGAAAAGCCCTTGACAAATTTTAGAAATCACCAAGTAGTGAACATAAAATGTGCGGTTTGACCGAAATACTTTCGGCGTAGAGACTTTTTTTATGAATTGAAGAAGTAATTCCACATTTCACTTACAGATGCTGTTACATCAAAAAAAAAAACCCTCGATGCAAAGCATAAAAATCGACTTTGTGTGGTTTTAGATGGCACCATGGAAGGCATGATTCAAAGTATGCCTGGCTATTTGCAGGTGTGGTCCGGTTCTGATATCGCTAGTTGAGTAGCGGCTGGGTATAGAATTACATCTTTATTCTTTACTGCATACGGTAATTTCGCCATGGTACAATTTACAACCATTGAAATTGGATGTAAGAGGTCGTTCAGAATCGATCGCTCAATAGGGAGGTAAGGAATAGCAAACGAACGCGATTTTACATCGGGAAGTATAGTCGCAAACGTACATATGCTAAGTAGAGGGCGCTGTGTATTCTCAACTTCTATTCATCTGCAAAGTTGTCCGACTATTGCAGCCGGTCATTTTCTACAAGATGGCTTCACAGAAACAACATGTGTACGAGACTCCTTTGACCGTGGCATTATAGCACAAGTATCATCATGTTCTCTGTGGAAAGACTTTTTAATCATCGGCCCATCATCGCCTCGCTTGGAAGTTGGGCGTGAATGTGAGCAGAACGCTCAGTTAAAATGTCTCGCCACAATGAGCAACAGGCCTACAACGATAAATAATTAAATCATTACACTTCACTCATAGTTAGAAAAACTGGTAGCAGATGGCAGCATTACACATAACAAGCATTGCACAGAAACAAACTTAACGCCAGGTTTCATTACACGTACACACACACTCCAACATGTACCAATTCGTTAGGGGTCATTCAATAATTACGTCAGCATCGGCGGGAGGGGGGTTTCGGATTTGCTGACTTTTAATGACAAGGGGGGAGGGGGTTTGAAGGTTGCTTACGTCATCAACCACCCCCTTTTTGAAGATATTAAATATTCTAAGCTGCTGACGAAATTTTGCTGGGGGGGGGGTCAGTATTTTGCTGACAAGGTGGGGGATCAAAAATGTCTGAAAATCTGCTTCTGTGATACTTGAATGACCCCTTTATCCATGCCCCGTTTCGGGTCTGGCAAGGTTGAGAGGTAATTTAACCCAAGGACTTTAACTTAAAGGGTGGCCATGTTAGCGATGACTCGCATTGAGTCACGGTTTTTGCAATGGAAAAATGTCCCTAAAATTCCCTTTTAACTAATTAAATATCCCTGAAACGTTTTAAAATATCCCTTTTACATTTATTTTTGTACGGAATTAGTATCCGCGCGAAAACCTCCCGAATTCTCATTCTCCAAAGTTCGCAGCTATGCAGTAGCTATTGGTTGAATGGAATTGTCTTATCCTCCAAACCCAATTAGCGATTAGAAAGTTTTTGCCCTGTCCCTCCTGATAACCACAAGAAAAAAACTGTTTTCCACATAATGTCGGTGAGTTGTGGTTATGATATTTCCTTTACAATCAATTTGTTTTCCAGTGAGTAAATCCGGTGATAATATTTTCGGGCATATTGGTTCGAGCATCTATTAATCCAAGTTACATGCCCGACCGGGTATGTATTTATTTGGAGATTCGTCCCCAGCCCTGATGTGTGGCTTATGTGAAGAGACTTTCCTACGCAATCACAGGAAAGTTTCTTCATGCCGGAATAACTCTCGAACCGTTTGATCCTGGAAGAACACTTTCAATTAAGGAAAAGTATCTGAATAACGTGTAGACCAGTGATTCCCAGCGTGGGCGTTAACTCCCCCCTTGGGGGGACCGCCGCCCGGCCGTTGAGAAACACTGCATTACATTACTTGCTAAAAAATGAATACGTACATTTATATTCATTTGTTTTTTCTTTACAGGTAAGTCACTCCGTCACTTATAGAGGGAAACGTCCTCTTAAAGATACTGTAAGTTTTTTTTAACCACAAATCTCATTCATAAGAGAATATCATATTATTAAAACTTCAAGAATTTTTCCGAATCACTGTAAATTCAGAATTGATCCTGACATAATCGATAATGAAGATACAAAGATTTCCAAGATACGGCTAAAAGTCACGTGATTTTCTCGTACGAATACTAAACTTATAAATGACAGAAGGAAAAAAGAAGTTTAGAACACACACAAAAGGTGCTCAACCTTTATCAGAATGCAGACCACTTCATTGGTTTGTAAACGTGTCGCCGGCCACTTAAGTGATCTGCGACATTGCCACAGCTCACTTAAATGATCTGAAACTGCACTGCGGGCAGCTTAAGTGCTCCGCAACTGTGCCGCGGGGTCACTTCACTGATCTATAAATGTATCACGGGCCTCTTGAAATACCTAGAACTGTGTTGCGGGTAACTCAAATGATCTGTAAATATGCCGCGGGTCACTTAGGCGATGTCTGAACGAGCTGTGGCCGCTTGAGTGATCTGTAAATTCCCCCGAGGGCCACTTAAGTGTTCTAAAACTGTGTCGCAGTTAGCTGAAGTGATCTGTTAATATGCCGCGGGTCACTCAAGCGATCCCTCAATGAGCTGTGGCCACTTAAATTATCTGTAAATGTCCCGAGGGCCGTTTAAGTGATCGGTAACTGTGCCGCGGGTCACATTAGTGATTTGTTAATATGCCTCTGGTCACATAAGTGATTTGTTAATATGCCTCTGGTCACATAAGTGATCCTTAAATGTGCCGCTCAGTTCATTTTTACGAAATTCGGTTTGAGGTCGCAGACCCCCATAGAATGATTCCGAGGTCCACATTTGGCCCTCCGGGTTCATGGGTTTGGATACTGTGGTGTAGAACGCGCGTAAATTTTCCTCGTCTTTCCGAACAGCTACGAACATCTTTCTTTAGCCCTCCAATAAACGCTGATGAATCATAAATCTTCCCAATCCCAAATCTGTATCTGGCACATGACCAATAAAACTGAAAAAAAAACAAAAAATGTAATTATTTCAAACTACGTTTCCGTTCAACCTATCGATATCAAAAATCAATGAAAGAAGGTTTAATAATAGACGATGTCGGAAAGAATTCCATGTTTTTTTTTAATTTTTTCACTTATTTTTCAAATTATTAGAAAAAAATATCAAGGTTGTGAGAGAGAGAGAGAAGGAAAAAAAAACTAAACGAAGTCTAAAAAATGCAAATTTAAATAGCAAATGGGAGAATAATGTTAAAAAAAAATGAATTATTCGGCTCGAAAGCAACCAGCTCAGTTACCTGAGCATCGCTAATTGCTTTTGTGCTGGTTTTTCCTTTTTGCATGTTTCCTGTAATTTAATTTCGCCTTTTTTTTTTAAAGTGGTGGTTCAAATTTCCCATTATTTCTATTATTTTTTTTAAATTATCTGTTATTGTATCCACTGATTTTTGAAACCTTGTTGCAAAATTAAATGTTCTTTTTCCTCAATTTTCGTATTTATTTTTAATTCGAAGTTAGTGGAAAGAATTTTAGATTTTTAGTTACGGAGAATGATACACTGAAACACAACAAACGTGTGTGTGTGAGGAGGTGGAATAAGTATACAGGTTCCGCCAGTTCTATCTAATATTTGATGTTCTCAATTACACACACACACACAAAAAACAATTATTTTTCCTAGAAAAAATAACGTGCAAAAGTATTATTATTTTTCTCATTATGTCACGCAATACAAATGCAAAGGTCAGAACAGGAAAATTGCCTATCGAGATGGCTGAAAAAATATGCCCATAGAAAATATGGATGTCGAACGTTACCAAAATTCAACTACCCAATATAAAATCACCGAATAAAGAGTACTGCGGTCGAATTCTGTTTTAACGAATACCGTTATAGCGAAAATCTCGTTGTAACGAAAACTTTTTCTAATCTTTAAATAAGTTTACATAAGAAAAATTGATTGCTAATTCCTATATAACGGAATGAAATATCTGTTATATGTCGAATTAAAAAACATGTATATGAAAATAAACAAAAGCAAATACCACATTTTAAAAATGATTCTGCGAAATCGGTTTCAAAGAATTAACTTCTTGAATTGTTGGGGAAGAAGGTCTGAACTTCTATGGCTTATGAAGAGAGTTTTAACCAATAAGGTGCGGGAAAAAATGAATTAAAACATCTATAGTACGTCTTTTTAAACGTAGGAATTGTGCCCCCCCGAGCTATTCCGTTTATTCACAACCCTATTAGAGAAAAATTCGACACCACGACCCGGAATTGTCCCTTACTACACGTTACTATTGTCCCCTTGTCGAAGCAGTTGATTGACAGTGTATTAATAACTCATGGTCCATCCTATCCGTCTCGTAGAAAACTTTAAGCACTTCGATAACATCCCTCCAACACTTGCGTTGGAGGGATGTTATCGAATGCAAGAAATCAATTCTTTCTTCACAGCTCAAGCCTTGTGTACCAACACGAGCACACGCGTAGCTTTTCTCTTGCACCTCCGTCAACACAAAGGCTATGTCTCTCTGTAAGTATGGACTAGGAAACCCTACGACTTTACTCCAGTGTAGGACGAACTAAACGTCGGAAAAAGGGAAGAATGACTTTAGAAAACAGCGAAGAAGACGAATGAAACCGAACATTCTATTCGCCTTTTTGACCACCGCTGAACAATGTTCAGAGAACTTCAGCCTCTGAATAATTTTGTAGCTATTATTCACTTCGTATTTATGATAATAATTGTTGGTATTTTCTGTCTTGAGGAATTGCAGAGAAAATTGAAGAATACTAGCATTACACATGAAAAAATAATAATAATAGCATACCTGTTTATAGAATGAAATATCTGATATGATGTCGATGTAGTTTATGAGTGAATACAGTCTCTCCGCAAGACTCTCTAGGAAATATAGGTGATGATTTCATAAAATTCTGACAAAAATTTTGGAATAATGTCTACGCTTTAGTAGTAAACTGAATTGTGTTAACTTTGTTGAATTAAAGATATATGGAATGAACTACATATTGAGAGAAAAAATAAGAAGAAAAATAAATGAGTCGAACTTAAAGAATGAATGACTTAAAATTTAAGGTATGAGTTTAAAGAATGTTAATAGATTTCGAATCTACGAATGAATGGATTGAATTTGAAGAATAAATGACTTTAATTCCAATAATGAATTTATAAAATTTGTGAATAATGAAAAAATTACGTTTTGAAAATAAATGCATTAAATTTAATTCATTTAAATTTAATTCAAAATTAGAATGAATTAAATTTGAAGATCGAATGAACTAATTTTTTATATATTGACGAATGAGAAGGAAGAAAGTGTGGTTGGTTCCAAATTTCTCAATAATATCTCAAATGTTTACTCTTCCTTGGAATGTACTAGATTAATAATTTTGGATGTAATCAAATTCAGAGTATTTCTTACATAGAACAAAAAATTCAGATAAATTGATCAAACTTCTTGAGAAAGTAACGATGTAAATGGAACAGAAAAAAAAAATTTTAATAGATAAGATCTCGTAACATGAATGCGAATATTGTTGTGTCGAATATATAATTACTTTTTTTTTATCGTGATAAATATTCAGTAAATGTAATGCAAAATGCTAGTAAAATTTGTAATGTAAGTCAGAAAATGCAAACTACTGAAATGCATGCTTTTCCCGCCAAGACCAGGTAATTATGACGATACAGCAGAATTTTACCAATTCGGGCTTGGTTAATTCGAATTTTTTATAATTCGAACTATTGCGAACTCCCCTTAATTTTCTATCTAATTTAATGTTAAAATTTCTTGTTTAATCCAAACTTTTTGGATAATTCGTAAGTCAAAAAGTGCCTGTATTTGGAAGTTTTCATACGTTTGAAAATTCCCCCGAGCTCAGTAATGAGAAATCCAAATTTCTGCTCGATATTTAAGAAATTTTGTCTTTGCATGTTTGTCAAACGTATTGAGACTCTAACTGTAAAAGATAAGTCATATGTTAATAAAGAAGCCCTAAAGAGCTTTCTTATGAATGCAGTATGAGTTGCAGGGGGAAAAAATCATGTTTTTTGCATGAGCAAATTTGTTTGGGAAAAATTCTACTGGAAGCCAGACTTTTATTTTATTTCACCATGTTGCTAAACAATAAATTTTTAAAGACTAATTTTGTTTGAAAGTCCTGTTTTTCTTTACTATTTGTTTGATAATAATTTAATGCCCATTTTAACATTGTTCAGTGCATCGAGAATGTGATTTCCATATGTTAGTGGAAGTATATTTCCTTGATAGCATAAAAAGACTGATACGCAAAATTTGGGAAACGGTTCCGTAACGAATGATCGTGAGCCGTTTCCACAAATTAAGCTCTAAACATGGTCACGAAATTCTGCAGCGATGCTGATTCCAGAACAGTGGAATGCTATAGTAACTAAGATTAATTATTATAATTAGTAAAATTAATAAAATTTGGGACACAGCTTCATAACCGATGATAAAATTTTAATAATTGATTTCCTATGTGAATATTGCTGATTAAATTGTAGTAATTTTATAGATCTAGGATACATTAAATTTGGATAATTTGAATTTTGGATACTTCGAACTTTTTGGGCGAATTCTGACTTATAATTAACCAATTTCGACTGCATAGTCAACATGCTATGACATCTAAAACTATTATATCCAATACGTTTCGTCTGTTTTAGTTTTTATGAATGTATGACGTTTAAAAATTGTTGAAATGACGTCACTTACTCGGAAAAACAATTCCCTCTAAATGATACCAAAAAAAAAGAAAACCTCTTGACGTGTTTGACTGTAATTCGCTCGCATGGATTACGAGTATCATAACTATGAATGTAAGTGAAACTTATTATGTTAGCATCGTCGCATTTGTGGTCTGATTAGACTCGTACTTTGTGGGAGATTCTACTTTTTATTTCCTTGATGTTCTTTTTTGCTCGGGATGGAACCGAGCCAGCATTGTCTTCTGCAGTCTAGACTTAAGCCTTTGATGAGCCCTGACATGACTGGATGACACGAAGAAAATAAATAAAGGCGGGGTATATTGGCAGTGATTCATAAGAAATAATATGACACGCTTACTGACACGTTTAGGGACATAACTTCTATTTTTTTCTCATATCATGAGCAGAATTTCAAATGAGGTGGACATCTAATTTTCAAGATTCGATGAGACAATCGCCTGCTACGGCTTAGATTTTACATGCGTTGCATTGTTCTGTATAACCACCCCTCCTTCGATTTACGGATTTTCTAAGTTACGAACCGAAGTATCTTGTGCTCTTGGCGAATTGACCATGGGGATATTTGGCAGAAATGCTACAACAAGCTCCACATTTATCTCTTTCCCCGTAAATATTTTCCCCCTTTCCAATTAATGAAACCAGTTAAAAAGTTAGAAACAACAGAAATGAAACATGATTGAAAAAAAGAAGATAATACATTAATGTATGCAATGCACATCATAGTATGTATATTGTACTAATTATCACATCCACACGCGTTTGGAAGAAAATTTATCTTGGAATCATATTAGAAATAGCTTAGAGAAGCATCAATAGAAAATTAGAAACATCATGAGTATAGAAAATTGGATGCTGCTGCAGAAATGTCAAAATGAACAGCCAATAGACTGGATAAGGTCTACGATTGTTTTGTATCTGTCTCGCACCCTGCATTGGAGCAAACATTGAATTTCCAGTTTCTTGATTTTTTTAGTTATAAATATAATTTTTGAATTTTTACATAATGCCTACGTAGAGAACCGGCGATTCACACACACAAGGGCGCTGTTCTGAAAGTTAATTGTTTTTCGTTCATGTTTTGGTTCATGGAATGCGGTCCGCATCTGATTTACTGTAATTTTAGGTTGACTGGCTCTTCGCTCTTATCATTCGTAACGAGCATCTCGATGAAGGGCCCTCAGCCCTTTTGACCATTTATTTGGTCGAAAGAGCTGAGGTCAGTCGCCTATAATATTTGGTCAGTTCCCTATCGGAAATTAAAAACTCTCATATTATTTGCAATTTAAATTCAAAGTCTTTCAATTTACACTAAATCTGAAGATATTGGTGGAAAACTCGTGAAATTGGTGAATTTACCCAAGAGTACAATGATTCCACCTAATGACTTGGAATGGATTCTGTTCGTAAGTCAGAAAGTTCCTGTATTTGGAAGTTTTCATACGTTTGAAAATTCCCCCGAGCTCAGTAATGAGAAATCCAAATTTTGGCTCGATATTTAAGAAATTTTGTCAAAATTTTGCATGTTTGTCAAAACGTATTGAAACTCTAACCGTAAAAGATAAGTCATATGTTAATAAAGAAGCCCTAAAGAGCTTTCTTATGAATACAGTATGAGCGTAAAGTAGTGGGTATTATCAGATTACGCCATCGAAGAATGTAGGAGCGTGACGTCGTAGGAAAACAAAATAGAACGGCTCACGTTTTCTCATGCTGTGGCGATCAAGGATTAAAAATTTGGAGCCGCTGGAGACTAAGTATAATTTCTTGTGCAACTCTCCTACCTGTTTCTAAAACCTGTTTCCTTGCTACTTTCTTGGTTTATTTTTATTCAGCTTTCTTTCTTTTCTGTTCCATAAGTAATGGAAGGGAACAATGTATCTCGGTGAAGTTCATTGATTCGGGACGATTACTTCTTTTTCTTATGCATATACATGTACATACCGCATACCGGTATGTCTTCACGTCAGACCTTGGCGTGCTTCTCACCCCTAATAAGAATGAATGAATGCCCCGTGGGTTTAAAGACACCGCGACGGCATGGGAAATTTTCTTCTAGGCTTATGTCATATCCGCTAATGTATCTGATTCATACCTTTTGCTGATGTACATGTTACGGTAAATGCGAAAATCGGTTATTATGCGTAATAACCGGTTATTATGCGTAATAACCGGTTATTATGCATACTTACAAATGGTATTGGCAAGTTTGATAAATTTAACACTTTTACTCGCAACTATGTATAATAATACCCAAACGTCGTTGGTAAATTCGATAAATACTAAAATAAATATTTATTTATTTATTTATTCACGTCTCAATAGGCAAGGATTTCCCAATTACTGAGATGGACAAGAGAAGAAAAATACAAAAACACAAATACAACAGACTACAAAAAACAAATACGAGTGGAACAATAGAAATACATACGGAAAAGCATAATAACGAATAAACAATACTCACATATAACTTTTAAGAAATTCTCTCATAGCTGAATAAAATCTAAATTTTAACTGAGATCATGCATAATCAACTGTCATTGTAAATTTGATAAATACGGGGTGATCAAAAACTATCCCGACATATGGGCCCATAAATATCATACCATTCACAGAAACTGAATGAAATTTTGGCATAAGGTATTTTGAGGTATGCGCTCAAGAATGATATGGAAAACAACAGTGTCACTCTAACAGTTACAGTGAGAAAATTTCGAAAATATCAAATGGCAACACCAAGTTTTTTGTATTGGAATGCGATCTCCATACTGAAAAACACTAAATAGCGTTGGAATGGCACCTGTAGCACGAAAATCCCCGGAGCTAGGCAAGGAAAAAGGACTTTGCCGTGACTTTACCAGAGCATTAATGTTCGTTTCATTCGTCACTCCGTTTCTTCGGCTGAGATCCCAGCCTGATTAGTCCTCCACTAATATAGGTTAGGTCATGTGGAAAATTTGTGAAACACAATAAAATGCTTTATTTTATGCTGCTTCTCTGTCCTTATTGGTTGTCCTCACTTTTAGCCTATCTACCGCCGGTGATTTTCATGCTACAGTTGCCGTTCGAACGCTATTTAGGGTTTTTCACAATGGAGATCACATTCCAATACAAAAAACTTGGTGTTGCCATTTGATATTTTCGAAATTTTCTCACTGTAACCGTAACTGTTAGAGTGACACTGTTGTTTTCCATATCATTCTTGAGCGCATACATCAAAATACCTTATGCCAAAATTTCATTCAGTTTCTGTGAATGGTATGATAGTTAGGGGGCCCATATGTCGGGATAGTTTTTTTATAATCACCCTGTACTTCAAATTTATCGCTTTTATCTGTGATCATGCTTAATACCCCTAACGTAATTGGTGAATTTTATATGTATGGAAAATATTCCAAATGAGTCTAGTAATCAATGCAGTCGGACCCCGATATATATATGATAATCTGCAAGCTTGAGTCATACGTTGATATGAACCTTTCAACCCATTCCTTACCCATAACAAAATTTTGTAAGCGACATTGTGAGTGGTTTTGGAATTCAAGAATGGCAGTAAACACTATTAAACCACACATTCACCTCGTCCACATTCCTTTGCGAAACTTCTAACGAACTCGTACATATTAGAATGTGCGTGTACGTGTTGTGAACCTACTAAACACTTGTGAAGTACTGAACACTAGAAAGCATGGCACAAAATTTCCATTTTGTCAGCTGAGACCTTAGAAAACTAACGTTATAAGCGGGATGACGTTAAGAACCATCGACGCTATACTGAAATCGTACTGTACTATGGTGAATATTATTTTTTACTCTTATTACGGTGTTTTTTAGTTTCCATTCAGGGCTTCCATTCGTCCTACTTTTTGGTAAAATATCCTACTTTCTCGGTTTTGTCCCACACACACACGCACGCACGCACACACACTTACTTTTCCTACTTTTTTACCTATTCCTATCAATAAAATTCCGAGTAATTGATTTTAATTGAGCAGGAAATCATCAAACATTAAACATTTTGTAGATTAATGACTCCACCAAAGCAGAAATTGTGTCGTTTCAAGGTTATTTGAGGGGTGTATGTGGACCATTGGGTTTATTAATTTTTCATTTGCTTAGTTTGAGGGTGTAGCAAGTGGAGTAGTCATTAAAAACTTCTGTCTGCATGGGAAAAAAATAATTTTCTATTTACTACTTCATGGTCTTGGACAGTAACTAACATTCATCATGCGAAATTATAGTCCACACATTTTGTGTATTGGTTAAACAACAGTTTACGTTACAAAGCAGTTGGATACATAAGCCTATTCTAAGTTTGGTGATTATGATGCTACCCAATAGCATTCAATTTTCTTCTGTATTTTTAAGGCATGAAGAGGCATTAACAATATTTACATCGCTCAGCAAAACGCTAGAAATGAAAGTGCTTCATTTTTCAAAAACGATGACCCTAGTATTGGACAGTAAAATGTAAAATAAAAACCCTTGGGAAAAAGGATTGACAACACAGTAAAACCATCTGGTTCACCTTGACTTATTTACATTGGGCTTTGTAATTTATAAATTTTGCACTGTGCTTTTGAAAGTGGTCTCCAAAGAGCGTCATTGTTAAAAAAACTTGCATGTCTTCAGAATTTGCTGTGTGCATTGTCGAAGAGAGTTGGCACAGTGGACTGCGGGAGACTCCAAAACATGAATGTGATAATACTACATTCATGTTTATATATTGTCATGAGAGACAGAAAATCTGCGGTTGCTAGTACAATGTTTTCGCCAAAAATTGTTTTTGTAACCAAGTCATTTATGTCATTTTGCTTTGGATTGAATCAATCCTATGGGAGACTATGACAAAAAAATTAATCTAAATTTTTTTTAATAAAAAGAAGTGTATAGATATATTTTTTTTATTATGCTGTGATTTTATATTGCCTAAGATGGGTTCCCTCCCCTTCCTACTTTTTTGTCCTGATTTTTCCTACTTTTTCTATTTTTTTCAGTGGTGGGGGGGGGTCTGTTTTCATTGAATTTCTTCATGAAAAATCAAACTCTTTTTTTTTGATTCTGCTCTTCTTGGTTTCACTCAGAATTGAATCTCGGACCATTAACCCAGCAAGTTTCAAATGGTTATCGTGACTTATCCGAGAATTTCTTTATAGAAGGGCCTCTTCCAACTATTGCCTCTAGGAAAATGACTCGAAAAAGAATGTTTTAATAGTTAGGTAATATAATAATATTCTATTCAATTTTTTGTGATAAGAATTCTTTTAACTTGTATTATACAAATGATGCTTAAACGCTTAAACCTATATGTATCATACCAAGTTAGTATCATACCAACGGGTACACAAATTCGTAATGTAGCCAAACTTTTTTTTTTCATCTGGTATCATACAAAAAGATTTTTAACCATAAACTTTTATCCAAATAGAATATAATTATTTAACCACATTTATGTTATATCAAATGATATTTTAACTTGTATCATACCAAAGGGCTTCTAAACTTGCAACACATCACAAGATTTAAAAACTTCAATTGCACCAAGGTCTTGAACATTTTAATTATACTAAAGATTTGTGTACTTTAATCACGCCAAAGATTCATAAATTCGCATTATTATATAGAATTCATCAACTTATATCACAAAGAAAAAACACGTGTATTACAATGAAATATTTACCAGCTGAAGGAAAACTTTCCTAGGGATATATATAATACGTTTTATTTGCAAAAAATACATATCGAACAATTTTATGAACTCATACTACAACATAATCACAGGTGTTTTTACGTTGTATCGCATTAAATGATCTTGTATACACTAAACCTGTAATATAACAAAAGATTTTTTGTAACCTTTTTATTATACTAAATTACTTAAAATAACTTTTATCTTACCAAATAACTTCTAACGTTGTATCAGAACAAAATATATCTAAACTTTTACTTTGCCAAATGATTCATAAATTATTACCATCATTGTGCCATAAAAAATTACCCTCTGCCGATAGGTAAAATAGCAATCAATAGGAAAAAAACTAGGGTATCTTTATATTTGTGATTGCAGCCACATTTCTGTTATTGTTACGAATTTAGTGAAAGATAATCCAATTCAGAGAATACTAAACAATGAATTGTTGCCATTTAAAATAAATCTTGAAACACGACATAAGCCATTCACAAGTCACACACAAATAACATTGAGCACCACTTGCACTTTCAAAAAGATTCTAATGATCTCTCCAAACACATTTCAGTTACAGTCAGATCGATATTTTAAGTGTGTCCCCATTTTTCAACCGCAATCCTATTCAGCGTAAATCAAAAACGATTCAAACAAGTGGTTTTAATCCGCAACATCCAGGAGAAAAGTAATTGGTATCGCTACATACAAGCAAATAGCACAAGGGTGGTTTTACTTCTTTGAACTTGATTAGTTACATCATCTTTGAAAAATGGCAGTAATTATAAAGGACATCAGAACTGCTTGAATGATTCAAAGTGCTTTAAGAGCTTAAAAGTCCTTATTATCGACTAATTGATGAGACCTTCGAGTTTTACGTTGTATTTACGACGAAACTAATTACAGAAACGATACACGCATCCGCTTAACTTAAAATCCGTATTTATTCCAATACATACACATAATATATACGGAATCAAGTAATGTCACAGACGCGTTCCTCTTTATTCAAATTATTTGTACATTTAAAATAGAAATGCCGTTTGTTTCGATATGTGTATTTCCTCAAATTGCTATTCTTATTGTAATTTGGAAATGTTTCTAAAAGGAAGTTTTTAAAAAAATATATTGTCTAGAAGTTGTTATTTTATAATATTGCCATTTATTTTAACATATTTCCGTGAAATATATCAACTGATGATAATATATTCGGGAAATCTTATATTGATGAACATCGAATACATCCAATATCACTCAAGTCTCATCATTCATCATAATGAAAATTATTTCAAAATATTTTTAAAAATGTTCCTTGTTGCATCACTTCAATGTCGAATTATATTATTTACCTTCGTTGTTTCCCCCTTTAGTTTGTGCTCTTCATGAATGAACGGATTTTTGTGGTCAGTAGTGATAAGAAGCCTTCAGATATTATCATTTCCATTGAATTTTCTTTTGGAATTTTCTCATTTATTGAAAAAAAAGGTTACATTAAATAACGATGAGGAGAATATTAAAGAGTTTGGTAATAATTTTATATGAATATAATTATTTTTGTTTTCAAACAAGTTTAATAAATGAATTATTTTTGTTTTCAAACAAGTTTGATATGGATATATTTTCTCAAAGGATAATTTTTTGTTTTATAAACTGGTATATAATGCCACTAAAGTATTTGTAAATACTCTGTTCATACACAAGTTGTTTCCCCTATATTGATACAAATTTATAAATCCCCTGATTTGATAAAAGTTCAAACATCATCTGATTCGACATAAGTTTATGTCCCCAGTTTTGCGTGCGGCAAGTTGTTTCCCCCCCGTTTGGATTCTAGTTGCGTCCACTGTTTTGATAAAAGTTTAAATATCATACAGGGTTATATATTATATTATACATTGATTATATATTATACAAGATTATAAATCCTTCTCTTTTGATATAATTCTATATATATATAAGTCCAACTGTTTTGATACGAGTTTACATATCGTCTTTGCTTTAATACTGTTTTGAATGCCATCTTTCTAAAGTTTATAAATCGGCCGTTTTCTTAGGATTAAAATCATAGTATTAAAAAAAGTTTGGAACAAGAACTTCTCTAGAAAGTTTAAAAAAAATCTTCAGTTTTTGATATATTGAGATTTAAAAATCCTTCGTCAAGGTCAAATTATAGAAATATTCTTATATGATAGAATTGTTAAAATCGTTTGGTATGATACTTTGAAAATCATTGACATGTTGAAGGAAAAAATCCAGATGCATTCTAAAATTCCAACCTCACAAATGTTTTTTCGAAAAATGAATGAATGAATAAACACTATGAATTCAGTATAACCAATGATAGGTATTTTTTTCTCAGGCGGGAGGGGTTCTTCGACTTACTAGACACGAAGGGTCAAATTGAATCTTCCCACGAACCCCGCGGGACACAAACTGATGTAATTTAGTGAAATCGTAATACAAGGGGGTCAATGGAACCCTGAATTAAACAGTAATGAAAATAATATTAAAGACTTTCATTTATTCTAAAATTATTTCTTTTGTCAATTATCAACTTTTATTGATTCTGAAATGATTTTTTCTCACTAGTTCTGAAAACGTTTTTGATTAACTGCTGATTGAATTAATTAATTTTCAGATTAATTTTAATCTGAAATAACTTTAGACGATTCTTTAATTATTTCTTTCGGTAATTCTTCAATTATTTCCCTTCTAAATATACCTTGAAATTAATTCTTTCAATAACTATGCAATTCTTTTATTGATTGTGAAATAATTTCTACCTAAAATTACGAAATACTCTGATTTATAAGTTACTTTTTTTAAATAATTTTGAAATTTGTTTCAAATATTCAAAAATTATTTGTTTCATTAATTCTGAAACTATATTATTCCTTTCGTCAATTCCGAAATTACTTCTTTAATACATTCTAGAATGAATCGTTTTCCAATGTTTTCAGATGATGATCGGCGGACCACGACGAAAGCTTCTGAGGGCCAACTCTGGCCATGTATTGAATACCACTGGCCTATAGTTAATCGATTGGAAAAGGATGTTCTATAGAAATAAAATTTTGGGTCATACACGATATCCAATTGAAAATTTCTGGGTCGTGGGTTGATAGTACGTGCAGTACCGTCTTAACGCATGGGCCCACCCGGCTCAAGGGAAGAGGGCCTCAGCAAAACGAGAAGTAGTTGAAGTTTTCGAGAATTTTCCAGGTAGGGTCTCAGAAAAATCACTTCCCATGATTCTCTTAAGACGGCCCTGAGTAAGAGATCCCAAAAAATTAGTATACTCAGAGGCCTATGATGCTGTTGACGCGGCCCTAAACTTTTTATGAGGAAGCTGTTGGTCATAAAAATAAGCATATAGCATTTCGAAAAACCCAAATAACAGGTATTATTCTCATAAAATCTATCCGGCTCATTGATACAATCATTCATTTTATGACGTCGAATGTTAGGAAACGATTTTATAGAGATGTATATATTTAGTTTTACTACTAGCTTATTTAATTGTGTGCGTTTCTGTATTTTTATAGCTGGTTTTTTTTTTAAGTGTAGGAAGTAATCCGGTGTTTCTTTCCGAAAGGAAGTATTTTTCCACTGTAGAAGGCCAAAAAGTAGAACGAACAGAATCGGATATTCTCTCGCCTTCGAAATCTCATTTCTCACACAGAAGAGACGAAAAAGTTTTCAGTGATAGAAACGTGATCAATAATCAATCACGATGACGAAAAAAGAGGACTTTGCCCTTCTCACACTAAGTTCTTCCTGGGATTCAATGGGAGCATTACCCTGTCGAGATTCGGGAGCTCTGTATATTTATTACTTTTTACTGGATTCAGAACGTAAAATCCAGAAATTCAGTAACCCTGAGGATTCACGATGAAACCTTATACTAGCGTATCTCGACTAGGATCCGTGGAATCCGGAACATTGTTGGGGAGGGGTCTTCTCCTTCGTTAGAAATAGTTGATGGGTGTGTGCATGTCGGCAGTTGAAGTAACAAATAGAGTGTGAAGTACGAATTGCAGTAATGTTGCGAAGAATATTGCAAAGGTTCCTTGGAATATGGATTAGTGAGTCTATAACCGTTCTTCTCTCTTGCGCCCCCCCCCCCCGGGGTATTCTAAAAGACCACGGGTGAAAACCGAGTGAACAAAGAGCCGTGGCAGGTGATTAAGGGGGTTCCAGAGACCGGTGAGAAAAAACCGATATAACATTTAGTGAAGTACTGTGTAGTAGTAGGAAAAATCTATGACTAATACGAGTATAACGTAGAGTTCTGTTATTGCTCTAATGATTTTTTTACCCCCGATCAGGGTTCCTTAGATCGGTCTTGTTCAATTTGCACATGCTTGAACAAGACTGATCTGGGGGACTGATCACAAGGGACCGAATGAATGAACGCCAGGGTCTCTACCACCGGACTTGCCGAGATCTCTTCCAGCCCAGCTTTGTGGCAGAGTCTGGGACAAAGTGAGTGCACCTCACAGTCTGAGTGTATAGCTAGTGTTGTGTTTGATATTTCAGTGCTGCCATCTATACTTCAAATTGTGAGTGAAGTGTAATGATTGAATATTTGTAACATTGTAGGGGCCTGTTGCTCTCTGTGGCGAGACTTTTTAACGGAGCGATCGGCTCGCATTCGTGCCTTGAAGTTGGAAAGCGCTGTATTTTCACTTTATTTCTGCTAGAAACACATCTCGCGGTGTCCTCATCAACGTTTATTGTGAAACTCTGCTGTAATACATGGATATTCTTTCAAGAGTCCTCTAGAAAGGGTGGCAACGCTTATACACGATTCGCGGAACATAAATAATATTTCAAATATTCTTTAGGACATGAATATCAGTTCAAAGAGTTCCACGAATACCATTTCATTGATTCCAGTGAATATCATTTCAATGATTCCCGTGATTATCGTTTCAGTGATTCCTGTAATTAGGAAAAATATTTAGGACATGGATATATCAGATATTTCTTAGGACATGGATATATCAGATATTTCTTAGGACATTTATATCAGATATTTCTTAGGACATTTATATCAAATATTCCTTAGGACATGAATATCAATGGTTCCTTAGGGCATCTGAACATATTGACTCAATGGTTCTTAGAACACGGATATTCTCTAACGTGTTTCAAGACACAAGGAAAAAAAACTTGAGAAACGCTTTGATTACATGCGGAAAATTCAGAAATTATTTCAATTTTTTCCATCCACATTGAATTGTATGAGACCTAACTACTTGATTCGATAACAAACTGAATTTAGCCATAAAACACTGATAGAAATCTGGACTCGGAACAGTTTAAAATCCTTTAAAATCCATCAACATGGATTTTAAATAGTTCGCAATATCAAAGTTATATTTTATCGAGTTTTAAGTTTGAAACAGTTTCATGCAGAGATTATAAATATTCTAATTGCAGATATATTTCCAACACTCGGTTATCTTCAAAACCGTCTATCTTGCCCCTCTCTTTCTCTCCCTTTTAGTAAATGAAATGTCTCGTTGACGATTATTAAATGCTGGGAATGCGTTCGCGTTCATCTGTCTCCCCCTTATCGTGTAGATTTAGTTTAAACTTTGTCTGTGATTTAGTTGAGATACGTTGTTATTTGCATATAGAAGTAGTCTATTCTGCTTGCGTTAGCAAACTATATGTTACACGTGCTTGTATCGATATCGATTTGTGTTTTGGAAGCGGGGATAAACGATTTTTTTTTCACCTCTCCTCTCCGGCTTTAATAGACAAGCTTTTCATTTGGGAAATTACTGGAATTCCTGTCAAAGTATTGCAGACTAAACATGGCTCGATTCAGACCTGCACTATTTTCCATCGGCCGGAAACTGTCTTTTTTTATTTATTTTTTAATTACTATTATGAAATTTTATTTGATCATACACTCTTTGGTCATGTGATTCCATTAATTAAATGGGCTTTCAATGTTCGGAAGAAAAACCCTTTTAAAATGAAGCGTAATGGGGGTTGGTAGTGCAATGCTGAAAGAAGCGACAGACAGCATTTTATCCTTTTCAGATCCAAACATTCATTTTTCTTGGTACTTATTCGAATGTTTTTTGCATTTTTGATGCTCAAAAATGCATTAAAAACATAAATGTCATTACCAGCGAATTTCTTTTTTTTTCAAAAATTTGCAATTTCCTTAAAAAAATTTTTGTGAAGAAATATTTTTTTTCAAGTGCTTTTTTTTAAACCATGATGACGCAGGATATATATATATTCATCTTCACATATAATTTTTCCATAATTTTATCTAATAAATCACACTTTTCCGGGAGGAGCTTGCCCCTGGAACCCATCTTGGAAAACCCCTGAAAGTTCAGTGCTGTGTAAGTGCTGCTGCTCTCTGATCAAGGCCCCTAAAGTTCATATTCACCATATTTTGAACTCAAAACTTACACAATGATTTAAGTCAGGGTTTAACATACTGAGGTCAAGATAAAATTCTACAGTGAAAAAGAGGCAACCCACACATTTTTTGCACTAGGATATGAAAGGGTTATATAAGAAAGGTATGTTATTTTTTGCTACCGCCGTGCTAGTGTGTTTAGGTACAGTCAGACACACAAGTATTTGGCTTAAAGCTTTTTTTCAACTCTAACAAGAATCTACATATATCCACTTCGGGTTTTTTCCGGCCAATTTGAAACTCCCCATTTACTAAAAGGCTAGCTTGAAAATCGCCAAAAATTGCCAATCGATACACTAATACAATAAATTTTGGAAAAGATTTTTTCCCCCTTTTGTAATGCGCATATTTCATGTTTGAGGATAGTGATGTTTTCCAAAAATATGAATACTTTCAAAAAAATATTTGTATGATCACTAATCATCAAAGTTTGAAGAGATTATGCTGAGAACAAAAAATAGTTATTTTAATTTGCAATTTTAATGATACATTTTTTTTTTGTGTGACACATTATAAAAATTAAATTACTGTGCGTGTGTAAATTAATACATTATATGATAATAGAATAGCATAACGGTTGCTTTTTTGGCATAAGTAGAAATTTAATATTATAAATTATTTTTGCCCTTCTGGAACGACAAGCAATCCCTTAAAGATCACAAAGTGGGTGTATGTGTATGTCCATTTTTTTGGTATTTTTGTGTTGCCATCTGACTTTCGTTTATATTTTGTAACGCCTTCACTAATCCGGCAAATATCAGATCAGGGTTATGCCGGATTACCGAAATATCGCCAGATTACTGAAATCGCCGGATGGAAGTTGAAAAATAAGCCCGTTCATGTTTTACAAACTTCTGCTCCAATTTTTTCTCCTCTACACTCGAAAAAATTTGCCTGTATACGCCGGATTACTGAATGGTCTCTACTGGTGGACGGCCGGGTTATGGGGAGACTACTGTGTTTAGATTCACACTAACAAAATAACAATCATCATGTGTTACCAGTAAAGTCGTAACACCACATGTTCAGTGGCATAACCCCCTTAACGATAATGAACGAGGTTTTTCTTATATCTGTATATGGAAGAAATACACATTCCGAGCTCTATATCACTCTTCCTTCCTTCTTGACTTTCCATTGGTAACCCTGTAAAAGAAAACTGTCTTTTTTCTTTCCTCCACCCCTCAGCATTATCTTTCCATCTCCGCTACGGTTTGATGATTAAAAAAATAGATATTATACCATACATAGGGAGAGGGTCACTGGAGAGAGAGAAAGAACGGAAATCACACATACACACACACCTTTCCTATCATATTTTTTGCTTCATTTCCCCCATGGGTAAATAATAATACACTTTTTTAGATTTATCTGCTACTTCAACTACACGCCGTTTAAATTTTTCCCAAAAGCTTGTACGTAAATTAAATAACGCAGATTCGACCTTCAGAGGGGGAGCACAAAACATTTTGAGAGTGCGTTGGAAACACGGAATTTCCTCCAGAGGAATCTTGGAGTTATCAACCTTCAAAAAGCATTGAAAGTTTAGTCAATATGTGCTAGTAGAATAGACCTCAGATTTAGCGATTGACTAATGGGAAGTATTTTTTTAAAAATGTTGAATTTAGATTTTTGAAATTTATGTTTTTTCAAACTTTAAAAATTCATAAAATTCTAACGAATTGTCTGATATCGCAGTCCGAGGTCTATTCTACTAACACATATCGACTTAACTTTTCTGCGAAAATTCAGAATTTTTGGGGCAGTAGTTTTCTTTAAAACTTACGGATGAGCTGAAGAACTTAAATCTGAGAAAATAGCGTTCAAAATGTTTTTTCTAGTATATATATTTACATTATAATTCACACACACACAGTATTTCTTTCTTTAATTATGAAAGAACAAATTAACCGATTGACACGAAATTGTTAGTATTATATTTGCAATTGAATGAAATATTTTTTGAAGTCATTTTTGAAAATTAGACTTTTTTAAAGTCGAGAGAGTAGTGTGAGACCCCTTAAATTCACCTTGACATCCAATATTTCTTTCTTTGCTGAAATAAAGGGCTGCTGCAAATTGCAGTGGGCAAAGATGTATCTGTAAGAAAAACATTCGTCACATGGCTTGACCATATTTCATTAAGTAATAAACAGGAAGGTAGGATCTCAAATACGGCATAAAATACGGCAACATCGTCGATTGCCACCAAAAACATTGCCATAAGTGTTCCCAAAAACATGACCATAAATCAACAATTTCTGTAAACTTGCTGAAAAATTACAAATGCTTAAGAAATGAAGGACTATTAGAGATCGCTGTTAATTTAAGCGTACCATAACTATCATAATATGATTTATATAAACTATAAGAATTCTTGTGTGCCACCACATCTCGAGTTTAGTAAGCATTACAAATCCAAAATAAGCTTCGTAGCAAAAAAACGTTACTGGTGTATAAAATAGTCAGAGCAGCCAAAAATCTGGAAATTCTGACTGCCAGATCACCAGTCGAATTTTTACTGGTTCTTAGATTCAGAAAGGTTAAGAAACACATTGAAATATAGTATTTTCACTAAAATATTTTCATAAAACTAAATTATAATATTATAAAGAAATTCGTATATTGGATATTAAAATTTGACGCAAAAGATAAAAAAACAAAGCAGAAAGGTTCATCAAGTTACAGATTTCAGCATCGTCTCCTGAAACCCTAGCTTCAATGGAAAATGCATTAAAATGCCAAAAAAAAATGGAATTTCTATATATATACGCATAAAGTTATTCAGATTATATAATTGATGTTTTCTTAAGCTCGGAGGGCTGCAAAGAAAACCCTCCGAAAATGACAAATTGAACGTCCCTCTCTTTGTGGAATCTATAGAATAGAAATTATATTCTATTCATCCATTGTTGAAGTATTCAATGTAAGTGTCAACCAACTCAAAAATATCGCGATATTTGGAATAATTTCTAAGACGCTGTATAAGTTAAACTCGTCTTATCCATCCACGGATT
Source organism: Pholcus phalangioides (assembly GCF_987345545.1). Classification (NCBI taxonomy): domain Eukaryota; kingdom Metazoa; phylum Arthropoda; class Arachnida; order Araneae; family Pholcidae; genus Pholcus; species Pholcus phalangioides. Next base: position 107,263,429 of record NW_028301608.1, read on the forward strand.
ATTTCTTGAATAAATTCCACGCAGTTCGAAATTTCCACGATTCACCATTTTCTGACCTCAGAATGATTTCTATGCATATTATAGTTAATATCATTTGAGGATGCGTTCGGTGTCTTGAATCGAATCAAAATTATTTATATGCTGGCCTGCACTCGATAAATTTTGTGAATTTCAATCCGGAACTGCGTGGACGCTTGAAGATCAGCGCTGTTAATAATGGAAAAGACCACTTTTGTGCGAGCATGCTAACTCTTAGAAAGTTTTAACATGAATTTCCATGCTATTAAATTGATACAGATCTAGGTAGAGATTGATTATCATTCATTGGTAAAATTCTATGCATACTTTGCTGTTTAACTGTCGTCATGTAACCCAATGTCAGAGTTTTCGATTAAGTTATCCAATCAGGGTAGATTGTGTAAAATATTTGAGTCGCCGTCCCTTATTGGACTAAAATGCCACTCAAAATATCATACATTCACTTTTATAAACTAAGCGTGTGTTTGATGAGTCGAATATAAAGATGAACGTGAGGAAGTTCATAAATATATATTCCATTGTATATGACTTATATATCATTGGTTCGATGACATCATCCTTATTGAGTTGCTGAACCATGTATATATATACTAAGGCACTTTTTTTCCCCGTCCTGAAAAAGGAATTCATCTAAATGTCATCGAAGAATCTTTGTCAGGATTTCCGGCTGTCACATACTCGGACGCCTGCCTGAATTACAAAAAGTTTCGATTCAGATACAAACAGTCAGATATTGAGAAGAAGAGTTTCAGAAACAGACATTTTATTTCGTACATTTATACGACAAAAATATATTAGAAAACACTTCTCTCATTTCCTGAACAGAAATGAATCTTATATGCAGTATAGAAAATGATTATTTACAAATAACTGTATACAGTTAACCCTTGGTTTACGAACACCTCGGGTTGCGAACAATTGGGCTTACGAACAACAAAAAAATGATTCGGTTCAAGAACTAATTTTGGTTGAAGAACACGCAAAATGGCCTAAATCCCGGAAGAAACATATTTCGGAAGTCTAAGATTACAAATGTTTTCAATAGAATATGGTTGAAGAACTATATTTTGTGAGTAATGTTCCTGTCACCAGATTCGGCTCCTCTTATCCAGCCCACGCATCAGCAGATCGTTTCAAACTTAACAAAGATTTGGAGGAAAATAAAGTTTTCAAAGATTTTTTGGAATAATTATCAGGCATATCTGTGTCTTTTTTTCTGTTGGCAACTTCAAGCCGTTTTTGTAGGTCTTGATACTTCAACAAGAGCATTTTATATATCTGTGGTGTTTGGTCAGAACATGATATCTCCAAAAAAATTGATTTTTGATCTGAAAGTAAGTCTTACCAGTTATAACTAATTAGAAGTGAGATAAATGCACAAATACGTGCGTACGGCTAAACAACATGCTGATGTATGATATTTTCATCAGCAAATATTAGAACTCTATTAAAGGTGGGCTTGCCTAACTGGTGCTACGGTCTGGTGGAATCGCCGGGTACTACACGAATCTGTAGCATCAACTTGTAGCACGCATGTTTCAATCATTTCATCGTTTTGGGACAAAGTAACACCCTAGGGCCAAAGTAGCCCGTCTTTATGGTAACGGTTGCACAGTTGTGGATCTGTGAAGGCTGTAGACTCGGACATTCCTTGTAGATTCGGGCGCATCTCGTCTCGGATGACAGATAAGATCGACCAAACTCTGAGTGTGATTGTCTCAAGTCCTTGAAGCGGAGCGCGAGGGGATATCCGTTTGCCTTTCGTACGTAAGGGGTACTATTTCTTTTGCAGATGGAGATCCCAGTACTTAAGTGTATTTCTTTTCTTCCGGAACAGGATATTGGTAATCTATGCAAATGAAAATGCGTGATGCCCATGACCATCATAATATCATCTAGCTACCTCGCTACCCGTATACCTATGATTATAAATGCAATGTCGGAGTGTGAATAATTCATACGCGAATGGAAAGTTAGTTACTATACCTCGAACATGGGATATTTCCATAAAAGAGTCATTTAGAAATGAAGGCGTATATAAAAACGCATGCGTGAAATTGCAGCTTAAGTAGGTTTTTCCACGCGAATCAAAGTGAGTAACTCGAAGAGATATAAGTAAATATTCCCTAGGAATAATGTTACGAGATACCCCAAAAAAATAAAAAAAAAGATGTTTTTAGTGAATTAGATGATTTAAAAATGGATATAATGTTGCAAAATATAATGTTACTTTATTATATTGCTTTTCATTTTTAATTTCCGTATCGCTTTTATCCAACGAGCAGTTGGTGCAAGGCGAAAACATTTCAAATAACGCATAATGTTTCGAAGAATTCGGGAAATTTGAATTAAATTAAGATTATATATATTTTATCGTTAGCTATAATATTTTCTTTGTTACCAGGGGAAATGATTTTAATGAAGATTTTTTAATACTGGTGTGAAATAGCATGCTTGATCATTTGAGTCGCACCACCAGGGCCGCCCTTATCAGACGCGAGCCCTGGTGCAAAACATAATTTCGGGCTTCTTAGCCCCGATATTAAATACTTCGTTGGGGAGCGGAATCGAAGTCGAAAAAGTGATGCATTACCACAGAATATATAGGAATGTTGAAAAATATCTCTACTCGCCAATAGAAATTCATAAATAATCAAAGTAAAAAATTCTAGACTTGATGAAAATTCAGAATTAATGAGAGAGAAAAGAATCCCCGGATGTTTTTGATGGAAACTCGGAAATAATGAGAGAAATAATTCCGGAACTAATGAAAATCCAAGGATCAAATAAGTTGAAAAAAAGATAAAACAAATGCATATGTGATATATGTAAAATATTTTTTCGCTTCTATTACCGTTACCCTTTTCTATTCGGGGTTAGTGCCCCCAAATCAATAGGCTAGGTGCTCACACACGCAAAGGGCGGCTCTGCACACAAGGGCTAATTAGACTGGGACCAACAATTTATCGGCGTTTCCGTACGGCAACGTTCGACTCCCTGGTAGCAATCTTTTTCTGTGGTCGTGTTGTCGCCGTTTCTGTTGTACCCCCGCTTCACGAAAGTTTCTGACAAGGGCGAACCAGGTATCGAACTTTCGAAACCTCTATACATCCTTTGGTACTTTAGGCGGGAATCTTATCGGCCTGGGCTACCGCGCCTCAATAGCTTGCATTTAATTACTGTTTCTGATGATGTTCATGCTACATTGAGATTATTGTAATTGATATTTTCAAAAAGTGACCCGGGAAGACCTGGTCACAAGAAGTACCATCTAGCTTCAGATGAATTAAAATAATTACAATGCCTCATCTGAAGCTAGCTGGCACTTCTTGTGACCGACCTTTGGAAATCCCAATTGTCATCTATGGGGTTCTAATGTCATTAAACTCCTGATTGTGGAGTGCGTCAACCCTATCCGAGGTGTCACTTTTGTGAAAGCGCTCTTTCGGAAATTATTGGGCTATTTCTTATTTGCGAATGGTTAAGTGGAAAATTTTTTTCTTAGTTTAAGCCGCTCAATATTTTTGTCGGCTTTGTTGACGTTTTAAACAAATCTTGGTTGGATGATTGTCAGGCATCTGTAACTCTGTGTTCACCCTACTGTCAAATCGTTCTCTAAATCTAACAAAAAGTTCGTTCAGTTTAAAAGAAAAAGCAGAGTTACGGTGGAGGGAAATGTAAAATCGACTTATTAAGAAAATTTGTATCGGGACAGGAAAGCACGACACAGACAGAGGCTTCCAATTTCTCTCTTCTATAGAAAAAGGATCGCATCTTCAACTACCAATTCCACACAAACGAAACCCGCCAGTACGTTTTTCATTCGAACCCTTGAAGAATATTTCATTTTCATTTTTGAAAAAGGGTTAAACTTCCATACAAGACGAGCAAGACGAAAATACCCTGGTTTTTATAACATTTTTACCTTGGTTTTATAACATTTAAAAATTTTCGAACATTTAAAACTTGAAAATGTTTTATAATATTTTGTGTCATTTAAATGGGTAGTTTTGTTGGAAATAATCATTAATCGATTAAGAAAACCTTGAGTAATCAATTTTCATGACATTTAGTTCCAATAACTAAAATTTGATTTTTTTTTTCTGCAAGAATGCATCAATAGTTAGACAGGAATCAGCCATGGCTCACTTTGCTTAATGAGTCGCTCCGCTTACGAGGTCATATTTTTTGTCCCTCAGCAGTGACTCATTAACGAGGTTTGACCGTATTTAATAAAAGTCGGGGAAAAATTCTGTGAAGGGATAAAAAGCAAAAATTCGAAATTTGGAAGAAAAATATTTTGAATTATATTTCTCTTTATGCGGGATGTCAGGGAAATATTTGAGTTCTGGTCAGGGAAATGATCAACCAGATTTTGTTGGCAACACTGAAATATCCATCAAAACATGACTGCTGTTAGTGACGCGGAATATAGACGTTACTTAGCTGGTGTTTAATGGGAGAATTAGTCTTATTTTCTATGAAAACCATGACACTAAAAATGGACAACGCTTCATACTCATACAGACTATTAGGTACATGTGCACACTCCCAGCACAACTCATTTCGGTAGTGAATTGCTTATGGCGATAGACCGGAGTTGCGATGCGTTTGAATGAATGTATAAAGATCATAATCAAAAGCATAGTCCATGCCGCTAATTGGTCACATCGGGACTCGGTATTTCTGATAACGATAAACAAATTATAACTATATCCGAAAAATCTCGTTTGCAAGTTCGGTGACTATACATCCCGCTTGATTGAACGGGACGTATGGTAAACGGATGTTGCTAAAATGTGGCAAATATTTTTCTTTCTTTTTTCAGCGATAACAATACTATGGACTGATTATGACGTTAGAAAGACCTTCTAACCTTCTGCATAGTCTAGCAGCCTGATAACGATAACTTATCAAAAAAAAAGTTTAGTTAAATCTTCAGAATGCGTAAAAAAACATTTTCGACGGGGAAAAAAATTGATACCATTATCCGAAATCCCGATAACTGCAAACAATTTTTCCCATATTAAGATGTTGGTCCATTTCATTCCTTGCAAAAGTAATAACAATACCCAAATGATAATCCTTGATTTCAATATGTGGCGTCAACTATATGTATACAGTCGAATCATGTTATAACGTACTCCAAAAGACCGGAGCAATCACTTCGGTATAACGAAATTTCGTTATAAAAGAATTCCAGGTTTTTGCATTGTTTCTATGTAGACTTATCTGGGGGGATTAGAAAGTTTTCGTTAAAACGAGGTTTTCTCTATAACGGTATTCGTTAAAACGGGATTAGACTGTATCCCGTTATCATACTTTTTTTGAAATATAATTCCCAAAAAGAAAATCATCAAAAATACTCGTTTTCCGTAAATGTAATGCAAAATTCGTTACAACTGGAGAAAATATTTTATAAGAATTCTTATTTTCAATTGCGAAGCTAAAAATCTGTGAGTGAAAATAATTTCTTAAAGTATTACGTAGGAATGTATTTTCCGATACATTTTCGTTATATAATACGCAAATGCGTTATGTTATTTTCACGCTTGTACGGAATGAAGCTTTTAGTAAAAAGAAAGCGCCTTAGACAGGCCAGGCGATCAAACACGGAATCTTGAATGTATAAAAAGTGTCTCGAAGTGACACAATAGTGTTGGGAGTGTCTTTCTACGATTTACATTCCGCATCAATAAGCCTTAAGAATATTCGAGGTTCCATGAATTTGACAGTCGGATGATTCCGGGAAATTTTGATTCCACGCCACTGGCAACAAAAAAAAATCATATAAAATGTTATTCTTTTGTGTTTGTCCACTGAATTCTCACTCATGTGGAATATATTCTATTTTTTACATGAATTTATTCCCTGATATGCATATTTTTTTTATATTCTTATTTATTTCTTTACGATATAGCGTCGATTCATCGATGTCTCGCTTAAGTCGAAGTTTTCACTTGGCTCCAGAACTTTGTTCCGCATTTTAGTGTCAAAATTTTCCCTCTACTCGAAGTTTACATCCCGTAAATCGGAGTTTTCGAGAATGAGAGACATTTTAGAAACAGTATTTAGCAACATAATTTTTAGCATTTGACAATAGAATTTAGTGCAGTGTTTAGTAATAGATTAGTATATTCAAGCATAGCATATTCAGCATTTAGCAATATAATTCAGTAGTTTCATTCGCCCGCTTGCAAAAAGTGAATCTGTTTGAAAAAAAAACCAGGGGAACAGTCAAAAATCATTGAATTTTTTGAGGGAAAATAATCTTCTATCTTATATATAAATGTGAAAGTATGTATGTATGTATGTATGCTCATTATACAAATCTACAGTTTTAGACCGATCGTCGCCAGATTTTGCATATATACCAAACAGGTCCGGGATTGAACCGTAGGCTACTTTAAAAGTTCGTCAGAGCTGGGAAATGCCCGAAATGGGCGAAAAACTGTCGGGCAACAATGGTTTTGGGGCCTCAACAATTACTTTCAGAACGTTTACTTTTGTTACCGTGGTTTCCAACAATGCGTTTCAGACGTGTATATATGCCTTTACAATGGGGTTTGTCACACCTTCAATTCTGTTATTATAACAGTTTACTCCTTTATAACGGTTTGTCACTTTTCCAATCCTCCCAGTAATTGAAGAAAACCCGGGAAGAGCGCCGGGTATTTCTGCTAGCCTATATACAGGGTATCCTGTAAGTGCTAATGCGGCCTTTATCTCATCAACCGCCCATAGTATAGGTATAGTTTCAATTTAGAAAATGCTTAAAACGCGTTTGAATAATATTCGCTGGACATGGGACGTCACTAATAGCAGAGAACAACAACTACGGTGACAAAACTGAGAATAAAAATGTTCAACTCCAGCTGCCAGTCGTTAAATAATTACTAAGCTATACATATATAATTTTTTTACGGGGCGGGCAACGTCGCCGGGTATCAGCTAGTATATATATATAATTCAAGATATACAGAAGACTGGATGTTGTGAAGATATTTAGTATTTGAGATGTTAATTTTTTAAGGAAGGAAAAAACTCATCTCTGCCTCTACCGGGAGTCGAACCCGGCCATCGTAGAGGCAGAGATGAGTTTTTTCCTTCCTTAAAAAATTAACATCTCAAATACTAAATATCTTCACAACATCCAGTCTTCTGTATATCTTGTATTAACAAGTGGAGAGCGACATTCATGTCATATATATATAATTGATTTTCTGTGTGTGTGTATGTTCTCTATACAAATCTACAATTTTAGATCGATCGTCGCCAAATTTTGCATATATACCAAATGGGACCCGACTTAAACGATAGGCTACTTTAAAATTTTGTCAGAGCAGGACAAATGCCCCAAATGGGCAAAAAACTGTCGGGCAACAATGGTTTTTGGGCCTCAACAATCACTTTCCGAACGTTTACTTTGGTTACCGTGGTTCCCTAGCAATGCGTTGTCAGACGTGTTTATGCCTTTACAATGGCTTGCCGCTTTTTCAATAGTCGTCAGAGTCATCATCAGCATCACTTTGAGGGACAGGCAAAGGATGATCTCATGGAAATCAGTTGTAAAATTGCCGATTTTAATGCAGAAATGCGGAAATTTAGTGGGGGTTTCCTGCCACATCAGTCATTTTAAAAATTGTATAGAATTCTCGATTTTTGAAATATTGAATTCGCTAAGAGATATACGAAGCCCAGAAGATTAAATATGAAGGAATTAGCCGGACCGGCTTTTTGAGTTGGATATTCGTACAATAACATTGATTTTTCAATTTTTTATTCATATTTTCTCAAGCATGAAAATTAATGTCTCCGTAATGTCTTTTGATTAAAATTAATTAATTAATGATTTTAAATTAATTATGAACCCGTAAAAGTACATCGAAACATTCCACAGCTTTAATTAAGCATTTTTGGAGGCTGAAAACAGGCAGATCTCGATAACTTGAAATTCGGGGTGGGGGGGGGGGGCATCAAAATACCTAACGTCCCTTAAAAAAGGAAAAAAATGTATTCATTTCTACGTTTCTGGATTTGTTTCTTTCAAGAGTCGCCATATTGGTTAACTTAGACACGGTTTGTATGTCCCTCAAAGAAAGAAGGGGAAATCGCGTGATCCAAAAAGCCTCACTGAAGAAAACCCGGGCAGCGCCGGGTATTATAGCTAGTCTTGTATATACTTAATTTGATTTGTTTCATATATACGAGTTCAGTCATGAATTCGTTTTTAAGAAGAAACCCCAAAGAAAGTGGAAAAAACTCAATTGTGAAATAAAAAGCGATATCGACTACATCCTATCTAATAAGAAGCATATGATCCAAGACTGTGGTGTTCTCCACTAATTCAATACAGGAAGCGATCATCGACTGGTGAGATGTAGAATAATGCTTAACACTGGAATGGAAAGAGCAAAACTATAACAAAAGACAATAACAAAAATACAAAAACCATCATCGATATTGCAAATTTTCAAGAACATCGATATAAATTCCGGTGGGAGCAGAAGAATCGATTTCATTTGTTATATAACACTTCTGAAGATAGGCAAGATGTAACTACGATGAACAGAATTTTAACCACCGCCATAAAAGAAGTAGCTAGAGAGAAAGAAACCAAACCCGTGAGGAAAATAACAGAAGAAACAAAGAAACAGATTTTCTCTCCGGAGAGAATTTCAGATTAAGAAGAATGACCCTTAATCAAAAGTGGAATATGCAGAGTTTTGTAAGACGGTACAGAAGCGGATTACGTAAGATGTCACGAAGTTTAATTGCAATTTTGTAAAGAACGCACTGGAACATAATAGGAGCTTAAAATCACCAAAACGAAAACTGTTTGTTGGGAGAAAGGACATCTTTGCACTAAAAAGGAAAGATGGGACAGTCACAAAAGATGGAAATGAAATTATTAGTATTGTTGAGGAATTTTACAATGCTCTATACAAACATGAAGAACAGGATCGGAACTGAGGAAAGAGAGCAGGAAGAAAAGAAAATGGAACAGAATTTATACAAGTAGCATCTGTGCTGAAAAAAGAGGTCTGCAAGGCTATGTAAGATGCATGAAAAAAGGGAAATGCCCAGGTGAAGATGGGATTTCAATAGACATTGTTAAAGAAGCAGAGAAGAATTTGTCGGTATGCTAGCTACTTTGTTCACGAATTGCCTCGTTAAATCGGATGTGCTTGAAGATTGGAATAACGCAACGATGGTTCTTCTTTACAAAAAAAGGCGAAAAACAGGATATAAAGAATTATCGACCAATCAGTAATTTATGGAATCTTCACCATAGTGCAGACATTGGAATACACATTGGACGAAGCCCAACCACAAGAACAAGCAAGTTTTCGAAGTGGATTTAGTGCAATGGATCACCCATGCGTGCGCCACCCCCTCCCATCCATACACACACACGTGCGCCACCCCCTCCCCCATCCATATACACACACACGCGCGCGCGTGCGCACTCATTGGAGGGCCGTAAAAATATTTGGGCCTTGTCAATCTCTCGAATTTTCGCGTGAGAAAATGAGACCCAAGAGGTCACCCGCTATTTATCATAGCAAATCGCTTATGTGGCCCGTGATACAATTCCAGATAATTTAAGCAGCCCGTAGCACATTTTCAGATCACTCAAGTAGGCCCGTAGCACACTCACAAATCACTTAAATGACCCGCGACACAGTTCCACTTAAGCGGTCCATGGCGCATTTAGTGATCCCTCGAGTGGCATGGGCACATTCCTAGATTACTGAAGTGATCCGCGACTTAATTACGGATCACTTGAGTGACGCGCGTCACAGTTCCAGAGCACTTTTCAACGTTACGGATCCGCAGCACATTTATAGATAAAAAGTGACTCTATAGAGAACTTATCAATAAGAATAATGTTAGTTCAGGTGGTCCACAAACCAGGGAAAGGTTTTTCTCGTTTTTTGGCTCGCCGAGCAGGACGCCATTGAGAATATTTCATATTTTCATAAAGGTGTAAGCATCACTCAACCCCCCCCCCACCCCCAGTCACCTAAAGTAAGCAACCGAACCCCCCCCCCCTCCATCGATGCCGACGTAATACTTGAACGCCCCCCTAATGGTAATAACGGAGACAAAAATATGGACTATTTTCGAGGTTAACGTATCTCATGATGGCAAGAAAGTTTCTAGAAAAAACATTATTAATGACCATGTGATTTTCCGCAGAATATATGGATATAAATTATGTACATGTGTTAGTCCTTTTAGGTTATTAATTGTTGCATTGACAATAAGTAATTAATAGATCATCCATTAATCAATGCCCACAGACACGACCGATAAAATAATATTGAATGGGAAGGTCTGAATCTCTCATACACGGCAGACGTATCACGTTAGATACTAATGATGATATTAAATACGCGAGAGAGGGTATATATATATATATATGTTCAAGCTATAAAACCATTCGTGCAAACGTTGGATACTTGGTTTGACCCGTTCTTCAAATTGTCCGGGTTGTAGGATTTAACTGCAGGACAGTCTGTGTGTACATGCAGGCCTATGTATTATGAAAGTATGCGGAACGTGCATGAAGCGTTTTGGAATCGGGAGTCAACGTGATTTTTTAAAACAGCAATTGAAGTTCAGTCCTGTTACGTGACGGGAATACCCTCGACATGTTTGAAACGGTATTGGAATCCTGTTCCTTGGAGGAATGTAATCTTAATATACAGTGTGATTTCAACACATTATAGCATTTTGGAAGAAGTTCTGTGTGTGTTTAAAATTATTAAGTATTCAGATTTTGTGTATATAAAACCAGCCTTTGTTTATCCATGTTTGTCTCATGACGAAACTCTAATGGATTTTTTTCCGCACCACGGTCATGCTAACGAGGTGTAATCGGATTCTGGCAACTGATGTCTTAAGCAGATCCTGAATCTGGTATGCTTCAGTGCCACCACAGCCGCCCTGGGGGGGGGGGGGGTGCGGACACCGTACGCACGGTTGATTATTGGAGGCTTTCCACACAATTCTTAAATTATTATTTTTTTGCATTAATTTTGAATTATCTTCAATTCTGGCATTTTTCTCATCTTAAAATCAAAGTAAAGAGAAGAGGAAAAGTTCTAAATATTTTTGGTGTCCCAGAATTGTACACGGGGCTCCGCTATTACTTTCGCACCGTGCCCCACGTCTGGTAAGGGCTACCCCTGAATGATACTTATTGGGATTCGGAATCAAAAGAGACTGGTGGATTAACCACTTGTATTCATATCGAATTTTTGTGACCTGGATTAGTCTAAAAATCAAGTTATGCAGGATTTCAAACGACACATGCACGGTTTAGTAGTAAGAACTAGCAAAGTCTACACTCGTTATAACCACCCTACCTTAGGGAGTTATAACGAGTGCAGACTGTATTACTACTAAACCATACATGTATCTCGTACAAATTCCTCTGGAAAATTTCAAATGAAATTGTACATGCAGGAAAGTGTTGTGCGTGTGATACGTGTTTATAACGTGCATATGCTGTCAGAGTTATGTGTATTTATCGTTATAGTGGTGCCGCCATCCACATTTTGCGGTTAAGATGACAGATTCTAGAATTTTCATGTTATGTTTGAAAGTTACGACACAATTTTGATTTAGGTCTGCCTGCTTTAATCAATATACATAATACTACGAAGACACAAATTTATTTTTTCTTATTAGAAGCAGAGTATCGTGACGCCCTAAGAAGAAACATTTCAGACTCCTTCAACTTCAGCGATAGCTCCCTTTCCTCATAGAGTTTGTGAAAACAATTAATAAACCGGCAAAGATTTTCTTTCAACTTTCTTGGATCAAGGGAGAAAAAAACACGCTTTTTCTGCATGAATAAGGGAAAAATATAATTTATGTGATCCCTATACGCGCGCCGTCAATTGTGTTTTCCAACCTTTCCGATGTCGTGGAACTGTTGTAGGGAAAGTAAATTCACTGCGATTCCGCCTCCTCCATAATATATTAAAAATATAAGTTTTGCTTTATAAACTTTACGGCACTCTATATGATACTTATAAAATGAAAGTGAATGAAAAGGATCTCGTAGGTCCTTGCTGGTTGAAGGCTCACATTGGTATCAACTCTTCTGGATTCATCTGTAAATAACAACAGACAACAAATTTCGAAATCAAATTTCTGCGTCCTGAATAAGAACAATCAATTTCTATGTGATTCGATGAGCTGAACGCGAATCTAACATTAAAAGAGTGGATGGGCTTCGGTTTCCTTTGTAATTGCACATTTAGTACATATACAGTACTACAGATATACGGTGAAAAACAATGGGAAAAATAATAAATATGCAAAACGACATAAACATATAGAAACCTCGGCACAATATTAATATACATAAAAACATAACAAAAAGAGAAGAAACATAACACAAATGTATAGATACACAAATATGTTATAGCTGTGTTATTACCTTAGCATGGTAATATGTCCAAATGAAAAGCCGATAGAACATTTACATAGCAATATTCGTGCTCAGCAGGTCTATACCATTCAGAATCGTGTATTTTCATGTCAGCCGCGTTCTCGCTATTGCCCACAGGCACCTCCCGTAAAAAAGTTTTTGCACACTTTACATGGTAATATCTTAAAAACAAAACTGAATAAAACTTTTTCATGGTAACGTTCGTGTTCCGCAAGTCAAAATCATTCGGTATTGTATATTTTCATGTCCGCGCAATCTCATTGTGTTGTCCAGTGTAATTAACTGTATGCAGTCCGAGCGTATTACTGAAGTTAATCAAGCGTACAATATCTCTATTTTATACTCTGATTAGCATGGCCAGCTGAGTAAACTCGACGCAGCTCGTTATGCTAATCTGCATGTGATAAGAAAAGATAAGTCCGTGTCTTTGTCGTGTACCGGGCAGGATTCTCACTGGATAGATTCCCAGCGGAGACCACCAAACTTGTCTTCCCGAGAGTTCGTTTCAGCATCAATCGTCCAGAAATACTCTTTCCACGATGCTAAAGAAAATCATCTCCCTCTTTTTTTAATTTTATTTCTATTGTCAAAAAAATTCTTAAAAAGAGAGAAGTGGATTATGTACGTGTCATGTTATTTCTAAAAAGTGTTTCCTAGAACAAAAGATGAGCACAGGAAACATTTTCTTTTCTCTATCCACCTCTATTAAATCCTTCAAGTGAACGATTTGTTAGCAGCTGAACGATCCGTTTCAACGCTCCGATGATCCAAGTAAGTCATCTCAAAAAAAATGACACTTCCATTTTTTGAAAGGGTATTATGAAAGTTGAAGGGGGGAAAAAAACAATTGCATAATGACATAGTAATGAATTTTTTTGTTCTTTTTGTGCAAAATAATGTGTTCTCTCTAATGCAACAAACTTTAAAAAGAAATCTTTGTCAGTTTATTAATCGGTCTAATAATAACAAAACAAATGTGATCGAATTAAAATGTAGTCAAGAAGAGATCTAAAAATCGGGGCGTGACGGCATTTTGCTTCTGCTAATGAAAAAGTGGTAATATTTTCCCTGAGTTTCCTCACGTGCCCGTAAAAACGGAATTTATAAATACATTAAAACCTCGGTAAGTGATGATGATAAGCCGTAACTCCGGTTAAGTAGTCATTTTTCTTCGGTCGCATCCAACTTTCATAGATAACAATGCATTTTTTTTTTTCCAAACCGTGCCGAGGTCTATCGCCACGGGCAATTTACTACCCATTCAGTTGTGCAAATGTGAATGTGTGTACCTAACTTCGTATCTAGTGGCGTGTACGATTTTTTTCAGTGCTGCCATCTATATTTCAGAAGTGAAACGAGTGAAGTGTAATGACTGAATATTTGTATTGTTTGTAGGTCTGTTGCTCTTTGTGGCGATACTTTTTAACGAGGACATCAGCTCGCATTTGCGCCTCGAAGCTGGGAACCACAGAAAACCAACTTCAGGCGACCACTACTGTAGCGACTTTGGGATTAGAGTCCCCCCCCTCCCCCTCGGGTGCGAGTCCGTCACTATGACCACTCGACCACCACTGCGGCAAATATTAAACAATATTTATAAATAAATATTAATATCTAACATTTATTAGAATTATATATTTATTAATTGTATATTTATTAACATAAAGTAGCTTACACGTCGCGCGTTGCTGCGATCTCAGAAGAAAGGAAATTCAAGGAAATGAAGGAAAGGAAAAAACAAAATACTATGCCAGAAACCACACACATCGTGGGAGTGTACTCAACAACTTCCCAAAGTTTAATGGCGATCATACATTCGTTTTTATATATACAGATTTCCGTTGGTCCCGGTTTCTCATTATCATATAATGCGAAAGCAATATCCCTATGTTGATATTTACATGCCATGTACTACATAACAGGAAAAAAAACTAACTTAGTTCTTCTCAGTGATTCAGCAGTTTCAGCAATATAATTAGCAAATTCTTCATAAACTCATGTTTTAGATACAATTATGTCCCGTATTTAGAATCGTATTTTTCCCGTATTTTTTGTTGACATATGGTTACCCAAAGAAGGTCTAATTTTCTATTTTAAACCATGAGTATATTCTTGTAGTAACAATTCAATAATTTTTCGGTCAGTTGGAATAAAATTACCAAGTCCACCTGCGGATCACCACCTGTGCCATCGTCGTAGACTACTTCTGTGTCGCGGACCATAGGTTGAAAAATGCTGCTATAGAGTATGTCTGGGATGCTCTTGGGTGTAGTTCTTGAACACCCCCCTCCCCTCCTAGAATGATCCAATAACTGAAAACAACGTTGCTGGAGGAATAGAAAGATCTTGACTATAAACGCATTATTATACAGGGTGTTCTGTAAGTGTTAATGCTGACTTTATCTCATCAACCGTTCGCCGTAGAGGACGAAAATGATCAAATGGTGTTAAAAAATTACCCTGTACCAGTTTTGAGAGTGAAAATACAGTGTTCTCTCATATATATATATATATAGTACTTATTATACAGGGTGGAAACTTAGTCCGTTTCATCTGAAATAACTCGTGAACCGTTGGTTATCGGGACATACTTTCATCTAGAAAAATGATCTAAATAACGTGCCCATTTTAAATTTAGAAAGACATTGGTCATTTATTTTTTAGGGTCCATATATATGTACTTAGATACAAAAAATTAGAAGTGCTGCATTTGCGCAACGCTCTGCTAAAAAAATTGCAATTAATATAAATACAAATTTTTAAATGAAATTAACATTTTTAAAGATCCAATCAGTGCCATGGTTTTTAAAATTTGTTTACAAAGAAATTTAATTTTCTATGACTTTTCATAAATTAAATTTTTGACAATTTTATCCTAATTTTTCATGACCATGAACAGAAATAATTTTTTTAAAAATAGAAAAAAATATTATTTCCGCAAATGTTTTTGTTACATGATACATGATGTTTCCCAGAATCATAATTGATAACTATTTTAATTAAATAATTCATATCTACTCTATAATATAAAATCACAAACTCGAAAAGGGCCTGTTGCTAAGCAACCGAGTGACGGAAGTTGGTGAAGTTTTTGAGTGACGGAAATCTGTTACGTTTTTGTGTTACGGAAGTCGGTTACTATTTTGGGTCGAGTTTTCATTTAACACCTGAGGACATCGGGAACCGCTTGATCTGAACATGATAAACTAGTGTCCAGTTTTTTGAAACTTCCCAAATATGTTAAAGTACCCGGTTACCATTAGGGCTGGTCTGATTTATAAATTAATCGATGAATTGTTAATCGCAGTTAATTATTTTAGTTGAGTTAATCGACTCGATGAATACGATTGAAATTTGCGAAAAAATTTTGTAATTCAACCTGATTTGTTTCACGAAACCGATTAATTGTCTTAAATTATGTACCAATATAACCTATAACATTTTAGATAAGTGATCATATTTCAAAATATTTGAATCAATGTTTTTTGATCAAATTTTTAAGCATAAGGTAATACGAGTCGATTAAACAAAAACTAGTCATGATATCAGTGATAACTATCATATCAGGAGCTGATGCTCCTTTCCCTCTAAGTACCATTCGAAAGGAGTTTCTAGCAAAAAAAGAAACAGCATAACTAACCTGAAATAATCGATTTTTAAAAAAAAACGACAATATCCAAGTAAAGAAATTCCAGGATTTTACAAAATATATGCTGAGTGTATAAAAATGCTTCAAACGGGCAGCATTAATTTCATGATCTAATCCTATATTTGTTAACATCTGGAAAATAGTTGCATGAAATTGCAACTATTGATTGAATTTTTGATTGAAATTTTTTGATTTAAGCTAAACTTTTTAATCGATTCGTAGCCCTAGTTATCATATGTATAAAAATAATTGTGCAAATCCGTCATTAATTGGAGGAGAGATCGAGAATGGGCCAATTATTGTTATAAAACCCAATTTAATTTAATGTACAGATTGAAAGAAACGTCACAAAAGAAATTATCACCAAATGTAAATGAAATAACCACAAAAATGACGCAGTAATGTATAGTATTCGTTCAATTCTTTCCCAGGAAAGATCTCACATAAAACCACCTTCAGACGTCTTTACCGAAAAACTCGGAATGCTTCTTCCATTTTCTTTTTGAACTCGTGAGTATCCTCTTAAGAACTAAGAAAAGGTTACAATGTTGCTCTTTACCATTTGAATACTAATACTTAACCAGACTTTCAAAAACATCACAAAGTTTGTATTATTTTACTTATCCATTTTAGTCTGGATGTCTGAGCTCTTTGTTTGCTTTTCAAAATACTCCACTGAATATATATCTTTATTCGTATTTTTTTATTTCTTACCTTTTCTCATAGAAATACATCATCTTCTTCAACTGAATCTTCTTATTTTCCATTTCTTCGAAGGAACAAATCTTCTTCCTCATTGTTTGAAAGTAGCGACAAGAATAAACAATTTGACAAAAAAAAAACAAAAAAGAATTCTTTTTCAGAATAGAAAAGAAGTTTTTGAGGTCACCTTTGGAATAGGTATTCCTTTTTCGTCACTATTTTCTTTCACTTTGTGACACCTTATAGCCAAGAGATTCTCAAAAAGAAGTGCTTTCTCTATTTGTACTTTTCTCCACATTACTTTTTACTTATTATTGCGAAAAAACAAGAAATTTTCTTTCTAAATGAATGCTGAGCGATCCATACTGAGATTTCCCTCCCCCCTTGTAAGATTCCTGTTTCCTTATGTACTTATAATTTCCGAAATGAGCGTTTTATACATTTCTATTCGCTCTTACAATTCGTGACCAAATCACCCAATTCTTTTTATGCAGGTTGTCCCATCAAGACCGCCCAAAACTCTGCACAGCTAGATTCCTCGCTTGGAATATATAATAATTTCCCAATACATAATAATTTCCCAAAGAACTGTACCCCTGTACGACCCATAGTTTTCCAGAAAAATGCGAAAGAAAAGTATGACATCATATCCGGTGCTATATCAAACGATGGCTTGACGTCCTTTCATGGCGCACCCATGTATGTCTCGATATGCGCGGTGGACATTTTCAACATCTTCCTATGTAAACATATGCAAATACTGATGTTCATGTTTCCAGTAAAGTTAATTTTTCCTTTGCACCGGATATGACGTCATATCTTTCTTTCGTCTTTTTCTCGAAAATTATGGGTCGTACAGGTACAGTTCTTTGGGCATTTTTTTAATGTATTCCAAGCGAGGAATCTGGCTGTACAGAGTTTCAGCGGTCTTGATGGGGCACCCTGTATATGATGACTGGCTACTTAAATAACAAGTTTCAAAAAATTAATTTCAATTTTTTGAAATACTATGACATTCATTCTCTGAGTTCCAAAAATTGTTCATTTCATGCAAAAATTTGAAAGAAGAGTGTTTGAATTTTTTTTGAACGAAACGTTGCGCTAATGCATCGTCAGCCAAAAATGGGTTGAGTCAAATGACGCTTAACACATTAGTTTACATACGAAAAATAGAGACAAGCCAACAACTTTATAATTGGAAGTTAGAGAACAGGTAGACCGTATAAATTTTTTTTTTTTTTAATTTTGTTACTCACTGTGTATTGTCACTCTCAAAACTGGTACAGGGTATCATTTTAACGCCTTTTGAGCATTTTTAAAATTCAAACTATACCTCGACGTATGCATTGATGATATAAAGGCCGCATTCACATTTACAGGACACCCTGTATATTACCAAAGAGGTGCCATACGAAGTATACTTTGGAACTATAATTATCAGAAAACTTCGTATTCTAATATTCTATATACTATCACCGTAACCATACATTCCAGTACGTAATTAACGTTCCCGCTGTGGTGGTCGAGTGGTTATAGTGCCGGACTCGTGATGCGAGGATCCGGGTTCGAACCCCACAGTGGTGGTCGGCTGAAGTTGGTTTTCTGTGGTTCCCAACTTCAAGGCGCAAATGCGAGCCGATCCCCCCGTTAAAAAGTCTCGCCACAGAGAGCAACAGTCCTACAACGATAAATAATTCAATCATAACACTTCACTCACTGTTAGAAAAACTGGGGGCAGATGACAGTACTACACATAACAAGCATTACACAGAAACAAACTTTACGTCAGGTTGCACTACACGTACACGCACATTCCCGCATGTACCGATTCGTTGGGGGTTCCGCGGGGGGAGGAGGGGGGGTGTGATGTAGCAGTAGTAGGTAGGGCCTCCAAAAAATGGCTCGGGGATCCATGATGTTCATAAGTCAGCCACCTCGTTGGGCAATTTGCCTGTTGTGGCGTTGTATTTGTATTGTATTGTATTGTATTTGTATTGTATTGTATAAAACACGCTTCGCTAAATATTTGTCAAAAAAACATTTTTTTAGACATATTTTATGGAGGTGTTTTCTTCGAAAAAATGTGTAAGAAAGTATCGAGTTTAAGTATGTCATTTGTTTTCACGATAGACTAAAATGCGTGTTGAAATTGAGTAAGAAGCAAAGAGAAAAGAAAGCAAAAAAAAGAGAGAAAAATTTCTAAATTTATGGGTCTGGTCTAGCGTTTGCAACATGTTGTCGCTTATAAATGCTACTATTTTCCCGATGGGAGCGCAGCAGGGAATCTTCTTCAGAGATAACGACACACAGTCACAGGCTGTTGGCGGAAATCCAAACGAGGCATCTCATGTTTTTTCCTTATTTGTACGTATTTTTGGAGGATAAATTTACTGTCACCTTTTGTCTAAGTGCCACACACACACAAAAAAAACAAAAAAACAGTGAAAACATTTTGTTTGATACTTATTACGAAACAGTTACGCGTTCGTCTCTGTTGTCTAGTGTCAAGTTGAAATGCTACAATGTTAATTAAATATTGTTAGCTAATTCCCCAATTAGATGTCTGGCATAAAAGCAAATGACGATGACTCGTCATAATACGCAGTGTCAAAATTTAATTTGGCTACAAAGGACGTGTGTTCATTTCTTCTTTCAGACGCTGGTGTGATTTCGTAACACGGAAGTTACAGTCTACATATCGAGGGTGCTCGAACTTTTTCCAGATTGCGGGCCGATTTATTGGTTTGGAAACGTGTCGCGGCCGTTTGAGTGATCTGTAAATGTACCGTGAGTCACTTAAGTTGTCTAGAAATATGCCGTGGACCATTTCAATGATTTGAGACTGCTGAAATGATCTCAGGTGTGCTGCGGGTTGCTTAAGTAATCTAGAAGTGTGCTGCGGGCTATTTGAATGATTTCGGACTTTGTAGCGGGTATGTGCTTTGGATGTGCTGCATATTGCTTGCGTGAACTAGAAAAAAGCCGTGGGGCCACTTAACTGATCTGGAAATGTATGTTGGACCATTTAAATGATTTGGGTATTTCGCTGGTATTATCTATTAAAACTAATTAATAATAGCGAAAAATTAGTCGCTTAATTATCTCAAAGTATACTGCGGGTTGCTTGAGTGATCTAGAACCGTGCCGCGGACCACTTAAATGATCTGGGACAGTGTCGAGATTTTCTAAAATCATCTGGAATTGTCCCGCATTTCACTTAAATGATCTAAAAATGTGTCAGCCACCATCAGATTCGGGAAAGGATTTGTAAATGTACCGCGTTTCAGTTAAGTACTCTGGAACTGTGCCGCAGGTCACTTAAGTCATCTGTAAATGTGCCGCTTAGTTTTGAGGAAGTTAGATCTGTTGTCACGGGGCTCCATCAGATGGCTGCGACGGCTAAATTTAGCCTTGCGTGGGTTGAGAATGTACGATCTGCATCAGTTTAAAGTTTTATAACTAGGGCTAGGATTTTTATGTCCCTAAAGATGAAACGTAATGATGATCGGTAAATTCAGGTTTTTCAACCTGTCAGCTACGACGTTTCATCTTTAGGGCAAAAAAATCCGAGTCCTACTAATAACAAACTTTTACTATCCATCACTACCATTAACCCTTACAGCGGCGGTCCCGAGAGTAATGTCTCGTCTTCTTGAAACCCTCTCATTTGGGCAATCCCGAGTCCAGCTAGCTCTGTTCACAGAGCTTTGCCTGATAACATGTCCCCCCCCCCGTCCTGTCAATCAACTGTCAGTGGGCGGAATCAGGTATTTGTTCAAAGATAGATGACGGATGACGGGAGAGTGACTGTTTCTTGTCACATCTTCCCGGAGTTGTATATGAATATGCATACAGAATAAATGACCGAAAAATAGATGGAACATTTATCTTCCTTGTCTTCTTCATTATTACTAGTGTCAGTTTCAGGAGGGAAAGCATTTATCACTACGCGAGAGATCGTCGGAAAAATATATTCTTCTTGAAAACAGGTTGCAATTTCTAGAAGGAAACATTCTGGATATTGTGCTGAGGCGCGAACTCGGAAAGAAAAGTCTTCCCAACTTCGCCGGAACTCGAAACCCGTCCTCTTGCACACCGGGCAAGCATGCTACCATCCACACTACTAGAGACACGACTTTTCCTTCCTTATATCACGAACTGTGACGTGAGGAGCTGAAGCAGAGACATTAGTAGCATCCGTTTATTTTAGGAAATGGCCACGTGTAGGACGGTAGAATGAGGTAGACATGGATTTTTTCACAGCTCAAAATATCACGGAAACAGACATTTTCTGGATATTATGATGAGGTGAACTCGGAAAGAAAAGTCATCTTGTCTCCACCGGGACTCGAACCCAGGTCTTCTTACATACTGTGGGAAAGCATACTACCATCTACACCACTGGAGACACAACCCTGCCATCCTTATTTCACGAACTGCGACGTGATTCGTTGAAGTAGAGGCATTAGCAGCCTCTTTTAACTTCAGCACATGACCCTAACAGGTGAGACGGTATAGAGAGACAGACGGCTTTTTTTTCTCAGCTCAAGATATTAAGGAAACATATTTTCTGTACATTATGCTAAAGTGAACTCGGAAAGGAAAGCCATCTGCCCTCCTCCGAGACTCGGCCCCAGGCCCTGTTGCATACCGGACAAGCATGCTATCATCTACACCAGTGATTCCCAACGTGGGTGTTAACGCTCCCTGGGGGCGATGGGATATCCCAGTACGGGGCGATAGAACCTACGGATATAACATAGGATTCTATAGGTTAGATTACGCAATGGTAGAGAGAAAAACTCTGAAGAAGGGGGCGATAGGACAAAAAAGGTTGGGAAACTATGATTATACACCATTGCAGACACGACCCTGTCTTCCTTATATCACGCGCTGTGGCATGAGGAGCTGAAGTAGAAGGTTTTAGTAATTTACACCATGGCAGTTATATATAATGCGGAGGGTTAGTTAATAAAGTGTTAGTTTTAAATGTGAAATTCACACAGCTGTGGCACATGAGTGTTTTACCTCAAAGTGCATTTAGATAGCTATCGATCGGTAGAAACAATGTAGGTCAACGCAAAAATATCTGAACATTTCGGAAGGCAAAATGGAACAGATTTTACTGAGAATATATTTCTTGTTGTAGTAAATATACGTCGGAGTTCTGAAAATTCGAGATTTTATTTGCGATGGCAGCAATGGTGAGAAAAAGCAAAAAAAATTTATACGTATAACTTTTTTTCGGAACGAAAAGACACGTGCATTCGTATTTCCATCAGTGGGGAAATATAGCTTTAGTCTTCGTTGTGAGAACGTGACATTGGTATTCCATCCACGAGGAGAACGATTTATGTTTCTTCAGACTTTATCTGATCATGGTTAGCGAAATGTAGTGTTAAGATCAAATCAAACCGGAGTGGATGATTCTTATGATATCGATGCATTTTCTTTTTTTTATCTTGATTTTATATCGATGATTCTCTTTGAAAAAAATCTCAGTGAATATTGTACCAATAGTTTTCTGTTTATTTCTGAATATCTGAGTCTGATTTCCCATTTTTTCGAAATTTTCAGAACAGGGCCAATCAAAATCAACGAATAATCATTTTGTAGACATCTTATATAACAGCTGAAAACACAATAAAATTATTTTAAACATCCCAGTGAATTCTAAATCCGATATCGAAACCGAAATCGTAATTTCACATTGATATTCTATAGTAAATACAATAAATTTGGTTATTTCGTGTAATAACCGATTATTGTTTATAATCGCCGACCATTTAGTAAGTTTGATAAATTATTAATCCAAATTTATCTTTTTTACCTTCGATTACGCATGATAAATAGGAGTTGTTGGTAATTCATCACATTTGCCAGTTATTATTGGGTAATCATCTTTTCATTCATAAATATGATAAACTGAATCCATTGCCGTGAAAATATCTGTTATTTATATGATCGAAATTATGAGCCAGAGTCTGAACCGGATATATTGCACTCTGATTTAACGAATATTTACAAACACTCCGAAATAATTACTATAATTTGCTCCTATTTTTCACAAACGTTCTTTATGATTATTATCATTTAATAAATTATTTTTTAACTAATTATAATAAGTTTTGTTTGTATCCAATCTGACTCTTATAATTAACGAACTCCTATTTGCGGAGTGAACCGGGATTACACTAAAAGTTACATAAAAGTTGATTTATAAAACTTATTAAATGATTATATTCTTGGTTAAACATTATAATTTAACCAATGAGGTTATCGGTTACATTCGAAAATGCAACCGATAGCCTTATTAGTTGAATTTTTCAAGTTTTATAAATGAAATTTTATGTAACTTTTATGGTGTAATACCGGCCTTACACACCTTTTACTACTGTAATGAACTGTCATTTAACAATCTTAACCATAACTTAACTATGAACAACGGCGACTGGGTAGTATTATGTATATTCACCGTTAAAAAGTTATAATTTTTTTAGTACTTATTAAATTTACCAACGATGCTTTGGCATATAATCACGTGGTCTGGCATATAATCCCGAATGGTGATTACGCATAATAACGGATTCATCGCATTTACCCCGGAACAGATACACTTGAAATATCATCAGACTAAACGCAGTTTTCCTTGTTTTCAGTTTTTAAAATAATTAAAATACAATTAAACATCATGTACAGATTGAAATGAACTCATACATTAAGAATAAAAATCATCGTATTTGTTTTTAATCTATTTTTTTCTATCGAGTATTATTTTTATACCATTAAAAAATTGTTCCAGTTTCTATATAAACCATATATTTCTTAATAAATACTTGAGTTGTGTCGACGTGTGTGTATGTGAATGGCTCAAACAGCAAATCAAATATTTACGGATAAGATATTTCCGAGCCTCAAGTGTAGATATCTCTCGAAATTATTTCTTACCTCGAGTACTTCTTGCGCTTCGGGTTATATTTGGACGGCTTGAGTGCGACATCAGAAGCTCAAGAAACACACACACTTTTTTGTTGGACAATATTTGCTTAAAAGCTTATTTATTGAATATTTTCGGAACTGATTTCGATACTTCTCTTATTTTCTTGTACCTATGGAATTCGTACCCAAGATCTCAAAACATCATCGAGATTATTATTTTTTCAATTAGTTTAAACGTTTTCAATTTTATAGATTTGGTCGTTTTGGAGACATTGAAGTCCATTTAAAATAGTTTATTTTGTTAAAAATACAAACCACACACAAAAGCCAAGTTACAGTTTGCATATATGATTACAAGATGAAGATAAAAACATGTATATACAAAATAAAAATTTAAATCAATGCTCAAATCAATTTAATGTTAATTAATAGTGGTTTTCAAATGGTACTCACATCACTTTTTTTGAGAAAAATTCTTTATAATAAATCAAAACAAATACACTCGGTTCCGCTTAATCGGATGTCAATGATTCCAGCAAACAATATCCGATTAATCGGGGGGCAATTCAACTCTATAGAAACTATTACGTGTTAAAAAGCTTCTATAAAGGATGTAAAAATAGCAGCCTGACGAAAGTGGGGCTGGTGGAAACAGTAAAATAATAATAACAACGATTAAATTACAAACTTTAAACCAAACTGCAATAATTATTTTATGAATTGGCATATTGAAAATAATTAGCGGTTTCGAGTTTTTTTTTTTATTTTCTATCCATCGAGTTACATTTTCATACCAAATTCTACATGTTTCAAAGAGCAGTTATTCATTTTCTTGTGACTGCAATTGGTGTTTATCGCGCTGAAATTTTGTTTTTTATGAAGTGTGAAAATTTATTGGTAAATTTATATTCCCCCTTTTTACAAGAAAGGATTTTTTGACGGCTTCGAAATTTATTTCAGCCTTCAGAATTTGCACACAATTTGGATATTTTGTCATCAGCATAAATGAGGGCAAAACACGTTTTACTTGAATTTTTGTGTTGTTTTTCCAACTTTTTCTTCGTTTCTTAACGTGTAAAACTGGGATACTTCATTCATGTTGCAAGGGATTGTGAAAATATTATAAAAAATTAAGAAAATTAAAATTATTATAATATAAAAATAGACTTTTTATACGGACACTGTTTCCAAAAACCAAATTAGAAAGTTGTTGCCCTGTCTCTCTTGAGGCAACAAATTTTTTCCACGTTCCTAAGTGCCATATTTGCTGAGATATTTCAATTAAAAAATCGGAGAAACTTTTTGAAAGATATAGCGAAAAATTAACGGACAACGATTTAAGGTCTCTTAAGCCGGGATTACACTATTAAAGTGTCATAAAAGTCCATTTATAAAACTGGAAAAATTTAACCTATAAGGTTGGATACATTCGAGCAAATTCAACCGATTACCTTATTGGTTGCATTTTACAAGTTTTATAAATGAAATTTCATGAAACTTTTATTGCGTAAATCCCGTCTTCAGGCCCATGTTGGGTCAAATATTTCGTCGACATCCCTTACCCATACGAACTTAATTTTTATTTAATATTTTACCACCAGAAAATTTGCTACTCCGTGTAGATTCGGATTTAAAAAAATACACAACCATCATAACATGTAAAAGAACAATATTTTAGGTAAAACATAGAATGGCTCATTTAATGATTTTTTGAATTAAAAAAAATAATTTTTAAATCGAAATTGATGTTTTTATTGAAATATTTGTAGTGTTTCTTTTTGCCCCTCGTTTAATCTGTTCTTTTGCAAATTTTCTCGGATTTTAAATTTAAATGTCTAAGTGAATATGGCACTGAGAAACGTGGAAACCTTTTTTCTTGTTGGCATCATTAGAGACAGGGCAGCATTTTTTAAAAATTGTTTTTGAGTGCAGGGTGTCCCTATGAAAAGTTGATGACCTATAACTAAATGAATGACTTATTCGAGGGGCACACGTTATTTGGATCCTTTTTCTAAATGGAAATATGCCTCTAGGATTAGTGGTGCGCAGTAGTAAGTAGTGGTGTTATTTATGCACCATGATGAGCATAGTATTATTTTTTCATAGAATGGTAATGAATGCCTTTTGGCAGCAATAGACCAATTCTATACATTTATGATGAGAATATTTTTAAAATAAAACATTGTACTAGAAGCACAGCAAACAGGGATTATGGGATTCCACTGCAGCATCGTTGATCCTAGAGGTGTACTTCCAATTAGAAAATGTTTCCAAATAACGTGTAGTACTCAGATATGTCATTCATGCTTCAAGAGGTTGTATAGCTATTAAAATAAAAACCCTAAAAGAAAGTTGATGCCCTGTCTCTCCTAAAGCCAAAAAACAAAAAAATCCACGTTTCTAAATGCAACATTCACTAAAATGTCATACCCTCCCCGTTTGCTATTCACCCTGTATGTATACATATAATAGAAATTTATATTTATAACATAATTCCAGTAAATGAAATCTATATTTTTAGATCCTTCGAAACATTAGTGAACAAACGTCGAACGTAAAATTTTAATTTGCAATCGTATCGAAAAAACATTGTGCTTTGAGAAATTCGAAAGTGTTGTTAATTTTTGTTTCACGAATTAAGAAGTGGACTTCCGGGTGTTATATCGACTTATAGAACTGAACAAAATCAATATTGGAATTCAATGACGTAGCTAGGACGGACCACCATCTTTGTTTATTTGTCAAAACCGATATCCGTACGGGACAATAATGTTATTAGGGATTGTATACGTCTAAATATAAATCTATATGCACATTTATGATAGTCAATTACATTCCCATAAGTGAAAACAAATGGACATGTTCGGATATAATACGCAAAAACGAAGAGATGGACGGAATGCGTTCAAATGCACGGTATTCATTTTTGCCATTAGATATGAATTTAATCGAAGGGATTTCACAGATGCAATACTGTTTTCTTTTGAGACTTCCAATAACTTTATTCGTTGGTAATCCTTACATTTTAGAAATAGAATCAATTTACCTCAGGCATTCCACGCTAAGCTTCAATTAAGTTTTTTTTTTATTTGGGTGAATCCATTTGATTGCTAATTTGCATTATACGTACGATTTATTTTTTTTTACTCAATTCCCTACATAAGCTTTTCCACTTGTTTTTTAAGATAACTTACATACACTTTAACACACTTTCAATATTCGGTAAATGTGCCGTGGTCGGCTAAAGTTATCTGTAAATGTGCCGCAGATAGCTTGAGGAATATGCAACTGTGCCGCGTCCGCTTGAGTGGTCTGTAAATGAGCCGCAGTTTATTTGAATGGTCACTGTGGTGGTCGAGTGGTCATAGTGACGGACTCGCATCGCGAGGATCCGGGTTCGAACCCCACCGCTGCCACACAGTGGTGGTCGGCTGAGGTTAGTTTCCTGTGGTTCCCAACTTCGAGGCGTGAATGCGAGCCGATCTCCCCATTAAAAAGTCTTGCCGCAGAGAGCAACAGGCCTACACAACGATAAATTATTCAATCATTACACTTCACTCATAGTTGGAAAAGATGGTATCAGATGGCAGCACTACACATAACGCGCATTACACAGAAACAAACTTCACGTCAGGTTTGACTACATGTTCACGCACTTTCCAACATGTACCAATTCGGTAGAGGTTTCGCAAAGGAATGTGGACGAAGTGCATGTGTGGTTTAGTAGTAGTTTATGTGAATGATCTATATGAATGTGATAGGGTCTAAAAATGTGTCGCGGATCATTTGAATGATTGATAAATCAGACAAATATGAGACATCCTTTTTCAGACATTTTGCACGAGAAACTTTTTCAGCCAACTCGTTGGCTGTTGTTCCTGTTGTGGCCTTTGTGTTTGTTTTGTTTATCGATTTCGATTTTAAAAATTCACATTTCTCATTAAAAATTCTATACACTCAGTTATGCGGGGTGGTTCAGAAAAACTCGCTAAACCAAAAAGGCAGTTCAGGCATAACGATAACAATCCAAAATCACATAGGAACATAAGTGCGCAAACGCCATCCGAAGCCGCTGCAGGAAGTTGTTGCGTCACACACTTTTAAAGCAATTCGGCATGCGTAACTCGCAATTCTGACAACATTAATACGTTGGGGGGGGGCGGAGCACGCATACACTCAGAACACACATTCTGGCATGTACCGATTCGTTAGAAATTCCGCATGGACTGCGTGCTTGCTGAGGGATCACTAACGAATAGGTGCATTTCGGAATGTGTGGTCCCTTACGGATTTATGTTGTCAGAATTGCAACTTACACTTGCAGAATTGCCGAGTTCTGGATTGCTTTAGAAGTGTGTAACGCAACAACTTCCGATAGAGGCTCCGGATGGCGTTTGCGCGCACATGTTCCCATATGATTTATTGTGTATTGTTACCGTGTGCCTAAATTGCCCTTTAAGTTTGGCTATTTTTTTTTCTGTGAATCCCTATGTATAATCTCCTAGTCTTTAATTTTTATAGCATTACCAGTATGACACGAAAGACGCGTAATTCTGATGACATAAATACGTTAGAGCCACACACTCAGAGCACACATTCCGGCATGAACCGATAAGTTAGGGATTCCGCAGAAGAATGTATACAATATGTATGTACCGTTAAATAGTCTTGTAATTTTGATGTCTTAGTACATAAAAGAAATAATATTCATGTTCCGATGAGGTGCGGTGAGCTTTCCTGCTCGAACACATATTCTGATGTAAGAACATTTAATTTCATTTGTAATTTTCTAGAAAATGTAAACTTAATTGAGCTGCTAAGTTTCTTTAACAGAACTTTCAAATTTATTTATATATATATATATATATATGCGAATTCGCCTAATTTTTTCAAAGTCTGCTTCACAAACTGCGAAAGGTAAATTGAATTTGTAGTTGTAAAAATTATGTAATTTTCAAAATAATTATCAAAAAAAGTATAAGTGCTATTTATTGAGAATAAAAAGAAAATCAAATGGTTGAGGATTTTATTTGTGTACAGTGCCTAAAAATGGCAACTTTTGATCCAATGAAAAATTGCTAACACTGTGATCAAAGAGTAGTGATTTTATGTATCAAATACCTTGATAAATATTGTATTTAAAACTATGACATTTTTGCAAATGGCTTTTCAGAGCAGGTTTTACATTTCAATGATCAGAAATTTCAGCACACGGGGACTGCATGAAAAATTAATTACTTTTATTCTTTTATGAATAAAACCCCTCAAACACATTTTGAAATTTCAAATACAAATACAACGCTACAACAAACAAAATGCCCAATGAGGTGGCTGAGAAAAAGATGCCCATAAAGATATGGATGTCATATATTTCAAAAATACAGCAACTCAATTAAAAATGCAATTAATAAAAATTATAAACAATATATACACGTGATAAAATATTATACAACGCTCATAAAGAATACTTATGGTTGTCTTATTCTAAGTATGAATAGCTTCTCGATTCACCCCAACATGTTTATCGTATTTCATTTTAAACGTTTCAATTGTGTTACAATTTATTACCTCCGGGGGGGGGGTAAGCTATTCCATTTATTTACAACCCTATTAGAGAAAAATTCCATGCGACACCAAAACCTTGTAAACCAGTAGCCACACATCATTTAAAAACTTTTGTAATTGAAAGTATGGCTGCAAATTCCACGGTTGCAGAGATATATGTTGTGCAAACAATTTGTGGCAAGGGCCGCAACTATATGTTAATACAGAAGGGGGTAGGCATGCCCCCCCCCCGGTTGAAACTCTTTGACAGCCTATGCGTATGATAATAATTATTCATAAAATGCATATACATAACATGAAATAAAGTTATCCATTTTGAATATTTTTTTATTAGGCATTTTATTAGCAGCTAGAATTTGATCTGATCATTTGAGTCGCACCACGGTCATTTTCTGCACACGAGGGCTAATTAAGACCGGGACCTACAATTTATTGTCGATTCCGAACGGCAGGCTTATTTTCTATACTCATCGAGAGGTTGGTGCGCTAACCCCTCGATGGGGGGCTCCCTGCGGTAGCAATTTTTTGCTGCAGTTATGTCGCCGTTTCTGTTGTACCCCTGTGTCAGGAAAGTTTTCTGACAAGGACGAACCGGGTATCGAACTCGCGACACCTCTAAACATCCTTTGGTACTTTAGGCGAGTATCTTATCGACTGGGCTACCACGCTCCCAGCTAGAATTTGAAATATTGTATTTAATAATATGTACTTTTCCCCCCGCAATCTAAAAGTTATCGAAACCTAAAGACATTGAGAAAGTTCATTACCTCAGACCTACTTTTAGTTCTTTTTCGTCTTGCATGACCTGATTCTTGTCTGTAAGTCATGGATCCTAACCCTTAATGGCGTGGAAGCGTGTACGTGTGTTCTGGGGGAATAGAGAAAACCACTCTTTTCATCAAATCATCGTTAGCACACAGGAAAAGGGGCTGAGAAATGTCTCTGGAGATGAATGTCCAACAATATAATGATGATGTTACCAAGAATATGTAGGTCGACAAATTTTTAATAATGAATTTGGCTGTAGGTGGGAAAACTTTCTTCTTTTTGAAAATTATTCGAGTAAGATAACGATATTTCTCTGCCACTTTTTTTACTGAAGTTTTATGCTTTTATCCAGAACAATAATAATAATAATAATAAGAGAAATCGGACAAAATTTCTTTTGATATTTCTCTCATTGATGTTCGCATCTTTCACTGAAATCATCAACAAGTTTTACGACATTTCGAAATAGGCCTGCGTCATATAGATTTCTAGAATGCAGGAAGATAACTGAAGATATGAATAATTACTGAATTCGATAAATAATTACTGAATTCGATAAATAATTACTGAATTCGATAAATAATTACTGAATTCGATAAATAATTACTGAATTCGATAAATAATTACTGGATTCGATAAATTGATAATCCTCTATATTTAGGTGTCTTAAGCCGGGATTACACTATTAAAGTGTCATAAAAGTCCATTTATAAAACTGGAAAAATTTTACTTATAAGGTTGGATACATTCGAGCAAATTCAACCGATTACCTTATTGGTTGCATTTTACAAGTTTTATAAATGAACTTTCATGAAACTTTTATTGCGTAAATCCCGTCTTCAGGCCCATGTTGGGTCAAATATTTCGTTGACATCCCTTACCCATACGAACTTAATTTTTATTTAATATTTTACCACCAGAAAATTTGCTACTCCGTGTAGATTCGGATTTAAAAAACTCATTTATAAAACTTAAAAAAATTTAACCAATAAGTTTATCGGTTACATTTGAGGAAATGCAACCGATTACCTTATTGGTTGCAGTTTCTAAGTTTTATAAATTAAACTTTTATAGCGGAAATCCTGTCTTCAGGCCCATGTTGGGTCAAATATTTCGTTGACATACGTACCCATACGAACTTTTTAATTTAAGAACTTACGAACTTAACAAATTTTTTTTAATATTACCACCAGAAAATTTATTATTCTGTGTAGATTCGGATTTTAAAAATACACAACCATAATAACATCTAGAATATTTTAGATAAAGCATAGAATGATTCACTCAATAATTTTTTGACTTAAAAACTAATTTTTAAATCGAAATTATTCTTATTGAAATTAAAGTTTTATTGAAATATTTGTTTATATGTTTTTTTTTTTGGAATAAGAATTTATTTTTCCGGTTAAATATATTTTAAGAAAAAATATTTTTGACGCAAAATTATTTTTTTCTATTACAACTGATTCATATAGTAGAATTATTTTTGGGACAAAATTATTTTTTAACGAAATTAAGTTTTATTTTAATTTTAATAAAATATTTTTTAATTGAAATTAAGATTGATTTTTTATTAAAATTTCTTTTTTTATTAAAATTATTAAAATTTCATTGAATGTTTTTAAACAGGATAAAAAAAATTATATTTTGGAACAAGTTAATATTTTAATTTTTATTATAAAAAGTTCCATGTTATTTTCATTCAAATCACGCGTTTGAAAAATGAAAATATTTAAAAAATAACCACCCTTATCAAAATTATTTTCCAACAATGAGCACCAAAAGTTGCGATTACACCAATTTCTACAACTGAATACATTTACAAATACAACGCCACAACAGGCAAAACGCCCAACGAGGTGGCTGAGAAAAAGATGCCCATAAAAACATGGATGTCATATATTTCAAAAATATAGCATATATTTTAAAAATGCAATTAACAATCAATTTTCTTCGATTTCGAAAATATATTCTCTCAGTACGTACTAAAAATACATAACTAATTAATACTAGAAAAATTGCAGGGAAATTTTAATTCATACAATTCATTCGCTTTCACCAACTGCAAGACCCACATCGATGTTAAGAGTAGAAACTTTTCATTATTTCTTAAAGGATTTTTTTAAGAGATAGGCATCAAAGGAACTGATTATATCTACGATAGTTTCTCTCAGTGCCCTGAATCGTTCATGCGTCTTGTGCAGGAAATACCGTGCAGATAATAAATCACCAATGCATTTAAAAAATAGCGAGAGACTGGAAAAGGTACGTGTTAACACGTATAAACGTCTCCGGAGTCATCAGTGAGTGTTAGGGATGGCTGTGGTATCATCTGGCTCCGGTCCAAGATTAGAATCGCGGAGGAAAAAGTAACGGTTGAGATGGTTAAACTTGGGTCAGACACATTCCCAAAGATATGTATAATTTTCTTTTTGCGAAAAACAAAATTGTTACTTCTCTTCGTGGGATACAGAAACTTCCATTATCCATCCCCCCCAAAAAAAAGCAGATTTCTTTTTTTTATAAGAACCTCTGACAGTTGGTGCCGTTTCATGGACCACGATGAGATGATGAAGAATGAAAAAAGGAAAGCATGAAAAACGAATGAAAACAAAAGATGAAAGGTGACAAAGAGAAAGAAGGATGTGGAACTTGTAACGCTCTCCAGAAAAGTCCCTTGGCTCATTAACTTCTACTTCCATCAATTTTTATTTATTTTATTTTTTTTATTTAGTTTCTCATTCCTCTTGCCTTTGTTGGTTTGGTTTTGTAGCCAATCTTTGTGTGACGAATAAAAAAAAGTATATAAGGAACAAAAAGATTGTTCGAATGCCTTGGAGTAAGTGTTTCATCACGGCGAAAATGGTGGAAAAAGATTTCGTACCTATCTCTCGAAGCCTGAAACTAAAAACACTATCTCTTAAAGTTCCATCGACCAAGTAATTAAAAGTTTAAACTTTCCCGTGTGGACCCGAGAAACATTCCCTGTAAACGAGCCAATTGCTGCTGTTTAATTTCGACGTCGTCGTTGATGTAAAGACTCTTTTAACTGAAGAATTTCAACCGAATTAATATGTTTTTAGGGAACTAAAAACAATTTGTTCTATTCTCGAAACAAAATCCACTGTTGTATCTACGATTGAAATGAATCTACACATATAAAATTACATCATCGCCGATCCGAAACCGCTGAAGTTATAAATATGAAATTTCGTCCGTAGTTTTATTTTATAATGTACAGCAGCGGTTATCAACCTTTGTTGACTCGCAAACTCTTCCTAGTATACACTGAGCAGGGACGTATATATATATAGGCCTCTTTTTATTTATTTTTAAAAAATAAAATTTACTTACTTACTTTATTTTCCTCGAGTAGCCGCGGAGCCCCTCGAATGTGCACATGGAGCCCCACGGGTTCCGTGGAGCACCAGTTGAGAACAGTAGACGTAGAGACTCGCAAAGAAGGAATTTTTAAAAATTCAACCCCCAAGGGAGCTGTAAGATGTAATTTTCAGATAACGAAATCCACGCGAGCGAAGCTGCGGGTGACAGCTAGTTTTAGTATTAATTAGTTATGTATAGGAAGCCACATGTGTGTAGTTCGTTCCGATTTCTTTGCTGAGAGATTTTTTGAATTAAATTTGAAGGATGTCATTCAGGTGCCAGAAAAACTTTCTAAAACTACAAAATTCATTTACTGCTTCAAACCATAGCTGTTGGAGATTTTGGCGAAATTAGTACGGTGACCATACATCCTATTTGGTCGAATGGAACATACGGTAAACGGATATTGGTTGAACGGGACAGCTCTGTTATTCTCTCCCACATAATTGGTTGTGAAATGATCAATATCGCTCCATTTCTTTTTATTCTATTACAAAACTGGATTTTTTCCCTCTGAGCTAAAATCCTCATTGTTATTCAACCATTGTAAGGCGTTA